>NW_027412533.1:5637399-6274799 GCF_025532065.1 Leptinotarsa decemlineata | reverse complement strand
TCTTTGCCGCTCCTGCATAACTCATCCCCGGCGCGTGCCAGATGCTCCGGCAGGACGCCTCCCAGGTGTGGATGCCTTTTGGGGGGCATTTGCGGCCACCTTGGTCCTCCTGCCAACCTTGGGGAACTCAGGACAACCTCAGTAGTTCGCAGTATGCACCCCCTTGCAGTTATTGCACTTAGGAGGTTCTGCCCTAGGTTTTTTGCATTCACCTGAAAGGTGTCTGCCGGCGCACTTGACACAGATGGGGATGGCCGAGCAGTTCCTCTGGCTATGTCCAAACCGCTGACATCGATGACACTGTCCGACCAGTGTCCTCTGGTGTTGGGGCTCGACCTTAATTTTTACATTAAGAAGTTCCCGTTCATCGTAAATATTCTTCTGATTTTGGCTCACTTGAACCAAAACCAAAGGAAGCGGACGGTTTCCACGCATTATTCTAGAGACTGATGTTGGTTGACTAACTCCCAGTTGCGCCGCTAGCCTTTTTATATGCAATTATTACTGCCATCTCGAGGTGATCGGAATACACTAGCTAGAACCAAAACTTTCTCGAACCAACGCGGTAATTCCAAATATTTAATTACGCCTAATGCCACCTAGCGGGTAGCTGAAAAAGATACTACATAGTACCACTACTCGCCAATAGGTGTCGTTAAGTGTCACAATACACAATAATAATTGAAATGCAAAAAAAGCATAAGTTTGCTTAGGTCACGCACTTTGCGACTATCCTAGTCTAGAAATATAGTTAAGGGCAGAAATTGGCCCTTGGAACAAACTGAAAAAATCATTATGGCCCGAAGGCTTCAAAGTTTGGAGCCCCTGCTCTAGATAGTCTAGATTCTCTTGTTGGTACGTTTATACATGAAGTAACTAAAAAAATATACAGATTCTTTCAATTTTATTAATTTTTAGTGATCTTTTATAGTTCCAATCATTGTTTCACTGCATTGAATTACGTGATCACTTGTTAATCCTGTTGTCCATTTTCCCTTTTTATATTAACCACATCTCACATCTTGAGGTCTTGAAGTTTCACGTGTATAATATATCATGTTCCACTGAAACATTTATAAATACACTTCACATATTCAATTTTTCAGCCGTTTTCACATGTTTTGTTCAAGTCTGAAGATATCTCAATGAATTTGTACTTTTTAAAGTTTGTTTGTTTGATTAATTTTCGAAAAGTAAACCGTTAAACGAAAGCTAAGTAAATAAATTTAATTTTTAATAAGTCTACCTTGATTACTACGCACTAAGATTCCGGAATGAACTTTTTGGTTTACCCTTCATCACACTTCAGTAGACTCTTTATTGATTTAGTTTCGTTAATTTTTCAAATTATGGTAGGTTAAAACCCAGAATAGCATAGCGAAATATTGAGTACTGCACAAAAAATATATTTCGAAAAATAGTATACATTGTTATTAGAGAGTGTGTTTGATTACAGCGTGCATCACCGCCCCGACTTTGTATGGATGATGTCATATTCGTAGTAATTGATAAAAACATTACAACACACTACAATTAGTGGAACAGTATGAAAATCAGCCGGCTAGATAGATAGAAAAGTCCCCAGTATTGAACAACTTGAATATTTACCTTGATAATTCACAATAACCATTTTTATCCTCGAAAAATAATGGCTTATTTACGAAGCGATTTTAAGTAATACAGCTTCAATACTGAACCAATTGAGTACCTTAAATACATAGTGCATTTATTATAGATCAATATGGCCCTTTACATCAGACAAATAGGTTCAAATAATGGTTTTCCGGCTTATCTAATTAATAGAATCTATAACAAACACAGAACTGAATTTCTTAATCGTAGTTTAATCTCTAGAAACAACTCCAATAAATAATGTTCTATTCCCTATTCAGGTGAAGTTTCACAAGATATTTCAAATATTCTCAGACGGTACCGTAATGACTCAGAATATTATAACACTAAAAGTTCGTTCTCCAATTACATTCTTAACTACAACCATAGTTTTGGAATCGATTCTGATTCAGATATTTTACACTTTTGTTAAAAAGACACTTTACCTAATTTAATTGAAATTTTTGAAACCAACTCTGCTATTGATAAACCTAATGTTATATCTCTTAATGAACAAATTCAGTTTGATTGCCGAAAGTTTTCCAGTTCTCTTAATTACCATGAACCCTAATGTTTTCCTTTCATTAGTATGGTTGTACACTTGTTTGGTGGTCAGTTCCAGTTGTTTCACACCTTTTCTTCATTGAGCAACAGAAGTCTCGTCTAGTGGTGCTGATCAAAACAATTGTTCTTCCAACCTTATTGACTCACATTTCAATCCATAGGATTAGTTTCACAAATGTTTGTAACAAGATGGCATGTATAGATAGTATGGGATCTGTTTTTTCAGAACACGAGTCGATATGTATGTGGTGGTCCTTCTCCTGTTGTGTTCTGTTTTTGCAAATCTTTTGTCATTGTTCCATGTCATCTGGATTTAATGTCTTCATTTATTTTTGACAGTTGATATCTTTCATTATAATTCATTTTCATGTTAATGAGTGGGCTCTAAGCCTCTAGGCCTCAATCTTCTATAGATATGATGTTATAAACTTCCGTCGTTATCAACACTTCAAAAATAATATTTTTTCATTATTATCAACATGCCTTTGTGCGCATTTGTTCATTGGTAATATGTGAGCATTTACTTACTCCATTATGAAATATTTTCTCCTCCATGTGAGTATTTCATACTTCATTGTATTTAACTATTGTCCTTCTTCGATTGACGACTTGTTTATTTTATGGAAATTCATGTTCACTGAGGATACACTACAAAAACACACTTTTGTCTATTTTCCACTATATTTCTTTATTGTTAATAATTGTTAATAAACAATAAAGAAATTAATTAATAATTGTTAATAAACAATAAAGAAATATAGTGGAAAATAGACAAAAGTGTGTTTTTGTAGTGTATCCTCAGTGATAAACTATTGTTATGTTTGTTCTTCTTTTCTTGTAGAATTTTAAATAATTAGCTGATGATGAACCTATATAGGTTAGAAACATGTACTGATTGTCTTCGCCCGAACACGATTGTGGATACTAACAATCGAAACGTCGTGACATAACTTGGTTTGAAATCTGTTAATTTTTATTTTTATTTTTAATTTTTTGTCAATAATAATTTTTAATTTTCAGCTTTTATTAATATTTCAATTTTTATTTTTCGGTTGTGGTTTGGTTTTATGTTATTTCTTTGTAATTTCAGTTTTTTTGTTCAAATTAAATTGTTATTTTCGGTTAATCTTCTTAATATTTTTTCAATTTCAAATCAATTTATATCATACTAGTACATGTTGCTGTATCGCTGCTGTTCCAATGTTTTGACAGAATCAGAATCAACGAACTTAGGCGTGCGTAGCGTTATAGAACAGTGCTTTCAAAAAATTATTCTACAGCGCCATCTAGTGGCGAGTTACAGAAATATTGATAGCCTAGAAACCTTCTCTATGAAAAATTACTTTTGCATGTCAAGTTGTCACGATCGGTTGAGCGATGTAGAAGTTTATCACTTACCAACCAACCAACAAACATCCATTTTTATATATTAGATTAGGCAATGGAAGTCCGAACAGATGAAATGTACTGATTGATTGTTTTACCGTTGTAACTTCTGAGTGTGACAATAAATTGTTATTCACTTTTCATGATAAATCATAATATCGAAAACATCATGCTGACAAGTCATGATGATATTTCTAATAACGTCTTCATCATTATCGTTATTGAGTACATCTTCACTTCACACTGATTCCCATATGATCGAAAATATTTAATTTCGTTTCCCAGATAATTTTCCCCCCGTCTTCCAGATTCGATTAGACACATGAGTTAACGAGAATCTAGAAATCGCTTCGGCGAACGAAGTGGAGCAGAAAAATAAAGAAAGGTCGAATTTAAAGCTTTCTCCTAATTTAATGTGGCCAGGAGGAATCCTCTTTTCCCAATCTCCTTCTCGGCCATCATTGGTCGGACATGGAGGGTGAGTCCATTTGGATCAGTAGTGTAAACATTGATGGAGTGATGGTATATATCGAATGAAGAGTGTTATCGAGATGAAGTTCAAGTGAGGCGAGGAATTTCATTTCATATGTCGGGGTTTCGGGATAAATCTGGAGATAATTGTGCGGATCAGTAGAGTCGTAACAGAGACGTTCCAAATTTTGGCTTCGAAGGGGCCTCAATTCGGTATTTCAAATGAAATGAGAAAGCAACAACTATTGAATTCCATTTAGTGAATCATGTTTTCAGGAAGTTTCACTCAATTTCCTCCAAATAGAACCCAATATGGAAAACATCCCACTATAAAACTCATGCAGAGAATCCTCGTGAGCACATACATTTTCAGTTCTGAAGTTGATTGAATGATATATTCAGTTTATCGAGCATATTTCAACCTTATGAAAGTAATACATAGTTCAAGCTCGTATCAGCATTATTACTCATTATTGATTGAGGATTCAAGACTAATTCGTTCGAAATTCACAAATTTCCTCAATTTACCCATCAACACATCATTTGTGTGAATGAATGAATGATTGAATGAATGATCCATTTACTATAATGGTAACCGTTACAGTGATACAAATATCACAATAGCAAATAAAAGTAGATTTGAAACTAAAATTTGACTAACAAACATCAGGACATTTCATTTTTTTTTTGGCGGTCGATATCGAAGCTTGGCTTTGCAACTAACCACCTTAGGAAACTTCGCTTCCAATGACATTTATGGATTGAGATTTCTGTTGATTCCATAGATGGCATCTTCATGAGAACAGATGTCACTGACTCCACTTCCAAACTTGTCCTGCAGGAACAGTTGTATAATTCTGCCTAGTACCACTGATGAAAACTTGGTGGGATCAAAACAGTGCTATCTGATGTAGGATCACGAGCGCTCGGACTCTACTTCCATCTAGTTACCTTTCAGTGGAAGACGGAGGACGAATCTCATTCAGTGGTCGATATGGAAGCTTGAATTTCCAACTGAATGTCTTGAAGAATCTTGTTCATCTTTCACACATTCATGGTCTTTTATTAATCCCATAGATATCGTCTCCGTAATGGTAGATTCTATCACCTTTAATAGATATTTGTGTCAACAGTAATTCCACAGATAATGGTTTTCAAATTCATTTCCATGAATAATAATAACATCTGTGAACCAAATATTTATGAGTGGTATACTTTTCTTTTTCTCTCCAACAAGATTTTGAAAATCAGTTCTAAACAATTCACTAGTGAATAATTCACTCACTTACCTTAAGACAGCAGGATCTTCTTGTATATACTTGACGAGTAAGTAATTCTACAATATTAAAGAAATTTAAAGTTCAATCTAAAATTAAAATAAATATCATTGAATATTACTTACTTGCAGGTATCGCACTGATGATGGCATAATAGCCGAAACCGCTTCGCAAATTACAAATAATTTTTTTTGACGAAATACGATTCTTTTCCTGATTTATCAGTCACGTGTATGCAGTTTTAACAAATCTCACCTTGTATAAGTGGGTACCCATTGACTGACTGACACCCTGATATTAACGTACATCCGAAGCTACTGAACTTAGAATTTCGAAATATGCAGGTAGGTCCTTTGTACAGCGTAAATAAGCATCAAGAAAGGAAATCAGAAATTTCCCCTCCCCAAGGCATAAAACTAGGGGTTAAAAAATTGTGTTGAATTTCGTCAGTTTAAAAGTTGGAAACTTGAAGTTTTGGGTTAATAGAAAAATCTTCTAATATATAAAAATGGATGTTTGTTGATTGGTTGGTTGGTTGGTTGGTTGGTTGGTATGTGATAAACTTCTACATCGCTCAACCGATCGTGATGAAACTTGACATGTATAAGTTATTTTTCATAGAGAAAGTTTTCAGGCTATCAGTTTTTCTGTAACTCGCCACTAGATGGCGCTGTGGAACACTTTTTTGGAAGCACTGTTCTATAACGCTGCGCACGCCTAAGTTCGTTAATTCTGATTCTGTCAAAACATTGGAACAGCAGCGATACAGCACCATAGTACTAATTAGTACTACAACTACCAAGTTCTACGCGGGCGAAGCCGCGGGCAACAACTAGTATTGTATAGATCATGACATGACCCACGAAAACGCGGGTAAAACAGCGTGGAACAGCTAGAATTGTATAAGTGGGTACCTACTGACTGACTGACACCCTCATATTAACGTACCGGCGAAGCTACTGAACCTAGAATCTTGAAATATGCAGGTAGGTTGTTTGTACAGCGTAAATAAGCATCAAAAAAGAAAATCAGAAATGTCCTTTCTCAAAAGGGAAAACTAGGGGTTGAAAAATTGTGTTGAATTTCGTCTGTTTTAAAGTTGGAAACCTGAAGTTTTGTTTTAATAGAAAAATATTGTATAGATCATGACCTAAAATAACACATAGGGTAGGTTTCCATGGTAACGCGGGTAAAACAGCAGGGAACGGCTAGTATTGTATAAGTGGGCACCTATTGACTGACTGACACCCTCATATCAACGTATACCCGAAGCTACTGAACCTAGAATCTTGAAATGTGCAGGTATGTCCTTTGTACAGCGTAAATAAGCATTAAGAAAGGAAATCAGGAATTTTCGGGAAGTTGCATCTTTTGATGCAACCAACTGATATTCAGCCGTTTCAGTAAATGTTCACACTTATTCATTATATCATTCTGGTAATAAAGACCTATTATTATTATTATTATACTTACAGTACAAAAGACAGTTTATCTTTATCGAATACTTGTAACGACAATTTTTATAAGAATTCGACAGATATTCTAAAATGTGCATTGTAAAAAAATATCAAATTCAATTGAATTCATGTATCTGTATTCTGTATATAGCGTCTACTACATAAGAGGTAGACATATGCTATCGCGGACTTTTATTTAGACTTATTTATGATAAACAATTTTGCCGTACATTATCTTCCTGTAACTCCAATGGTATAGGGAGCGCACGCTCAGAGAATTTTTTCTGACTTACTTACTTAGT
The DNA here is from genome assembly GCF_025532065.1 of Leptinotarsa decemlineata. NCBI lineage: Eukaryota > Metazoa > Arthropoda > Insecta > Coleoptera > Chrysomelidae > Leptinotarsa > Leptinotarsa decemlineata. Next base: position 6,267,731 of record NW_027412533.1, on the reverse strand, counting down.
ACTTATCATTATGTTATGACCAAAATCACACAAAACCTTTGTCAATTGTAGTCTTTATGTTTTCCGGATGTATAAGCTGTATTTGTGTAAAGTTTCATCTAAATCCGTTCAGTCGTTTAGTCGTGAAAGAGCCACAAACATAGATACATACATACATTTATCCATCCTCACAAAGTTTCACATTTATAATATTAGTATAGATATAGATGAATATAGAAGTATAGATTAGTATAGATGTATGCATATGTGATTAATGACTTGTTTATTTTGTGATAATTCATGATCACTTAAATGAAATGAATAAAAACAGTTTTGTCTAATCACTACTAGTTTGTTTTGGTATGTTATTTATAATCGGTATCGAAATATTTATTGGAAAACGCTAAATATCATAAGTATATCACATATCCGATGGTGGTTTTCGAGTTGATGAAAATGGGTATTCTTTTAGATAATGAAAAGCCTGAATTTCTACTGATATATTCGAAGTTCAATAAAGAGAATATTTCATTTCCATATCATTACGAATAGATAAGTAAATATTAGTATTAGTTACCTGAAATTACTTTATTTCAAGGCTATGGCTTATGGAAAAAAATCATACAGAAATGCAATAAAACCTCATTTTGATTTCTTATGAAGAAGATTATATACTATGTGATTATGATCATCATCTGAGAGATGTTCATTCTGTGATGTTGAATGTATCTGTTGTGCTTCGAATATTCAGTAATACATATTATGAGCTGATACAAATACGTTGTTTTTTATTTTCACAATTTGAACGAGTATTCGATGATGAGTGTTATTATAGTGACAATTGATACCACTTTCATTGAAGTCCATAATGAAAACCAACATTTCATATTCCGTCCCGTTTCTTGTATAGTGTGAAGACAATAGAGTATTCAATAATGTTTGGATATTCACATGCTTTGATTATTTACAAGTGATAATGACCTATATCATATTCAATTTACAGAAAATTAGGTAGAAAATGGATTGAAAGGTAGATAATAATAAAGCCGCTGGACCTGATGGAATACCAGCTTTATTTTTGAAAGCAAGCTTTAAATCTTTAACTAACTAAACGCGGATGTGATACCAATTCTCAAAAATTGAAAGAGTAACATAAAAAGAAATTATAAATCTATCAGTAAAACATCTGAAATGCCAAAATTGGTTTACAAATATATGCATCTTCTATCATGAAATGAAATCTATCATCATATCAGAACAGCATGGTTTCTTTGCAGGGCGATCATTGGAATCGAATTTAATAGAATATAGTGAATATCTATACAGTAGCATGGACCCCATTCACACCAACTTCAGCAAAGCGTTCGATAAGGTTAGCCACAATCTTCTTCTCGAGAGGTTTGCTGATATTGGGGTAGATGGCTCACTTCTGAGATGAGTAGAGTCTTATATAAAATATAGGTCCTAATGTATAACAGTTCAAGGATTTCGTTCGGAAGAGTACATAACCTCATCAGGTGTTCCACATGGATCACATTTCGGACCTGTATTTTTCATCACATATGTAAATGACATTAGGTCATGTTTTAAACATGCCAGATGATATGAAACTTCAGCTTACCATTCGAAATTCAAATGATTGTTACAGGATTCAATACGGCCTTGATAGACTTACTGAATATTGTAACTCGTCTAACTTATACTTGAATTTTAAAAAATGCCATTGCTCCACATTTACAAGAAACATCAACTTGGCACAATTTGATTAGTCCATCGAAAATAATCAAATAACTAGAGTGAGTAAGATTTCAGACCTAGGCATTGTATTCGATTCCAAAATGATTTTCGAAGTACATGTCGGATCAATCGCAAACTCCGCCTCACGGATGTTGGGCTATGTAATGAGAAGCTAGCGTAGAGATACGCAACATATGGAAACCCATCATCGAGCGAAAAATGGTCAACTCCCGCCAAACGGTCATCTCCCACTGAACCAGTGAAGCGAAAAAATGGAAAGCGGGGATATGTGGAAGTACTAGAACGACCCATAAATAGTCATCTCTCGGAGGAATCGGTCCAGTCATCACCCGAAGACGATTGTAGGTACTAACAATCGAAACGTCATGAGCTAACGTGGCTTGAAATCTCTTAACTTTTTATTTTTATTTTCATTTTCATTTCTTTATTTTTTGTTCAATCGTTCTATTTTTACTTGTATTTTATTTCATTTCAGGTTATTTTTGCTTAATATAATTGTTATTTTCAGCTATTCATTTTTTTTAATTCTTCTTTTTTTTTAGTTGTTTCAGGGATTTCAAATCATTTCATATATTAGACAATTGAACTACGAACTAGTGAAATTCATATATTTTTTTGTTTCAATAAAAGGGTTGAAAATATTATTCAACTTTGAGTCAAAGTTAAATTATCACTTTGATGTCAGGAGTTTTACAACTTATCAACTTGTTATTATGTATTATGTATTATTTTATAGTTTTATACCTACTACTACTGTGAGGATATACGAATGTTGTATTAATGTAGATACTCTTGTGGACTTGGTATCTGTTTGTATCTTTCATGACCATTGAATGAATAAATAAATAAATGATTGTTTACCGTTATCCAAAAAACAAGAATTTTTCACATCTGTCAGATATAAAGGTCTGTAGCGCAGCTGATTCACAGTTGGTTTGATTTCAGGTTCTGTATCATGTAAATATATGTAGCAAGATGTGGGTAGTAATATATTCAAATACATTTTTTCTTTCTCATGCAGAATTCTTATAATTTCATGACGCCGTTCACCATACTTGAAATTTTCATCATATTATCTTGTTCGTACTTTACAGAACCTAACTATTCAGGTTATTTTACGTTCACACGAAGTCGAAATTGGAGTATTATTGAAATATCATTATGATTTTTATCGACCTTTTTTGGGTATTTGTTACCTTCCACAATCTGAAAAATATAAAAATTATAATGGAGAACTTTATACAAGTGGCAAACTTTTTAGTTTACCCCGATAAGTTACTGCGTAAAATAAAAGTATTTTTCACAAAGAAAAATCTTCTATTTATCAGTAACTTGTTGTATTCAACAATTTTGCCTATCAATAAAATTGTTGAGAAATAATGCAATACTTATCTTAACGTTTCGGAGGCCAAAATCTGCCTTCGTCTTCAGAAATGGACAAAAAATTCTAATATATTAGCAGTTATTCCTTTTTGATAATTTATTTATTTACTTCTTCGACAGATGTCAAAGGAGTTTTGAAATATGACATTATATCAATGTTGTTGATTGACAACTGAAACATTCGATGTAATACAAGGTGCTCTCCGATATCATTCTGTTGCCATTTAGCCACTATCCAAATTTTTCTTCAAGATGGGTAGCCAAGTACGGTCTATTTCTAAGCAGCTATTCGAAATACAATTCTCTCCAGATATAAGAATATACGCTGATTCTTTTGGCTTACGTCTCTTAGAGTGAGGATCATTGAAAATCATTCTTGTCCTATTCCATTCCACTCGATGTTCACCATTTGATTTTAAAATGTGTTCTGACAATTTAGATCCTGTAAATCGTCTATTTTTTATGTAATCTCGATGTTCATTCTCATTCACTTCCAATGTTCTCGAAGTTTCACCAATGTAACTTTCACCACAAGAACAAGGTTTTTCATAAATACATGTCAACTTGTATAAAGTTCTCCATTATAATTTTTATATTTTCAGATTGTGGAAGGTAACAAATACCCAAAAAAGGTCGATAGAAAACTGATTTTCCTCCACAAAAAAATTACTTTCGTTGAATATTATTATGATATTGCCCAAAATATACAAAAAAATGTTTAGCAGATAACATGAAACTGTTTCGACTTTGCGGTCTCACCACTCACGTCTTCTTAGGTTTTTTGGATAATTGGTTGTCATACCATTTACGGATCTTTTATTCGAATTCGAGTTGATAGTGACGGGTAAGGAAATAACAGTAGAAGTTTTCACTTTCAGACACTTCAGCCGATCCTGTTCGTGAATGCAAATTCAGGAAATGATAATGAACTCGGTGTAATCCACCATGCACGTTTCATGTACGAACAGAAAAGGCATAGCGGTTTATTTCGTTACAAGTTAATATACAAGACAATTTGAATGCTCGCAAGCATGTCGACATTACCCCTACTTCTCGTATAATAGCTTCTGTTCATCCCTAACTCAAAATCCCCTGGATTCCTGGAAAGTAATTTGTTTGAATATATTCGTTCATTGAAATTATACGTTTTCACGTGGGTCGACTCTACTTTCCTAGGAATTCTATATAACCATACTTAGGTATTAGTGAGCATGTGGCTACAGGAAGTGTGATAAAAAAAGTGTATCAGTAGAAGAAATAGATGAATTGATTCATGAAGAGTCAGTCAGTCAAAAACTTTCTGTGGAAATATCTATAGGATGCAGACAAGAAAGTGCATGTGATATTTTGAACTCATGACATTTTTGTCACGTTTTTATGAATTCAAATAATGAATACGACTGAGATCCATAAAATGCATCAGCTCTACATGTAGATATCACTTTTTCAAAAATGCCAGTTTTTTCAAATTTCCTATCAAATTTTTGGTAGGGCATACTTTTTCAGAGGTATCAAAAGTTCTGCCGAAAATTCTGCACTAAGTTCTGATCTAATACTAGTATGAACTGCTCCTACTCAACCAGGGGGTTCAGTTCGAAAAATCCATACTTAGGCATTACAAACCACCGAGGACAACCAACAGAACAATATTCTTCAAGGAGCACCTATTAAAAACTGCTGAGAAGCTGAAAACAAATGAAAACATCATTCAACAACTCTGTGGCCCTACGTGGGGGACCTCAGCTCCCATTTTTTGCTTCACTACTATGAGTCTTGTTTTCTCAGCTGCTAAAGTATGTGCCCCTATTTCACTAAATAGACCACACATGAAATAGCTAGACACTCAGCGGAATATGAGATTGATTGCTGGTTCATTCGAACTCACTCCAACGTAATGGCTCCCATTATTGAGCTATACTGAAACCTCTCCTGCAGAGAGCCGACATTTGAATTTAGAAAGATCATGTACAACGGAGATATTGCGATCCACTTGAAGACACCAACAACATCCGACTTCACAATCGGCAAAAACTGTCAATGCGCATGTCAGGTGCGCATACTCCCTATATAAATGGGGCGAGCAACCATCCCTCCCAAACTGGTCAGCTTTGGTAAAGCTGCATCCAAAGGTGCAAACAGTACAACAAAGCCCACCTCTCCTCGACCTGAACCCTCACCTCAGACTCAGGGGGTTTCAGACATCTGTGCCGCACTGGACCAGATGAAAAAGCTGTTTTTCAAATTCCTCGTACTACAGAAAATGTTTACGGTGAATACTGACGTGATAACCGGAACTGCCAATGTCTAGACAACCAACGTTGCCTAGATCTCTGAGATAGTTTTTTCAAATGCTAATGGCATTCGTTCAAAGAAACTTGACTTCGAAAACATTTTTATTGAAAACAACATCGATGTGGCTCTAGTCCAAGAGACACATCTGAGGAACGAATCTATTGTCATTCCAAACTACATATTCTTTCACAGAGAACGTGTTGGGCGTGCTGGAGGGGGAGTTGGCATTTTTGTCAAACGATCCCTTCAGTGTGTCCAATACGGCATTGACAGTGCTCGATTACACGGTACTGAGGCCGTGGGGGTCGAAATTCGACTGAGCAGGGGTTGTCACAGAATAATCTCGGTTAACAACAATCCGAACATTCGTTCACTCCCAGAATCTCTGGATGAACTGCTGATGGGAAGCAACATTCTGACAATTACTGCTGGCGACTTCAATGCCAAGCACAGACCATGGAGCAGAGCCACAAATCAGAACGGCCAGGCGCTCCATGCGCATGTTGACAGGCATGAATATCTTGTGCTGGGACCAGATGAGCCTACGTAATATCGCGGGCAGACTAGGCCTGATGTACTAGACATCGCGCTCCTCAGAAACGTCTCTCTGACTAGCGAAATTTACGTTCTGTCGGAACTGGATTTCGATCATAATCCAGTAATCCTGGTAGGTACTGGGCGATGATCTTCCTTCCCCTGATTATCGCATGAGATCTAAGATAGACTGGGATGTCTTCACAGCCTAGCTCGGAGAGATGCATGGCCCTCCTGAGGTACTCGACTCCCCCGACGAACTCGACGCGGCAGTTGAACGTTTCGAGCTTTCTGTGAATGATGCGTTTCGAGCGGCTACCTCCAGGGAAGAGTGTCCGCTGAAGAGCTATAATGAGTTTCCCCCTCGTATCAAAGCCTTGATACGAGAGAGAAGTCGCTTGAGAAGGCTCTATCAACGAACCCTTTTCCCAGGGGACAAAATGGCAGCAAATAGGATGGCCAACCAAGTCAAACAGGCCACCATTGATCACCGAAACGAAAGGTGGAAAGAGCTCTGGGAATGAGTTTTCTAAAATAACAGAAATCATAAGGATGAAATTGAATATTTCCGGCCATAACGTGAGCTGCTGTGGCAAAACTCTTCAGAATTGGATAAAAAAACTAGGGTTTAGATTTGAAGTAACAATAGAAAAACGTCAAGCAGTTATGGAAAGCAGAAGAATAGTAGAATGGCGTAAAAATATTTGGAACAAATAACTAAATATAGACAAGAACAACGACAAATTTTTCATTTGGACGACACTCCACACTCACGACACAGTTACGAAAGGGTGGACAGATGGTTCGAGAATGTGTACGCCTAACATGCAAACAAAGGATCGCGACTAACCATTGTGCATTGCGGATGAGTTACGAATTCTTTGAAATTATGTAAAACAACTTCAGAACTGCAATGTTGACTATCATAAGAACATGAAAAATAATATTTTCGAGGAATGGTTTGAAACACATTGATCCCAAATTTGGGTGCGAATAGTATGATGGTTCTTGACAAAGCTTCCTATCATTCGCGACAGCTCATCAAAGTACCGAATGAAAATTCGAGTAAAAATGAAATACAAAGTTTTTAATGAAAAACAATGTGTATTTTGAAGATTACTGTACCAAAAACTACATGAAGTTTTACAGACAAAAACATTTGAAAATATGAATACCCTAGAGAGTATTGCTGAAAAGTTTGTACACACCGTACTGAGACTTGCCCCTTTTTTGTGTTTTCAATCCTATCAAGTTGATCTGAGCAAAATTGAAACAAAGCATCAGCCGTAAAAATAATTTTCCAAAATGTGTTGAGAAGGTAATAGAGCTAATTGAAGAATATCTGATATTATCGAAAGATATTGGCAGAAAAGGATTAAAAAAGTTATTTTAGCTGAAAAACACTATATGGAGATGGGACACTTTCATATCAATGGTATAAAATAATTGTATTATTGATTTGAATGAAGACCGTGCATATGTGATGTTTTTTCATTTTTGGTAACCAGTTGTTGTCTATCTTCACAATTGGCTGCACCGCGCTGATGAGGCCAATAGCCAGAAACATGTGTCCGCGGCTTGCCCACATTTTTTGAGTATTCTGTCCAGGAATTTATCCATTTTGATTTATATCATACAGACTCGATGACATCTATATCTCTGTATTCATACCCGGAAGTCACCCAGTCCTCCTGAAACAGCTACTTTCATATAAACATTGAATTACACGAAAGAAAAAAATTCTTTCGAAACAAATACTCCTAAATACTTCTTTCGGTTTGTGTCTGAAAGTTACTTCTTTGCATGATCTACACATCCATGTATAGAGTTACTTATTTTCAAATTGATTAATCCTTCCTTTCTTTGGAAGATTCTCTCATCCATTTTTTTGTATCAGATGGAGTAGTAGAAAGCCAAAAACTTTCTTTCCCAAATAATTAATCACTCCTAAAAATATAACCCTTTCAAATCATATGAAAGAGATTGAGAAAATTGATAGAAAAAATACAAAAATAGTGCCATGGATGACTGAAGGTCTATTGAAATCTGTGGATACAAAAAATGACTCATATAAATCGTCATCTTGAAACAACGTTATATCAATTACAAAAACAAACCCACAAAGTTGATAGAAAAATGCAAGCCTAATTACTATTGCGACAAAATAAACAAAGAATCAGACTCTAAACAACTTTGGAAAATAGTCAACGAAATTAGTCCTACCAGAAAAAAGCGGGAAAAATTTACTCTATCATCGATTTTAGTGGAAACTTGTTAACTAACAGCTATAACCAACGAATTCAATGCATCTTACATAACAACTGGTTTGACATTAGCAAATAAAATAAGGCACGATCCACACTATGTTGCCCAAAGAACGTCTACTTAGAACTCGTTCTTCCTAACACCGCCGAATGCATCTGAAATGAATGAGCTCATTAATGAGCTCAAACCAAACAAGTCTCCTGGGATATATGGCATACGAGCTGAAACCTCAAAATGTGTTTTTGAATATATCATTGAACCACTCACCTATATAATCAATGAATACATGAGAGTTGGCATTTGACCACAAGTTTTCGAAGAAAGTGTAGTGGTGCCCCTCTATAAAAAAGGAGACAAAAATAATGTGTCAAACTACCGACCAATAACTTCAATAACTCACTTTCGAGAAGATTTTCGAAAAACGCCTCAGTTCATACATTGCGAAATATAATCTACTTTCCGAAAAACAGTTAGGATTCAGAAAACAAAAATCAACTAAAGATGCTATATTGAAATTAATTCAAAAGGTATCTGAGTCCATGGAGGAAAGTGAACCATGTCTATTTGTTTTCGTGGACCTTTCCAAGGCCTTCGATACGGTGAGTCATCAATTACTGCTTGAAACCCTACAAGATATTGGAGTCAGAAGTAATACTTTGAAATTATTCAAATCCTATCTCCAATATACACACCAATTCGTAAAAATAGACGACAACTGCAGCAATTTTGGGACCACTTCTCTCCAATATTTACGTGAACGGAATGTTTTGCTGAAGTCTGGGGGAGATATACTAGGTTTCGCTGATGATACAGCCATTTTTGCCATTTTTTTGGTAATTCGTGGGATGAACTTGGGGACATAGTTGCATAGGACTTTTATATTACTGAAGATGTATTACTGGAAATGGCTAAATCATAAATTGTTCACAATCAATGTTGATAAGACACGCTTCCTACCATTTTGCTGCAATAGGACAACTTCCCCTAAATTCGATAAAATTCAAGTTAATATTCCAACAGAACAGTTCTTTATCAAATCAGCAACATCTTCAAAATATTTGGGAGTACACATAGAAACGCATCTCAAGTGGAACATCTCAATCTCTATGCCAAATGCTAAGATTCATTCTCCACAAGTTTAAAGTCCTGGCATCCTCACTACCACTAAAATAAGTAAAAATACTGTATTATGCCCTAATTGAGAGCCATCTTCGATACAGCTTATTAGTATGGGGTGGTGCCCTAAAAACTAATTTATATCCTATAGAGGTCCTACTGAGACGGTTTTTCAAAATTATCTTAAAAAAGAACCCACTTTTCCATCTGATGCTCTCTATGCGGAATCTCATGTATTTGATGTCTACCAACTCTTTTTCCTGAAAATAAATATGTATTACCACCAATAACAAAGATTTGAATTACCCACACATGAATATGATACACGTCAACGAACTCAACATATCACACCACGAATGCAAAAATTAATATCCCAACGCTCATATAAACACCTTGCTCCAAAAGTATACAATGAACACATGAACAATGAACAATTTCCACATGAAATCAAATATATATATATATATATATATATATATATATATATATATATATATATATATATATATATATATATATATATATATAAATGTAAGTCACAAAAAGGATTTGAAGCTTTATAACTTCGATTTAATTATCTGCGAGCGCTTTCGACAACTGGTCGTGCATCATCTAGGCTCTACTCAGTTTGAGTAGATGATGATAGCATATATATATATATATATATATATATATATATATATATATATATATATATATATATATGAAAATTCATGGACACAACACTCCCAAATAGTGGGCAAACCGCGGAGTCAATAACAGGAGCCAACCGCACATTTGTGGTTCCAGTCAGAAGACTGGAAATAACAACAAATATGACTCCGTACGTATGTGTTGCTTCCTATTTTCGGCAAACAAGTGTTGCCCATCTTTGCACTTGGCTGCACCGCGCTGATGAGGCCAATAGCCAGAAACACGTGTCCGCGGTTTGCCCACTATTTTGGAGTGTTGTGTCCATGAATTTTCATTTTTGATTTATATCATACACACTCAATAACATCTATATCTTTATATATATATATATATATATATATATATATATATATATATATATATATATATATATATATATATATATATATATATATATATACCTCCCGAAGTGAAGCAGTAACTCGTCTTGATAATGCCATCTGAGATGATGGCGAAACGTCGACTATCGAATAGTACACAACGGATGAACACCCGGAAAAAAAACACATCATATATATATATATATATATATATATATATATATATATATATATATATATATATATATATATATATATATATATATATATCATATAGTTATCGTGATTCTTATATAATCAGTCAGCTCCCTAACTATATTATTAAAGGAGAGCTGTTGGAAGGTAGGTTGCACTATATCGTTTACTTGAACTATACTATATGAATGTTATAGGTAGCAAGTGAAATATTCGTATCCGCTGGAAGCTCACCTGAAAATTGAAAGCGTTTTTCAAGTGAAAATTAGTCAGTGAGACTTTTGAAGATGGATTGATAGTTTATTCCATCAAAATTATGAACTTCATCGTATTTCAGGTTGTGTTTTAATAGCATCGACACTACCGACTGTTTATTCTCGTTTCATTCCCGATTGTCATTTTCTGATACTGTCAGTGCTCTTAATATCTCCAAACTTTCATAATGGATTTCCATAACCATTTTTCTCCTCCGGAAAAGTATTTGGAAAGAAACAAATGGCTGCTCCACCGCCAAAAGCATTACGTCTAGCCAATCTCTGAGGCAATCAATTCTGGCTCTTTCTCCGCAAACACACAAGTGACCTTGCAACTCCAATTTATATGTAAATCGAGTCCCATTAAAGAAAATAAAGCAATTGTCCGGGGTTGTGCTGTCATGAATTTGCCGCGTTATCGTTGACCAATTTGATATCACCGTGATATATTTATTTCGAAGGCAATTCTCTCCTGTGTTTACGGAATAACGCATAAAACGAATTGAATTCATGACCCAGTTGCAGCAAGAAGTGTGTTAAGGTCAATATCAAATAGACGTTATGTCAGTATGAGTGATCATAAATCTCTGCATTATCTACCATTATAATAGCCAAGAAATGCGTCACTACGTACCATAAGTCCGCATAAGATCTTGACTTTCTAATTCTCTCCAAATCATATATTATACTTAGAGTAACGAAAGATTACACATGCGACATTAATTGTCATCGCATTCGAAAAAAGTGGACAAAGCAGTTCCAGTCTGGTTCACTTGAACTTCTAGAGGCATCACGGATTAGGCACTTTTCTTGGTAATTTGGATTTAACAGGAATATTGTTTCCAGGCCTAAATCCTGGTAGAAAGCCCAGAATTCACTGTAGTAACGTATTTCAATATGACCATATTTTCACTCCCGATTAAGTTGGAGTCTTCAGGAGATGAAGAAAACTATTTCCTAAGTCTAAAACTGAGCTCTTTTCTACACTCAATTCTACACTTCCACTTTCCGATTTATATCACTGGTTTCGGGAAGAAATCAACGAGAAATTCTCTCGTGAAAATTCTAGCAAATTTCAACAAAGCGATTCATAAAACGTAATACAATGGGATGTTTGCAACGGCACCATAGTTTCCATGCAATTTCAAAACTTTTCAGAGGATCCAAAAATCTAGGTACCGATGTCAGAAATTTTCGACAGTTTACATTAATTTCAAAGCCGTTCTTTGAAGCGTGTCCAACGACATTAGATATTCGTCGTCACAGAAATCGTATATGTGATACGTGTTCATTCAAAACATATTTGAATGGATTGCTTAGTCTGGCCGTTTTTTTTGTATTGACTGTTGCAATTCTAGGTATTGGAAAAAGTTTTGCTTTGAATTCTTCCGATGTCAAAGGTTACAGTTTAACCTTTAACAGATTTTTTCATTTTTGAAACGGAATTTATAATTATTTCTGTCATTCAACACGAAATGAATTGTTCACGACTATCCATTCAAGTATTAATATGACTTTATATGCAGAAATTTACCTGAAACTACAAAATTGAAGGTTTTATATTTCATATTCTCGCCAAGTACGGCATGTTTTCTTCTATGTAGTAACTGTGAGTCCATAGTATTTCAATGTATCGATTTTTATTTTCTTTGAAGGCAATTTCTTCCCAAGATAATAAAATGGCTGAATTATAGATTGCTGTCAATTAATTTCGGAAAAATCATTAACTTACCTTTCAGCAGCAATAAAACTTATTCACCGCACTTCTATAAGATTTCTATCGGTAATAACTTCACCATTATGTCAGCAGATAAAACTAAGTATCTTGATATAATGATTGATAAGCACTTCAAATGGAACTCACATATAGATCATCTAGTAACAATACTACGATGTATTCTATATAGATTCAGGAGAATAGCAAACATATTTTAAACCAGACAGCTCAAAATTCTTCACCAAAGTTTGATACTATCACATAAAATATGGAATAGTCGGATGGGGAGGAGTTTCTAATACTTATTCGAAGCCAAAAACGATTCCTAAGAATGATACTTTTCAAAAACAACAGATACGCGAGTGATGCTATCTATGAAAAGTCTGAGATTTGTTATATCAGACAAACATTCTTTTACCACATCGCTACAACTCAGTTTTTCAATAAAACCAATAATCCTTCTCATACCTGTACTACGAGACAAAAAAATTATTATTTAGTAACTTTCGCTTCGAAATCAATGGGCCAAAAATGCTATCATTATTTAGCACCAAAAAGTATTTAATCTCCTTTCCGAAACATCAGCATTCATATTAAAAAAAGATATAAAACTATTTATAAAACAATCGCCTCGTCATTATACGTATACCTACGGTCAATAATTGAAAATTGAAAGTAATTTAAGATATTAATAATATCATCCTAGGTGCTTTGAGTATCTGAATATCGGTATATTCGAGTATTTTGAAATCCCAAAAGTTCATATTTTTCATCTCGATATTCATTATTCAACATTTCACATGTTCACTTTTATACATGAACACATATTTGAAATTCTTTTACATTAGTAATACTCAGAAAGTTCAGAACCGATTATATTATCTATATGCAGTATCTATAATTCGTGATTACATTACCTGCGTTTACTTCAATGTGTATAAGCGTACATATTCTATGCGAGTGTGTGTAGATATATTGTATGGTAGTCTGCATTAATAATTATACTTATTTTGCTTCCATAATAATTGTATACTTGATTTCATTGTTAGTAATTCTAGTATAGTACTCTCGAATAATTTGTTTGTATATACTCATGGTGTACACGCCCACATACAAGCAGTATCTACTGCATCCGTGGTATATTCTTGTTTAATCACAATAATGCTGCATTTGTTAAATTATACTCTGTAATTATTTTTCTTGTGTGAATAAATATTACTATTATTATGGTTATCACTATTAATTTTTGTGGAGGAGACAATGTTTGTTACTGTTTTCAGGTATGTCATACAATCTAAAAAATAAACAAAATGAAATCAATAGAGAATCTGCTGGAATATAATGGAGAGCAAACTGAAAGTTTCACCTTGAAAAGTTCCTGCGTGCTTGAGACCTGGGAAACCCCTCTTGAAGAACGTCTCAATTGAAAAAATCCATTGTTTCTTTGATACACATTCAGCTTTGTTTATTTTTCAGATTATGGAAAAATTAACACCCAAAAAACAGTAAAAAACACCAATATTGTGACAACTTTTCGCGAACTTCTTTATTTTCCCGTTCAATCTTCATTTTTCCTCGGATATTTCCAAACTATTTTCGATTAATATCTGTCATTATTTTTATCTCTTACAATACTCTTCATATTGTCGTCTCCATTTATTCTTCATTTATTTCTACACAATCTGTTTCTATTATATATGAACAACAACCCTCAGCAGTCGATACTTCTGCGTACTTTCTGTAGTACGCAAGTTGCTATTCCATGAATACTCCAACAATTTCCAGATAGTGCATCATAAAATTGAAACCACTTTGCCTCAAATACAACCTTCCTGTCCGTCCTGCAGCGGCTAATCATTATCCAAGTATCTGAACTCCCCGGAATGGCAAATTAGCCAACTGCCACGTCTTCGCGTTGCCTACAGGGCAGTCCTTCCCTGCTGCTGCTTCCAAATGTACAAAACTTTCCGGTAATGTTTGAAGTCTGAACAAACTATCGTACATTACCTATACGCCCTGCAACATATGGCGGCACGATTAAAGGGTAAATGTTACAGCTTGCTCTTGAAACTTCAGCCAATAACTATATTATGTTAAGTGGAGCAAATTTGGTTCATATAACGGGGCAACTTCTAAAGTTGTATATCAAAAGTTTCCGTAAACTTAGAGAGCTGAATTCTAAAGGAAAGTTTCTACGATCTTATCCGGATCGAAAGGTCTTTTGTTTCTCTGGATATTAATTTTATGTCTTTTGATTCAAGTTTTCCCGGCTATTGTGTAAAATAATTAGAATTTAGAAGGGAATATCGGTGTTGGAAATGCACATTTCATTCATGCCGTAGATTTCCAGTTGGTTTCGAATTCATTATCAAGTTCCGTTGATTTCAATGAAAAACAAAACCTTTGAAATGGTGTTTGATTTTACAATGGCGACAATAAGTAGATTCTTGAATAAGTGTTTGTGTGAAAGTCCAAAAGAAAACTGAATCCAGAAGTTCTTCCAATACAACGATTTGTTTAAAAAAGTTGAAATAAAAAATTCTCTAAAATATTCTCAGACCCTAGAAGAGTTCCAAATATGTGTAGGATATGAGGAAATACTTAATTTGGTAGTACAAGTAGTAGTAAAAATTTCTAATCGAATAATTTTTCATCATGGCATTCATCCTCATATTCAAAAACCTAGGATGAGAGTTTAGAAGTGTGTTTTATTCCGAGTGAGATATTAATATATAGGACGCATGCAGTAAAGTGTGAGTGAATAGTTCATAGTTTCTTCTCAAATCACAACATAATATCAAAGTCGCTTTCCGCTGTACACTTGGATCTTTAAAATTTTGATGATGATTTTTAAGTATATAGAGTGATAGATGGAGGTATATAATAATAATAATAATAATAATGAGTTTATTCACCATAATGATAACAACAAAAATATTATAAAATAGGGGTGAACAAACGAAGGCATCACAAAAGAAACATTTTCGAAAAAATGTTTCTTGTTCGTGATATCGCCTAGTATAACATGAATAAATGAATGAATAAATATACAATACATAGATAAATACACGAGTATCGTAAAAACATGAATAAATACAGAATACATGAATAAATACACAATACATAAATAAATACACAATACATAAATAAATCCACAATATATAGATAAATAAACGAATAAAATGAATAAATAACTTGACAAAATATATATATACACATCTATACATATACACATACATATATATATATATATATATATATATATATATATATATATATATATATATATATATATATACATATACACATATATACGCATATACATACATCCACATACACATATATACACACACACATATGACAATGAACAATATAATATAATATATAATCAACCGGGAGTCGATTATGATGATTTTGATACAAAAAGTAGGAGGCATGATTTAGGTAAACTCAGACCGACTGTGAGCATTATTTATCTAACAATTCGCTTATCACATTTCTCGGGTTGCTATTTATGAAGCATTTCAGTCGTTTTTTGAACATATTAGTGCTCTTCAGAGATTTAATCTCTTCCGGAATGTGATTATAGCATTTTGGTGCAAGGTAAGAAAACGATCTTTGTGTTGTTGTTTTAGTCATAGAAGGAAGTTTGTAATAGTTTTTAATTCGTGTGTTATAGTTATGAACAGGGAGTTGGTTGGAGTGTTTTGAAGTATGATATTTGATACTTGTGATGAAGAAGTATAACTGCCTCAGGTCTAAGATCTGTGATTCAGAATAAAGTTTGTCAGAAGGATATCTGAGGTTTTTAGAGTATATTTAAAAATTATTAACAAGAAATGAAAATTAAAAATATAAAATTAATTCTCTACAAATACATCTGTGAAACCAAGAGGCCAATGAAAGTTCGCATTGCCACGCACAAAAAACACACACAGCGAGGAGAAACCAGCAAATCCGGAATAGCATATCATGTTTGGACTCATCAACATAACATCAAATAGAGTAGAGTTAATTGAAAAACAGTCTACCAAAAAAGATATCAAGCAGATTCTCACATGAGTTTTTCGCTTTTAATCATTTCATTGTTTCAGATACAATTTGAGATAAACCCTATCTTGATTTGCCACTTCTTACTTCCAGTGTGCGCAAATAGTCCAAGAAAGGACGAAAAGAGTAATAAATATTGATGAAAGTATTCTAATCAAAGTGATCACATTCATTCGGTTCAAAATTAATGTTACAAAATCAAATTAATCATATAGAAGAAAGAATAAATCTACCTCATGGTCCCGAAAATAGCTAACCTTGATCAAAATGGTGTACTTGTTACTGCCACAATAAACCCTTGCGAGTTGCGGTGGAGGGTCGAATTGACCCACTCACTTTGGACCCAACCTACTGTCACAAAAAGAAACCCAACATTTGGTAAATACACTAAAAAATGTAGGTATATCACTTTCAAAAATGGAATATTTCAGAAGTTGAAGAACAATATTTTGAATGCTGTTCTGAAACTGTTTAGTGAAAATCTCACATTGAAGTGTTTCTTGGATACCTTATGGAATTTCATCAAGTATCGGCCTATTCAACAAGACAAAACATACGAATATTTGGTTTTCCCTATGCTGGACAATTCACTGACAATATATATATATATATATATATATATATATATATATATATATATATATATATATATATATATATAATTCTTTTAGTTACATATATTTTGAAGCATATTCACTCAATACAAACATATCTGAATCGACATCAGCACTATGGAATTCTGAGTTATTGTATACGTTCTAAATGGGAAGTTACCATAATGGTTCGTAGAGAACTGAGGTGTGAATAATATCAGTCTTTTTACAGTATAAAGGCTGCATACAGCTCAGTAAGACTCGAGAAGTTATGAATCTACTGAATATTTCAATATATGATGATTGAAATAAGCAGAAATACAATGATTACTTCATATAAAAATGTGTAGAAAATGCAAATAAGTGATTGTCAGACACGAACTGGAAGAAGATACCTCTCGAAATAGCTACTTTCCTATAAACATTGAATAACAAAAAAATACAATAAAACTAATGCTTTTTTATGAAGACTGAATTTTACAAAAAAAAAAACACTTACTCTATTCAGTTTGTATTGTAATATCCCTCATGGAATTGAATCAGATACCATTCACAGGATAACAAATGAAAAAGTTAAAATTTAATTTACATGAAACATTGTCATCCTCTCTGGTGGACATCCGATGTTCCGGACTAAGACACTTACCTCATCGTCTTTTCAGCACCATATCTGGATAACACTATAAAATAAGGTACTCAATTCATTCAAAAAATTAAGACTTTGCCACAGATGAGTTTATCTACTCATGTCATCGATGACGGTACGTAATGATATTCGTTCGCTCATTTGATTAAATCTCAGTCATGGGAATCTTGTTTGAGTTGAAAGGGATATATTTTAGGAGATCTAGTTTTGAGAAAATAAGGTTTGAAAAAATTTAGGAATCTTCCAAAGAAAGGAAGAAAGCAATCAATTTTGAAAAAATAACTCTATACACAGAAGTGTAGATCATGCAAAAAAGTAACTTACAGGGACAAACTCGAAGAAAAACCCTATCGAAAAAGCTGCTCTCGTATAAACAGTTGATTAAACGAAAGAGAAATATCTTCGAAACAAATACATTTATATGAACACTGAATTATAAAAAATCACTTTTTCCTATACAGTTTGTATTCCAAACTTTCATTATGGAATTGAATCAGATATCATTCACAGAATTCCTACACAATGAATTGAATGATGTCATTCATTTACACGACTCTCAATGAGCTCACTGTATTCATTTTTCTTTTGATTCGTTCGATCTGATAAGTGACGAGATGCTGAAGATTCAACTGAAATGGAAGTACGTTTCACAGAAAAGGTATAATCATCTCCTTTTTGTGGACATCTGATTCAGTTTCGTCAAATGATAGGGATAATAAACTTGAGAAAATTTTTTTTATTTATAATTAATGAAATAATAGACTCAAAGTAAAATTGATAAGCTGAGATTATTGATGAATATACGTCGTATTCAAAATTATATGAGTGATATAGTCTTTCATTATAGTTTATGGGATACGCAAATGTAGAAATTAAAAAAAAAAATCATGAATTTTTTTATAGACAAATGGTATGAATGGAATGAATAACTGGGTGAGAGTTTCAATTTTGTGCTGAGTTTGATACTGCTAATACCATTCTTTTTCATACTTGAAACTGCGTTACTTGGGTTTGCCAACGATTCTAATTATTTAATGAGCAAATATATTTTTGAGCGAACTCAACGAATTGTTTCGAATGAAATGGAAGCTTATCTAAAGAAAGTTAATTTTGGTTGACTTTGATAGTTGATTATTAGATGAAATTTTCGTGAAATAGTTGATAATGCTGATTTCTATCACTACGCTGATAAAACTCAGTTTCATGTCTGTGAAATATTCTGAACTCGATTTGACCCAGGTTCATATTAACGAGCTTCACACTGCTCACAATTTACGTTCAAAAATGAATATGAATATGAAAATAGGAGAAGATGAACTGACAGTCATCGATGAAAGCGAGAATTTCAGATTTACCGATCATATAGATTTTTTCATGGCAGGTTTCATTCAACGTATTTAGACAACTATTTTCGAATAGAACATACTCTTTGAGATACTCAAACTTGGCTTGTGTGAAGTTTCAATGTTATCCAAGTTGTCTCATTGTGATGGATTATATGAATCTGAAAACGGAACAAAATCAGCTTCAGAGAGAATACGGAATTTTCTTCTGCGAAAATGTTAAAATGGAATCCAAACGGTCTATCTGGCTGAAGCTGCGCGATTTGCAAAATGTTCATTTGATATATTTGATCAGCGAAATTTCACAACAAAAACACCAAACTATCTGTTCAAAAAATTGAGAAACTACTCGTTACATTTTCTCATTCCTCCGCAATTTTCACAATGCCGACTGTCTACTGATTCTAAATCGTATACCTCAAGTAATGTTACAAAGATGCTGAAACACTCTTTGTGAAATAAGCTGATTTTCTTCAATTTACAAAAGAAACATCAGTCGGTAAAGAATCACCGATTCACAGTATGTTTATGTTATTTCATACATTGAGTAGAACTGGCCGATACTTGATGAAAATCCATATTGAAAAACTAATCAATAGAGTTTATTGTATGATTTTCACTATAAGGGTTCTACAAAAACCGCGACACGTGTTTCGCTATACAATAACTTCTTCAAGCATAAATACCCACAAGCATAAAATTATGCTTAGAGAAGCTATTCGAAACACGTGTCGCGGTTTTTTGTAAAACCCTTATAGTGAAAATCATACAATAAACTGTATTGATTGTTTTTTTTTTGTATTTCATACAGTTGAGTCGAAATACGGCAATTCCTGACACTTTTTGAATGTGAATGCATATGAATAATCACCTCAGTTATTTTTTGTTATCTAAGAAATAGAATCTTCTGTGTTTATATCACTTGTATTTGTTACTATCGTTACTGCAGTTCAGTCTTGTAACGACGTTTTCAAATGAATACAATAAATTCCTTTTAAAACTATAAATGTCTTTATATTATTCATTCATACGTTTGTCGATTATTATAACATTTTTTTTTTCCTGGTGGGTTCATGCATGGTCAGTTTAAGTTTTGCAAAATTTCCCGTGCCAATGGTCTCAAGTAATTTGTTTTTACCAATGGTTGGATACTTCCTCTGCATCGAGAATATGCAAATAATACATTCTCTGCAGCTTGAGATCTATCAATAGTGATGTTTCGTGATGGATATTATCAGAAATTTTCTTCACTGGTCCGAACTTCAAAAGATTTTCATTCAGTGAATGAATATTTTCACAGAATATGTTTTATGAAAGATCTCTTTCTTTCATTCAATGTGTTTTATGTCATGAAATGGGTGTTTGCTCCATATGCTATAGCATTTTTCCTTGTTTTGACTTTTTTTGTGTTGTGTAGATATGGAAACATGTATACTTGAAATATAAATAAAATGACCTGTTGTGAACTATCACAGACTTTAAAGGTATTCAAATTTGTACAAAAAATGTCACAGTGTCCAAGTTATATTTTCTTTATGTTTTACTCCAGAATGTATGTAAATACATTCTGTCATAATTTGAATAAATTCAATTATTTGTAGGACTATGAAAAAAATCTCATGACTCAGTTCTAGGTGATTCCCAACCCAATTGATTAAAGAAGAAAGTAATACAAATCATGAAATTGTGAAACAACAAAAATTAATTGGCGCTCTGGGGCGAATTCATCAATTGCAGTGGCGTATTTGCTTTTTCAGCTGCAGGAAAACCCGGAAAAATTTGCAGCACCACATCACCTGAAGATTTTGATCTGCCAATGTCCTCTCTTTCATACAACAAAATGTAGGATGTCTCCAGAGGCTCCAATAAATTCAAGACATCGCCAGAACACTTAGTGGCACGACTATCGTCGAATTTAAACCAGTCCGTTGACCAGTCTTTGACCAATGCGTAATAATAACCAGATTCAACGTCATAACCATAATTTATGCATGATTTCAAATAATGTTATTCAGAATCATAACACTTCAAAATCTTGAAAGTGTACCTTGTATACACAAGGTACACCAGGTACCTGTGATATAGCTGAAGTGGATGTGTGGTCGTTAGGCGTCATATTATATAAATTGGTGTCGAACACTTTTCCTTTGTCAGTTCGACATTCCGAAATCTTGGGGGGCAAGTTGTTCGTGGCGAGTACCTAATCCTTTCCTGTATAGAACCAGACTGTGTGAGGATCCTGAAAAAGTTTTTGGTTCTGGACCCTACTAAATGGGTAGGCTCAGACGCCATCACTTAAGATAAATGAATGAACCAGGGATGTAAAAGTGACTCAGTTGAATCCTATATGGAACCCCAACAGGATCTGATTGATCCGTTGCTGTTGGAAAGCAACATCACATACTGGAAACCTGAAGGAATTTGAAGTGACGAATGCAACGGACCAACAACAAGTTGTTTTTGAATCTTCCGTACAGAGTCAATATCGAAACTGAATAAGATATTATCAAATATCGGCTTATTCTTTTACATATTTCTTTGAGAAAATTATAGTGTTCGCTCAATAGCATTCAGGGGTATATTAATGAGGAGGATATTACTCACTGACACAATGTACAATTGTTTTTTCCTAAAATATGTAGCGTGAAGAAAGACTTCGCCATACCTTTAGCTTTGAAAAGAGTTGCACGTTAGAAAGTCAGATATTAATAATCTTCATCGCGTGCTTCCATAGCAGAAGCTATAAGGATTGTGCTCCAACTTCAAGTAACCGTTTTTTGAAGGTGCAATGTCCATCCGGTATGCAAACAGAAAAATTATGTCAATGATGCTACTACTTTGGGAAAAGAGATCTCTAATCGATGCTGAACTTGTTGGTCATCATTATATTTTTTATTATCCATCTTTTATTATGTCATTTCAAAAAGTACCCAGTAATTCCTATGTTTCTCATTAGTGAAATGAATCAAATGAACAAATCATGTGTTACCGGTCTGAGATTTTTCATTTTGTATAGTTACTATCATCAATAATGAAACAATGAAACTTAAAATTCTGTAAGTTATTTTTCAGCTGTTCTTCCACCATACCTTCAGCTGTGAAATGAATTGCCCGGTAACAGGTAACATCAATAATCTTTTTTACATAAAATTTGAAATTTGAGAATAATTTTAAAAAAAATTGGATGAGGATCATGCAGAAAGAAATAACAATATCTATCTGAGAGTAGCATGTTGCTTTTTTCATTTTGAAGGAACCCTAACAGAATGCTTTTGTCGGGTCCGGCAAATTGTAACCTCACTGTTTTCTATATAACCGATTTGTTAAACCATCAATGGCATGCTATGCAGACATTCCCTCCCTATATCCAAATTATTTATCAGATATAATTTTATTTTTTTCAAGAAATGAAGTCATGCTGAATTTATTTATTTCTTCAACAATTTTAGCCTAGATGAAAAAGAACGTTATTGGTCTGTGGTTTTCTTCAAGTTTTTTAGTGCCTTTTTTAAATAATGATCTGATAAGACCAATTTTTCAACTAGCTGGGAAAATACCCGTTTTGAATATTTCATTTATCAAGTATTCAAATGGTTTTTTATATACTTCGCGATAAGCTTTACTACATTAGATATTATTTCCTCGAGTCCTGGAGCCTTGCTCATTTCTAATTCATTTATGCGTTTCATTATTTCATATTCATTAGTAGGGTTGAGATAAAAAGAATCCTCCACAAAAGTTTGTTTTACGTGAAAGTTTTCTGGTTTTGTAATTTTATTGAACATTTTTACACCTGTCTGTGAAAAGTATTCATTAAATTTATTAAATATTTCCTGTTTGTCACAAAAAACCTCATCATTATGGATTATTTCTTTGATTTTGGTTTTTCGGCGTTGTTTATAAGTGAATTTATTCATGACCGCCCAAATTGTTCTGCTATCTTCAATGTTTTTTATTTGGATCGCAAAATACTCTTTTTCCACTCTTTTTATTAGACCTCGAAGTTATTGTCGATATGTTTTATATTTATGTTCGATTTTGGATGTTACTGAGAATTTATTCTTTCTTAATTGCTATTGCTAAACTTTTGCTATCCTTGGGTTTCATTTTTTATATTTGTTCTCAATAAACGTCATTTCAGTGGTAACAAGTTTGACTGCATTACTATGTTGATTCAATCAAGTTATCAAAGAATAAACGTATATAGAAATACATGTACATGTAAGTACACATATAGACATGAAAGTTTCATTTTGAGATTTCTCGCGGTAATAATGAACTTTTCCATTAGATCTTCTTCCTCGTGACACATGTTCACATGTATCAATCGTTCACTTTTTTAATTATAGACAGGCATTTGAACAATATTTTTATATCGTGCATCTTTAATGTCCCCCCTCTTTTATTTTTTGAACGGGTCAACTCACAGAATCGAAATTTGGTATAATGAAATTAATGCATGTGTAATTCATTTTGAAGTGAAATTGACACATGAAACTTTCAAAATGGCGACTGGGCGCCATCTGGGAAATAAAAATTGAATGGAACGGGGGTGTTGTGACATATTTTTTTGAACTTGCTGACAAATACTTCACAACCCTAGAATATGAAGTTAATATTTTCGCCCACTACAAAATGGCAGAAAATTTAATAATTTCCTGAAGACAAATACATTGATATCGATATTTCTAGAAATATTTTTTTTATCTGCCATATAGCAATTTCAACAACCCGATAAGGTTTGTCAAGTTATTTTCCATTTATAAAAACGACAAAAAATGTCAGTACGACAATGAACATCTCTAAAACAGTCAATTCTTGTCCAATGGAATAAAAAATTGAAGCGATTTTTATTTACGGTGCGACGCATAACTTTCACGAGACCGAGGGATTTTCAATGAACGTTTTTCGAATCGTCCTATCTGTAGAAAATATTGGAGGAAACTTGAATCCAAATTCACAACTACCGGTAGTGTACATAACAAAAAGCCCCCAGGTCATCCGTCCATCATCCGTCCATTCCGGAAGAAAAGCAAGTGCAAATAATTGGTGAGATGTTAGTAAATTCTGAACAGTCTACTTATTCCGTCGCGAATGTTTGCGAGGAGTCTCCTTCTAATGTTGAGATACTTTTGAAGAGGAATAGGTATCACCCATACAAAATTAAAATGGTTCACCAATTAACTGAAGATGACCCTGATCGAAGAACAGAATTCTGCGAAATCATGACGGAAACCATTGCAAGGCATCCTACTCATCTCCACAATATTTGTTTTAGTGACAATTGTAATTTTTTTAACGGCAATGTTCACAGACAAAATTGCCGTTATTGGAGTGACACCAACCCTCGCATACCCAATATCCAGAAAAAATTAACGTTTGGACAGGAATATTGGGAAACCGTATTGTACGAACTCTATTTATTGATCAAAATTTAACATGGGAACTGTATTTGAATATGCTGGAAACGAAACTACTGTTGACCCTCTCATCACTGAAATCATCGAAGCGAATCCTAATGAATTTGATATGGATATTCGTACAAGATGGAGCAACACCACATTACTCCAGACAAGTAGGACACCATTTGGATACTACTTTTCCCGGTCGTTGGATTGTCAGTCGAGGTCCTATAGAATAATAACAATATATTTATTGATTTCTTCAGGACATCCTAATATACATACATTATTTTAAAAATATATGAATAAATGACATAAATAACAATAATGATATGATAGAAGTAAAAAACTAATGAAAACCATTTTTAAATGTTTCCAGAATGGTTTCAACATGAGGATATACGTAATAAATATATTACCAAACAAAAAGAAAATCAAGTATGATATTTTATATAGTAAATGAGTTTTTTTTTAATTGAAAAACATTTATTGAATCTTTCAACGAAAGTGTGAGTTTGTTATACTCATTCAAACCTTTATAAAATAAAGACTTCATCGTACTAGTCAAATTAGTCCGAGGAAGGTTTAGTTTTAGGGAGCTACTCGCTCTTGTTAAGTGGTTATGGATTTGAGATTTATATATACAGAATTCTTCAAAATACGTTGGAAGCAAGTTATGTGTTAGTTGGAAAATGAATATCATTGCTAACTGGTACAGTCTCTTGGAAACAGACATCCACTACAATGTACTTAACATATTTGATATACTAGAATACCTATTCACTTGTAAAATAATCCTCAGTCCACGATTCTGTAACTTTTGTAAAGCCGATACCTGAGAATGACCAGCCCGCTCGCCAAATTTGACACTTTTTCACATTTTTCATGAAGCTATTTGAACCTGCTTCAATATTGGATATTGAATAATAAATATTTGTAGAAATATTGACGTTACTGTGTTCGAAAATGTTCGGCGTGAAATATCAGGTACGCTGTTCATATGTCTAGAAGTTCGAAACAACCATTTTAAGCATCTTCTGAACGGACCTCAAACTTATTACCTCACATTATATAGTTAAATGTCAATGTATTCAGGCAATTATTGAAAGTTCCGCCATTTTGTAGTAGTTGAAGATATTGACATTTTATATTCTCGGGTTGTGAAGCATTTGTCAGGAGTTTCAAAACGATGTGTCACAAGACCCCCCTTTCCATTTAATATTCTAGGGTTGTGAAGCATTTGTCAGTAGCTTCAAAAAGATGTATTACAAGACCCCCCTTTCCATTTACTTTTCTTTCCACATGGCGCCCTGTCGCCATCTTGAAAGTTTCATCTGTCAATTTTACTTAAAAATAAAGTAATAATGCATTGATTTCATTATCCCAAATTAAAATTTTTTGAGTTGACCTGTTCAAAAAATAAAGGGGGGGGGGTTCATTAAAAAATGCAATGTATAGTACATTTCTCAATTTTTCGAAAAGATAGTTTGCTATTTCAGTTTGTGAAACCTTGTTGGTTACAGAAAAAAAAGTGAATATTTTGCAAATCGCGCAGCTTCAGCCAGATAGACCGTTTGGATTCCAATCTGATGAGTTCGGAGAAAGAAATTCTGTATTCTCTCTGAAAACGATTTTGGTCCGTTTCTGGGTTCATATAATCCGTCACAATCAGACAACTTGAATGGCATTGAAACTCCACATCTGTTAGCTAAGTGTGAGTATTTCGAAGAGTATGATGATTACCAGCTCATCTTCTCCTATTTTCTTTCATTTGTGTTTTATCCGGCTTTTTTCTTAGACATATGGAGCTAAGTTTGATCAGCGTAGTGAAACATAATAGCATTATCAATTATTTCACGAAAAATTGAAAATCAACCAAACTTCCAGTGAATTAGCTTCAATTTCATTCGAAACAACTCGTTGAGTGCGCTCAAGAAGATATTTGCTTATTAAATAATTAGAATCGTTTTGCAAATCCAAGTAGCGTAGTTTGAAGCATGGAAAAAATTATACCAGTAGAAATTTACAACCTAGAACGCAGTTCAAATCATGTCGACTCGAACAATTATTTTGCTTCAAATGCCTATTCAATTTGAATTATTTCAATAATTTATAATATCTGAATCATAAAAATCGGAAGACAGGAAAAAATTATATTTATATCGTAGTGAAATTTCTGTATTTATAGTTATGAGATCTTTCAGAATAGAATTCAGTTCACAAACCTTAAGGTACATTGACTGATGAAACAAATGACAAGTTCAAGGTTCATTTACTTCGAAACCTAGAAACCCACGCATCTGAAGAAGATTCAGTACAAAATTATCCAGCTCAAGTAAATTGTGAAGCATCAAGTGTAGTTTGAAAACAAAAAGTTTGACAACAAAGAAACAACAGTAAATTCATATGCAATGCAATTTATTGACATATTGGATTCCAAAACTGTTGAATGACTGGCTCATTGATCATATCAATAGTGACATTTTGGGTGACGATTTGAAAAAGACAAAAATTGAGATTGGGATCTGGACAGTCATAAAGTTCATTCTCGATTATTCCACTGTGAGGTTTTCCATTCTAGTTTATTATCACTCTGTGTTGGAGACTGACATAACTTAACTTAAAATTTGAAACTGCAATCTTGCTTTATCACTTTGTAAGCCAGATTCAAACAAGTGTTAGGTGGAATATTGCGATTCATACAACGGAAAAAATATTGAACAAAGTGCCTCCGAAAAATATAAACGAGGTGTCATTCGATTCAGAATAGCATGTACATGATTATTGAAAAAAAATGGAGTGTCGTTTGAAAAAAATTACCAAAAATATAGTAATAACTGGAAAAAATCATCGGCCAAAAATTTGCCCTGATTTTTCAGTTAATCTGGCATTAGTTAATAATTTCCACCTGAACAGAAACATTCACCAAACTAGTTACTTGACTTGCAAAATTACTTTCCAAATTAAAGTAAAAAACATTTCTTAGGGGATATTGATGATAATTCACAGGACATGATTACATAGCACACTTGTATGATTGTTCTAACCGGCGTGAAGCAACGGCCTCACCAGACATGAGTTCAAATTCCGTCCATGAGCAGAAACAAATATTCGTTTTTTTTTTCAGCAATTTCCGTGCCTTGGATGTGGTAGCCGTTTCTTAGACTAGACACTAGACCTCCCAAATCGAACCCTTATTCTCCGTTACCCGTTACAACCATGATAGACATAAAATCTACCAATGATAGTTGATAAGGCAGACATTTCAATTACCCTAATACTCTGGAATTACCATAGTTATCCAAGTAAACGTGGGTACGATCTAAAGAACCATAACTGATTTAATGAGTCATTCGCGATTTTCACCTTAATATGACACACATCAGAATAACTTTGAGTGGATTGTTACGTGATGTACTACAAATTGTGTTTCCAGCAACGTATTTGAAAGAAATGCTGTCCCCATTTGGAAATATTTCACCGATTTCCTAGAACAATTGATTTGAAATCATAATAAATGTTTCCAGCAACGTATTTGAAAAAAATGTTGTCCCCATTTGGAAATATTTCACCGATTTCCTAGAAAGTATGATGTCGTTTTAAGACTGACAGATAAAACATTATATATTATAGCTTGAAAAATTGAAACAAATGGACTTGAAATAGAAAGCCAAACTAAAAGTTGGAAAATAAATGATAGTTCAATAGACTAATGAAAACACGTGTATTGAAATTGTGTTCAACATCAAAAATAAGTCCTATGGCTTGATGTAATAAGCGACTTTTAATAACACTGAAATCAGAATAAATCTATTAACAAAAAAAATATTTTGATGTAAACAAGCGTGGGGAGCTAAATACCATTGTGATAAATAATTGGTTAGGAGCTGTTTTCCAGATTGAAGCAATAATATAAATATTATATAAATAATCCCACAATTTTTACAATTTTTTTGTATAAAGTTTATAAAGTTTCATTGTGATTTCAGACTTTTTAGAAGTCATTAGTTACATCAAGCCATAGGACCTATTATCCATGTTAAAGACAATCCTAAATTAGTTTCGGATTATTTCTCATTTTTTAGTTTGTATTGCTATTAAAACACGTTTTGTTAGTTTTTTAACCGATTACTTATTTTATTTCTATTTCAAAAACAATTTATTTGAAATCATAATGAAAGTTTTCAGCAACGTACCTATTTGAAAGAAATGTTGACTCCATTCAAACATATTTTACCGGTTTCCTAGAAAGTAGATATTGAGTCACCTGATGAAAATTTTTGGGAAGAATATCTTTTCTATGTTAACATCGCTATAAAATAAATGCTGATGTGTTTCGACATGTCAAATAGATGTAGATACTCCTAAATTTTCATCATCTGTTGAATGACGTGAAATTTCGAATTAGTACTTTATTTATGTAGCAACTCTCTCAATATATCTAAGAATTGTTGTAAAACAATTTTGCGTATTTATACGATTTAATTTACATGAAATTCTTCTGAATATTTTCAATTATCTAAATTTCATGAGTCCCCCGTGCTGAAAAGAATAAGCAAATAGTACATTCTCTTGTGCTTGAGATCTAATAATATTAGTGTTCCATGATAAATATTATCAAAAGTTTCACTGGTTATAATTTTTGACAGATGAATCATTTTTCTATACACTGTCTAGCATTTTGAATACGTTTTCAGAGTTACATGTTGAAAAATCGGTAATTCCGTTAGCCAGTTGTCGCGCCATTGCGAACGGCAAACCTCAAAATTCAAAACTTGTGTAAGCTGAACATTAATAAGCGCTCACCTTCTAACGTGCGATTCCTAGCACATATGTTCCAGTTTCACTATACTTTCTTTTCTTTTCTTGATTTTTGTATCGAAAGAAGGAGAATACATGATTTCGCTCTTTTCACGCATAGGTGCGAGTACAGTTTTCTCGAAAATACTGAACCAGTTGAACTGAAACCGCGGTTGAAATGATTTATGAGTTCTATCGTTATCAATTCATTCTGATTCGTCAACACAATTCTCCACTTTCAATCAGACGTTAGGACCTTTGGATTTTTTTCAGAAACCTTTCGCCGATGAATCAGAACATTTCTATTATTTATTCGTAAGAAAGGACCCAGAAAGTAAAGACATATTTGCCAAAGAAAATGGAAGAATGAATTCGTGTTTTTGACAGATGTGTACAAGTTATTGTGAGGGTTGGAGCTGAGTTTTACTGTTTCGCTCCCGGTCAAAGCATTTGAGAAATATTGGGAAACATTTCAGCCTCGCATAAGACGCATTCGGAATTTTTAAAGGAACATTTATTTGTTGCGATTGTGTATGGTCTGGCTTTCTAAAATACCTTTTCTGTTGGAATTAATGGAAGAATGCGTGTATTCTGCTTCATCTATGTTTTGATTCATAAGTGAATATTTTGATTTTTCTATACTCTTTCCGAAACGAACACAAACACAAGAGATAATCAGTGGAAAATAACTTCAGACTCGAAAGTGAATAGTATGATTGAGAATAGAGTAACAAATCATAGGGCAGAAATGTTCACAAGAGTTACAAAAACCATGTTATATATCGAGCTATTGTGTAAGCAAAATAATGAAAGTTAATCCGTAAAGGAAAGAAATTATTGTGAACTTGTAAACACGTTTCGTTAATAACTAAACTGAAGCAAATCAGTTCGACATGTAAAACAGAACCTTTTTTCAAAGTTATCTTTCTGATGGAACTCAGACGGTCAAAATAAACGAAAACATGTCACATTCTTTTCAGATATCCAGTGGTGTCCCCCGGGTATTTATATCAGGTTCATTACTATTTTCCCTCCATACATTTCATTTTGAAGTTACAGTACGTCATTGTGAGATACATTTCGTACTAATTATATTCAGTTGCATTATTTCATCAATCTCAAGATGTTGATATTGTAATGGAGAACATCATTGAAGATATTTCTGATCTCATCAGTGAATCTTGTACTCTCTGAATATTAAAGCAAATACATCATCTGTGTCAGTTTTCGGTTCTGAAAATCACAGGAGTATTTTGAATAGATCTGAGAAATGCTAGAAAACTCAAGGAGATTATGGAAGATGAATCGCAATTAAGAGTTCACATCTGTCAGATCGAACGACTGTATGATTCATGTATCTAAAATAATATTTCACTGTAGGTAGTTTTTGAATAAAAATTGTGAGCCGTCACTGGACGCCTGGCAGATGTGAAACATCGAAATTATTTTGTTCAAGTAATATGCATAAAAAACCAATTTACGACAGAAACTAATACAACTTAATGTAAAAATCAAATATTACGATTTTTTTCCAGGAAATGATGATTGTTTATTCAATAAACATTTAATTTGATCAAATATAAAAAATGAAAAATTCGAATATTCATTTTAAATTTGTGACAACTCAATTCCTTCAATCAGTGACTTCTGAAATAGTTATATTCGATTTTGCCTGTGGAGGTATTACTGTGGCAATTGATCGATGATAAGTGAAATATGTTACAAAAATATTGGACATACTATCATCAAGATATCTAAAAAATACAGCATCTACTGTTGTTCCATATCTGGTAGTAGGTTCTCTTGGATTGTTGTTGATTTGCAATTGAAATTCTTCTTACAGAAACGTAATCAATGGCATTGATCCATGTTTTGCAAAATTCACCTTCAAATCCCCAGCTGAAATCAATGGTAGTTGTTCTTTATTGGTTTTAAAAATTATTGAACTTCTGTGACCGTACAGAAATAATCTCTCATGTAAGAATCTTAGCCAGTTATTGCAATATATTACTGAAGATATTAAATTATAAATATCAATAAAAATGTTTTGATATAAATTCCACCATCATTCAAAAATTAATTCATGAATTAATTCTTTGATTATACTTCATGAAAATTGTGTAAATTTCAATCTATCAAGAGATTTTACTGATCCATGAGATAGACCAAATATACGCAGGGTTGATTCACAGATAGATGCACACTTTAATTATAGAATATAAATAAATTACTGATGACTTGATAGTAAATAGTAGTGTGATTTTGCTTTCTTTGCAGGAGGCTGATCAGATATTTTATTTTTGAATATTTTCATACCACATAACACTGGTTATGTGGACTGTAGTGAAAAACACACTATAGGTTTCCGAGCTTAGTGTGGCGAGAGAGAGATAGTGTAACGCCAAACCAGTGGGAAGAGAATCTATTGATAGAAAAAAGCACTAGTTACACTTTAAATAACACCTTCCACATAAACTAAATCACATACAACGAGTAAACATGAGCGGCTTCTATATCCGAGCACAGAGAAACACATATTCCATTGATTCGTCCCAAAAATAGAAACATTTTGATGTCGCAATCATGATTCGACGTCTTAGCTTCCCATGACGTAAGGCGACTCGACGAAATATTCTTCATCGGGTGATTGATTCTTAAACGGCCTTCCTGACAAAGGCAACTCTTTCGACACCTTTTTTACTTTATGAAGAATCTGTAAAGCAAAATCGATGTTTTGAATTGCGAAGGAAAATTATATTCATCAAATCAGAAAAAGACCTCAGCTTTTCCCTGCCTTTCAATCTTTCGATTGCTATTCCTTTACCTGAGACTTCTCTTCCAAGGTATTCTAGGGATGATTGAAGAAAACGGCATTTCTCAATAATGAAAAAAAAATCTGCCGTAGAAAGTGCCTCTAGTACACGCCGAAGGTTATCAAACCCTTCTTCCGGAGTCGCACTAGGGATCAAAATGTCGTTGAGATAAACTAGGGCAATTGAATCCTTCAGATTACCGAGGGCAAAGTTAACCGTTCTCTGAAATACAGCCGGTGCATTGGCAAGCCCGAACGGCATCCACAGATAATCAAAATAGCCGTCCGCGTGGCGTGACGAATGCATTCTTATGAATGAATCCCTCCTCGATCGGTATCTGATGGAAACCGGAAGCCATGTCCAAAGATGCGAAGTATCGTCCCTTTCCCAGTCTGTCCAATTGGTCCCCGATGAGTAGCAAAGGAAAGCGATCTTTAATTGTGAAGCTGTTAAGTTCGCGAAAATCTTCGCACATTTGAAAGCACAGGACTGGCAAACGGTAATTCACTTGATCTTATAATGATATTCCTGATCAAATTTTCTGATACTGTTCGAACTGCCTCCCTATCATTGATATCCAGGGGATGGGGAGTACGGTTGACAATAATGTTTTCTCAAAACGTATTTTCACGCTTATATTATTGACAGTTCCTGCTTTATTCCCGGATATGATCACACCGACTTATAAATCACTGCAGACTCGGCAGGAACATCGACTTCAGATTACTCAGAAATGAATCCTTTAGAAATTCTATGAATGCCTGGTAACTTGCGACGTGAGATACGAGATCCTGTATACGCTGTTTTTATCTTCAAAAATAGTATGTCCAATTAGAATACCGTGATCAAGATAATCATCGGCAATGAAAACATAACTCACTGGAAAATCAATCCCAGAAATGAAACAAATGAATAACTTTACTTTAAAACAAATGTAAATGTATCGGAGGGTATTTACAGAATATGTCATTGGCATCGCTTTAGGCTTTGCCAAACAAAGATTGAACACCTGTGTGGCAGTAAGATTCATGAACTCCTGGCAGAATCTTCCACGATTGGCTCACTCCAAGGCGTTTATTCACCCTTCGAAGCTTGATACTAAACAGTTGTTGGAATACAATAGGGATGAACTACGATGTCTAACAGGCCTTCTTATAGGTCACTGTCATTTGACTCATCATATAAAGAGATTCGGACTGTCGGAACACAGTGTGTGTCACCTGTGTTTGGGAAACAGCCAAGCATATACTTTGTGCCTGTCCCACTGGGGACAGAATCAAGTTTTGAGAGTTCGGCGGAGCCGTACTCCTACCATCTGACCTGAATGACCACTCGCCATACAAACTAATCGGCTTCGTTGAAAAGCTGGGTTTATTTCACGTTTCACACGTTCTACAAGAAAAACTGACAATAGTGAAGAAGTGAAAATTGACCAAAATTATATATTCGAACAAATGAAGACACTTATAGAGGAAGTTGTCAATGAACAAACCATTTCCCTGCTTGAAGAAATGGCTAAAATGAAACAAGAAATAGTTGATCTGAGGAAATCAAATATGAATCTAGTTCGAATGTTATCGAACAGAGACACAATGACTAGTTTTTTTGACAAATGTGTGAACATTTTGAGAATGTACATGACAATCTCAGCGAACTGAATGAATCATCAGACGCGGTTGTAGAAATTAACAACCAAAAAGATGATCATGATAGAAAAACAGATCCGTCGAAGAATTCAAAAAACGGTGAATGGTCCCAGGTCAAAAACAACAAATCAACAGGCCAGAGGCGTAGACAACATCACACTGGAAGGAATTCAGCGGTAGTGGGAACCAACAGAACAGATGAAGGCTCAGACTTCAGTGCGGGAAGTCGACTTTGGTTGTATGTTGGGAAATGTAAACCAAGCTCTACAGCAGAAGGAATAAAATCTTATTTGGAGAATAAATCACATGGATATGTATTTGACGTAGTGAAACTGGACACCAAAGGTAGGCTACTCTCATATCGAGTTGAAGCGGATAATGATTTACTTGACGCTATTTATGAACCGTCATATTGGCCAGCAGGCGTGCTCGTCAAGAGAATTACATTTCGAAAATATACCCAGAATACCGAAACTTATAAACAGCGACCCTTTTGAGGCAGTACAAAGTTATGGTCTCAATCTCAAAGTTATACATGTGAACTGTCAATCAATTATCAACAAAACAAATCAAATTGAAATTCTCTTATATGAAGAACGTCCACATATTTTTGTGTATCGGAATCATGGTGTTCGAATATCAATATACATACTATACAGTTCACAGGATATACAACAGCGACATATTTCAATAGACAAAATCATATTCACGGTGGCGTTATCATGTTTGTATCAGAAAATATCCGTCATAAAAATGTTAATTTTATCAACGATTTGTCAAGTGAAATGCATTTTGAATGCTGCGCTTTGAGCATTAGGACTAATAATAAAAAAATCTACATAGTCACAATGTACAGACCACCATCAGGGTCAATAGAAGCTTTTATTGATAAACTCTCAAGTGCATTGAACTTTTGTGTGAAACAGTTCGAAACGGTCATAATTTGTGGTGATTTCAATGTCGACTTAAAGATAGCTATGACAAATTATTATTGTTAGATGTCATGGAAAGCTATAATTTAAATTCAAAAAATAATGAACCTACTAGAATTTTCAGAGATGTCAGTGGTAGAATAAGTAAAAGCAAAATTGATTATTTTATCACGAACATCGAAACTCAATCATACAACGAAAAGGTAATAAATATGAACCTGGGAGACCATTTTGAATCTATATTCACATTTTCTCCCACAGAAAGCCCTGAGAAAACGCAACAAGACTTGAAATCAGTACAATTCAGAGACACTTGCGATGACGATTTGCAAAATTTAAAATATATCATGTCCAAAGAAAATTTCAATTCGGTTCTACTAGGCTTTGATGTGAATTCTACATATGACAAATTTATGGATGACATTACGTATATAATAGACAGTACTTGCCCAGTGATAACGGAAAAACTTGTAAATACTAACAAAAACCGTTGGATAAATAACGAAATTAGCAATATGGGAAATGAATTAAAAAAAATTTACTGGCTTTGTCGACAATTAGAAGATACCAATATGTGGGGACAATATAGGTATAACAAAAAAGAGTACAGACATAAAATTAATTTGGCAAAAAAAATTATTATCAACGTAAATTAAATAATCAAGATTACAGAACTCCACAGAAAACTATCTGGAGTATTGTTAGGGAAAAAACTGGTAAAGTCTCAAAATGTAATAAAATTATGTTGCAAAATGGCGATGATATTATATCAGATAACAAACAAATTGCAAATGGTTTTGGAGAGTTCTTCTCAAAAGCAGCAAAAAAAGTAGTTCTCTCTCATTTTGGTGAAGTTAGTTTTGGTAATTACACTACAATGTATGTAGATAAGACTTTTTATTTCACACCTGTATCTCCAGAAAATGTCATTGATGTCATAAGGTCTCTTAAAAATACAAGCAGCATAGGAAGTGACTCTATATCTACTAAATTGATAAAAACAATCGGTGTACATATAGCCAAACCTCTGTCGCATATAATCAATTTGTCAGTAACTCAAGGCGAATTCCCAGACTCCCTCAGAATAGGAAGATGTATCCCTATTTATGAAAAAGATGATCCCACCAACATTCAGAATTATCGACCGATCACAGTTCCCTCTGTTATGAGCAAAATCATTGAGAGATGTGTTTACAATCAAATGTTAACTTTTCTTATAAAATTTGAAATCGTCTCAAAAAATCAGCACGGTTTTTTTCCAGGCAGATCGACAGAGAGTGCATCAAGTATGTTTTTTAAATATATTCATGATTCTCTTGATGATAGGAAGTATGTTGGAGCACTTTTTTTCGATTTAAGCAAAGCATTTGATACCATCAATCTTACAATCATTAAAAGCAAGTTATATTCATTGGGTTTTAGGGCCACTATTTTGAAGTGGTTACTGTCATACTTACAGTACAGAAGATTGTATGTAGAAATAGAAAAAGAGAAATCTCTTATATATAACACAGATCTTGGAGTTCCTCAGGGATCCATTCTGGGTCCGCTAATGTTTTTTTTATTTATTAATGATTTATCACTACATCTAAGTGTGCAACATACCATCCTATATGCAGATGACACAACCATTGCTGCTGACGCAAGGAATCCTGAGGAACTGCAAATCAAACTCAATACCATATCCATGAAGTTCAGTAGTGAGTTTTATGTGAGGGAAGTTACAAGAATTGATACTTCACATGTGATACTCAATAATGAATTGATAAAAATATCAGAGTCTACAAAATTTTTGGGGTCTTATTTGAATGCAAATATGAGCTGGGGAAACAATATTAACTCTATATCAAAAAAATTAGTAGTGGGTATTATGCAATTCTACAGCTTAAAACTACACTGGATAATATGCAACTCCTAAACGTATATTACGCCATAATTTATTCTCATATATCTTATAATATAATATTATGGGACAACACATCACATGCTCATAGAATTTTCATATCCCAAAAGAGAATTATTTGGCTGATATTTGGTTTAGATCCAAGAGACTCGTGCAGAACATGCTTCAATCAGAACTCAATCCTGACTCTGCCTAGCATATACATCTATAAATGCATTCTATACCTCAGAGACCATCAGTAAATGTTTGAAAAAAATTCCAATTTTCATAGCTATCCCACAAGACAAGGAAACTCTATCAGGCTTCCCAAACATCACACAGCTCTATATGAGAACAGTCCATTTTATATGAGCATAAAACTTTTTAATACTCTTCCCACATACGTAAAAGAGGTAAACAGTCAAATTACTTTCAAGTCCACTCTCAAAAAATACCTCTTGGAGAACGCCTTTTATAGTACTACAGAGTTTCTTCAACACGGGCAAAACTGAAATCATTTGTTTTAATAATGTTTATAATATGTTTTACTTATATACACTCTAAATGAAATGTTCAATCATCTGTTTCAGCGACTGTTTTAGTGATGTTAGTAATGTGTTTCATATGTATATACATTTTTATATTTATTCCTTAGAATACTTTATCTCTGAATGAGATATTCTTGTGACTGTGACGTTTCCAATATCATGTAAATGATCCAGATGGAATAAAAGAATTATTATTATTATTATTATTATTTGGTCGTATGTGAATAGGTGTGAGTCACAATAAACCCTGGCGGGTTGCGGTGGAGGGTCGAATAGACCCACTCACTTTCGACCATTTACTTAACGTGATGCACGAAGTTTCAAAACCTTCGTATCTCCTTAATAAACGTATGTTTGAAAACCTCAATAGAGTGAAAGCAAGGAGAATCAATATGCTAGTTATTCCCAAACACTCATGTGCATTGTACCAACTTCCTTTTTTTTATTCACCACCCCAACTTTATAAGACTCTTTCCAAGAAGTTTTGGAACTTCTCCTCATATAATTTCAGAAAGAAATTGGAAATCTAACTTCAGTCACTATAGATTTGCTTTTAAGACGGACCTGCATATGATAATTATGTACGCTAAGATTACAAATGAGGTTAAAAATATCTTTGAGCTATTAAAACATCGATTTAATTTTTATACTTCTATACTTTATAATCACACTAGTATAAATTGTTCTAAAAAAGTCGATTAAGTATTTTCAGATATTTTTGATTCTATATACACATATTCTCAAATATTACTTGTATTGATTTTTTTTTGGCAATGTTAAATTAAAAAGCAGCCTAGGCTGATACTTTACCTTGTCGTCGACCCTTGATTATTGTTCTGAATTTGTGTATTTCATTTTCATTATGAATAATGATATTATTAGTATCATTATTATTTTATACATCCTCGATATATCATGAATATCCCATCATTTAGCAAAAGAGCGATGGAAGTATTGAAATCTGTAGCTATTTCTTCATCATGAGGTGATATTCTAGTTGTACATTTCAGTTTCCAATATATTTTATCGATTCCCACGCATATTTCCGCCTGTCAAGCAAACATACTTTATGAGATCAATACCGAATGGTCTTTGCACTTATCCAACGGCGTTTGACATTGGTTTTAGCGATTTTGTCGACAACGACACGTTTCAAAACTCGTGATTCTAGGAGCGGAACGGCGTATAACTACGGTCTTTTGTTCTAGAAGGATGGCAGTTCATGAAATGTCATTCACAAGAGCAACACCCACGAGAAGCGTATCTTTGTAACACGGTTTGGATATGTTTCTAGGGTTGACGAGTATAAACAAATACCTTCCGGATATTATTTCCTTCCATTGTTTTTTTTGGTTGTTATATATATTTGACAGTTCATCATTGTTAACCCATTCATCAATTCATTTTCTTTTCAGATCACAATAATTTGTTTGTTTTTCTAATTCGCGTTTTACATTTTTCTGGATTTTTTACTCATTGCTCATTCTTTGTTTCCTCATTCTCTTCCATTTTAACTAATTCATAGGAATAATTCATTCCGGTTATTTTCAGTTATTTGAACAATTTTTGTATTCCACCATTTCAATTTTATTTGTTCTCCTACTAGATCTCAAATATGTTAACACCTTTGATCTTTGAAAAAAGTTTTAATGGCTCGCTTAGTCTGACCAATATATTTTTGTAAAAGATCTCATAGCTCATTTCATATATCCTCGATTATTCACATTTCAAAATAATGTCTTTGAGGTTACCTAACATTTGTTAAAGGCTACTTTCACGTTTAACTCTGAGTATGAAACTCAAAGATAAAATAACAATAATTTGTGAAAAATTAATCATTATAATTTAAACTGGATATGAATTGAGTATTGGGGCGGTTTCAAAATGGAGTGTTTTTGTTTTATTTTTCATGAAGAATCCTGTGAAAACTACCTAGTTTATAAAAATCAAATGCTGTGTGGAAGGTGAAATGAATATTTAGGGTAAAAATAAAATGCGACTTCAAGAATCAATTAATGAAGTAAATATAGGCCGGCGAAGTGCAAGGAAATAAAGATAACTAACACAAAAAAGCACATGAGTATTTTTTGACTTAGGACATTCGTGGACATTCGCCGGCCGCAACCGGCCCCTGGGCCGTATCTTTGACGCAATGTGTCACATAGAGAAGAATCTTTTTTTTTGAGCTTTCACACTTCACTCGATTCCTCTACGGAAATTCAAAAATGCGTACACTACATTTATAAGTAATTTTATAAGAAATGAGAACTTTTCTAGTAAACAACTTAATCATAAACAATAACGCCATCTCTTAGCAATAAGCGGAAATACTCTATTATTTTTGTTGAGAATAATAGAATCTTCCACTTGCTTCGAGTCTAGACTAGAACCTTCCTTATCGATATTAAAGTAGTGCGTCGGCGCGACATGAGTCTGTTGAGTCGAGTAATCGAAGCGATACGGTAGGAGAAGGATTGTGGTTGTATTGTGAAGTAGTTATTGTGAAGTCTAGTGATTGTAAAAGTATTGTGTATTTGTTTGTGTCGTGCGCGCGCGTTATCCATAATTGTTGTGTCCAGTTCCATAATAGTTACGATTTTGGCATAATATCACAAAAACGTAAAGTTGATAGTGAGTGCAGAGTTTTTCAGTCCAAATGTTAAATTGCATATTTTTCCATAGAATGTGAAGGTAAACCACTGTGTTGGATTTGCCATCAAACAGTTGCTGTTCGTAAGGAGTTTAACTTGAAGAGACACTATGATACGGATCATAAATCAAAATTCTATTGTTACACTGAAAAAATAAGAATCGGCACATTGTCATATTCAAAATCTAAACTTCAATGTCAACAATCGATGTTTACTAACGCTAATACTTAGAATGAAGATATCCTGGATCAAGTTTTACATTTTTTGCATCAAAAGTCGGGACAAAAAATCTGTTTAAAATCTGTTTTTCCGTTAACCAGTTGTCGCACTTCTACGAACGACAACCTTCAGAAGTCGAAACTTGTGCGAGCTAAAAATTAACGAGGTCTTACCTTTCAACGTGTGATTCCTAACACGGGAAAAAATCAAAGTTGCCGATGTTTCATTTCCATTTAAAAACTCAATGATTCAAAATAATTCGCTGTCAAGAATTACTGTTGCTTCAACAATAAATGGTTTATCTCAAAATTTGGTTCTTCAACTGAAGAAGAAAACTAAGGAATTCAAAAACTTTCCACTGACTGTTGACGAGAGCACTGATACTGTTGATACAGCTCAACTTATTGTTTTTATATGAGGTATTAACAGTAACTTTTAAATAACTGAAAAAAATCTGATCACGGAATTCAGCAATCGTTTTGAAGGCTTCTCCCCATTTGAAATCATTTGACACAGTAAACCAAAAGAATGGATCAGTATTCTCAACTTCTGCAAAATCTCATAACGGAATTCAACAATCATTATGAAGACTCCCACGAAATGAATGAAACGGAAACCAATTTTCAACAATCCATTTGAATTTGAAGCTTCACAGGCACCAGTTCATTTGCAAATGGAGTTCATAGATCTTCAATAGGACAGTATTTTGAAAGAAAAGTTTGATGTTAACGCTCGTACATTTTATACACAATATTTTAAGTGTTTGAATAACTACCCTGAATTAAGAAAGCATGCAGCACGCATTCTGTACATGTTTGGTAGTACCTATCTATGTGAGCAGATATTTTCCGTCATGAAAATAAATTCTTACAAAGATCGCACAAGACTTACGAATAAACATCTCCAATCAATTCTTAAAATAATCACAACGAATATGATACCTGACATTAATGAGCTTGTCAAAAATAAAAAAATGTCAGGTTTTTGGATCCTCGAGCTCAAAATAAATACCCTTTCATACAACTTTGGTATGATTTTCAACAACGGTATATTACATACTGAATAATCGAATGAATAAAATTTAATAACAACTTAGTACAATTTTTATTCGAATCTGGCCAGCCGACACATTCTCAATTAAATATATGGCCCTCTGAAAAATTGAGTTTGACACCTCTGCCTCAGAACAAACTTTGAACGATCAATTCCTTCTTCAGGATATGTTTTTGAAGTACTTCATATCTGTTGAAGATTTCTCGTTCGTTTCCTTGAAGAATCTCTTGAGCAATTAGTGAAAAGGCAAAAAATAAGAATGAAAATAGTGAAAAAATTAATCAATAAACAAATAGAGAGGAATCACAAAAATACAATAATTCAATGTGGAAGATCGAAAGAAATCAAACAATCGCCTTCGGGTGATTACTGACATACTCCAGATATCAGAGCACACTAAGCCGTTTTCTCTCTCACTCTCTCATTTTCTGCTTCAATGCACTGCAGCCCGTTTCCCCGCTCGATTAAAGGTTTTTATAGAATACATTAGTCTGGACAAATGCGTCGTTGTTACATATACACGACATTTTTCATAGTACTTTAAAACCTGTGTCCCTACCTGCGGAAGATTCCAGCTCCAGACTGTATGGTTCGAAGAACAATAAAATGTTAAACAGGCAATATCGATCACATCTTTCATATTTATTCCGTTTACTGTAATTGTTTATACTCTGGCTGAAAATTAAGAAGATAAAAAACCTTTTTTTTATGAACAATCGATACAAATTAATTCTGTTACAAATGTATTATGTACTTTAATTAGATTATTATTATTATTTATGAACATTAATATGAAAAGTGCTATTAAAACAACTGCTGATATTGATACATTGCGATGTTGAAGAGCCTTATATTTGAACTAACTGAGTTGTCATGGGCATTAACATTTAATTTTTGAAGTGAAGAGGACGATGCTGTAACGCTGAATTATTGGTATTATTCTTTCAGCAATAGCCTTCTCATAAGAAAAGTCCACTGTTGTGGACTTCCATCCTCCGTGCTTCTTAATATCCGATATATTTGCTGCTGATTCTGCTAGCAAAGAAGCAGAAGACCTTCTGAAACAGTGACTTGTATATTCCCTTAGTTCCGGGAGGTTCAGAAACTCAGCAATGGTAGAGGGCATTTTCCCAAATTAAATATATTTATACCAACTGGGTTGGCACTGTATTTATAATTTAAGTGTTTCAGGAAAAAACGTTGATCATTGATAACAAAAGGGCATAATGCAACGTATTTATTATATTAGTCAATGTTTCTTCAATGATTCATCCATTA
Organism: Leptinotarsa decemlineata; assembly: GCF_025532065.1. Lineage (NCBI taxonomy): Eukaryota > Metazoa > Arthropoda > Insecta > Coleoptera > Chrysomelidae > Leptinotarsa > Leptinotarsa decemlineata. The sequence continues at coordinate 6,225,369 of NW_027412533.1, read as the reverse complement.
ATTTAATGTATTCTATTAATAAATGGCACAGCTTTTCACGCCGGCAGGCTCCATAAATTTCGAAAATACTAGCAAATATTTTTCATCTGGTGCCTCCTTCATAAACCTCTGGACTTGTTCAAACGTAAGAGTTTTTGATTTTTTGGGCCTATAACCTTCATTTCCCCGCTTTAAGAAATATCTTACTTTAAAATATTTCGTGAAATTGCTCAACTCGCTATGCTTGTTTCGCAATATTTTTCACTCGCAAAATAAAACCTAACTTTCAGCACTCATGTCATAGATAGCTATTTCAACAAAATCAATAAAAAATGTATAGCAGTGGGGTAGGTCGAAATCATATCACAAATTGAGTTTGATAAATACCAACAGCGATTGCAGTTTATTTTCGAATATTTTTCAATCTTGTCACAAATTGATCCTTAGCAGTTGAATTGTCACAAGTTGTTGAAATGGGTAATAAATATATTCAAATAGTCTGAAACATGTTATTGTAAACTGAAATAGTTAGAACAAACTTATGAATTCCTATTTGTAGAGGATGGCAAATATCATCTGAACTACGTAATGTTGGTTTTACAATTTCAATTATCAATTACTGGAGGCTGTAAATGAAGTGAAGGCTGATTTGGCAATTTATGCCAAAGATTATCACATCACGATATAAAAAGACAACATTTCACTGAACTATTGATGCCACCTCTTCTGTTTATTCTATTTAGTCTATTTAGAAATAACCAGTTTGAAACAATAATAATTATCAAAGTCTACCTATATAATTGGGTATTGTTCTTGATTTGGAATTGTTCATTTGATACACTCGATAACGTTTCAATACCTACTTATTTCTAAACATTTCCGCACCCACACAGACGTGAGCAATGAAGATATTCAAATGATTGATTATTGATTGAGATGTTCAGAACTATAGAAAAATGAAAGGTGATTGATGAAAGCAATCGGACAAAAGTATTCAGGTCATTGAGGTACACGGCAAGGTATAGATTTTCCATTATCATAGTTTAATGATGATGTTTCGAAGTCCACAAAGTCTAGATGTGAAATGTAGCGTGGTGAATATTGCAAATTCACAGCAGCTGCGTCAAGTTGCATATTAATTTAACCTTTTTCATATTGAAACCATAACAAGTGTTATGACATCCGCTGTTCATAGATTCGGAATGTAATTGTACGGAAATCACTTTCCTAGGGATCGACGAAATTGTAGTACCAAACGATCTAGCTACCACTACATATTCTATTCGATCACATTCTACTGACCCGGATTTTGTTCAATTACAATTTAATTCGAAAGGGGTATATTTTTATATACTCTATTGTGTAGCAATTCTGTGAATGATATCTGATTCAATTCCATGACGAATATTTGGAGTATAAACTGAACAAGAAAAGTGTTCTTTGTATAATTCGATGTTCCTATAGAAGTAGTTGTTTCGAAAGCATTTTTTTCTTTATCTCAATATTTGTATGAAGTTAGTTGTTTCAAAACTTTTTCTTCAAATTTGTGTCTGAAAGTTACTCCTCTGCACGATCTACACATCTTTGTAGAGAAATTATTATGGAAGTCATTGCTTTCTTCCTTTCTTTGGAAGATTCCCACATTTGTTTTTACGAAGATGGAGAAGTCGAAGGACAAAACTTCACTTTCCCAAACATGAATCTGCCCTAAAAGTATACCGCTTTCAAAGCTTGTTTTGTATAATTCAATGTCCATAGAGAAGTAGTTGTTTCAAAAAGGCATTTTCCTCCAGTTGGTATCTGAAAGATACTTCTCTGCATAATCTACATATATTTATTTTGAAATCATTTGCTTTGCATTTGAAGTAAAAAGCTGAAACATTTCTTCTCAATGATATATTCATTCAACGAATGAAAAAATGTGATACACAACAAAGTAATGAACAGATAATTGAATGATATGCCGATTCAAATTTATCAAACATATGAATCAAATAAGCAAAATAAAAAAATATCCTGGAATTTCCATCAATGGCAAAAGTTTGCCCTAAGACGACTCTGTTTCTTTCTACTCACGTGGAACCTCGCCTGACTGGCATTCTCAGCAGGTGACAAAAGCAATCTTTATGAACATGCCTCACGTGTTGCTATAGAAAACCGCCTACATCACAGCAATAGACCTACTGGGTGTAAGTGATTGGATCAACGGTTGTTTCCGTTTTTTTCTGTCTCTGACGGTGAAATCTCTCCTGGTGACCAGTAAGAATCGTAGAAGACCTTGAGAAAATAAAATGATTTCGCTGTGTTCTTGGGAAGAGGCGATTGTACTTCATGAGAGATACATACAAGAATAGATATTACAAATTCACATTACTTTCAGTAATTTGAAGAAGTCTGTATATTCGGTAATAGTGTATTATCCAACAAGAATGAAATATGGCTATTTCTCTCAAGAATTAAGTTTATCGACGATAGCCAATGCAGAGTGTAGTAAATGTTTGGAGCGAGTAGTAGCCATTTTTGCGAGTAGAATACTTTATTCCTTCCATGAAAATTTCCTTCAATCTCTCGAATACCCATGGAATGATATTCACAAGTCATCATAATCTGTTACATCTGATGCAACTGATCCTGGTGGGGAAAGTCTTGGAATTATTTTCTATTGCTGCCCCTTTTAACTCCCTTTTACTACACATATTTTCAATTATTACATTGTCGATGGTGTGTTTCTGACATCGTGTAAGAAATCTCATGTATCCGGTCAATTTAAACATTCGAGGGTACAACAGTTTGTACACTGCTCATAGTTGGTAGGATTGTTCAAAACACCATCATAAATGAAATCTGCAAAGTCCTCAAAATCCGATATCTGGAAAAAAATTTACTCGCGTTCAAAAATCACAAAAACGGGTTTTTTGCTATTTTCAGCAAATCAGTCAGTTTTATCAAAAAATCAGTTCAGACAAAAACTGTAGATCAGATAATTATCTATAAGAAATATTCGAATCGAATACTTTTTTCATAGCCCTGTGTGGCTGGGGTCGTATACCTGCTGCATCTTAGAATATCCAATACATTCAATACTATTAGGTCTTGAGCATCACTATGAAGGTAACTGTTGAAAATATATGGGTACAACAAGCTAATAATGATTCTGATGTAATTATGATTGAAACAACAACAAAGCAATTCAATGCAACAAATACAACTATTGTTGTGGGAGAAGATGTAGACTTACTCGTATTACTCACTGCACGAACTCCAATCGACAAAACTATTTTTCTCAAACCTGGAAAAGTTCAACATCAACTGGAAACATCTCTCTCTCTCTCTCTCTCTATCTATCTCTCTCTCTCTCTTATTGTGGTCGAGAACCACAAGTTGAACTATTTTGTTCTTTAGTATGTACAAATTGTCGAAGTCGGACGTGCTCCAATGTTGAATCACAAACAGTTGAGGATTCGTCTGATACCAACGAGGAGACATGGCATGTATCAAAATTGAGGCAGTTCACTTGTACAGAGGATGAAAAAGAAGAAGAAGAAGAAAAGAAGAAAAAACAAGAAGAAGAGAAAGCGTAAGTATTAGAGAATCACTTATCAGACGAATAAGCTTTCCCTTTTTTTATTTACCACCCTTGCCAATATAATTATTCAATGGTTTCAAATTAAACAGAATCACAACATATTCAAATCTTCCAACATTTTGAACCGTTATATCTCAGAAACGGTGGCTCTTAAGGAAAATAGTTTACCAACATTTTTTACAGATAATCATCTGAGCTGAGTACAAATTTTTGAACCTTCACTCAGCTTATGCTGATAATCCGCCTGTTCATCTAATTTATTTTTGATGAATAAAGTCGATTTATTATTATTATTATTATTTCTTGGTCTTATTTGACCGGATAATATTCTCCAACATGAAATTTCAGATTCTCGAAGTTATTCAGATCTCTGCTTGGTAAGCATCTTATTAGTCTAAGATCCGACCATAGAATGACCATCACCCATCTGGTTACGATTTCAAACATATTTTTTTTAAACATTTAATATATCGCAAAATATATTTTGCGTTCATAATCGCAAAACAGGCAAGTGGTCCTGTTACTAGATGTCTCTGATGCTGAGGTTGATGGCTCCTGAAATAATTAAAATCATTTATCAAATAAAAATTGAATGGAAATATTGTTTTGAATATAAAAACAGTTAGATGAAACCAGTAACAGCAAACATCTCATTTCTACACATATTATAAAAAAAATATCCTACCATCCTTAAGTAACCAAATTATTCTTAACAAGTAAAATGACCGGAAAATATACATGTTAAAAGATTTTTTGTAGTATTAAAAATAAAAACCGGAATATATTATTACCTCGTCAAAATCTGTAGAAATATCATTAATATCATCAGCATTACTCTCTTCACCTTCTGTGACTGCTGTACGAGATGATTCTTGTGCCGATGGACTAGAATTCAAACAATTTGGAGCTGCACCAGCAACAGAAGTACCGACACGCACCTGAAAAATTAATTTTATGATGAAATATTTCATACATAACTTTTATATACAATTTTATTGATGTAGTTGAACAAAAAAAACATCATAAATAGTGATACGAAAGAACGTATAACTCAAAAAAACTTTTGTATGTGGATTTTTTCTGAAGCCATATTGAAAAGCAAATATAAGACGAAAAATCATAAAACCATAAGTGCTTATTATTCTAGAATTTTATTTACATTCTATTTCAATGAAAAAAATTTGAAATATATACAAAATCCACATGCTGTATTGCCATTACTCCAATAAAAACTAGATATAGAAAATTTCTTTACTATGATAATTAAAAAAATATTAATAATACTCACTGTATTCGCTGCAGCAAATTAAATAAATTCATCTTTATATTTATGACTTAATGCAGTTACTTTTTTGTAGCACATGGTGTGGTTACCAACAAAATCTAGTGACGCGTTGAATACCTCAATGTCTTTGTATTTAAAGCTTTTTATTTTACGAAAAGATAATTTTAATGAAAAGTTTTGCAAAGTTTCATCATTAAAATTTAACACAGTGTCGGCTGAGTCCCCTAAATCAAACAAAAAAAACTTTTTTTTCCATTTTTTATAACAATATATTGTCAAAAAGCGATAACGATATGTAGCAGTACCACGTTTTTTTCAAAAGTAAATAAATTGTGGAGTTAATTGCACTGCTCAGCCATATACTATATAATAGTTTGTCGCTATCTTTCTCAAATTCACGTATAGAAAGCATGCGCACTCTTTTTCATTCGACACACGCTCTGAACACAGCTGTAATGCTGCGTCTTTTTTGATCGCATTATATATATATATATATATATATATATATATATATATATATATATATATATATATATATATATATATATATATGCACGTATTCAGTCGCTCGAAAATTTAGATTTTTAAAAATCGACAACCGGAACAAGTTTTCCGCAGTCAACCCTATACCATAATGTTTGCAATAAAATCAACTTTGATTTGATATAAGTTTCATTGCGTAACTTGCTAGTTGCATATTACTACCGGGACTTACCTGTATACACCTGGCTATCTAATACCTGCACGAGAAAAAATAAGGCAACCCAGTTACGTACTTACGATTTGTATATATAAGTGCAAAGTTGAAAAAAAATTAATTTTTCTATTGTTAATTAATTATACTTTGCACAGTAACTTTTAGGCAACCTTTGCGAAATATATTTTGCTATATATTAAATGTTATAAAAAAATATGTTTCAACCCGTAACCAGATGGGTGAAGGTCATTCTATGTTCGGATCTTCTACTATATGTTCTCTGTCCAATGGGTACAAAAATTCAATCAACATAACATTCAAGTTGAAAATTATGTTAAAGCAGGTGATTTTTCACCCGCCAATCGAGATTTTCCACCAACTATATTTGCACTAAAGCGTTTTTATTCTCACACCCATTGATTGTTCCAAGGTGACGGATCTTTTACACTTTTTTGGATTCTCTGCCAATGTAATTAATTTTTTCAAAAACTATTGGTGTCGAAGGTCTCATCGCGTTTTAATAAGTGATGTCAAATCAGATTTCAAATCTTTGGAAAATGATGTGCCGCAGAGGTCGATTATAGGGCTCTCCTCATTCACCCCGTATACATCCGAACTTCCTCTTCCCCTGAACTTCACGAAAATACACAACTTCGCCGATGACACAAAAATATATAAAATAACAAAGCAATCCGTGGACTCGAAATGCAGGTACTCTGGCTTCATTTATGTTAATACCTTTTTTTTCAGTTTGAATTATTTTTGTGTTTCTGAATTTCTATTCCTTCTTAGTCTTGTATAGTAATTTCGAGTTTTATCGAATATATAAATCTTCCAAGACTGACAATAGGACTTCTCTGAGAATGTCGTGAAAACCTAAAGAAATCAGTGGATCGAAATAGCTAACTCTAGAATAGATTCACGAACACTCAAGAATCACATGTAACAAAAAAAGGTGATGAATATGTTAGACACGGAAAGTTACCGCTATACAATCACCTCTATACTTTGTTTTGGAGTTACCAAAACTATGATAGGGTTCGAGATTAGAACATGAGTCGATGAAAAACATAGGAGATACTGGAAAAATATTTCTAGGAAGGCATCGCAAAACCTTTTTAAAGTTACCGTATAAAAAGACCTCGAGAACTACTTCAATGCAGCAGAAATAGGATCAGAATAATTACGAGGTTACTTACTGACCATTGTCCTTCAAGAGGTATGAGTTTCAAGTGTGTGTGTGTGTGTGGCTCCATTCAAACCCCACTGTAATTCACCAGGGTTTATTGTGGCTGATACTCCTTCAAACATGACCAAATAAATGCAACTTCCTGAGTTGGCTGCTTATTCCATATTCTGAGGTCTTTCAGATCAGTTGGCAAGAGTAAGACTCTCAAACCCGAATCCAAACAAGACACAAAGTAGTTGCTCTGCTAGAAGGGCCTGAATTCCTTGTGAAGAATAACACCTCACTCTCCCCCGTATCTGTAGTCCTCGTCCATTGAGAAAAAACCTGAATCAGATAGAGCTATATGTATGTATAGGGCTGCACCTTTAGTTTTTGATGAGAACATTTCGAAAATAGTTTTTTAACAAACTGAAGAGATGGTCTGGTGGAACTCATAAAATGAATGAAAATTCAAAATTGGAAGTACTAAACATGTCATTCATCCAACTTGTTCTTTGCCTATGATTTTCCATCGTCAATATTTTCTTTCTATTTCTAAAATTCAGATCAATAAATTTAATGCATACAACTTTTGGCCGAGGGTGATTGATTGCAATTATCAAAATGTTTATTGTCATATCTGATCATCATATCTTTATAGTAAAAAAATATCCACCTCATTACAGTCTATGCTCCTGTAGAATCAACTTCAATGTAAATCTATTTATTGGATCCTTCATTGTAATTCAGTTACTATTCTGAAGCACTTACATTCGGTATTTTATCTTCCTTATTTTGATAGAACGATATAACCTCAATTTCGAATCACATCCAATTAGTAGAATTTGATTTCATTATTCATCGCCTCTTCCTCAATGATTCGACTTCCTCATCAGTAACACCTTTATGTTTGAAATTAGGTGGTTATCAAATCAATACTTGTTCCGTAATTGAATACATTAAAAAATTGAAAAAGAACGTATCAGTGTTCATAAAAAAATCATTCAATTATATTTTTACACCCAATTCAATCAAAAATAGACATGTGTGCTCGTTTGGGAAATTTGTCAATTTCATGGTTTGATTTGGCGGCTTTGTTAAAACTGTTCAGCTTTTGCTGGAATGCCAGACATAATATAGGGTTTGTCTGCTTAACCTTCAGTGGACATTTATGAAAAAATTCCTCTCACTTCATATAGGATATTGGGTGATGATTCAATTCAATTGCTCCTAACGAACAAATGAGTGATCTAATATAGATATAAAACATAGTTTTAGAATCGTAGTAGTCACACCATTAAAACTGAAAAATGGTTCGACCAATTTTCATAATTTTTTATTTCTTTAATTTGTTTCCTTCAGAAAAAGCAGATTAACTAATAAAAACTTGAGAAATTGATATAAAAAGGAAGAATTCAACGAATTGACGACGTTCTGTTTGTTAGGTTATGCCTGTTGTAATGATGCACTCAAAAACATTTGACGTTATGCATTCGTGATTGTATTATATTATGTCAGAAAAGAAGTGAAGTTAGCAATATTCATCACAGTATAATTCACAATGCCGCGAGCAAGCGATCGAATCTTTTACAACTGAGGCGTAATGCTATTAGATAACGAAATATTGCGAATCAATCCACTGCACATGAAGAAATCGCGATATTCAGTGTTGCCAGGTCTACAGTTTTCTGCAGCAGATCTCCTCTTTTGACTTCAAGCTACTGTGTGAGTGTTGAAATCTACTGATGACTCTGTTAACTCCATACACTAATTCATTGAATTATCATGAATATTATAGATTACCATGTATCCAGAATCTCTCAAATATATTTTATACTTTTTTTAATCAATCTACTTTTTTTGACAAAATCTACTGCTCAGTATGAAAATGATTCAGCGACACTGGTCGTATCATGGCCCGACTTGGTGCTTCACAATCTTAATAAAAAAACTGGATATTACCATCTTAGTTAATAACACAACAATTAGTAATTCTGAGGCAGTACGTAGTTCGTTGGATCACCTGAATATGAAATGAAAATTCAAAAAGCCAACAGCCAGCCGACTGTTACATCTTTGCACGCTTTGCAGTCCACTCAGATGACGATAGTTTTAATTCTGGTGTGAAACAATTGAGCCATGTCCCATCCATTGTGACATATCGATGCCTAAATTTATGTTTTTTATGGTTGAACAGCTTCAAACGCTTCTCAGAATCATCAATTTGTCAAATAATCTAAAGGAACAATTCATTCAGGCCAGTCTCAACCCCCTACACTGTAGGTTGATGAACTGACACCTATCAGAGAATAACTACTCCCCTGGCTGATACCACGGAGGGTGTTGGATTATATCCGACAGGTGTCAGTGCAGGATTCTTAACTGGAGTTATTCCTGCATATGATGTTGGCGATAAAACTGCCGCTATAGATTTTGAATCATTGGAATACACTTGCAGACCGGTTTCGAGCTATTTGGACACTCATCAGAGCTAGGTCATGTCTACCATCAACATATAGTCGATGATTTCCGATAATTGAAAATCGAATTCCTTCAGACGTTAAACTAAATGTTTTCTAAAGGAATTATCACAAGACAACAAAAATATAAAATTTTGCCAATAATTGTTATTTCTTTGTTTGGAAGACGATAATTTCTGTGAAATAATTCATATAATTTTTTTTTTATCGTAGTGTGCGCTGGTCTGGACCTATCCCCCGAAGCGCCGATACATTCGGAAGGGCACGCCAGCATTATCAACCAATGACCACTCCCCACACCGTGGGGTAAGTGATCATTGGGGCCGAGAATCATGTGCCCTGAGCAAACGCAGTGAGCCAAGAATGACAGCCTTCTGCATCTGTGCGGCTAAGATTTCTGCCTTAGTGCGGCAAGCCGGTATGATTTTGAGATTCGAGAGTAGAGAAGACATCATTCCACCAAGGACTCCAATAATCAGAACGACCATCTTGACAGAGTGATCTGGATAGAGTCTGCGGAGTTCGAAGAGAAAATCTCGATATTTTATCCGTTTTTCCTCCTCTTTTCTGACGATATTCGTCTCGCCAGGAGCTGAAAACTCCACGACAAATATCGTTTTGGTCTGGTGGTCGAGAAGGACTACATCAGGCTTATTAGCTTGTATGAGGGGAACGAATAGTTCCAATAAATTCGGCACTTCTCGTTCCCCACAACGGATTCAATATCCCCCGGAGCGTAGGGCAACGTATTATTATTATTATTTTTCACCGTAGTGTGCGCTGGTCAGGCCCTATCCCCCGAAGCCCCGACACATTCGGGAGGGCGCGCCAGCATAATCAACCAATGACCACTCCCCACACCGTGGGGTAAGTGATCATTGGGTCCGAGAATCATGTGCCCTGAGCAAACGCAGTGAGCCAAGAATGACAGCCTTCTGCATCTGTGCGGCTAAGATTTCTGCCTTAGTGCGGCAAGCCGGTATGATTTTTAGATTCGAGAGTAGAGAAGACATCATTCCACCAAGGACTCCAACAATCAGAACGACCATCTTGACAGAGTGATCTGGATAGAGTCTGCGGAGTTCGAAGAGAAAATCTCGATATTTTATCCGTTTTTCCTCCTCTTTTCTGACGATATTCGTCTCGCCAGGAGCTGAAAACTCCACGACAAATATCGTTTTGGTCTGGTGGTCGAGAAGGACTACATCAGGCTTATTAGCTTGTATGAGCCTGAGGGTGGGGAACGAATAGTTCCAATAAATTCGGCACTTCTCGTTCCCCACAACGGATTCAATATCCCTCGGAGCGTAGGGCAACACCGGTGTCTCGTCAATACCGTAAGAGTGCCGTAGATTATTATTATTATTATTATTATTATTATTATTATTATTATTATTATTATTATTATTATTATTATTATTATTCAAATTACCTTTTAGTATCGAGGGAGCTACACTCAATAGTTTCAGTAGTAGATTTCTTCTTGAAGTGTCACCACACTACAACATAAAACAATATAAAAAATTCAATGAATGAATAACGCATTTCTTCATTCAGATAACATATTCCTGAAAAACGTTTTTTCTAGTACTTACCAAACAATAGCGACCTTATAATACTCCTTTGATATAACCATATTGTTTCATTGGTGGTGATGGTGGTTCACCTTCTATTGGTTCGATGAATGGTTTTCAATTATAAGCAATCATATTTTCGTACTCTTTAAAAACTCATCATTTGTTTTCTTCATTTTGGAACCTTATATAATCGACTTCTGGAAATGATATAATAGTCCTTGAGTGGTATCCAAAGTTAATGTACATTTTTCAATCACTTGTGTTATTTTTTTCTCCGCATGCTTGTCTGTGATTAACGTATACATATAAAAAAAGCTTTCAGATATCTATGAAAATATTTTTTTGGAAATACACGTTCATGACAATATAAGTCATCTGCATATATATTCAATTCTTCAAAATTCATTCATTAAAACAATGTCGATTTCTGAAAAAACTCATAACCCTCTTTACGCAATATTGAAAGTTTTCGAAAAGTTTTCACAATGATGAAAAACGAAAAAAAAATCTGAAATGAAGCATACGACGTAAAATTTCTTTCTTTGACATTCAACAAAGTATGATTTTTGAGTGGAATCATAATTATATTTATTTGAAAAGTTACTCGGTTGGGGATGAATACATTTCTTCAACAATCAATGACGAAAACTAGTTTCAGTATAGGAGACTGGCGTAAAGTGGCCAGTGGCTTGTACTAACTGAATAGAAATAACATAATTCATAAGGCATGGCATTGTATCTAGAAGGAGAAAAATTGTGCCTGGTGTTCTTCAGGTGTCCGTTTTGGGCCTAGTTCTGCTTTATAGTTCCTTATAGTATCAATAAAAAGAATAAAATATCATTATTAATATTCATGATATTGAGACAATAAAAATTTTCCGGAATGCGAATGAACCAAATTGAGGTAATCAAGTCATTGATAATGAGGCACCTAAAGAAATTGTTAGTGCTTCACTACAATTTAACAATTACCCAATGGATGGGCTCAAATTGATAGAAACATGGTGTAAGGAACACTCACTGTCAATCAATCCCAAGAAGACTGAGATGGTCCTTTTCACCAGGAAAAGAAGTTTAACGGGCTTGAAACCTCCCGAAATCTTCAAAAGCCAACTAAACTTCTCTGAAGATGTGAAATACCTTGGTATTATCCTCGACAAGAAGCTAACATGGAACTCTCATCTACAGAGTAGAGCAAAAAGAGCATACGTGGCTTATGAGCAATATCGGAGGACAGTGGGACGCGCATGGGGTCTTTCACCCCATGTAGTCGCCTGGATCTACACTGCAATAATAAGACCTATGTTAACGTATGGAGCCATTGCATGGGGACCGAAAGTTCTACAAGCAACGGCCATCCAAAAATTATATCAAATACAGCGACTGGCTTGTTTAAACATCACAGGAGCCATGAGAACAACACCAACCGCGGCAATAAAATTATTCACGGGTCTGACCCCTCTGGATATGTACGTTAAGGAGGTTGCGTTAATAGCCATGGTACGATTGCACACGGCTGGTGTAAACCTAGAAGTAGGAATGGGTCGATTGAGGCTGGGCCTATGGCGAGAAGCGCTTACTGCGCAACCTCTGCTGCAGGCAACAAGTGATGCAATTGAACCCAGGTTTGTGTTTAATAAACCCTACAAAATACAAATTAAGCAGAACACAGAGTCATATGCTACAAATGCAATACGGATTCATACAGATGGCTCAAAAACCAAAGAAGGCTCGGGATGTGGAGTGTACTCCAGATCACTAAGCCTAAGGATTAAGTGGGGAATGGGAAGAAATACCAGCGTGGTCCAAACAGAACTGGCTGGTATCTCAATCGCCACAAAAGAAATAACCAAGAAAAGAATTTCTGGCAAAAACATAACAATCTGCACTGATAGCAGACAAGCACTATTAGCCTTGAACAAACACCGTGTTACTTCAGGGCTAGCACAAGAGTGCCACCAAGATTTAGCCAAAGCCTCGGTAGATAATAACATTATCCTGAGGTGGGTTAAAGGGCACGACAAGAGTAAAGGTAATCGCATTGCCGACTCTTTAGCCAAGGAAGCGGCTGTACTAAGAATTTTAGGACCCAGTGGCACCCACAGCCTGATAACTTTGACAATTGCGGAACTAGTCAAATGTTACACCCATGCTCAATCTTTAAAGAGACGGGATGAAATCAAAGGATGTAATCTTGCCAGGATCACCTTGGGCGACCCTGGGAAGCTGGCGCCGAAGAAATATCTGGCGATGACCAGGAAAAATCTACGCCTTACAGTAGGATTTCTGACTGGCCACTGTCAGCTAAGGAAACACCTACATAATATGGGGCTAGTGGACACACCTCTATGCAGGATGTGTGAACAGGAAGATGAGACTGTCAGGCATGTCCTGTGCGAGTGCCCGGAGTTATCGTCAATAAGAGAGTGTGTGTTCGGCGAGTCTTGGCCTACACCTGCCGATATTTTTTTAATTGTGAATTCGATAACCGAAAGAGATTTTAAAAAAGCATTAAAAAAACTAAAACCTAAGAAAGCATCTGGAAGTGATGGCATTCCACCTTATGTACTTAAAGCTTGCGGGGAATGGATGGAGACACCTCTACTACACATTTTTAATTTGATTATTTCAACTAACACCTTTCCGACTGCTTGGAAAACAGCAATCGTTACCCCAATTTTCAAATCGGGTAATAAAATGGATATAGAAAACTTTAGGCCAATATCTATAATGTGTGCACCTTTCAAGATATTTGAACAAATTATTTTTATCCATTCATATGAATATGTTGAAAAATATATTATACACCAACAGCATGGCTTTGTAGCGAATAAATCTATCAACACAAACTTGCTCACTTTCACAAATTACGCATATGAAACTTTGGAAGCCAAATCGCAACTTGATGTAATATATACAGATTTTCGAAAGGCATTTGACACAGTTGATCATGATGTACTCTTGTGTAAGCTGAGTAAGTTTGGGCTGTCATATAATCTTCTCAAACTGATAAGAAGTTATCTGCAACATAGATGGTGAACATAGATGGTGAAATACAATGGCAATACATCTGGTAAATTTGAGGCCAACTCCGGAGTTCCCCAGGGCTCTAATTTGGGGCCCCTACTGTTCGTTCTCTTCATCAACGACTTACCATCAGTATTAAATTATACTGAGGGTGTTTTGTTCGCTGATGATTTTAAATTTTATGGGAGAATACAAACTGTTAGAGACTGTATATTATTGCAGAAAGATTTAAATAGCATTTTTGAATGGAGTATAAAAAATAAACTGTATTTTAATGTTAAAAAATGTAGTATTTTGTCTATTATGCGATTAAAAGAACCTGTTATGTTCGAGTACAGAATTAATGAAAAGGCCCTAAACCAGTGTTCTGAGGTAAAGGATTTGGGAATTACTTATGACCATCTACTGTCCTTTTCTACACATATTAAAAATATAGCTAAGTCTGCAAACCGACTGTTAGGTTATTTGATTAGACAATCATTTAATTTTACCAATATACATTCCCTCAAAATTTTGTATTATAGTTTAGTAAGGCCGAAACTAGAATTTGGTGCAATAATTTGGCATGGAGAATACCAGACTACATTATCCTTGCTAGAAAAAATTCAAAACAAGTTTCTAAGATACCTGTATTATAAAAAGCATCATGTATATCCCGATTATAATGTAGTTAGAACTACCCATCTGAGACATGAATTTAAAATTTTTACTTTGGAAGATCGAAGAGTGCTTAACATTTTGCTGTTTTTGTTTAAAATTATTAATAATAGGATTAATTCACCAACGTTACTTTCTTTACTGCGATTTAATGTGCCTCCAAGGAGAATGCAACCATGTATCGACTAGCAAATTATTATAACACACTCATTGATCTGGATTGGTCAATAACTCAAAATATGTTTAGAAACATTATAATCAAACAAATTATTAATTTATCATCATAATGTTAACTTATTATAATCACTACTCAAATAGTTTCTCTTATTTGTTGAATTAAAAGTAATATTGTAAGAAATCATAGTGTTAAGTTCACGTTTACTTTTATTTTTCATTTATAACTCTTGTAAATTAATTTAAATCATTTGTAATATTATATATATATATATATATATATATATATATATATATATATATATATATATATATATATATCGCTTACACTCACCCTCCCTACTCTACAGATACAGATACAGAACAATTACCAATTTTGAATCACACGTCATTGTTAAGAAAAAAATTAAATGAAAATATAATGCATTTACTTTACCTAATTGGATATTATATTGAGAGTGAGGTTGAATTATTGACTACCTACTATCCAATCAAAGATTTTCAGTTACAAAATTATTTCGCTAGTGTGGTGCTACTGGAAACTATATTTGTGTTAGAGAAGGAGACCTGAGAAGTGCATATGAAGCAAATAAAAACGTTTTGAAGCCTACATTGCGTTCATTATCATCAATATTTTCCACAAAAGTATTATTTTTTTAATTTGATAAGTGAAAATAGCATTCATATAATGGAAATGACTTTATCGCAAATGTATTTCAGACAGTGAAGTTCATGTATCTGTATCAAAGTCATTTTTCGGTTTGTTGGCCGTGGTCTGCAGGTTTTCACGGCTGACTTTTCGTATATGACTGCGGTAGACACTATTGAAGGCATAGTGCTCTAATCCTCAATCCTACAATTACTATATCTATTATATACCCCACTATTACTTCGTGAGTTCAATACAGTTTGATTTGTACATTTTATTGAAACATTTGAAGGTCTTTCATAACAGGTAACGGAACATTCCGCTGACAAACCCTGTATCAAATATTAAATAACAGTACGTTATCCCATTGCCAATGAGTCAGTTATTACGAGTACCGCTATTTAAAATGTTTGGTATCATTGACCACATTATTTCTCCATTTTTTTCCAGTGCCGATTACGCTAGGCGTGATGTGAAGTAAAAGTGAATTTCCAATCATTATAGTCGCAAAGGTTACCACGATTGTAGGTGTAATATGTTGAGACAATTATGCCATTATCGTATTCTAATGATAGCTATTACATGTAGACAGAGTGCGAACTACGAAATAATTTCTTCATTGAAAAATCATCATTACCGATCGTTTCCCAAATTGAAACTCTCTGATGAGTATGCAAGCATTGTGGTGGATGAGATCATTCCCACGTTTGTTCCCATACAAAGATATGTTTATTGTAAATGAATAATGTTGCTAGTTTCGATCACAGGGTTCTGTTTATGCAACATTGCTTTTTATCATTTATATTTCCGATTTTTATGAAGTATTGCATACATTCTGATAGGCGCACTTTTTGGTATGTTCTTGAGCTATCCCAACGATTCAGTTTATATCTCCTCAATCGTCGCAAAACACCCTTTTTTTTCAAGGATCTTTGCAATCTTCGAAACAGGAAGAAGTCGCAAGGTGCCAAGTCTGGTGAATACGGTGGCTGAGGCATGATTACGGTGTTGTATTTGGCCAGGTGCATAATCATGATGCAAAAGCTATTAATATACTAGATGTTTTATTCGTATTGCTTCTCACAAGCGGTACATCACTTCAAGATAATACTCCTTATCACCATACGACCATGTGGCAGGAACTGCTGATGCATGCCACAGTAATCGAAGAAAACAGTGAGCAAAGCCTTGATATTTGATCGAACTTTTCGTGATTTTTTGGTCTTGGCTGTCCTAGGCTCTTCCACTAGAACGATTGAACTTTGATTCCTATGTCATAACCATATACTCATGATTTGTCATCAGTTAAGACCCTTTCAAAAAAATCTGGATCGCCGTTGACGTCAAGAGCGATGTTAATGCGACGGTTTTTTTTGGAAAATTCAGCAATTTTGGAACGAACTCCGCTGCCACACGCTCCATGCCTCAATTTTTCGGAAAAATTGAACCGCATGAGCCAACCAATATGACAACATTCACAGCAATTTCTCTAATAGTAATTTGACGCTTCTCCATAACAATTTTCTTCACTTTCTCAACATTTTCATGGGTTGTTGATGTGTTGGGGCGTTCAGGGCGAGCTTCGTCATTCATATCTCCCCAACCTCTTGTGGATAGCTTGTATTATATTTTTACATATACCACTGGCAACATTTCAAGTGTTTTGACTACTTAATTTCATTTTCATGCAAATTCTCTGATCCGTTTTTTTCGAAAGCAAAAAATCGCCAAACACTCAACAATTTCCAAGTTTCAAGCCTTTCAAAAAAAATTCAACATGCTGAACAGCTGAAAGTACGAGTATGTACATATGTTTGAGTGTACCAACATAAATAAATGAAAAATCGCTAATCGAATTGCCTGAGTAGCCCGCAAAATTGTAACATTCACCTTTTTTTTTAACAGTCCACATAACCTTCATCGACTCTGTGTGAGTTCCAAGACAAACTAAAGACCATAATCGAAATTTTCATTACATGTAATCTTTGCTAATTAGACGCGGATCTGGTTTACTGAAAGTCGTATACTCCCGGATAACCCTATCCGATGTTTAATACAAAAAATGCAAAACACTTGTATCAGACTTATGTCTGGGGTGAGTTATAAACCCCGTACTACCTCTTTCGTTAATGAAATTGGATTGCTAACAATGTGCACAAAACGTGGACAACACTTTATATATAGACTGCTGGATAGTAACATCTAATATATCACGGATAAACTTATGCACAGAAACCTCCATACATTACCAACAACTGATCTTCTCACATGTCCAAAACATTCTTTTACCAATTTTAGATTCAACGTATTATTATTATCATTTGTATGAGAGGCCTGGTTCAACAACGATTGCGAGAAAGCTGTCGCCAGCAAAAATCACGCCTACCGGCAGTGGCAAGAATCCCAGTGCCAAAAACCGAACTAAGTTCGTTGATTCTCGCAACAGCTGCGAACTCAGAATAAATGAAAGCAAAGAACTTCACAAATCGGATAATTGGGGATAAATGGCTAGCCAATCCCAATCCGCCAATATCACAAACGGATGGTTTAATTGCAACAATAACCATAGAAAGAGCAAATCTACTAGCTGAACAATTTGCATCTCACTCCACAGTCGATTTTCTGGGAAAGGCATCACCCACTTTTTCCACACTAGAATCCACAATGCCGAAAACTACTTTTCAATAATAAAGTCTCGTCAGGCGAATATTGAAACAGCTTAATATCAACGAAGCGTCTGGTCCTGATGAAGTGCCCATCATCATACTTAAAAAATTCGCCAATGAACTCGCACCAGTATTTTGCAGACTTGTCTTGCAAGAGAAGGGTTTATCCTTCTTGTTGAAAGATTGCTCACGTTCAGCCTATTCCCAAAGGAGTAAGAAAAATCTTCTAAATAACTTAAGAACAGTCGCTTTGCTTTAAGTGATACCAAAAATCGTGGAGAGAGCCGTAAACCAACATATCCATTAATATTAGGAAGGCTTCAACATCTTGAGCAATCATCAATATGGCTTTCGGAAACCAGGATCAACAGGCGACCTTCTATCGTATGTCACCCATATATGGAATGAGGCAACAGAAAAACATGGAGAGTCGAGAGCTGTTGCGCTTGATATTTCTAAGGCCTTTGACGGTGTGTGGCATGAGGGTTTTCTAGCCAAACTTGTGTAAGGCTCTCCAGCTTCCTAAAGGAACGTTTTCTGCAAGTGGCCGTTAATGAATTTCTCTCGAATACTTTTACCATCAATGCTGGCGTTCCACAGGGCTCCATATTGTTTTCAACCCTCTTTTTATTGTATATCAACGACTCATTGTTCCCATGTATTACAACTCCGACCATGAGCATACCCCGAAGCTGCTGGATTCCTTTCAGAAAAGAGTCAACCGCCTGATTGGCGACACAGACATCACATACAACCTTGATAGTCCGGAACATCGAAGAGAGGTTGGAGATTTGTTCCTCATTTATTGATACTTTCACGGAAGGTGTTCAAGTGACTTGGCACATTTTATTCCACCAAGGGCCGTATGATGAGAAATACCCGGCGGACTCTGGCTGCACATCGCTTTAAGGTTCAAGTCACTCTACCTCGAACCATACTCTTTAAGAACTCTTTCATTTGGAGAACAGCATTTCTGTGGAATGAATTTCTTAAGAGGTTTTTCAAATGAATTTCATCTCCAGTGAGTCTATTCCCACGTGAGTCGCTACTTCCGCACAAGCCCACTTTTGTGGTGTCTTAAGGTTCTTCCTGTAGTGCTTGTTTTATGCCCCAAAAAAATATACGAAGAGTAAAAAGACATCAGTTGAATAGGAATAAATCACACGTAATCCAACACAAGACAACCCTGTTCCACCCCACGGTACCCACGGTAGTGGGATGGCAGTTGAAACACTCCTGTGTGGTATTTGATCACGATTGCTTTGTTTTTTGGCTCTAGATTCACAGCAATCTTGCAGTGAAAGGTGCAATTATTGCAGCAGACGAACTTCATTTGGCTAACGATCCCATAGATGGCGTCTTCGTGATGGTAGATGACATCGTCTTCACTCAAATATTTGCCACCAATAACATTTTAGATAGCAAAAAAAAACTGAAACGGGATAAAATCAAGGTTTCTGAAGCAAATCTAACATTTTCGAATTCTTTTCGTCAATTGATTGTGGTTTTGAATAAATAACTCTAACTACATTCGACTCTGACCTTTGACCTTGTAACTTCTGTACAACACCATTTAAAAGTGGTCAACCGGTAAGTATTCTGAATAATCACATAGATATTTTGATATTGGCCCCAAACACATACTCAAGACCTCAGGTTAGTATTGTTAACAAATCTGATTATTCTGCCAACACAAGTAAAAACTGTTCAAGTCTCAATTCGAAACACCCAAGTATGGATCTCTGATTGGTCTAAGCTATTACCGTGTGAGTTCATATCCAGAATAGAGTGAACTTGACATTTCATTCGGGTGTTAACGTTATTTTTCTTAATGGTCAGATTAAAGCCAGGAAAGGAAAGTAATTTACTGTCTTTTGTCAGCATTCACTTTTTTATTTCTGTACCGACCTATAAAAGTAATGATGAATACTTGGATTGATGAATAAAAAATTATGACTAGAAATAGAAATGTTTCACTGAATGGTTCTACTCCCACATTATCAATAATGTAATATTGATTACTGATATGTTATGGTGGAAATAACTACCTACTCAAGCTGAAAACCATTAACGACTCTTGTCACGCACAACACCCATTTCAGAAGTCTATTTTTATTTCAGTTAGCTTTTTTCTCCCACTCAACTATAGGAAATTGCTTGGTAACAAATCCATTGATATATAATTTTCATGAACCTTCTGTTCCTATTCGATTAATTGATCACTCTTACCTGACAAATTGTCGCTTCTCTTCTGAATGTTTTTCATTGAGAAGAGGAATGTATTCTTCTGCAACTCACGAACGTTTCTGGATAGGTGGAGGATTTCAAATACAATAAAAATGTCTTCAAATATTTCTCATAACTAAAATTAATTTTTCAGTCGCTTAGCATTTTTCCAGTCTTCCAATATTGATTCATATCGTTGGACTACATTTGTTTGAATCGTTGAGCTGGCTACAGGTGGTTATAGATTGCAGATTTCAATTTTATTAACATGTATATTTGGTTACTAGAATGATTTTCTATTAGAGAGAGAATTTTTGGTGAAAAAAATTAAAAAAGAATTATGAAGTGATTCAAAGTTATTTTCTGAACACAATACCTATAATAAAATTCCATAATAGTAGGCACTAAATTCTCAGAATTATTTTTGTGTTGAAACGAAAACATTGTTGTCAGGTTGTTTATACATTTCCATCTGGTGTTCCATCTGGTTAATGTAGGTTCTGTCTATGTTTTGGTGTTTTAGTTTAACAGATATGATGTTTATACTTTCGTTGACTGGTACATACCAGTGGTACATATCAGTCAACGAAAGTTAAACATCATATCTGATAAACTAAAACACCAAAACATAGACAGAACCTACATTAACCAGATGGAACACAGTCTAAATACAATACTCAATCAAAACTATTTCGAATCTGACGGAAACATTTATAAACAAACAGATGGACTAGCGATATCGATATCCGAAATATACCTGCAAACCATAGATGAGAAAATCTTGACAATAATAAAAACATATGATGAAAAAGGAGAATGGTTCAGATACGTTGACGATGAACTGTACATATCACAAAACAATGGAATAAGAATAAAACAAATAACAAAAGAAATTAACGAAATGAATCAAAAACTGTTTTTAGCATTGTGGAAGAAAACAACTCGAAAAATAACTACCTGGACATAACCATCGGATATAACCACAACAAAACACATTTTCAAATGGCAATATACAGGAAACCTACACAAACAAGCTCCACCATACCCGCAAGTTCAAACCATCCACCATCACACAAAATGGCTGCCTATAAACACATTCATATATAGAATGTTAAGGATATCACTTAGCAATGAAGCCCGAAACAAAGAACGGAGAATCATATACCAAATAGCGAACGAGAATGGATATACCCAAAAGACAATAGATAAATCAGAAAACAGAATCAAACAAAAAAAAACAGAACAAGGATCAAGCCACCCCAACAGACAAAACTACACAATGATGGACAGCATTTACGTACGTAGGACACCAAACCAAAAAACTTACAAACATCTTCAAACCATTGAACATCAATATCACATACAAGTCAAAGACGAAAATAACACAAAAAAATAAACAGCTATGAAAAAGAAGAAGACAAAAACGAAAACGGAGTATACAGCATACAATGCTCGGAATGCAACAAATTCTATATCGGCCAAACAAAAAAAAAATGATCCAAAGGTACGACGAGCACAAAAAGAATACATAAACCCAATTGTATATAAATCAAACCTCGCAACACACGCCATATAAAACAAACATAATTTCCCCCCACCAGAAAACAAAACTCATAAAACAAGTCAATAAGGGAAACCATATGGACATTTGGGAAAACTTGAACATCCTTAAATTCAGTCATAAATCACTTATCGAGGAACAAGTACAAATCAAGTCACAACAAGACCTAACATTCAATATATTAAACAAATCAATACACACTCCTAGAAACAGTAAACCTAGAGAAGATCCAACACAAAGAATAGTACCTGATGTAACCCAAATTCAGGCAAATTCACCTAAATAACCTGGAGTACCTGTATTGAGGTGTTCGGACCGTATAAAAGGACGTACTACAGGATGACACGTGCAGTTTGAGTAGAGCCTAGATAATGACAGTACGACCAGCTATCGAAAGCGCTCGCATATAATTAAATAGAAGTTATGAAGCTTCAAATATTTTTTGTGACTTACATTATTATTAAAATACTGAAAATTAAGGCATCATTCAAATATATATATATATATATATATATATATATATATATATATATATATATATATATATATATATATATATATATATATATATATATATATATATATATATATATATATTACCGGAACTTATTTCTGGCGTCACAGTTCTCCATAGTGCTAATGAATATAACCTTCCCGAAAATTCAATATTATTGGTAATATTTCATTGTCTTTTTCGAATAGTTAACTACTTTTTTTAATGATTTTCCAAAGCATTACCTCCATTATTATCGCCTTGTTCAGGGTTATTTCCATCATCTCAGTTCATTCCGTTTACCTAGGAATCATATAAAAGTCCCTTCAGCTCTAAAGTCCTTCGATCCGTGAAAGAACAAAGTAAGGCGCCATTAAAATCAACTACTGAAGAACTAATAAAACGTTCGTAACGTATACAGCACCTCATTAAATTTGCATGGACGTGCTCCAATTCCAAAGCAAATTGCAAGCTTAATGGGGTTAGTCCACTTCAAGATTGGTCCGACAGGAATTTACACTTTACTTAGAATTGTGACGGCCGTAATCCTGAGAACGACGTCAATTGTGAGCCAGTCATATTGTCCGTGAGGAAAATAATAAGACAGTGAGAGACAGGGGGAGTTGCTTCGATATTGGTCATATATCTGATGATGAAACTGCCCTTCTGCAATACATGATACCAGGGGCGGTACCATACAAAACGACATATGTTCAGTCTGTTCAATTCGTTGACCCAGTGAATAGTTATTTAACACCCCTTTGAGTTTCTGCTTCTCCATTTTCGAACAAAAGAAGTGGAGGACTCTTAAAGAAAGACAGTTATTCAGTTTAGATGGCATTCACTTCATATTATATTTGGTCTAGATTCTAGATGAATTCTAGACAGATATTCAGTCTAGATAGATTTGTTGAGCTGTTGAATAATAATGTGATACTTTTGGGCTCTCTGCTTCTCTATTACTCAACAAAAAATATGCGATACTTTCAAAGAAAGTAAAAAATTTTTGACAAATTTTTCAAACCAAGTACCGAATGCTTCTTTGAAAAAAATCATATGAGATGATACAGAATGTGAACACATATGATATTATCTGATCTGAAATGTAACTGGGATGGAACGTGCCTTTTTTTCTTCAATTTTCATTATTTATCCATATGAGAAGGATGAAGTTATCGAAAAATTATAACTCTTTTCGAAAATTATTTTCTGCTGGTTCTTGAGTATTCCAGCAGCCACAACCTGAAAAATGAATGGAACTAAATTATTAGAAAGTGTTATTGGCGTCAAACTGAGAAGTTTCATCTTGAAATGTTAATTGTTACTTGATATGAACCACTGAAGAATCCAGTCAGTAACTTGAAAAAATAAAATGTTCAATCTTTCGCCTTGGCGATGGTAACTATGTGTGTCTATTTCTACAGAGCTATTCAATTCACACTTTTTTTTTGAATAGCTTTATTGTCCTACTGTTACCCATTTACAGGACAATATTAAATTTTATTCACAATACTTAACCATAAACAAAAAACGAAATGAACAAAAAAGAAAAACTAATTCTAATAACCTACTTCAAGATTATGTTAGCAATTCTAATAATGTTATAAAGGTTAGTGAAGAATAAATCACCATGGGCACAAATGCTATTGAAATTTGTGCACATAACATGTATTGGGGAATTGAATATAATGTTAGTTCTTGCTCTGAGCGACGCACATTTTCTGCGATGCTCTAAACTAAAAAGTTCCAAACGTTCATATATGACATCATTACTGATACCTCTTTCAAGGTAAAAATCTTCTATTTTGAAAATTAGAAATTTACAAAACTTCCTTTGAACTCTTTCAATGGCTATGTTATGGATTTCATACAATGGACTCTTGCATATTCTTCAAACATACGTAGGTGAAATACAACAGCTTCATAACACTTGTTACCAATTAGAGATTATATGCGTATTCTTTGAATTTTTTCATTTATAGGTGAGATTTCCTGCTGGCAATTCTTGTTTCACCCCATTTCATTGTATACTCCCCAGTTGATTTCACCTATAAAACTTATTCTACAGAAACAAAATATATTATAAATATATAATTTTGTTTTCAACAGTTTTCTCAAGTTTTCTTCCGTGGCAGAAGAGCTCATTATTTCACTAGTTCTGAAAGCTGTTATACTTTGTCTGTAACCGATTCTTCCTAATTTTTCAGATGTCCCGAGAACATAAAAAACCTGTTCAGTATAAAAACTGTTCAGGACACAAGTTTTCTTTTATAACTTTGTTCCTTAAACCTTCACCAAAAGATTTTCATAAGGCGTCTTCGTCAAATTTGTGCTGAGTTGAACACTGGCGTTTTCGCCAAAGTATCAAGGGAACACTGATTACCACTCTTCAAGCTGTACAAGATGGCAGTCCATCTTTTAATGTCCCAAAAATTTTCACCTATATAAAACCGGAAAAAAGAATAACCCGATATAAGTTAGCCTTTTTGGTGATAACTTCCCTGATAAATCACGTACATAACAGTTGAATAAGCTTTAAAATGAGCAATTTCTTTCAAATTCAATCAATTCTTCATCTCTAAGAGTTTTCGAAGCCCTCATGTTGGGCAGATATATTCATTGAGTTGAGGAGTAGAAATTAAAAAAAAAATTGCACAGAGATTGATTTTTCTTCAAGGTACTGACTGTTCATTCAATGGAGTTCCAGTGACTGGACTGAATATGTGATTATTTATTTTGATTCTCCATCTCGAAAGAAGTTTTTTGAATAGATTTTAACTTTTTGATTTGTATCTGATGAAAAGTATATCCATGATCTACACATCGTGGTGAAAAAAAAAATCTTCAAAAATATATTATACCATTAGTGAATATCTCTCCATTTGCGAAATTGAAATTCAGTATCGTCATATAACAGTCTACTCCTAGTGCCTTTCACTAGGTTAGGTTAGGTTAGGTCCAAAGTGAGTGGGTCTATTCGACTCTTCACCGCAACCCGCAAGGGTTTATTGTGGCTCACACCTATTCACACTCGACCAATTAAACCCAGCTTCTTACCGAAGCCGATTAGTCTGTATGGTGAGTGGTCTTTCAGGTCAGATGGTGAGAATACGGCTCTGCCGAACGCTAAAAATCTGATTCGGTCCCCAGCGAGACAGACAAAGAGTATGTGCTCTGCTGTTTCATCATTTTCCAAACAGAGGGGACACACACTATCTACCGGCAGTCCGAGTGTCTGCATATGATGATTCAAATGACAGTGACCTGTCATTCTGATGTAGGCAGTGCTTGCACTTCCCTACACCAGAGGATTATCGGAGAGGATAAGAAGAATTGGTTCCAAGTACAACATCACAACCTGCTTCAGATCCGGTAACACTATCCGTAGCAGCCTCACGAAAACCAGGCCACCAAACGCAGACTGCGATTCCAAGAATTGCATTTACCAAATACCCTGTGAGTGCTGAAAATCCTATATTGGTGAATCTAAGAGGCCATTGAATGTTCGTATTGCCGAGCATAAGAAACACACACAGCGAGGGGAAACCAGCAAATCAGGAATAGCAGACCATGATTGGACCCATCAACACAACATCGAGTGGTCCCAAGCTGAGATCATACACAGAGAAGAACATTGGTTCAGGAAAAAATTCAAGGAAGCCGCATCCATGTTTTCCAAAAACGTATTCAGCCAAGCTAGCGTAGAGATACGCAACTTATGGAAACCCATCATTAAGCGAAAAATGGCTAACTCCCGCCAAATGGTCATCTTCCACTGAACCAGTGAAGCGGAAAAAATGGAAAGCGGGGATAAGTAAAAGTACTCGAACGACCCATAAATAGTCATCTTTCGGAGGAATCAGTACAGTTATCACCCGAAGACGATTGTAGATACTAACAATCGAAACGTCGTGAACTAACGTGGCTTGGAATCTCTAAACTTTTTTTTTTTCATTTTCATTTAATTTCTTTATATTTTTTATAATTTATTTTAATTTTTTGTTCAATCGTTCTATTGTTACTTATGTTTTATTTCACTATTCTTTCATTTCAGGTAATTTTTGCTTAATATAATTGTTATTTTCAGCTATTCATTTTTAATTCTCCTTTTTTAGCTGTTTCAGGGATCTCAAATCATTTTATATATTAGCCAATGAAAGTCCGAACTAGTGAAATTCAACGGAATCTTGTTCAAATTGAAAGGGTTATATTTTTAGAAGTGATTCATTTTTGGGAATGAAAGTTTTTGGCTTTCTACTACTCCATCTTGATACAAAAAAATGTGGAAATCTTCTCAAGATGGAGAAAGCTCAATTCAAAAAAATTAACTTTATACAAAGATGTGTGGATCATGCAAAGAAGTAACTTCCAGAAACAAACTGAAAAAAAAGGCCCTCTAGAAACAAATATTTATATATAAACTTTGAACTTCACCAAATAAAAATACTTTCGAAACAAATACTTTTATATGAATGCTGAATAATACGAAAAACTTTTTTCTTTATTCCGTTTGTATTACAAACATTCGTATAAAATCTACCCATGTCATCGATGACAGCACGTAAATAACATTCATTCGCTTATTTGAATAAATCTCAGCCGTAGGATTCTTGTTAAAAATCATTTTTCATATTCCAATTTCCTACATAATGTTCATTATCGGTTGAATTCTAGAGGAAATAATTTTTGTTTTCCTGGCTTGTTTTTTTTTCTGGATCATGTTGTCCCCACTCTCGAATTTTCTACCCGACACTGGCTGTCCTCATTCACCCCTGGAATGATCCAATCCAAATGTTAGAATTGACGATATCGTATAAAGTCAAAGACTCTACAGGCGATAGACCTTTATAGAGATATCAACGAGTCAGAGTGGTTCTATATACATTTTGAACACGATCTCATAAAAAGCAAATGGTTTATGGGTAATTTGTTACAAGCAGCTCTAATAACATCGAAGATATCTCTGGAGTGGAAAGATAACACTAATGACGTGAAGTTTATCGAATGTCGTAGAGTATAATTTTCGAATGTTCAACAGTATTGGCGTAAAAAGCTTGGGCTTGATTATAGCATGGCGGAGAGGATGATTCAAAATGGAAATAGGCCACTGGTGATGCTTGACTTTTTTATTATCGTTGGGGGTGATATTAAAAACCTAAATTGTTACTCTGATGAGTATAGAGTATAATATAGCTCTTTGAAATTGCCAACATAGTCTAGTTTCCAGGGGAACTGCCAACTGGTTTTCTCTTGGAAAACGCTACCTCATTACTCAAAATTAACTGACTGGTATTGGGTTGATTCGAAATTTTTGATAATTTTCATGTGTCTACTCCGAGCTTTAATATCCCAGTGAATAATTATTCAATGGATTCGGAATAAACGATATTTGAATCAGTGAACTATTGCCAATGTAACTCAAGTTGACTAATTCCGCCAGCATACAAATTTTTTGCTAGGAATTCGATGTAATCGACGAAGGCCGTTTGTACCTAGTACTGATTGGTGAAGGTTCTACCGTTGAGAAAGTTATCGAAGTACTTGAAAATATGGTACTCGGTTGGCGAGAGATCTGGGGAGTATGATGGCTGAAGCTAGACTTTGACGCTCAATTCGTTCAATTTTTGGACGGTGGTTTGTGAAACGTGCAGTCCGGCGTTGTCATGAACGCAATTTCAGTACATCTCATCCATTTCCTGACAAGAGGACTCTGCTGTGATGGTAAGACCCGGTTGCAGAAAGTTATAGTGAATCACCCCAGTCGTTGAGTACGACTACGACACTAACCATGGTCCTTTTTGGTCAATTCTGGCCTTTGGAAAGTGACTGGGTGGATCATCACACGTGACGATATAATACAACAATGGATCGTTTCGGTTGCGCAAAAACATAGAAGAAGGGACGTCGAACTTTTTGACCTCTTCTCTTCGTTTTGTACCATCAAAATCCGGATGGGAGCTAACGCCCAGTTCTTCCGCCATCCCACGCACCGCTTGTAATGGGTCAGTCCCTAACAGGGTCTTGAAATCCTTGTCCTGGATTACTGTAGGTCGACCATTTTGGAGATCATTTCCAAGGCTTGAATCTCCGAAACGAAATTTTGCAAACCAACGTCAAACAGTGCGTTCATTAACACTATCATTGCCAAATGCTGATTGATTTTTCCGGTTGTTCCGGCAGCGCTTCGGTTCAATTTTAATTCGTAGAGAAAAATTGGCCAAAAATCGCTTAAAAAAATATACAGCATCAATGTGTGGAATACAAAATTCTCTTGAAAGTTCGTATTGGAACTTCTGGCGTGAAATTAATCTATTGAATGCACCCTCCCAACACCAGAACAAATATTACGGTCTCTCGACGCGCGTTTTGCTAACCAAGTCAGCATTCTCAAGAGATCATTATGACTCAGGAGATCATAATGATCTCCTGATCTAACTTGGTTAGCGAAACGCGCATCGGGAGATCGTAATTTTTGTTCTGGTGTTGGGAAACGGTTTTCAATAGATAAAAAATTCTCTATCGATCGGTATATACCACGAACGAATGAATATTTATTGAAATATGGAGCTACAAAAAAGCATAACATTAAAATGGACGAAACTTCTAAAGCAACCTCATACCTTTTATCCATATTGAAAAATAATTTATGATTCAGTAACCTTCCGAAAAGGTGATGGCCCAAAGTGTTTCACTAACAAATTGCTCTGGGCATATATTTAATATAGAATGAATATGTCATTCAAATCTTTTTTTTTATTACTTCGTCTGAAATGATGAAGGAAATGTCAATCAAGACAAAACAGTATATATCTGAATAATATTTCATTATAAACGTATTGAATGAAATTTCATTTTCAAATTTCCATGCATTAACTTAAAAACAGCAACAAGTTTTCCACTATACAATAGCTTTTATGATTGTTCTGAATATTGAAGTAAACTGCACCTGCATTGCACCTGCAATGATTTTTTCACTAGACTGATAGTTTCAATTGGAGGAATTCTGGGGAACAAATTCTTCACATCGAATCAATTCGCATTAACTGGAAGAGTGGTATCACTGATCAATTGATATGAATTCTTCAAACTGAATTCAGGCTATGGTCCTGAAAGATTGAGAATATTTTTTCTACTATCTTTACCAAAGGTGCTGTTACAAAATGAACCACTGTTCAGATGGGGTAGTTTTTTTTTGTATCTTGATTATTGAGTGAAGTTTAGACAATTATGGGTCCATCACTAATAATCTAGCTTTTTCCCTTTCATTTAGAAAAAATACAGTTTCTCCAAAATATTGTTTACTTCTGATGATAACAATTTTGCCTCCCTGAGCTCTTGTAAAAATTGTTATTTGTTACTGACATAATTTTAACGCGAGCTGATGAAGACAAAAACTGTTATTACCATGAGCAAAGAAGAATATGTAGGAGAAAATGTAGTCTCAGAAAAGATCACAACAATTTGCATCAGAAAGAAATCAAAGAAAGTACATTTCGATATGAATTTCCATCAAATTTTGGACAGTTCCATTCGAAGAAACTCATATACTCTCAAAATTTTTCCGTTTCGTGACACCTGAAGTAATTCCACCCCTGAATCGACATGTTAGTTTGTATTGCCGTCTGGAGCGGAAGAAAAACGGAAAATATGAGGGTGACAGAGACTGGAAAACGATTCGATATTGACATGTTTATTGGAATTTTATATTAATGTACGGCAAAAGCGGCCCTTTCTGGATGATGCCATTTTCTTGATCCTTTTTCTCCATTTTTCCATTTATTTCATACTGATGTCGGAATTTTATGACGAGGGATAAGAGAGATACATAAGGTGGATGTTTCGCGAAGAATTTGGTAGAGTGAAGGAAATATAATTTGCGAAAGCACTTTCTGGCTCTATACATGGAGTGCTGTCATTTATTGAATGGAACTGGATGCGGAAATTGATGTTATTCTGTTCATGTCAATCATAAAGAAGCAAACAGGTATTAAAATGAATGCTCGGATCCATTCAGATTTCAAGTCTGTTTGACACATGTTATCCATTTGAGTTTTCGTAAAAAGAAGGATAATTTTTTTTTTTAACAAAGTGTACATAATTTCGAAAAATTCAAAACCACAAAACTAATTATCAAAACAATTTTCCAATCCTGAAATTGATATCTCTAAGCTTTTGGTAAGCTCTTGAGGTGATGAAACTTGCCATCCACGCATTTTTGTTTGACATCAATGTATTCAGGAAGTTGGCATTTTAATGTTTTTTTTTTCTTCAAATTATCCGATTTGCTATGAGCTGGCGTTATCTTGAATAAGCATGATGCGACTTTTAGCAAACATATTTTTATACCGAGTGGCGAAGATTCAATTGCAATCTCGGTAAAGATAGAAAATACGATCTTGGTTTGAATAGTCAAGAAATGTATATTTCAGAATGCAATGGGATTTTGTTGGGGAATAAAGACTAAAGCGAACCGTTTTCGGAATGATCGTTAAAAAATTAAATCGTTGATTTTGATTGTTCTGCTGAGGTATCTTTATTATTCAAAATATGTGAAAATTGAATGGGGTTTTGTTCGAACTTCATGAAGGCTACATTATGTACCCATTTTATTTTTAAAAAACGTTTCGTTCAGTAAGAACCACCATCCTTTTTTTTTCAGTAAGAACCTGTATTTTTTTGTTGATTCTATCTGAAATCTAATATCAAGGCAGGTATTCAATTAGTTATCAAAAAATCATCACGTGAGTGACCCGTTCGCTTTACTTTTAATTTAGCCTGTTGTACTTGAGATTGTACCTGTCATATTGGAAATGTGATTAATGTAATATCGTAGTATTATTTATCAGAAGGAGAAAACACTACACGAAAAATGAATATACGTTTCATTTATGCGGAAAGAGATATGGAGTAATTTCTTATGCATTGATGGTAGCACGATTGAAAGAGGCATCAGAATTTGCAGTGATCATATAAATGTATTTATTTCGAAACAATTTTTTCTTTCGTGTAATTCACAAAGTCTGAAAGGTACTTCTTTGCATGATCTATACATCCATGCAAATAGTGACGTATTTTAGAATTGACTACTTTCTTCCTTCCTTTGAAAGATTCCCACTTTTTTTTATCAAGATGGGACATTATGTTCGTCAATAGTTTTGTAGGGTTTTTCTTACAACTACTTAGTTTAGAAACATTTCATTTCTTTATTGGTTTTCATTTTATATTATAAATTTTTGTTAGGAAATTAACTTTTCATAACTGTATTATCGGGTAGTTGTCCAAAATATCCATCTGCTTGGGTTTTTACGTTAATTCTTCCATTCTGATTTCTACTTATCCTTTTCGTATTTTTTCAATGCATATTATATATCTCGAAACAAAAGTTTATGGCCGAAAAACAGATGGATATTTAAAACGACACCACTCGAGATGTTTTTAACACTTTTATGGATTAAGACAAGGAATCCGGGCACAAGTGTTTGACCCTTCTCGACTATTTTTATGAACCCGACCTTTTTTGTCAGTGATGATTTTTTCGAGAGGTAGTTCGAACACATTTTTTCATCCGAAGCAATTAATTCTGTTCTGGGATTTCGGCCGAGAACTATTTCTGATTCAGGGGTTTCCACCGATAACTAAACCCACTCTACAGTCTCGCTGATCAAGAAAATACTTAGCGTCAGTTCCTTGAGGTTACCCTGTAATTTTATTTTTCGTGTTTTGTTTGTCATTGTGTTTTGTTAATAAACTGTGTTATTGATAAACCCTGTGTTCGTCTAAATAATAATTCATCTATCACCAGTCCCGACAGTTAGAATTGATGAAAAGACTTATATCAAGTCTGTTTCTGTTAAAATAGTACTGTGCAAAACCTGGAACGCTCTCACCAACCTCAATGTTCATTCAAAAAAAAACAATATGAAGGAGAATGTAATCAAATACGAATCGTTGGTAGTGGTTTCATTTCTCGTATATATCTAACTAGTGTGATAAGTTTTAAATTCAGTTATAGTTTCAACATTTATGATGCACTGTTTGGAACCTTTGGTGTAGTAATGAATATTACTGGAGTTTTTTCCCAACACCAAATCGTTATTTTTAACACCTCGACACGTGTTTCGATCACCAAGTGATCATCTTCAAAGAGGAAGATTAAAACTAAGAACTAGTGCGAGCTAATCCTATTTATGCTATAAAGGTAACCCATACAGGTAAACCATCCAGGCGTACCAACCATACAGGTATACCAACCTAAATTAATTTTACAATTTTGCCTTATCTATTATTTTACAATATATGTTTATATAAAACAATTTTTTTTACATATAAAACTTTTTTTTATATATAAACATAATATATTATTGAAATTTATAATTTATGACATTAAAAATAAAATAAATACAACAATAAAAATTAATTGGCGCTCCGGGGCGACTTCATTGATTCCAGTGGCGCATTTGCTTTTTCAGCTGCAGGAAAACCCGGAAAAACCTGCAGCACCACATCATCTGAAGATCTTGATCTACACGACTATCGTCAAACTTAAACCAGTCCGTTTCTTCTTTGACCAAGGCGTAATAATGACCACATTCAACGCCAGAACCACAGTGAACAATGACTGCATGAATATTATAACAGTGGCTGCTAGGTTGAAATGTTCATCTATTTCGAACCTTCCAAAGAGTTTCTTGCTTCCGTTAGAGGTTGAGTCTTGTTTGAATATCATCGGTGTTATTATTAGATTGACTGGTGCCTCAGCTATACTTGTTTCCTCATAACAGTCAGTTAGTTTGGCGCATGTTTGACAATACAGTTGATCATCACCTGTTAAAAATTCCATTTTCAGATGATTTAACAATAAGCTTTGCACGGACAGGTAATTAGTCGTATTAGGAAAAGCTAGATGAAGTTCCAGAAATTCACATAAGTTTTCAGTACTTCTTGAACATTTACCACAAAGTAAACAAGTGAGGATTTTTCCAGCAAAAGATTTACAAACACAAGACGAGATGGGTTGTACGGAATCATTCAGTCCAGAGCGGCTGGGAGTATTGATTTTGCTATTGTTTTGCTCACGAAGAGTATTCAACAAGAATCCCATATATTGTAAAATAATAGATAAGGCAAAATTGTAAAATTAATTTGGGTTGGTATACCTGTATGGTTGGTACGCCTGGATGGTTTACCTGAATGGGTTAACTTTATAGCATGAATAGAATTAGCTCGTACTAGTCCTCAGTTTTAATCTTTCTCTTTGAAGATGATCACTTGGTGATCGAAACACGTGTCGAGGTGTTAAAAATAACGATTTGGTGTTGGGAAAAAACTCCAGTAATATTAGTTTCAACATTGATAAATTCCTTTTCAAACCTTGAGAAAGAATTAAATCCGAAACGTTGGCGAGGAAACAATTGTTTTTTGGGATAATTTCATCCTGTCACCCAACAAACATTTATTAATGAAAAAATTTATGTATTTAAAAAAAATCTTTTTACTCTAGAAAGACAACCGAGTCATTTATGATAGACTACGTCTGAATAATATGATGATTTGACCTATCCTGAAATGTTTGAAATGGTGTTACTTCCAACTCAAATTTTAACATTTTCAGTGGTCTCATATGCAGAATGTTACAGCCACTTTTATATAGAGATTTTCTACCAGCATACCCTTACAAATTTTTGTATTCAATTTTCAGAGCAGTGTTTTTCTGAATCGACACCGTGAAAATATGTATCCAGTGTTCATGGATTGTATTTATCAACAATTTCATTTCAAATCAAATATCATGTCTTGACTTCAAATATAATAAAAAATCTTTTATTGTGTTCTGCCAAAGCCAATAACTTCAAACTACTCTTCCACACTCCTATTAGAAACCGAATATACGGACTTCGACAAACAGTTTTCCCAATTTCCAAACGATTGACTCGAAAACTGGGTTTTAAGTCAACTCCACTCACAGGTTTAATATTTGTGCCCACTGAACAGAATCGCTGAAGTTTCGTAATAAAGGTGCCCTGCAGGTATTGTAACTCTTATCAAATAATTGAATTTTGGAACTGTCACCATCAGCACTTATTATTGAACCAATTCTCTTATGTCATCATCAATCATGCTGTATTACTTTTGAGTGTAAGAGAAAGGGAGTGCAGTAATTGTCAGTAACAGCAGGAATGTCGCTATTGTTCAATGATTAGTAGGAGGTATTGTAGTGCTCCAATTTATAACATTATTTCATAGGGACAGTATTGATAGAGTTTTTCCTGAAGTATACTTTAACAAGATACGAGAATTGTATCGAAGGTGAGTTCTTGGATCTGAGTGAGACTTTTGACAGTATTGATCATATCATCTAACTTCAAAAATTCTTTGGTTATGGTATCGGAATTTGTATTGGAATAAACGAGGAAAAATATCTTCTCATAATGCGAATATCGAAAGAGATGTACCATAAAGTAATGTGCTGTGTCAAAAACTGTGACAAATCACATGAATTTCATTTATTTCCATTTCAACTAGTATCGTTTCGCCATCTGGTGAATTTTCTCGGTAACTTATCCGCCGGAGTGAAGGCCGATTCCAGTTGTTTACAGTTTTCCACCGTGCTTAATCATTAGTAGAGATGGCCCTCATGCCCTGCGGGATAGGCAACCAATATTTCATTTTGACGGGTTCTTTGCATTGGCAAAGTATTTCCAGGGTCAGGTTTTTTATGAACGACTGTCGAGATTCTTTTTCGTCTCTAGAGACCTGAGTGAGAACGGTTTTTGATGCGCCATATTTGCTCGATTGTTCGAAGATTCTTCTTGTTTGCTCTTTAAAGTGAACTTCGTTCTGAATTACCTTACTGTGAACCTTAAGGACAAGATTCACCGTCGAGTCCCGTGCCTGTAATTATTTTAGGTGAGTAATGGTTTTTATTACTATAAACGATGTAACACGTGTGTGAAGTTTTTATTAACTACCTTTAACTATTTTATTAAAACATTTGTAATTATTTTAGAACTAAGTCAACAACCAAATAAGTACTCTGTCTCCCCTTCGAACTGAAAATAGATTGTTTCGCACCTTATCCTGTGTCTCATTGGATCAGCAGCAACCCCTTTTCGAAAAACCCTGAGATTGAACCCTTACAAAACTTTCTATCATTTGTATAGAAAAATTCACTGAATCAAGTGTATCTGTTGTGAGTTATGTCAAATATCATCTTGTCAATTTATGGACTTTGAAAAGCTCTTCACAATACAATATAGAAACTGACACTTCCAATTTCAATCAAAACATGCTATTTTTGAATACTATGGAAACTAACTTAAAAAGTTCCAAGACAATGTTACACGTAGGTATATGTATAATGTAGACTGGAGTAAAACGGTCAGTCAAAGTGAAGTAATCATTTACTCAAACCTAAAGATGAAGCTATGAATTGAAGTATAGAGAAGCCTTCAGTGTTCTGTTTTAAAGGTGTAGTCAGTTACCAAGATTGCTTGAGTTTTCCTAATTTCCTCAATCTGACTAGTAGGGTGAGTATACAGTTCTTCAGTTGACAATAATTTATTTCAAAATTACCATTTCAGTTTGGGGAAAGAAAGTTTTTGGCTTTCCACTACTCCATCTTGATACAAAAAAAAATGTGGGAATCTGCCAAAGAAAGGAAGGAAGTAGTCAATTCCAAAATACGTAACTCTATACATGGATGTGTAGATTATGCAAAGAAATAATTTTCAGACATAAACTGAAAGAAAAAAGTGCTCCTGAAACATTTTATTATCTTGATCGAGAGATTCGAAATTTCATTGTCTAAAAATGGTAAACTGGGATCCATGAAAGAACAAATCGAATGAAAATGAAATGAATGTTGAAATTACTAGAAATTACCAGACCGAAATATTCAAATGAGTTGGTCGAAAAAGTGAAAATTTAGCAGAAAAGAATAAGCAATGAGTATTGAAGTTGAAAAATGATGTAATAAAATCATTTGATATATAGTGGTAGTAAGTGAAATGGCAATATATACAAACAGCAGAAATCAAACAGAAATGGAATAAAATCATGGAGAAAAATGCAAAAAAAAAAATTGAAAAATACTGAAAAAATAAGAAAAGATTATGGACCGACTTTTTGATAGTTATAAGACTGAATACAACACACACACACACACTTGCTACTCATGCACAGTTTATTCAGCACCTGATAATAATGAAAGTTGTTGTAGGGTGATTTTTATAGCTTTTGTCAACTTGATTCACATATAATTCAATTCGTAATGGATACAGTTCATTTGCAAGAAGCAAGAAAAGCGGCTTGAAGTGAACAACCTGAGAATACCAAAACGCTGGCGGCAGACCATATCGTCAAAATTAGCTAGAATAGGAAGCTTGAGAACAAGGAAAAGCATCGCCCAAATCCCATTGGCAATAGAATAATCACAAAGAAACAAAAAACAATGAAAGAAATTAAACTACTACTGTAATAACACTCTACGTCTTTACTTTTCTTCATTTCATAATTCCAATCTCCACAATTTCATTGTCGAATGGTCTACTTGAAGATTGCTAAGCAAGCAGACCTGATTCACCACTCAGTCGATAAAAAAAACCGTTAATCCAATACGTAAAAGTTCTTTCCAAAAGAAAAAATTCATGTTCGAAGAAGAATTTCTATAGAGAAGTCACTTGAAAAACAAGTTGCGAAAAGATTCTTTTGAGATCGATAGGTAATTTGGGAAAGTCGCGAAAAGGAGTTGCGAAAGTCAGTTGCGGAAGAGGGTCGCGAGAAAAATGGAACGTTCCGAAAAAGGATTTTTTTATAGAAGAATTCCGGTAAATTTGGTAGTAACTTAATTGTGTGGTTGCGTTTGGTGGCACTTACAACGGTTGTGTATTTTACACGGATACCGGACCAGAGAGGGAGATCAGAACCCAGCATAGTATCGTGAGTCGATTTGGATTTTTTTTACTGACCCCCATGTCGGTATAGAGAGAGAGAGGATGCCATTTAAATTTTGTGATAATTGCTTTTGATTTTGAAATAATGTTCTTATTGTTGTTGCGTCTTGGGGACGATACAAGAAGGGCAACAAATTACACTACACCCCTTTCATGTGTGTAATAGCGATTAGTACGCACGGGTTTGAAGCCAGGCAATTTCAAATACTAATTTCAAAATTCCCGCAAAACTCGAATAGAGTAATTGTTTTCGTGTAAGTTAGAATTCTACCTTATGGGAGTAATATAACATTTCACAAGTTGTTAAACTGATAATTTTTGTTTGACAATCTGCTATTTGAGACGTGCTTTCTTGTAAAATTTTTATCGTACTCGAATATTTTTCTTATTGTTCTGTTGGATTTTCATGTTATATTTTTTTAAACAGTTATTTCTTTTGTAATACAAGCCTAGTCTGAAGTTTCTTGTTGTTTTTAATGGCTCACTACTTGAGTAAGTCCCGCACCATTTCAGGATAGTTAAAAGGCCTTTAGCCTTAAGTATTAGTCTCCTGTCTCGTTCTGGAGTGGAACCTATAAGGAAAACCATCTCAAAAAGGTAAAAGGTACACAGTGTACTTGGGTTTCCATAAGACCGGCCTTCGTGCAATCCGCATCGAATTCAAAATTTGATGCGGAGAAATCTGCATCTGGTGACAGCGCTGCTAAAATTCATTTCAGAAAATAAATAGATGAGAAAGGATCATTTATGGACCTATTATTACAATGCCAAGCCATTTATCAGAAAGAGCAAAATGCTCATAGTGCATGAAATTTCTTCATATGAATGAATTAAGTTTATGCATGATATCAAAATGTGAGAATGATAAACACAATAATAATGATAAAATTAATCACATACCTGACACAGAAATAGTTTCATAAACAGTATTTTCATATAGAATATGGTGAAGAATTTGATGAACAACCTGGTGGAATAAGCAATTGTCATACTACAGAGAGAAGTGAATTATTGTTGCATAAACTAACCAAGTCTAGGCTTATGAGTGAAATTTCAGCAGATGTACAAATTCTCTTTGTGAATAGTAATCCTCCAGTGACAACAAGTACGAGTGATTTCATACAAAAATAAGTTCTTCTGTCCAATACCCGTAGTATTTCAAATACTACGAGTACTTACACACATACGTAGTGAACATATATTACTACATTTTATCAATGATTATTCATATCTATAAGTTGGCTAATTTTCATTCTGGGACTTTCGTTACGTTTTCTTTCTCGGTCTAGTGGAAAAAATGGTATCTGGGCCCAAGTAAGTTACACTGAGATTGTAGACACTTCAAGCATACCAATAAAACAAGGAATGCGGTTTTCTTGCGAGTTTTAATAGGGGTTTGCAACCCTTACCTTGAAATGAATGGATGAAAATGTTTAATAATCAATATGGGATCTAAACTATCACTACGGTGGTTCAATAGCAAAAGTAACTGAATGCAGTGTCGTTTTTTAGGGTTATTAAACCATAGGATAATACCCCAATGTGATAATATTGAACCTTACAGCTTATGATCGAAATCCTATTTCCAGGAACCATCCAGAAAACTCAAGGCTTTTGTTTTACACTCTTGCACTCCTCT
Organism: Leptinotarsa decemlineata; assembly: GCF_025532065.1. Lineage (NCBI taxonomy): Eukaryota > Metazoa > Arthropoda > Insecta > Coleoptera > Chrysomelidae > Leptinotarsa > Leptinotarsa decemlineata. The sequence goes on along the minus strand of NW_027412533.1, from coordinate 6,186,554 downwards.
TAATCTTGAGATCTGGGACTCCGGCAGTCCCCAGCAGTAGCCATCTCGAACTTATATATTATAATCCAGCAAGACATACCTAACACAATCTCCACCGCATATAATCAATGCGCTCAATTTTCAATGTATTCCAAGTTTGTCGATTTTCTACTTTTTTCTTGTTTTTATTTTTCACATGTTTTTATAATTTGGCCGTTTATATGCTGCTGCTCATGATTGCATCGGTTCTTATGTTTTTATACTTTTGAATGCTCTTACCTGGCAGAACTATAATACAACTGTTGTGAAAAATACTCTGATGACTCTACGATTACCTGAAATCAACTAATTCAAAATATGATTTTATAGTATCCGCTTTTGAATCAATACCTGGAAATAACTCAAACGTTGAAATTCATCCAGATGAATGATTTATAAAGAAATACTCAAATCACTACTGTGTGTTCTTAGGCAAAGCCAGGCCCCAAAAAATTCTTTAAAGAATTTTTCTTCCACACATAGTATCAGTTCAAAGTTCAGGCAATGATAACACTTGTTCCAACAATCCCTCCAAACACATACACAGAGAGCCCAGCAATTCTGAATTTGACATCACTTTGTTTGCACTTCATTTGAATCACTACGAAAAAGAACTACTCTATGGCTAAACAAAAGAAGAAGAGTACTTGACGTCTATTGTGATTCGTTTGGAGTACTGATGCAGAGTGCTCCGAGGTATCCCAGATCTGTAAAAATAGAAATTTCAATAATTGATATATTATAATATACAAGACTGAATTGGAAAAAGGGTTTCTTCAGATTGTTACAGTTTAGGTAAATGAATGGAATGAATGTGTGTGGAATAGCGAGGAATAACATTATACAGTTCAGTTGCGACATAGGTGTAACTCAATGGAATTGAATTCATATCTTGTTTGTTAATTGTGATCAGGAACTTTGGTGTAGTTAATATATTAGCAATGGTGCATAATCAGTGTTAGAGCGAAAATTTTCAAATTTCACAAATGCAAAGACGTCATCGATGTGATTAACCAGGGACTCTGACAAGAAACACCTATGTCCAATAAGGCTCCGAAAGGCGGTCCGTTAAAAAGTCAAGCTTTGATATTGACCACCTGACAAGATTTGTCTACTGTTTTCTCTGCAGCTTTCAGTATGAGTGGAGGGAACTTTCCTCTGTGGAATCAACACAAGATTCGTTCTGAACACTCGGGAAACATCTCCCTTTCTTTCGAAATGAGAAATGTCATAATCGTAGCTTTCAATATTGTTTACAAGGATGCATATATTTCTTTTTCATCAAAACGACCTTCTAACGACAAACCTTGGTGCAATTAAAATTGTGAGCAAGCTGTCGCCTCCAAAAACCCCTCGCCTACCGACAGTGGTGCAAAAATCCCAGTGCCGAAAACCGAACTAGGTTTGTTGATGCTTGCAACAGCTGCAAACTTAGGATAAATGAAAGCAAAGAGCTTCACAATCTTAAAAAGTGCGCAAACAAACTCGCACCAGTATTTTGCAGACTCTTCAACATGTCTTACAAGAAAGGGGTATTTCTTTACTGTTGAAAGATTGCTCACGTTCAGCCTATTCCCAAAAAGGGCAAGAAAACTCTTCCAAATAACTAGAGATCAGTCATTTTCCTATCAGTGATATCAATAATCATTAGGAAAACTTTCAACCACCATATTCTCAAATATTTGGAAGGTTCCAACATCTTAGCGCATTTGGATTCCATCGGCTGCGGATGCACATCTTCACCTGCAGCAGGAGGTTGAATATCTTGATGAAGATCTAGAAATAATTTTTAATTGGGTTTAAAGTATTCAGGTTCAATTCAATGCTACAAAAACCCAGACATCGGTTTTCTCCAAAAAATATAAGTGTTTTCGAACCGGATAAATAATGTCAGGTCAGACAATTTCGCTTTCTGCTTCAATAAGTTTGTTGGGGATTGAAATTCACACCAATATGTCTTGAAACAATCATGTCACTGGAATTGCAAAGACTGCTTCTCAAAAGCTAGGTACAGTGTTCCGAAACAGAAAACTGTACACACCTCAGCAACTTTTGATGCTTTATAAAGCTCAGATCAGATCTTCTTTAGAGTATTGTTCTCATGTATGGAGCTCCGCCCCCAAACATACTGTGAAGCTGCTCAATTGCATCCAGAAGAGAGCCATCCGCTTGATTAGAGAAGCGAACATCACTTGCAACCTCGATAGTCTGGAACATCGAAAAAAGGTTGGAATTTTGTCTCTCTTCTATAGGTACTCTCACGGGAAGTTTTCAAGTGACTTGACACATTCAATTCAACCAAGAGCGGTATATATCAGAAATACGCGACGGATTGTGGCTGCTCATTGTTTTGATGTTCAACTTAGTATACCTTAAACTTCACTGTTTGAGAACTTTTTCATTTGAAGATTGGCGTTTATGTGGAATGAGCTTGATGAGAACATTTTTCCAAATGGATTTAATCTCTTGCGATTCAAATCCAATGTGAATCACAACTTTCGCACAGGCACCGCTCTAAGAGCGCCTTGAGGATTTTCCTGTAGCGCTTGTGTTTTGTCCTTGAAAAATATAACAATCACTACACTACATATAACAATCATCGCAGAATTGATAAAGTAAACAAATATAGTGTAGGATTTCTTGGGTTAAATGAAAGACTAGCTCATAATTCGTGTAGTTCTAAGAAATGTGTTCAAAAAATGGAATTATGAGATTAGTGTGTTGTACATAAACATGAAGTTATTTGATCACATTTTGAAAATATTCATCTTTCTAAATAATTTGATATCATTTCAAAATGAAAAACTAAAACAATAATAAACTACACTCCCAGTGTCACTAGTGTTCAGAATATACTCAAGTTTGGGAAAAAAAGGTGTTGGCTTTTTTCTTCTCCAAATATCGAAAACTTTCAGAAGAAAGAAGGTAGCAACCGAGTTCAAAATGTGTGAATTATGCATAGAAGTTAATATCAAATACAAACTGGAAAAAAGTCCTTTCGGAACAACTACTTTCATATACATATTAAATCACATGACAGGAAAACTTTAGCTTTCCTATAAATTATATCTGGTAGAAGCCTATAGCGAATGTTTGGAAAAATTGGAAAAGACAAAACCTGTCTTTTCCAATAAACTATCTTTTTCAATTTATACTCAAGGCTCATAAAAAATTTCGGGAGTTATGCACTTGCTTTTTTTTCATCTACATATGACAGGTAAAAGAGAATGTCGTTTGGCATAAGTATACAAATGCCTAAGAAAACTCTGTTCTTTCAAATATATGAGGCCATATCATTTTCAATTCGAAGTTGAGGGATACTTCAGAAGACAGAGAATGTGGTAACAAAGCTTTCCACCTGATCAGTATGTGGAGATTCTTGTTCCCTTTGTTTTTTTTTGTAATTTCTATACAAACGAAACTGTTGTTCGTAAATTCAATATTGGCATCTCAAATTCTCTAATCAATCACTACCACACAAATAACAGTCAAATATTCTTAATAAATAAAACTTTATTATATATTACAACGTTTTCTATATGGAAATATTCCTCAATTATATTTCCTAGAACTTGATCGGATACTTCGTAGTTTCCCTATGAATCTTCTTGAACCTCAGAGGTAACGTCATTGTTTTTGGAGCAGTGGTAAAAGCCCTTGGATGGAATTCCATTTCAGACAAACTCTTGTCGCTTAATTCTACTTCGAAGTTGTATATTATGTTGGCAATTGCTGACTTGACGCTTACTGTGGCGAACCTTTCACCTGAAACAGGAAATTTGAACTGTAAGTGCTAAGCGGATCAATTTCTAGACTGGTATATTTCGAAATGTGCTGCGAACTCGTACGTATTCCAGAGGTGGGGGGTTTGTCGATTTATTTATCGATGAATTCACAAGTCTGCAACAGAAAAGCTGACTATGTGTTCAGGTGTTCTGATAACTAAAAAAAATATTCAATAAATTCCAGAAAGTCAGGTTATTTTGCAAAACACAAAACTGTATTAAAAAAAAGTTGTTGGGCTAGGTAGGGTTAGGTTAGGTCAAAAGTGAGTGGGCATATTATTTCCTCCACCGCAACCCGCAAGGCTATATTGTGGCTCACACCTATTCAAACTCGACCAAAGAAACCCAGCTTGTTCACGAAGCCGATTAGTTTGTATAGTGAGTGATCCTTCAGGTCAGATAGTAGAAGTGTGGTTCTACAAAATTCGGAAAACCTAATTCGATCCGCAGCGTGGCAGACACAAAGTATACACTCTATGTATGTCGCCCAAACAGGGGCGACACACGCTGTCTTCCGACAGTCAGAGTCTCTGCATATGATGATTCAGACGACAATGACCTGTAAGGAAGCCTGTTAAGTTGCAAGCATCGAAGGTTGAATGAACGCCTTGGAGTGAGCCAATCCTGGAAGATTTTACCAGAAGTCTTTAAATCTTCTTGCCATTTAGGTGTCCAGTATTTTTTTTGGTGAAACCTAAAGCAATGGCAATGACAGGTTTTGGACCAATGAAGCTACTTGCAGCACCCTTCTTTGCAAGGGAGCCAGTGTTACCAGGAATCCAGACCAGAGAAAGAGTCATAAATGAATAAGTACAATTTACCAAATTCCCTTGCTTCTTGAGTCTGTGGGATATTAGAGACCGAGCAAATCACTGGACCAAAACTGTTGACCTCCAAAGAAACTTGAATTTGCCGGAAAGAACGTCCGACATGAAACTTTGGTGCCTCCTCATAAAGTTATTCCACCACCGTTCCACATAAAACTGGGTTTGATAAAGCGATTTGTGAAGTCAGTCCAAGAGATGAAAATTGCTTCAAATACTCAATATCTCTCAATTTCCAGGCCTCCCAGAGACAAAGTTGGAGGAAGGTATTTTTATTAGACCATCCAACCTCTCAAAAAGAAGGGTGGATGGATTGCTTTCAAAGAGGTTAAAGTCCCTAACTACAAACAAATCGTTAAAAGAATATTAAAAGATAATAAGATGGAAGAAAAATATCTGGGAAGATGAAGCATCTCAATGATGTCAGACTACTGTTGAACGCTGTCACTTGAAAAAAAAAAGGTTTAGTGCTTACTACTGAATGTAATTCAAATAGAAGTAAAGTTCTGTCACGCAATTATAAATATAAAATTTTTTTTCAGGTCTTTCAGTCTTTTTCAACATACCTACATTTTCAGAAAATGTGACATTCTGTGATAAAACGAAGATCATTTATGGATTCAGCACACTGAAAAACATGAAAATTACACGAACAAAACAGCTCTCAATACTTTTTTGGCAGACTTGTGTTATTTGTACAATAGAAAGCAATATATATTATTAATACATAGAAGTTTTTTCTAACAACTTAATCTTTGAGCCTTATCGAAATATTTATATCTAGAGCGGAGAACAAAATTACAATAGTTTCATTACTATAGTAGTGATACCTGATGATTACGAACTCATAAATAAACTACTGTATTTCAATTTTTCCCGAAGTCTGGCTGAAATTCGGTGGTGGTGGATTATACATTATAGCTGCATCATAAAAAACTACGATGGAAAACAATAAAGGAGTATTTTTGGAACAACCAAAACGTGTCAATTGTTCACATATAGTGAAAGACTTGTTATAATTCAAATGATCTAAAGGAACAATTCGTTCAGGCCAGTCTCAATTCCCTACACTCTGAGTTAATAGAATGACACCTATCAGAAAACAAATACTCCCCTGGCTGATACCACGAAGGGCGTTAGATTATATTCGACAGGTGCCAGTGCAGGATTCTTCACTGAAAATATTCTTGCATATGCTGTTGTCGATAAAACTGCCACAATAGATTTTTAAATATTGGAACACACGTGCAGACCGGTTTCGAGCTGTTTGGCCACTCGATAGTGCAAGCTCTATCATCCACATAAAGTCGAATTCCTTCAGAGTATCATTTCTCGAACTAGGCTGAAACGAACAACAAACAACGGGTTTGTCATCGCCTCATCTGCCCATGAACGAGGTAATCAACCGCATATCCGAAATTTGCACCAACAGGAATAATATTCACGGCCTATCAGCCAGAATTTTGTTTTGTCTAATAAGAGACCTTCAGAATGATATATCACCCGATTACCCATATCAATGTGAAAAAATCTGTTTAAAAAATCCGTTTAATCTATTTTTTCGTTGAACAGCTATCGTCTTCCTACGAAGATTAACAAGGTCTTATTTTTCAACGTGTAACTACCAGCACCAGAGTTGCTACCGGCCAGGAGGTCTGTCTTACAGAAAGGTCAAATTTTCATTGCAACGTCCCGTATTCCTGAGAACTAATGAACAACAAACTACCGAATCATCAAGTTTCATCACTCCGTAGAAAGCTTCATTTATCTAAATATATCACTATTGAGAAAATAAAAAATTTGAAATGCCATTTCGAAACATTTATCTTTCCCGACATTCCTGAAGTTTAGGAGTTGGTCGAAAAATAACTGCTTTTTGCGGCTAATACAAAGATGGACATTGAATTATATTCCACAGACATTTATGTAAGTTTCTCCTTTGGAAATATTCTTGCAGATGCTTCTTGATCAACCTGCTTGAAATTTAATACCCATCGTGATTTTAACTGGGAAAGAAGTTGTGTTCCAGCATGCATTCATCAGATTCTGCTATACAGGAACGTTAGACGAGATGAATGTTTCGAAATTTCATTCCAGTCAATGCCACTGGACAACACAATCAACAGGCTAATTTTGATTTCAGTTATATTACTTTTGCATTCAATAAAGGTATATCTGAATTTTTAAAAGTCGTTTCTGTTTTCAAAACATCCGAATAAAAAACCTATTTTGGTGAAGAAAAATATATTTTTCCTATAAATTTCAGTAGTTGAAACTATGGACTCTATTATATCGAACTCTCATTACTTACCCAAACAACTTCTTGGGCCTCCTCCAAAAGGAAGCCACGAGAAAGCTTTGAAGTGTTCCGCATTATCTGGCGAAAATCTCTCGGGTATGAATTTTTCTGGTTCCGGATAATTTTCCGGGTCTGTCTGTAGAGCGTATACAGGCAAAAATACTGGAATGCCCTTTGGTATCACATCGTTCGTTCCTGGAATTCTGTAATTGTTAAGGCAGGTCCTACTTAGATGGGGCGCTGGTGGATATTTTCTCAATGTTTCTGTGAAAAACATGTTTCCAGATCAAATTATTTGAATACCAATCATGACTACATAAAAGAACAAAAAAAATTGCCGCTTTCCCAATATCTTTCGTGAGAATCTCAATCCTAGTTTTATATCAAAACTGAAACGGCTTGTGCAAAAATAATAATAATAGGACTGTGTTCAATTTTCATAACATAATTAACATTTTTCTTAACATCAGTTAAAAATCGTATTATTATTATTGTTTTTATCATTATTATTTTTTTTTTTCATTTTTGAATGGTGAAAAGTAATATCCAATACTCACCTTTCATTACCCATCCTGTATATGCCATTCCAGTATTGACGGTTTCGTAAGGTATAAATTCATGTTCATCAAATATTGGCGATACTTCTTCTCTCACTTTTTCCTGAATCTCAGGGTTCTTAGCGAGCTCGTATAATGAGAAAGAGATTGTTGCGCTGGTTGTTTCGAAACCAGCAATGAAGAATGTTATGGCTTGAGCAACCATCTTCTCGTCATCTGAAAATAGTTCAAACAAATGAGCAACTTATATGATCTGCACTTCTTTCAGTAATCAAAAGATTATCTGACTCATTGTTTTTCTAATAAAATTCCCTATATTCAGGATGAACAAATGACAAAAATCCCATGAAGCTGTACGTTCGGAGACCTAGACAAGTGAGATTGTGCTTTCCAGAAAGTTCTTAATTGATTTTTTAGGTTGTGGAGCTTTTTAATTTTCACCTAGAAGTGCACTGGTAGCTGACATCGTGAGTTGATTTTCTATATTGGGAGGTGGACAATTTTGTGAAACGAAAAACCAAAAAAAAAACGAAAACGTGAAGAGAAGGCAAAAGTAATAAAGTAAGAATGAGAATGGAGGGAAAAGTGAATCAAGGGAAAAATGGAAGGAAACGATGGATGAGAAAACAGAAAAGGTTCGATCAAGAGAAATGAAAGACACTTCAAGTCCGGAAACTAAATTAGTCAGGATCTTCAAGAGACGAGACGTGTCACTGACAACGCCAACAACCCATGTTAACATCCTGCCTATTGCCATCCTGCCATCATTTATTCCTTGTTCTGAAATCTTTTTTCTGTTCATTGATGAATGAGGTTGATTCATTGATTGAACTCATCTTTGAAGTTTTCATTCTCATGCATACACATAACCAAAATCTTCATAAACAAAAAATATTTTTGTATTAGCGATATCGAAAACTTTTTTTTAATATTTCATCTTAAATTGACCATTAACTTCCTGACAACAATTGAATATGTTAACAAGTTAATTTCTTACATCATGAAATATTCCCCCTCTTTTACAATCCACAAAATCTGAAACGAACAGATGTTGTCAATCGTACACTTCAGATATTATGTTCTCCTCCAAAATATCTAGACACGTCATATCAGGTAATCTAGTAGGCCCTTCTCAGAGACCACGTCTGTCTACCTTTCGGTTCAGATAATTGAGAACCCAAATAAGTTTTCAACTGATGATGAGATTCCTCCTTATTAGGACGATATGGTTATAAGTGATAACTATCCAGACCAATAGATCATCTGATATGACGTCGTTGTATTTTCTGGTAGGGAATTTGTTAAATTCAAACTATACGTTACACAGCAGCGGTCTATTCCAGAACTCATGGATCGAAAAAGAGGCGCTCCTAACGAAATTTCCCCAAATACATTTCATAATGTAGAACATGGATTTATAAAACATATTCAATTATGCTCAAGGAACTGAAGAGAATTTTGATAACATTTTTTTATATATCATGATATTTATCCTTAGTTAAAGATTCTTGAAATGAATATAAAACCGCCATTCACTCAGAAATGGTTGACGCGCTTTCCAAAAATGAAACAGTGTTAGATGGATAATATTGGAAAACCTTCCAAACGGAGCATCACAAAACTCCCATTTTCATTTAAAAATCAAGTTGGGAGCGTCCTCTAGGAAACGACTGACACTCGTCAAAAAGTACCAAAATGAAGCCTTTTCTCGCAAATCTTGTCATCTGCAGAATATGAGGGGGAGGCACACCAAATGGGACAAAATATATAAAATATCATTAACTCACCCATCTGAACTTCGTTAACTTTATTATTCTTCTTTAGATTCATCAGTATATCTACGAAGTCAGATCTCGTAATATTATTCTCCTGTCTATACTTCACAGTCTTAAAGAATTCGTCTTTGAGAAACTTCTCAGATCTCGGTTCAACAAATTTCAATCGGAAGATATGAACTAGCGAATGGAACATCATGTAGCAACTTGTAGCTATTGCCCTTGATCTGTCGTTGAAGTCAAAAATTCTTTCAGCAGCTTTCTTGAATCCGGAATTTTCATCTTCGAAGCAGTCTCCTTTCAAACCGAAAGCTGTTGAAGTTATAACCTCAGCTCCATAGAGGGTAGCTTCATGTCTAGCATCCATCACATCAGTTTTCTCCATTATTTTGGCTATGTGTCTCACTAGTTCTACTCCATTATCAACAACAATGTTGTACATAGTTTTAATTCTTCCGCTGCTATAGGCTGGAGTGAGCAGCTTTCGGTAAGCCTTCCAGTCAGGATTTTTCATCAAAGGAAGGAGACTTGAACCCAAATCACTTTTTCTTTGGGTCAACGTTCTATCACAAAAGTTATTGAAATCGGTCACCAAAATATTCTTTATGACATCGAGATTTTTGAGAAGCAATGCAGGCTTATCCATGATGAATATTCCCAGGTATGGACCATCCATTTCATCATATATGTCTTTGAGATTCATGCCGATGCTCTTTCTGAAAGTCAGCACATCTTTTATGTTACCAAAGAAAGGTATTGGTTTTTTGTAAGGAATGCCTCTGTTTTTCCAATAGTTGAAGTTTCTTGTCCAGTAGAGATACAGTAGGATGATGATTGTTGAGAGGCATATCGAGATGTCAACGCTGAAGTTGGAAGAGGATGGAAACATCTGGAAAAAATAAAGCGCAGAAGATCATCTATTTATTCTTGATCTGTCAAGTAGATTCTTCTTGAATTTGGAAAAATCTGTCGTGGTTTCATTTATCTATCGTAAGCTATAAATTTTGAAAATTTTTGAAATTATGACAGTCAATTTTGGGTTTACAACCCAATTAATGAATGCACTTTCATTCTTGAACTCAATTAGAAAAGTATTACAAATCATGAAATTATGAACCACCAACAATAAATTATTGGCACTCCGGGGCGACTTGATTTATTTCATTTGCTTAAACAGCTGCAGCGTCAAAATGAACTTCAAAAACGAATACTTTTTCTAATCACCAGAAATTCATGACTTTTTTGACGCGCTCTTCATCAACTAAGTTAACTTCAATCCATAATACGCCAGGAGTTTCAGTTTTACCTTTCATCCATACCTATACCGTAACTTCAATTTGGAAAATATCAAAATTGTATTTGTTTTATCAAAAAAGAATTAAAAAGGACCAAAGTGTTTTTTCATTATACTGGCCGTTTCTTTTATCATGTGGTAATATTGCTATATTCTAAACCGTAATGGAAAAAAAGTTAACTGTCATCGGGAAGAATACAATTAGTCGAAGAAAATTTACGGGGACCCTCGCCCTTCTCCAGTTATACGGGGAAAACCAAAAATCCTGTTTTTCGTTTTTTTTTTTAATTATTTATTTCGGAGAATATCAAAAAATGGAAAAAAAAATGTTATTGTATTCGAAGTGTACTATTATGATGTTCTAATAAATATTCGATAAAACATTACGTGTCAACATGGCCACCATCAACTTTTTCTTAGTACGGAACTGTCCATTTTATTACAGATATTGATACCTAAATAAATTCACAATACAAGGGTATATCACATTTGATATTATAGCGTTTCATTTGAAATAACTACCATCACCAGTGACATCAATTTTAAATTACGGTCCTGTCGTTATTTCTGTTGTAAATTGTTTCGATTTTTTCAATATATAATTCAGACAAACCAATAAATTCGACAGGTAGGTACTCTAACACAATGAAAATTCGTACTTTCATGTTTTGGAAATTTTTGTATTGCCGTAATCCTTCTTTTAAGGACTATTTCTCCCTAATCAATTATAATTCATAATATTTTTATAATTATCAATCCTGGAAGTAACGAAAATATCAGTTTTTGGTCAAAATTCGATTGTTGTATAATTTAGTATGATCAAATAGCATCTCAATTCATTTACCATCTTAAACGCGTAGGCTTTGCTTGGTTTCTATGGCAGGAAAAAAGAATGCGTTGTTGATATCTGTTGAGAAATGTCAGACGTTTATGAACATATCAAAAATGTATTCAAATGATGAAAGGACTGATATGCTATTTAGTTATGCAAAATCAAATAGAATTCCTCTTTTGGCGAGGAATTAGTATGTTGAGCTATACCCGAATCGTCGTATTCCGAACATTCAAATGTTTAGACGATTAAGTTTGTGGTTACTGGAAGTGTGAGGAATCAAATAAATATTATGAGTAAGCAAATATCACTATAGAAAAATATACACAGTGACAACATCTTCTTTTTTGATTCGTATAACTCGAGAAGGGCGAGAGTTTCCGTAAATTTTCTTCGACCATTGTATTGTTTCCGATGACAGTTACCTTAATTCCCATGTAATCGTCTTCGTATCTGTTACGGTATAGAATATAGCAATGTTAACACATGATAAAAGAAACGGCCTGTATATAGTTTTGGTTATATAGTGTAATCATTTTTAATTGATACAATAGTTCAAAAAGAGATCCAACATAAAACATCGCTGTTTCGACATTCTATGTTGATCTAGATCAATCCACGAATTCTTTCTAAGACCCAACTTCCCATAGGAAACATGTATAAATTGACATGGACATCCCCATTCATGGGAATGCCACGAATACTCGAAACGAGGCTCCCAAAATATCATAGTGTATCTTTTTTTCAAAAATGTGTTTCCTTCTGGAGTAGTCACATTTACTTGTACGATATTTTCTATTTCTCTTTGTCTTCGACTGTGCACGGGCTCAAAAAATATCGCATAGGTATTCAAAGCAACGTGCCTCAAATTGTTCAAGATATTGTACAAATCTGAGGCAAATTGATGAATTTTGTGTCCTAAAAGCAGTTTTTCATGCGGATCTATGCAATCCCAGATAACCTGACTATGTGTGTTTCGATTCAGACCATAAACAAACAATATCTCCCGATTCCTCATTATATAGATGATTTCATTAACTCCAGTCTGATATCATGTTTTTACGGAGTTCATCAATGACCCATGTTCGAAAAATTGCATATACAGGCCAACATTGTTGTTATTAATCAAGAAAATATCTTGCTGAATCCACAAACAACATCGAACCTTTGACATTGAGTAAACCAGTACTACAGAAATACTATTACGTTATCGTTTGGGCTTATCCTACACCAGGAAATTTTCTTGTTAGAATAGTTTATGTATCAATATAAATGTTTTGATATCCATTGAATATCTGTTATCTCTGTTAGATCTTATGCAATCTTTATTTAGAAACCCAGGAAATTGTTTTTCCCCCAAAATGTAGTATCATTTCAGTCAATACAAACATACAAACATTTCATTATTTTTTTACAAAAAATTTAAGAAATTCCCAAAATTAAACTCTTCACAAAGATTCTTAAAACAGGCACATGAATTTCTTCAAGATACGAATTGGAAAAAATCACCATTTGAAAGAACCCTTTGTGAACAAATACATTGCGTTGAACGAAAATTAATTCGACATATGAAAGAGTTACCATATTCAATACATTGAAAGATAGTAACTGCTGTACTAGATAAATATTATTCTTGCCAGTGGCGTTCTTCTAGGTTTGCACTGAATCAATTCAAAAAGAAGAGTCATAAATTATTTTTGTTATTCTCAGTCCTTTTTGAGCAAATCTGGTCGTTCCGTTCACGCAAAAGAAATAAAATTCAAACCGTTGCATTTTCGCAAAAAAGCAATGCATTATGATTCAAAAGAATTATTCAGATGATTAATTTTCGAAACGTGGAACTATACAATGATCAAATAAATCAATATAAGTCGGTAAATCGATAAGAGATTCCAATGATATAGGTTTCGTCAAGAGGTATTGTATGACGCATTGGGCTCGAAAATATACTCGAGTCGAAATGTCTGATCCTTTATGGACTACAAAGTAAGCAAAGAAACCGGCCATGTGTTTTTAGAGAAAATGGACATACACTAAATGATCCCAACAGCCCTCTCTGTGATATCAGATTATGAGCAAAAGTGTTTCTCAGTTAACCAACTCTTGATTCTGTTAACGAATCCCGACAGCTAGATTGTGCAGGCAGGAAGTAACTTATCGCATCCTCGAAAGCAGAACATTCAATGAATCTGCTCTGCACCAAATTCTTGAACAGCGAAAATGACGAAAGTTAACTCGTCATTCAGGCTTGGATGGCTACAGGTGACCTGAAAGGATCAGGTTAGTGTGTTGTATATGGTGGCTGCAGCTAGTAACTTGCAGCTCTGCAACTTCCTGAAATGCATCACGGGTGAGCTACTTCCCAAGCCACACATTTGTGTTGCTCACGTACTTGATAAAGATGGTTACAGCTTCTCGCTAGATAGAGAAACATGTATCATGGTATGTCAATCTTAGATAGGCTTATTCTTGAGAATGAAATTCAGGTTCTGGTAGCGGAGACAGATCACGTTTTCAGCATTTGGTAGCGTCTTACTCTTGTTAGCTGAACTGAAAGATCTATCACAAAATGATGTAATCAATCCCGTTGAAGAGATGATTATTTGGTCGGATTTGAATAGGTATAGGGGACAATTAAACCACTTGGACCTACTTTCTCACTTGTTTAATTTTTGGAAATTTCAATATTGCCCCCAAAAATTGCTTCATACCTACTAGAAACAAATATTTTCAATCCTCGATAATAACCATTTTCATATTGACATGCCAATAAACGACATTATTTTGTTTAATCAGTCACTTTCTTTGTCAGAAAATATTAAGTTTTTTCTGTAATCTATCACCACTATCATGTCCTCAATGATTCATGAATAGCTGAAATATACCAGGTGACAATAGAATCATTGTACATGGAGATATTTTGTTTTTCGTGAGGTTAAAATTTTGATATTTTGAACGGAGGTACAGTTCATTGAAACCAACATACATATATTTCCACCTATAGAACTATTGGTAGAAATACCTGAACCTGAATATTTGGAGATTTTATTTCAAAATATTCATTTTCTTATACTTATGTATCCCTCCTCGATACAGACTTCAGACAAGTTTCGATCTCTGTTAGAGTATTGGTACGTGAGATGTTCTTCCCCACTTGTGGCTTTGATCACGAGAGCTGTTACTAGTCAACAACGTTTCTTCTAGACCCTTCAAGTATAAATCTCACATCAAAGGTGTTTTCTTAATGCGTCTTATATGACGAAGGTTTCATACAAGCAGTCGAGCCACGTTAAAATTATTCGAATCACTAGCAAAGTACTGTTTGGGTAGGACCTTTCCTGCACAGATGAGAGGTAATATTTCGAAACCGACCTGTGGTTACCTACTCAGGTGATTTCACCGTGGTTCACCAGCTGGATGAACGAGAGTCATATGCAAGACCTAACCTAACCTCTGTGAGGTATCTTGATTAAATGTCTGTCGGATATAATTCAATATTCAATGTGAGTTTCGAGATCATTGGATAAGATATTGCACTTTTTTCTCAACGATATAACACAAGAAACCAAACGCCAAAGAAGCCTTTCTATCCAAATTTATTATGACGTTATTTATGGAAATATTGTTAAACAACTTAATGTATTGCGTCGCAAAAAACGAAGCTTCTTCAGTTAATAAGAAAAAAAATTGAGGATTGAAATGTTTCATCAATTCACGTAATATTCATTTTTTTCAATTGAAAAATCAGATATCAAAAATCGTAGTGAACTCTGGTATATTTCGAAAATTTGCTTTATAGTGTTATTTATAAAAATATCGAAGAGAATACGCATTTCATTTATATGTGCCAGAGAAAAAGTGAAAGTTTCATCTCATTGTGAATTAATTACTACTCTCTCACTTTTTCACCGGCACAGATAAAAGTATCACTTCCTATTGTGATTTCCGAAATGAAGTGAAAAGTAACGTTTTAAAAAATTAATGAAAAGTATCGATAATTACTGGAAAATTTCAATTGTTTGATTTTTCCCTAAAGACTAAGCCAACCTTCTCTTCTGTTTCTCAGTATAAAAAGTTGTTTGAGAATATTCAAATAGATTACGTCATAGTGACCATATTTAGTTTGGTGAGAATTGCTATGATGCCACCATTTTGAACAGAAATAGTCTCTCACAAAAATTGTGTATATTTCTACATGCCTTGAAGAATATACCAGCTTGTATTTCAAATTTTGTGACTTGAGTTCATTTTTTAATAAATTTATATAAAATCTCATATGTTTGATAAAATGCAGTCATGGTTAATGCAATCAAGCTGCTGGAAAATAATTCCATCAAAATCATGAACCTTTCTCGATTGCGTTTTTCGATGGCATTTCAGGTTAGCTATCCAAATTTCTGCTACGGCAGTTGTCGGTTGATTATTCAAACCACCAATACTGACATAAAAACTTGGCAAGTTGACTTGGGTGTCTCACCAATAGGTGGTTCCACTTATGTCTCGCTTACGTTTGCGCAGTTATTTCTACCAAGTACTTTTCTTGGTTATTCGCATTTTGTCTTCAATCGAGGGCTGCCTGCCCGGTACTGATGAAGCCCAATAGGCTGCAACAGCTGTCTACCGGTGGCTCTTAGATTGAAATCAATATGGGAATGATCAAAATAGTACTTACCTTTTTATCTTTTAATTTTCATGGAGTTATTTTCCAGCAGCTTGACTGCATTAACCTTTCTCGATTTCATATCATTTCTAGAAACATGTGGATTCGTTTTTCGATGGCATTTCACGTTAGCTTCCCAAATTTCTGCTACCGCAGTTGTTGGTTGATTGGTCAAACCACCAAAAAAAGCCCGAAACACGTGTCTATGGTTTGCCACTTTCTTGAGTGCTATGTCCGATATTAACTTCTGTTTCTATATCAAGACACTCAATAATTTTCATATTTATATATATATATATATATATATATATATATATATATATATATATATATATATATATATATATATATATATATATATATATATATATATACTTCTTCTGATAATTCCTACTCCATATTCTCTGTTTCACTATCACTGTCGTCATTTAAATCAATAATGTATTCATTTCCACCATTAATATGGAAGTGTCCAATCTCCATATAGTCTTTTTCTACTAAAATATTCTTTTTCGTTAATATTAGATACTTTGACTTCAATTAGCTCTATTACCTTCTTATCAAATTTTGGAAAATTATTTTTACGCCTGATGCTTTGTTTCAATTTTCCCCAAATCAATTCAATGAGATTAAAAACACAAAAAAAGGGGGGAAAAAAGTCTCAGTATGGTGTGTCCATACTTTTCAGCAATACTCTCAAGGGCATACACTTTTTCAATTGTTTTTGTCTTTAAAACTTCAAGTAGTTGGTTTTTGGTATAGTAATCTTCAAAATACAAATTGTTATCCATTAAAAAACTTTGTAATCTATTTTTCCTCGAATTTTTATTCGGTACTTTGATGAGCTGTCGCGAATGATAGAAAGCATTGTCAAGAACTATTACACTATTCGCATCCAAATCTGGGATCAATGTGTTTTCAAACCATTTTTCGAAAATATCAGCTTCCATGTTCTTATGATAGTCAACATTGCAGTCCTCAAGTTTTTTCCACATAATTTCGAAGAATATGGAACACATCCTTTATTTCCTCCGCAATGCACACATGTTAAGCGTACAAATGCTCGAACCATAAGTATTTGTTACGCAATTCCACTATTCTTCTGCTTTCCATAACTGCTTGACGTTTGTTCGTTATTTTAAATCTAAATCCCAGTTTCTTTATCGAATTCTGAAAAGTTTTGTCACACCAGCTCACGTTATGGCCGGAAGTATTCAATTCCTTTCTTATAATTTCAGTTGTAGGATTCTCATTGCTTTTGTAACAGTCGTATATTGTTTTTTTCAATGATTTTATTAGATGAACATCCAAAGGTTTTGGTAATCCTGTATCACATAAGGTTTGTTTTTGACTATTTTACGTACAGTTAAGAAAGAAATTTTGGTCAAATCTGATGTTGCTTATAATAGTTTGTTTCCCTCGAAACCAAACTTGCGATGTAAATTCTTATATATATATATATATATATATATATATATTAGAGAAATTAGAGATAATATCACATACACGGATCAAATACCCGGAAAAACCAGTTCAGCATATTCCTATCCGTGAAAACTTCAGATTTTATATATATGTGTTTCAATATTCAGATGCACCCGAATCCAATTCACTGGTATCTCTTTTTCGCATTGTTCACCATCGCTATTGGAATCACTACACTGGAAAAAGTCTGCATTGTTATCACACTCGTTATTACTATTAGTACTTGTCCAAGGACGCCACATTTTAAACAGATAACAAAAATTTTAAGTAATTATAACTGCACCAATATCGAATTTCAACACTCAAATCGCGATCAGTTCCTGAACTGAACACGACGGCGATAACCATACCCGCATACCCCGTTTTCTATTCGTCACCGTAACATGACTTAAAATTTGATTTTATGACTCTTCAGCCAATCATAAAACTTGGTTAGTAAAAATTATACAATACGAACCGTGAATTCTACAGTCCAAGTGGACTGGTTTGCAGCCGGTTCATTTCCAATTTCCATGTATTGGTTTTTTTGGCCTTTGAGAGTGCCGCCAACTTCAAGTGTGCACAATATCGATTACTTCGACTATACCAGTGGGTTTCATATTCCATCTATTTTTTCGAAGTGTATCTATAAAACCAGTCAAATCTTTGAAACTTTCTAAATTGCTACATAGTAATGCACTGTTTATCCATAGCCAAACATTTGTATTTTTTCCCTCTCGAAAATAGTTTGAAATATCTCTCCTGGATCCCCACTATCATTACAAAGGAAATGACGCTCATAGTCTCATTTCCATGAGACATTCGATGCGATATGATGTCATTTCGAACACAAATTGGAGTGGCTAAGACTATGACGTAAAATTCTAGAACCTATCAGGTATAATTCAGTTATCGCTTTGTGAACTGCGCTTTGACGGAATTCTACAATTTCTTATTACTTTCCATACTGTATGTTTAATGTATGTTTAATGTTCGGAAACTTCAACTCTATGGGAGTTTTTTTTATAACTTTGATATATTAGTTTTGTTTTTAGCATATCTTGGTCAAATTCTACGACCGCCTCCCGAATAAAAAACTATAGGCCCATCACTGTTCCATCAAGTTTTTCAAAAATATTTGAATATGCACACCTTCATCGTTTACCACAACATTTCATTGAGATGCATAACATTATCTCCTCGATTCAACATGGTTTTCGATCCAATATGTCCATTATTACTCCTGTGACACTATTTACTCAAAAATCTTGGAGTACATTGAGGTTGTTGAATGCCCTGCTGGAATATTTTATGATCTCAGCAGGACATTCGACTACATCGACCACACGATATTTTTAAATAAATTATATTCATATGGAATAAGAGCAAAGCCCTTGACTGGATAGAGTCGTTCACCAGAAACAGGAGTCAATTTGTTTCGGTGAATTATAGATCTGGAAATAATCATTATGAATGTTTTATAAATACTCAAGTTTTGATCATTGGAGTACCTCAAGGATCAGTGATAGGACCGCTATTATTTATATTATATTGTAATGATATTGGGGCCGCTGTTGCTGAGAATACGTGCATTATGTATGTATACACTTTTGATTTCGGAGAAAGACGACACAATGTTGAAAGAAAATTGTAACACAGTGTCAAATCATTTGGTTTCATGGTGTGCCACCAACTCACTTCGTTTCAACTCTCGAAAAACTTTATTAGTACGGTTTCATTCTAAGCAAAAATTCTGTTCAAATCTTGAAATTGAAATCAATGAGAATGAAAACACACTTTCTTTATCCGATGAATGTAAATTTTTGGGTCTCACTCTATATAACTGTCTGAACTAGAGGAGTGATTGTAATGAACAGATATTGGAACTGTGTTCTGTTTCATAAATACAAGAAAGTTCAGAGATTTTCACATAAATCCCGTCAAATATAATTCAACCGCTAACTCACCCTCTCACTTGGGGCTAAAACTTTATAACAAACTGCCCGAATCATTGAAAACTACTGATAGAATTCAGATTTTCAAAACCACCCATAAAAGGTTTTTATTGGATCAAATTTTTTATACCATACATGAATTTCCCAGTCTTCTGTTATTTTAGTTCTCTATCACATTAATTTAATGAAGCTGGAGTTGAATGAAGTTGATATGTTTTGTCCATCATTGTATGCCTATAACAATCTTTCATATTTTGTATGTTTAGTTTAATGTTGCTTTAAGTATTATTTTATGTATGTACAAAATGCTATTTGACCTATCCTATAACTTTGTAAGTTGTACAGGATTAATAAAGTGATTTGGATTTGATTTGAATGACTTCTTTGTATTTTTTAAGAGAGTTGTGTACCGGGCTATTTATATTATTATTCAGCATAAATTTCAAAAATGTTCTGTATGAAAGGTTTTGACGAATAGAGATTATGCTTCCAATTCAAGTAATAACATTTAGCCCTCCCTGTTTATAGGGTCCACCATGAAGTATATCGATAAGTATGCAATAAATATATTTTTTTGAAACCTTTCAGCTTTCCATCGAAAGTTTCATTCAAAAAATATTTCATTTCAACTTTCAGGCAAACAATTCACAAAATCAGTACCGTTCACATAAAAAAACATAATTGAACATTAGTATATTACAAGGTCAAAGACCAATAAATGCTTCCAAATTCCTAATCTACACGAGGGATTGAAAAATTGAGATCGACAGCATACAAAAACCTTGCACAATTGGATACTAGATAATGCTGAAAAAATTGAAAATGTGCTCATATTAAAATAATTCAGTTCATTTTATTCTAATTCATAATAAAACACTATTTGGTAAAAAAAGTTTTTGGCTTTCTACTACTCCATCTTGATACAAAAGAAAAAGTGGGGATCTTCCAAAGAAAGGAAGGCATAAATCAATTTCAAAAGTATTAACCGTGTTCATAGATGTGTAGATCATACAAAGAAGTAACTTTCTGACACAAACTGGAAGAAAAAGCCCTCCCGAAACAGCTACTTTCATATATACATTGAATTACACAAAAATATAATCCTTTCAATGAAACACTATTGATGATACATTTCTTCTGGATGTCGAGTTCACGACTCCAACTGACCTCCGTGTAAATTTAGTTCAGGAACGAGTCTACAGAGGAGATGGATGTCGAGTTTACGACTCCAACGGACGTCCCTGTGAATTTAATTCAAGAGCGAGTCTATAGAGGAGATGGATGTCGAGTTTACGACTCCAACTGACCTCCCTGTAAATTTAATTCAAGAGCGAGTCTACAGAGGAGATGGATGTCGAGTTTACGACTCCAACGGACGTCCCTGTGAATTTCATTCAAGAGCGAGTCTATAGAGGAGATGGATGTCGAGTTTACGACTCCAACGGACGTCCCTGTGAATTTAATTCAAGAGCGAGTCTATAGAGGAGATGGATGTCGAGTTTACGACTCCAACTGACCTCCCTATAAATTTAATACAAGAGCGAGTCTACAGAGGAGATGGATGTCGAGTTTACAACTCCAACGGACCTCCCTGTAAATTTAATTCAAGAGCGAGTCTATAGAGGAGATGGATGTCGAGTTTACGACTCCAACTGACCTCCCTGTGAATTTAGTTCAGGAGCGAGTTTACAGAGGAGATGGATGTCGAGTTTACGACTCCAACGGACCTCTCTGTGAATTTAATTCAAGAGCGAGTCTATAGAGGAGTTGGATGTCGAGTTTACGACTCCAACTGACCTCCCTGTGAATGTAGTTCAGGAGCGAGAGCTTCTCAACTCCCCAACTCCTGATCCAACAACTGAACCTTAAAAATGAAAGGTTTGGTGGTGCAGCCAGGAGACGACTGAGACGTCTCCTACAGAGCGGGTACTTTATAAAACCAACTTGCACCAAATTCTGTACGCGAACGCAGAATCTGTCAAAGGTAGGGGAACAAACCCCCCATGAACAGGTTAGCAAACGTTTGCGCTCAAGTGATGATTCACTAAAACCAGAGGCGAAAAAGCCCTGCACGGCTGAATCTAAGGCATCGTCGGGTATAGCTGACATGCAAAAACCCTTATATGGGAAGGTTGTCGTTGGTATCAAGGTGGGAATCTTGCAACTTGACTACCCGTCTACCTCATTAACAGAGCATATACTTTGTGTTTGCCCCGCTGGGGACCGAATCAGGTCTTTAGAGCTCGGCAGAGCCGCACTCTTACCATCTGACCTGAAAGGCACTCACCATACAAACTAATCGGCATCGTTAAGAAGCTGGGTTCATTTGTCCGAGTGTGTATAGGTGTGAGCCACAATAAACCCTTGCGGGTTGCGGTGGAGGGTCGAATAGACCTACTCACTTTGGACCTAACCTAACCTTAAGAAGCTGGGTTTATTTGGCCGAGTGTGAATAGGTGTGAGCCACAATAAACCCTTGCGAGTTGCGGTGGAGGGTCGAATAGACCCACTCACTTTGGACCTAACCTAACCTATATTTCTTCATTTCCATTCATTCTTTTTCATGACCAATATCTATTAACAGTTGACCTAGCAGACTGTGTTAAAATATTATGCATGTTTTTCGATATTTATAGATATTCATTTGATATTTCACATTTGTTAATAAAGTTAAATTTTGGAATATTGCTGCCAATATACTTGGTTTCAATGGTTTGGGAAATACCTGAGGATATATTTCTCGTTACTTTCTCAAAAATGACAGATTATTATGTATGGCAGAAAATATTTTGATAACAGGATAACATTCGATACAATTTTCAATGTCATCAAATAGATTGAAAACATGTTTAACCTCTGAGTTCAATCTTCGCAAATTTACTATTTTTGATATATCAGCTTACTTTATGGACGAAAACTACTACTGGGAGTTCCCGCAATGAAAACAAATATTTACAATTCATTATCGTATATTTGCATTTCACTCTCATGGGATCATTTCGTATCAGATGGTTGTTGCTAAAACAAATATCTAACCCGTCTGACCTGAACATAAAAAAACAACGTGATATATAGCTAGAAATTGAAACCTTGCCAAACTACCAGGAGGGTTTCAGTTAGCATGTTCGTAAAAAACTTGATTTTTCACATTTATCACTATTTATTTACCGTTTTCAACTTTCAATGCTCTTTGAAGTGTTGACTTTCAGGTCCCTCAATAATTTTTGTGTTTCAAGGTTCATATGGAAAAGCAATGAAATATGGGTCGTCGTTACTTGGATATTTGGGGGCACAATGTCTGAAATGTATTTTTTCTAAGTAATTCATTATGTATTTTTGTGTTTAGGAGAAGTATATTCCCGTCATTTTTGCAGATGATTGTATACCGCCATTCTCTCTACATACGTCAATTTTCAAACCGTTACCAATTTGTTTTTCAATTCAATTTTCGGAGACCTATTTAGAGTCTTTGGTATTACATCATCACAGTCATTAGCGTGCAGTATAAAGTGTTTAGAAGAAACAAAATATGAAAAACAATGTGTGTGAGGTTGTTGATTGATTTGTCAGAGAATAATATAGATAGTAGTCAAAACTTCCTAAATATATCCTATTGGATTATCCGATAATTTTTTCTACCCCTGTAATGACTAATCGGGCCCCCGACCTAACTAGCTAGGTAGAATATACATCACTGTTTTGTAAAATTATTGTATAAAGTTTTGAACCTTGTAAGAGTACAGTCAGAATAAACCTTGTCTTTTCTATAGTACAACTTGCCAGTTATTCATCTCACGATAAAACAATCTTCGGTCTGAAACACCAACATTTTCTAGAATTTTTTGTGAACCGGCAATACGTGATATTCCAACAGAAGTAGTATGTGCTAGGAATCGCACTTTGAAAGATAATATCTTGGTGATCCTCAGCTCGCACAAGTTTCGATTTTTGAGGATTGTCGTTTGTAGGAGGCGATAAGCTGGTTATGTGAAAAAATGATTTTGAAAGACATTGTTGGAGGTACAATTCCTTGAAAATCTCATTCTCTTCAAGAAGTAAAAAAACTTGATCACCTTCATCACATTGACAATTCATTCCCTAAGGAAGCACCAATAGACCACATTTGTTTTTCGTTTCTTGAAAATTTCGAATTTATAAGTCAAAATTTTGAATAGGAAGTTGAAATACTAAGTTCAGTCTCGTAATTCAAGACTGAATAGTAGAAAATGATTTTCCTTTGGTGTACTGTTTATATGACAGTAATTGTTTCCAAAGAACCTTTTCGTTTCGTATATTTCATTGTTCATATGAAAGTAGGGGTTTCAGAGGGGTTTCTTTTCCAGTTTATATTTGAAAAATCAGGCAAGATGTACATGTTGCAGAAAGTTAATTCTGAATCTGATTTCTTTTTTTTTCCTGGAAGTTTTTCACATGTTTCGTTCGTTTGTTCAGAAGTAGACAGCAAAATTGCATTCAATAAAAATAATATTTTCATAGTATTTTTCCAACAAATATCCTACAAACTAAATTATTGTAAATAATAAAAGTGCAAAGCCAGAAGGAAGTGTGATCGACCAACAACGGTAATTCGTATCTCTTCAATCAATAAAATACAAAACGAATACAATTTCATGAATAGGAATAAAACGAATAAAACTAATGAAAAAAATTCAGATAAAAAACAAAAATATTTTTCGACCTCATCTTATTTGATGAAATATGAGATTTCATTATCAAAATTCCGAATGCAATATTGAAGTTTCAACTTCAATCTAGAAATTTCGACATCAATAACAACATTCGATCGCCAAAGTTTGTCTTTCAATGTCGGAATTTTCAATAACCAATCAATTGAAATATGTGACCCTTCTGTCCCTCTAGCTATACCCATAGTGAATTGCGTTTGGAAAATGTTCATTTCTTTCTCATGAAAAAAAATACTTCAATGTTTTATCGTATCATATTCTAATTCATAAACCTTTCTCTCGTAACTCCAGGCACTATGAATAAAAAACATCTGGATTTCCAGATAGTAGAGTCGTATTAGAGTAAAGTCCATAAAATGGAAACATTTTTTCAAGATCACATGAAAAGTGAATTATAATTTTTTCCAATAAGAAGTATCTTCAATTCATATTTCCATCTTTCCATTACTTGTTAATTACATTACAGTTGAAATATGGACTTACCGATTATCCGTAACCTTTATGGTCAGAAGCGGTTGTAATTATCCGAAAAAACCAACAAATTCGCTAAAATTTTCGAACAATTACATTTATAGCGGTTTTTTCTTATCTCATTCTTATCTTCTTGGTATTGAAAATTCAACATGTTTCAATATTTTATGTGTTTTATCTCATTAGCTGCTGATATGCAGTAAATGTGGCTCGCAAAATTGTCCAAAAAGGTGTGCTACATGTTATTATTAGTGAAAAATATTTCAACAGGTGGGAATGAAACATTTAAAGAAAATGCATTTCTATCGTAGCAGAACTGTAGCAACTCTGTTCTAGATTTAGACTACCTGGGTTCAGACTAAAAAATCCAGATTATGTCATCCTTGCCTTAGAAGATGAATAAGAGAAAGGTGATAGGCAACCAATTTCAGAACAAGTTGCCAACAGATATCAGCAATTAGCTCAATAACACATTGACGATAATTATGACAAGAGCTGGCAAAAATTCAATATTCACTAAAAGGCTCTATTCCATCAAGGTTCTAGCAAACATATTTCGTCAACAAGTTCGTCAATAGACATAATTTTTGCGGGTTGAAAGCGACAGCAAGAGAGAGTTTTACAATCATTGGGTAGTACTTACAGGACTCCTAATTCAACCTTACATGACTTCTTTCAAACAGGGATGGTAGGTTCTTCGAATTATTCGAAAAGAAATGGAATAATGGCACAATCGTAGAAAACATTCTTATTCGTTCTCAAACAAAAGGTTACAGTATGATTCTCTAAACTACCCATACAAAAACGGGTGCAAGGTGTTACCAATACAGAACTGAGCATTCATTTCCACGTCAAATGGGAAACGAACGACTAATTCAAAATGTTCGAGAGGCAAAAATCTAGTAAAAGTGATTAGATAAAATTACAAATTAGTTGTAATAGCAATAAGTGATTTCATTTGATTTTCATTTCATGTTCATTCCTCATTTACTATTCTTGAACAATTTATATTTCTGGTTTGTTCAACTCGCCCCCCCCTCTTCGAAAAAATAGAAATCGTTGATTACGCTAATAATGGATCAAAATCACTGAAATTTAATACAAACACCAAACCATTATTTTTTAACACCTTGAGACGTGTTTCAATCACCAAGTGATCATCTTCAAGGGGAAGATTAAACTTTCTCAGTTCAATCACCAAGTGAGCATCTTCAAGAGGAAGATTGAACTGAGGAAGTGGTGATGGAACTGGTGATTGAAACACGTGTCGAGGTGTTAAAAATAACAGTTTGGTGTTGGGATTAAACAACAGTAATATTCATTACTACACCAAAGGTTACAAACAGTGCATCACAAGTTAATAATGAATTAGCAATGCGTTACTTCATGGACACTATATACTTATTATACATTTGGTTTGATTTTTAGTAGAAAGTATTTTAGTATATTTAATTATAGCCGATTAACTAAGATTTATTTGCTTTCATTGTACAGTTTTCATTATATTTGACTATATTCTCATATTTTGGGTATATATACAACATTATTTTTGATTATTATTGAATTTTATAATTATACTAGCGAACTTCATTCCGCCTTAGAGGCAATAAAAAAGCACATTTTTTATTTTATTAATTTAATTTTTTTATTAATCATGTATTTCAATTATTCTTTATTAGGTTGCACTCTTTAGTTAAGCACCTTGTGATACATGACATTTTTTGTTTTATTATCAGGCGCAAGTATAAACAATGCAGATGGTTTTCCGACCCGTGAATATGCCACATCTAATTGACCATGTGAAAAACATTGATTTTCCAGATTCAAACCACAAACTTTTAAGAATTGGCCTTGTGATTTGTTAATGGTCATGGCGAATGCAAGACGAATTGGAAATTGAAATCTTTTGAACTCAAACGGCATATCGGTTCGGATCATCGAGATCCTCGGAATGAGAACTTCCTCACCTTCGAATTTTCCTTTGAGTATCGTCGTACAAATCACATTGTACATCAATTTACTTACCACCAAACGTGTACCGTTGCAAAGTTTTGGTGGGTTTATGTTTCGAAGCATGATTACTACGGAGCCAACCTTCAGGCGTAAATTATGCGGTGGTGAGCCAGGCACATCCAAGGAGTTTAAAAATTCAATAGGATAGTTGGTAGCTCCATCTTCATTTGTTACACAGTCAATTGATTTGAATGACGAAACGTTAGCCCGAAAGCAACTCCACGCTGCCTAAACCGTTGCGATGCTGGTCCTACCTGGGCGATACCGGTTGGCACCAGCATCTAGTTTTCATCACTGTTTCTCCATACCGCTAGATTTTCAGAGGATAAAATTTCATATGTGAGTTCGTTTTCGTATTGTTTGTTCATTTGAGTTGAGGTTCATATTTGACAAACGGTAGAATGAAGTAGAGAGTCGATAATTCCCAATATCCCATTTTCCAAGTTCATATGCGACCGACCGATTTCGATAATTGCAATGACTTTCAAACAAAATATTTCAAGCTACGGGTATGTTACCTAAAAGTTGTCGTTGTTCACCAAATTATCTATTCAAAAATCAGTCAAAAATATTTTTTGAATTTCCATTATAATAATAAATGAATTGATGGATGTTCAGTTCAGATGGTCCGAGCAGTATAGACGTGTATGAATTGTTCTGTCCAGCAACACAGTGAATAGCAAAGCAACTTAGTGAAATTATTGTGCCGGATGGTGAAACCTGTCGATTTGAAGTTCTTGACAATTTTATCAGGTAATAATGTCTAGAAGTAAAACTGAGATTACTTCAATTGTCAAAGATTCCATCACTGAATTATAACTCGATAAAGAGTTTATTAGCAAAATAACGAAAAAGATAACCAATAAGATAGAACAAAAACTAAGAGACATCGAAACAGAGTTAAAAAATCAAGCTGATAAAATCGGGGTACTGGAGCAAAAAGTTAATGATCTCCAACAAGAAGCAGATAATAATTATCAACGCGCAAAATCTAACAATATTTGCATATACGGTGTGTCTAAGGAGAATAATGAACAATTATTGAATAATATTCTGCAGATCATAAGATCGAAAGCCAATTTGACATGGAACTCGATAGATATATTGGATATATATAGAATGGGAAAGAAACATGAAAACCAAAATAAACCAAGACCTATAATAATGAAACTATCTAGACGAGAACTGAAAGCCGACATCATCAAATGTGCAAAAAAATTTAAGGGAACGAATATGTTTTTCACGGAGGATTTGACAAAGTCAAGGAGATCTCTTTTGATGAAGGCAAAATCCAAATATGGCGCCAAAAATGCCTGGTCTTTTAATGGACAAATTTATGCTAGCATTGAAGGCAAAAATACCAAGATTACGAGCCTAGCCGATTTTATATGATTAAACCATTTAATATTTATTTATATTTTCTCCCGAATACTAATCCTTTTTTTTTATTCAACAATTATTGCTTATTGTCAATTAACCTGGCTTCACTGTCAAATATAATTTTTGTTACCAATTTTATTGTCCAATTTTGTTTTCATTGATTTTAATTATCCAATTGCTTTGTTAAGTAACTATTGTCATATCGACTTAAGACAAAGAACAATTTATGTTCCTATTTTCACGCCTACTTCGGAGAAATACTGAATATTCCTTATTTTCACCCAACATTCTTTTTATTCCTTATTTTCACTTTTTTTTTAATTTATTATTTAAAATAATTTTGTAGCATAACTATGAGTAATATATTGGACTTCCTATATAACATTGAGGATTATGAAGAAATAGAAACAGTTGTTTGTGACAACCTGAAATTATCTGCAGAACGTTTTTGCGGTGAGCATTTTTCTAACATTTTTCATATGAATATTAGAAGCATTTGTGATATACTGTTTGGAACCTTTGGTGTAGTAATGAATATTACCAGAGTTTTTTCCCAACACCAAATCGTTATTTTTACACCTCGACACGTGTTTCGATCACCAAGTGATCATCTTCAAGAGGAAGATAAAACTAATAACTACTCAAAACTAAAGCTACTTATACTAGGCAATATTGTGAAACTAATTTTATTTAGCCAAAAATTGTTCTATATATAGCTGTAACATTTAAACATACAGAAGGACATATTGTAAATAATAGAAAGGCCAATTGTAAAATTAATTTAGGGTGGTACACTTGTATGGGTGGTATTACTGATTACCTACCTGTATGATGTACCTGATTAGTATAAGTAGTTTTGAGTAGTTATTAGTTTTATCTTCCTCTTGAAGATGATCACTTGGTGATCGAAACACGTGTCGAGGTGTAAAAATAACGATTTGGTGTGGGGAAAAACTCTGGTAATATTCATTAGAAGCATTAGAGAAAATATAGACGAATTTTTTGCATATATGAACTCAATTAATAAAAATGATATAGGCATTATAATCTTATCAGAAACTTGGTTAATTGAAGATATCCAAATGTACTCTGTTCCTGGCTTCAACATAATATACAATGAATCCAGTCTTCATCAAAATGATGGTTTGATTCTATATATTAGGGAAGATATTAGTTACTCGAGTAAAATAAAACAGTTGAGTGAAATTAATCTACTTGAACTAGATAAAAAATCTTTCTTGATAACAGCCTCCTATCGCCCTCCTGCATCCAATATGGAAATGTACATATCAGAAATTGAATCCTATCTATCATCTCTTACCGGGCACGACTTGATAGTATTTATGGGAGATATAAATATCAATATAGCAAAGAGTACTGATGCATTAGTAAACAAATACCTATGCACAATGGCTGAATTAGGTTTTATTTCATGTATCAACAAACCTACTAGAGTTACTACTATTAATATAACTTCAATAGATCACGCCTATGTGAAATTTTCCAGCAACATGATGAAAAAACATATCAGTCCCTATATTTTTAAATGCGATATAACTGATCATTATTTAGTACTCATGTCGATCAAAGTTAACACTGAAACTAATAATAATAATACATGTGAATCGTATGAAGTTTTGAATCATAACAAATTTGAAAAATATTTGAAACGAGAGAACTGGGAAACAGTACTTCATTCAGATAACCCACATATTGCCTACGAAGTATTTTTTGATAAACTATCAAAGTATTTGGATAATTGTACAGAAATTAGGGTGAAGTCAAAGAAATTGCTTAAAATAAAACCATGGATGACAGATGGTCTGCTCAAATCAATAACTCACAGGGACAAATTAAAACAACAATTTTTGAAGAATTCTACAATAGAAAATGAAACTGAATATAAACTGTACAGAAATTACTTAACTAATCTCCTACGCGTATCAAAAAATGAGTATTACTCAAATAAAATTGTGGAAGCAAAATATGACATGAAAAAAATCTGGAGCAATATAAACGAAATAACTAACACCAAACCAGGAATAAAATTGAAACATTTTGATATTGTAACTGTCAATGAACTTGAAATTCCATCAGATACAGAGAAAGCCAACTATTTTAATAAGTTTTTTGTTGAAATTGGGAAAGACATGGCCCGAAAAATCGAGAAACCCAAAACGACTATTGTTGAAAACCATGTAAACATGTGCAACTCATTATTTCTTCAACCGATAACAACTAAAGAACTGATCACTGCTATAGCTGGACTCAAAAATAGCACATCTCCTGGACCTGATGGAATTTCTGTTCATATTATTGAAAAGTATCACACTTACTTTGCCATACCCCTCTGTCATATATTAAATTTAATCTTCGTAGTAGGAGAAATACCAGCCTCCTTCAAAGAATCAATTACAGTACCAATTTTTAAGTCTGGGGATAAAAAACTTGTAACTAATTATAGACCTATAACACTCATAAACAATTTTGCAAAAATTTTGGAAAAATGTATAAAAAAAAAGAATGGTGCATTTCCTAGAAAATAATATTTTTTTTCTCAATGTCAATTTGGTTTCAGAGAAAACAGGTCCACTGAAAAAGCCATCTTTGAAGTAGTTACTATAGTTAACAATTCTTTTCAAAATCAAGACAAAACTATCACTATTTTTTTAGATTTAGCTAAGGCCTTTGACACGGTGGATCACAATATACTTCTTCAGCGTTTATATGATTCGGGTATAAGAGGAGTAGCATTAAACATCTTTGAGGATTATTTGTCTAATAGGATTCAGAGAGTTAAAATAAATGATTCAATTAGTGAACCTCTATTAATAACCAGGGGCGTACCTCAAGGAACGGTGCTTGGCCCTATCTTATTTCTAATATACATAAATAATATTTTTTCAGTGAGGGACTTCGAAGGTAATATAACTTCTTTTGCGGATGATACAGCATTAACTTTTGTCGGGACCACATGGGAAGAAGCTCATAGAAAGGCGGAGGTAGGCATAAATATAATTTTCTACTGGCTAAGTAATAATTTATTGAGTGTTAACGTCAAAAAAACTAAATTTATTACATTCTCCTCAACAAAGAAGGACCAGCCCACTATTACAGAGATTAAAATCCATAAAGTTACTTGCCAAAACGATAGACTCTCTTGCACTTGTCCCTTCATAGAAAAAACTGATACAATAAAATACTTAGGGGTCCTAGTGGATCAGTGCCTTCGTTGGAATGATCATATTGACTATACGGTAAAAAGATTACGTAAGCTCACTTACAAATTTTATCAACTCTGAAATGTTGTCAGTAGAAAAATGTTGCTTACTGTATATGATGCCCTGGCCGAGTCCATTTTACGGTATTGTCTAATAATATGGGGCGGAATATTCAAATCTTCCTTACGTAATTTAGAAATGATCCAAAACTCACTCATAAAAATTATGTTCAAAAAGAATAAATTCTATAATACTCAAGCATTATATGAAGAGAGTGGAATATATAGTGTAAGAAAACTATATACTTTCCGTTGTATATTATGGACAGCCAATGTTACGAGTTCATTTGTTCAGAATATATATAATACTCGTTTACACACTTCTCAGATTGCAAAGGTTCCACCATGCCGACTTACTCACAATCAAAAATTTATCACATACATTGGACCAAAACTCTACAATTCTTTACCACCGTCACTAAAATGTATCAGAAGTTATACTAAATTGAATATAGAATTGAAAACGTTTATCAATCACAACTACCACAGATTGGAAACAATACTGAATAGTTGACTAATTCACCATACTGCAATCACTCAAAACAATGTCACAAGCTGTTGTTTCTGTTTCTTCTTTCGTATTTGATGCTCTAGTTGTGCTAAAAGACTGTTCATCATTTTGGTCGTCCTTCTAGGACTTTCCAGAACTATTTAGTAGGTTCATCTTAGTTTGTAAATGTATTGCTTGTATTGGATTCGTGGCTTGGCTTAGATAGCCACGACCCTTCATAGATGTAAGTTGTAACGGTTTATATTTTATATTAATCTGAATTGAATAAATTTTGATTTTTTTTTTGATGTAGCCGTTACTACGTGGTAGGAAATCATAATGAAGAAAAAATAAATGAAACATTATATGTTTTTTACCACTTTTATACTTTCATTTGTAACTAACGTTACCGCAGTTTCGTCCTATACGGACATTTTCAAAATGTCCGTATGAACAATTCTTGGCTCCCTTCGCTTGCTCAGGGCACATGATTCTCGGACCCAATGATCACTTGCCCCATGGTGTAGGGAATGGTCGTTAGTTGATAAGGCTGGCGCGCCCTCCCGAATGTATTGGGGCTTTGGGGGATAGGGCCTGACCAGCGCATACTTCGGTTAAAAAAAATACTTTTATTGAAAGGTTACTCAGTACAAGAGATACTAACCTAACCTAACAAATGGCAGAATTCAACATCTGCACATGATAAATCACGGCAGATATTGCTCTTCCATCCAGCCAGCAACAGCTAACTCATATTAATACAAAATATTTTGCAATCGAACTTGAAAAAAAAAGAATGGGTGAAGAGCAGGAGAGAGAGGAGAAAAACAAATAAATGAGAATTAGATATTTTAAATTTGAAAAGTCATGTCATACACATAAATAATGATAATTTTGATATTTTTAATATATTTATGGTAAATAAATTTCAAGTACCGGTATCAACTGATCAAATTGTATAAAAGAAGAGAACCAGATTTAAACATATATCTGATCATAGTTTTTTTGAAAGTATGTGGGTTGTGATTAAAATTCGATGGGTAGTTGATTATATGAGCGTACAATATTATAAGAAAAAGAACCTCGAGAAAAAGAGATTTTATGTTTAGGTGCAGTCAAAAGATGTTTAAATCTCAAATTCAGATCATTTATATAGGTTCTGAAAGACAATTTAGTGAATATGTAAGCAGGTTTTCCAGTGGTTATGACCTCATGAAATTATGCGCCTGTGACAAGTCTTATGCGTGAATTCTGCAGTTTTTGAAGTCTCTGCCTGTCAGATTTCAAGAGTCCCGGACCGTAAAAAGTATCTGTATGTGATAGTTCCAGTGCGTCGCAAAGTAAAATTTAATTTTTTTTCATTCAAAATATTTTTATTCGAGTATACTTGTTTCAGATTCATATAATTTTTTTTAAGAATCTGATAAACAAACTAAAAAGTTTGCCCTTCTACACTTGTATAAAGTTCTCCATTATAATTTTTATATTTTTTCAGATTGTGGAAGGTAACAATTACCCAAAAAAGGTCGATAAAAAAACTGATAAACATGTTTACTAAAATGAAGGCCTCAATTTTTCGTTACATCTCTTTTTGGTAATCGAACCCCATCGATGGAAATAATAATCAATTCGCTATAACGATTCTTTGCAGCTGGCTTACCGAAGAGCATAACAGAAGATTTAGATGAGTTCACAGAGAGACAGTATTTACTTGATTCAGTTATTAGAGAGTGCAGATCATGATTCATTTGATCGAGTTCAGTATTGAGTGAATTTTCATCGAAGTCTAAATGCAACTGTGTATGGTCGGCGTAACAATGCATGTAAGTATGAAGAAGATACTGTGAGAACTGAGAAGTATATAAGACAAAGAGCAGTGGACCTTGAACCTATTCTTGAGGGACCACATTATTTATTTTGAGGTAGCCGATTTTTTGTTATTGAGTACGACACACTGAGAATGATTGATTACAGAGTTATTACGCTAGAGAGAAAACCCAGGTACTATAGTATTGCCAGAAGTAGGGAATGGTTAATGCGATCAAAAGCTTTAGAGTAGTCCAGCGACACTAAAAGACAAAGTTTGTTATTGTCGACAGAACAATGTAAATCATCTACAATTTTCCAAATAGCTGTTGTGCAGCTGGTGTTGTGCAGATTTCATTTTCGTTGGTTTCATGAAACTTGAATTTTTGGTTATTCAGCTTTGAACTCAAATATTGTAGAAAAAATTGTTGATTTTCTTCAACAAAACACACTAGATAGTCCAATACACAAGATATTTTCACCTCACGTCAATTCTTCCATCTTCAACTTTTTCAGCAATGGCAACCAGATGCGTGTTCACATTATCAACTGTGAGAAAAGTATATGGCGATTATTTTTTCTCATGGATACCTGAAATTTTTTGTTTGATTACTTGATTACACTTCATTATGTGATCATCAGTTGATGTATTTTCTCATCCTTGATTTTGGTAACTTTATTATGTATTCAAATTGTTCAATCTCATCAAACACATAGGGGTTATTGTTACTCTAATATCTCAAAATAATTGTTTTTCCAAAAGTTGTCCTGACATTATACCTGAAGCTAATTTCCTTCAATATCTAGATAAACCATCAACATAGAAGATGACATTTGTCAAATATGAGCATTTCTGTAGAAGTGGATTGTAGTTTGTACCTATTTCATTTCATAATTCCAGACGTACATTTTTCTTGCAAACAGATTCAATGAAAGTTGTATTCTTTTTCGATTCTCGAATCCATAATTATTGTCATAGCAGTTTCTTTGATTCAGAAATATATTCAGTTACTCAGTATTCATCTAATGGTTTTTGAGAATTGTGTTATGAGCCTATTCGACCTGATTATTTTCATCGTGTAAATAAATAATGAGAAACGAATTTTGAGAAACGTGTAACAATTGCTCACTGAAATATTTTCTGCTGAAAAAAAACGGAAAATAAAACTTAAGCGACTTCATTAGTAAGGTAATTGTGAAAAATACTAAAAATATTACATCAAATCTTTTCCAAAACCTCTATTTTCGGTCATCACTCATATAAATCCTATGATTACCTTATCGTAATTCTCAAATTGGAACGAAAACCAAACCACTTTTTTGAAAACCGCCCGATGCACAATCTTCAAACTTCCATCACCAACTCAAAGACTAAAAAATGAGTTGAAATTGTTTGAATTAATACCGTCTCCCCCCTTTTCAGAAGATAATTCTTTATCATCTCTTGATTTCTCGAATTCATCAAAAAATAAAATGGTACCCAGGTCAAAGGATGTTCAAAACATCGTTAATCGTGAATGGTGAGCACCGAATTGGGTCATTCATGCAAAATAAATGAGTTTTTCGTGTTGTTCCTTAATTTTTTTCTTAAAATTTTTCTCAGCATCTAGAGAGATGAAGGAATTGAGAAGTATGCAGAATAATCACCTAGTAATAAATACACTTCCATCAAGTTATAATAATGGGACTCAGACAAATGGATTCCCACGAATCATTTTGATTTTGCACTACATAATTTGTTTGACAGTCTTTCAGTTTTGAAAACACATCATTCGTTGTAAAATAATATAACGGTTAATATTGTGAGAAGGTCAATTTTGACAAAACATCATATAACGTTGTTGGAAAATCCAGTTCGAAATAAATGTGATATCTGTTTTTAAAAAAAAATCTGTTTTACCGTTATTCATATAGATATTGGTTTGCATAAAATAATTTTGTAACGTAAACATGTACAATCATCTACAATGGGCAATTGACAAAACGATCTCGAAATGAAGATTGTTTATTGAAAGTTAATCGAAGAAGTGGTAATTCCATTATGAAATATACAGGGTGTTCCTTAAACACATGCTAATATTCAAGGAGGTAATTCTTAGACCCATTTTAAGGAAAAAACGTCCTATGGACGTATGTCCTAAACGCCTTAACTTTTGAGATACAGGGTGGCAAAGTTTTCAAAAATAATCAGTTTTTTAATAATAACTGAGATAATTTTGAATAAATCTTTGGCATATTTGGTACATATGTTCCATGCCTCAAGGCGCATTTTCTGATGTACAATTTTCTTAATTTTCTCTGCCAGTGGCGTACGTACGATTTTTGAAATGTATATTTTTGGCAAAAAAAATACTACGCCACTGCTTTATCTTGAATTAGAAATTATTTTTAAAACTCCATACATTTTTGAGCACATTTGATTTGCTGGGTTTTCTTTGTCCGACGCATTGTTTTCGCTCAAAAAATTAAAAATCGCTTTACTTAAGGATAAATTCCTTAAAAATCTGATGCGGTATCGTGCATCGACAGAAAGCAAACTAAGCGATCAGATTTGTTGCAAAATAATTGAGGATCCAAAAGGTATTTATTTGTTGTCAGATGCACTGTTCCCAATTAAAATTACGTCATAACGCAGCACCGCTTAATAATTTTTGAAAACATAAATTTAGTTATCCTGGAATAAATGACGTGTAGCAGAATTTATTTACTGCACCTCTTGGAAATATGGAGTTTGTCGATATGTGATTTCTTTTAAAGATTAAAAGCAGAAAAAACAGCGTACCCACGATAGCAATAAAAAACGAATTCTCTGTATGTACAAACGTCAATAGCTAATATTGATTTCACTAGTTCGGACTTCCATTGTCTACTATGTAAAATGATTTGAAATCCCTGTAGATTTTTTCTATGGGGTCACCTTAAAACTCTTGTGTATAAAACTCCCGTTAATACTTTAGAAGATTTAAGATAGTGAATAGTTGCCTCGTGTGAAACTATACGAAATACGCCGGGAATATTTGAACGGGTGTGTAATTCCATGCGTAGAAGGGCGGAAGCATGCATACTAAGTGCAGGTGGCCACTTCCAACAATTTTTATAATCAGTTTTGGTATTATTACTAATTAACAAATTTGTGCTATTCGTTAAGACTTACTGTCACAAAATAAAATAAAACTCGTTTTTGTGAAAAATTTATTTTTTGCAGATTATGTTTTCAAATATTATTAGGGAATTGGTAATGCGTTATGAAGCAATTTTCAGATTCTCATTCATTTTAGAATTGATCTAATTTCTTAATTTGCTTTCTGTCGATTTTTATTTTTTTGAGTGAAAATCATGCGTCGGACAAAGAAATACCAGGAGATCAAATTTTCTCAAAAATAAATGAGGGTTTTAAAAATGATTTTATTTTGAAAAGAAAGCATTGGCGTAGTACTTTTTCCCCAAAAATATTCGATGCGAAACCCGTAGGGATGCCACTGTTTGAAAAAATACAAATTTGTGTACATCAGAAAATGCGTCTTGAGGCATGGAACATATGAACCAAATATGCCAAAGATGTCTACAAAAATATCTCAGTTATCATTAAAAAACTGATTATTTTTGAAAACTTTACCACCCTGTATCTCAAAAGTTAAGGCGTTCAGGACATACGTTCATAGAAAGTTTTTTTCTTAAAATGGGTCTAAGAATTACCTCCTTAAATATAAGCATGTGTTTAAGGAACACCCTGTATAATTAAAATTCATTATTGGAGTGATAGTCACCTTAATGAAAATTGAATCATCTTCGAAAATCTGTACGCGGGTTATTCGAAAATGATACCACAAAATCTCAAAATCTCAAAGTTAAATTTTAATTGTTCAAGAAAACTTTGGTATTGAGCAATAACATGAGAACAAATAGCATAATAAAACTACGAGTGGTTTTATTATAATTAAATAGAACTGACCGATACATGTTGAAAATTCATATTAAAACTAATTGATACAGTTTATTGTATGATTTTCACTATAAAGGGTTTTATAAAAGCCGCGACACGTGTATGATATGATAAAACCACGAATCCGTAGTAGGACGACTGGTTTCATCTATCACTGGTTGCTCGATGATATCGCTCAACAATAACAAAATTTCAGTTCGAAAAAACGGACTTTCGTCTGAGAAAATTTCTGAAGATTATATCCTGGAATATTCTCAACTGAATGCATCGTCGATATGAGAACAAAAGATCAATTCTCAAATTAAATCAATTTTATCACCCGATAACGAGAAATTTGAACAGGAACATTTGTTTGAAAGCGAAATGTTGGAACAAATGAATACGTGATAACCAAAGTCGTATTTTTCAACAATAGCCTACCTACTTGACGGGGCTAGATGCATCCTACGTCGCGTATACTTTTTGATTTCGTTGAAATCTAGAATATAATTTCCATTCGAACTCAAAAAGTATTATAATGTCAGTTCAAGAACCAACACGAATCTCACAACACTCATCTACTTCTATAGACTATATTTGCACAAAACCGGAGGAAGAAAAATTGACGTGCAGTGTTATCCCATTCGGTCTAGCAGACCATGTAGATATAATTTCAGAATTCCCTATCAGAATTTATAACTCAGAAAAATCACTCAAGTTTAGTAGAATATGTAGCTCCTAAAATCTTAACAAATTCAAACACAACTGCAAGCAAACTGCATGGAAGAGGTTTTGTCTACAAGCGATTCTATAGGCGCCTTTCTTGGATTATTAACCAGAGTTTTTGATTAATGTTTTGCCAAACGGAAAATGAAGATTAAAAAAGATAATAAATTGTGGATCACACAGGGCATAAAAATTTCTGCGGCCAACTTGAGATCGCTACACTCAATAAAAAAATATTTTCACAATTAATTTTTCATAACATTTTTTAACAAATATCGCCAAAAATTTCAAATAACCTTCACGGTTTCTCTATACATAAATCCTTTTTCCTTGGAAACTCCTCTCCGTGTCTAAAAACAGCACTTGTAATTCCTCTTTTCAAAGGCGGTAATGCAGAAGATCCAAATAACTTCAGACCTATCTCCATGCTCTCAACACTCTCAAAAATTATAGAAAAACTGATAAAAAAGAGTATTACCTTTTTTTTTTTTAATACAATATATTAGCTAGCTGTCATTTTGGATTTCAGAAGGCAAAATGTACAAATGATGCAATCTTTTCTTTTCTTGAACATGTCTACACACATCTCAATAATGATGAGGTGGTAGCTACAGTATTCTGCGACTTCTCCAAAGCTCTCAATTGTGTAAATCATGAGCTTGCGGATGACACCACACTCCTTTGGCAAGGAAAAAAATACTTCAAATATGAAAGAAACTGTCTCTAGTGATTTATAAGTTGTAAAAACATGATATGACGCGAACTAATTGTGCTTTTATATCATTTATATGAAACTTACTCACCTTCATCTGTGATATTAACGAATTATACTTGAATGAACATATTCTTGAGAATAAAAACGAATCCAAATTACTGAAAATCTTCATGGATAACAAATTAAAATTTGACCATCATATTTCAGCTTTGAATAGAAAATTGACATCAGGATATTATGCACTTAGAATAAATAGTTTCAAATGAACTGAGTTCATCCACAACAAAAATGGTATATCATTTCCTGATTGAGTTGCCTTCTGGGGATTTTGCAGTCAACAACTTTTTCATTTAGTTACTTATGCAAGATGGGAGTGCGTAAGTCATGCAGATCATTATTTTTGAGAGAAAAAATTCTTACTGTTACTTGTATTTTCATTCTGGGAACTGACTTATAAAAAATATAATATGGTTGGAACTCCGGAACATACAGTGTCACCATTAAAGTGCGCATCATATGGAAAACTTTTTTTTTCGAAAAGTTTCAATGATGTTTAACTTCGGCATTTGTTTGTGCTTTAAATTCAACTAAAAATGATGCGGCCAACTGCGACCCACTGACGTTCAGTGTTTGTCAAATTCAACTTATTTTTTCGAAAAAAATTGAAAAAGTGCATTTCTAGATCGAATTTAACAAAAAAATACTTGAAAAAGTTGTGTCTACGGCAATTTTATATCCATATGCCAAATTTTATGCAACTAGGATAAAGTTAACGTTTTGCTTATTTTCGACAGATATCCTCTTTATTTTAAAAAACAAGTTCGGTTAATTGTCATCAATTCATGTATACATAACAAACTCATCATGGAGTTTACCTTTTCTGATAAATTTTTACTTATACGGACATTTTTAGAGAGAAATTAAAAATGTGCTATAAAAATTTTAACAGGACTGATGCAAAGTTCCAATCACTTGGATATTTTCTTAAACAAACGTCAGTACCTTCAATTTTGAAAAAGCAGACACAACTCAAAAACTGCAATAAGTATTAATAAAATTACTAGAGTTGAAATTACATAAAAATTTCAATATTCAGTATTTACAGATTATTTATAAACACTAACTAGGGCGGTAAGGATGCTTAATCACGTTGAATAAAATTTTAAAGTAGATCTTGACAAACAAAATGCATGCTATGGTAGTGTCAAGTTGTTGATTTACTTGTCAAATTTTTAACAGCTATTGTTGCAATAATGTTGTCTCATCAGGAAAGAATAGAAATAGTTTCAATATGTGGTGAAAATACACCATACCGGCAAGTAGCTAACATTTTTAATGAACGGCATCCAGGAAAAAATGTTCAACATACTACTGTGTCAAAGATAATGTCGAAATTCAGAGAAACAGGATCCGTAGCAAATCAATTTGAGAAAAAGCACACTCCAAGTAAATATGATGAGAAAGTCCAACTTAACATTCCTTAACAACCTTTTAAATAATGAGGTTAGTGAAGTTTTAGATAATATGCCTTTAAATATTGAATACGACCTATGATATCAGCTTGATGGCGCACCAATACATCACACGGTTGCTGCAAAACAGTCCCTCCAACCAATGTTCAGAGGCAAAGTTATTGGACGTAACTGAGAACATTATTGGCCACCTAGATCACCCTACTTAACGCCTTTAGACTTTTTCTTGTGGGGTTACCCGAAACAAAAAGTGTACCGAAGTAGACCTTTTACTGACATACAACATCTGGAAAATACCATTCGCGAGTGCTGTGCAAATATAAATCCCCGATTTATTAAAAATTCAGTTACAGATGTCAGTAGAAGAACCATAATTTGTATTGAACGTGGAGGACGACATACTGAAATGTAGGCTATAAGTGTTTGACAACCTCATTTAGATCATTAAGTAATTTTCTGTACCCATTTGTATTTTCTATAATATTATTGTTGTTTAAAATTTAAAATAATGATAATAGTTCTATCGAAATCATTTCCATTTTTTTTTAGTTGCCTCTGCTTTTTCGAAATCTGTTTGAGAAAATAGCCAGGTGATTAAAACTTTGCACCAGTCATGTTAAAATTTTTATAGCAAATTTTTAATTTTCCTCTAAAAATGTCCGTATGAGTAAAAATGTATCAGAAAAGTTAAATTCCATGATGAGTTTGTTATGTATACATGAATTGATGACAATTAACCGAATTTGTTTTTTAAAATAAAGGGGATATCTGTCCAGAACGTTAACTTTATCCTAGTTGCATAAAATTCGGCATATGGATATAAAATTGCCGTAGACACAACTTTTTCAAGCAACTTTTTGTTAAATTCAATCTAGAAATGCACTTTTTCAATTTTTTTCAAAAAAAAAGTTGAATTTCACAAACACTGAACGTCAGTGAGTCGCAGTTGGCCGCATCATTTTGAGTTAAATTTAAAGCACAAACAAGTGCTGAAGTTAAACTTCATTGAAACTTTTCGAAAAAAAAGTTTCCCATATGGTGCGCACTTTAATGGTGACACTGTATAAACTACATAACCCGGCAAGTAACAGAAAATAAAATATATCTTCCTGTTCCAAAAACAGGTCAGAAGTTTTCTTTGATTTATGAAAGTAAAAAGCTGTATAATCACATATCTCACGAAATTAGGAAAGAGGAAAGTATGAAAACTTCAGAAATCTTGTTAAAGATGCCCTTGCAAAAAAACCGTACTACAATCTGGATGAATATTACAATAGAACTTTGCTGTGATTTAATATATGCGATATTTTTTTGTTTGTTGTTATTTATATTGACACCTATACTTTGAATCATATTTTATGCTGTGATATGTCATATTTTATTGCCATAACATGTGAACTTATGTTCAAATTGTGTGTATTTATTTTTAACATTTTTTGAAAGAGACTATACAAATTATTCTATTGACAAACTTCGTTAAATTTAATTTTTCATTGTTATATTTTATTTCGCACAAGTTTCGACTTCTGAGGGTTATCGTTCGTAGTGGTGCGATAGCTGGCGAGTATCGTAAATCATTCGAGAGATTAATGGACATTTCTCGCGAGTAGAATACAATAGTACGTTTTTATGACAAGTCAGGAATATTTCAAAATAAGAAGTATATCACGAGAAATATCAATAATATTGTATTCAATAATATTTCCTATTACATACAGTTCTTTATTGAAATGCACATCAGACAGAGGCACATTTACTAGTTTGTAGATCATATTGTTGAATGCTGCTACTTTGTTTTGATATATTGGGTGGGAGAATACTATTCATGTTGGCTGATTAACGAAAAATTGAATAATTCGAACTTCTCACAAAATAAAAATGTGTACACGGATTATTAAAACAAAGATAACTAGAGCATGCTTGTTAACAAAAAATAAGAGTTCGGTGACCGATAGATCAAGTCGAACTGGAAGAACATTCAAAGAACGAATTGAAAACAGAGAAACAGTCACCATGAATTCAAAACTTTTCCAAAAAAGTTTGAAACAACGTTTTGAAAACTATGGAACCGATAAATTCAGTTCACCGCTAGTGAACGAATTTGCCGCTTCTTGATCTGTTCTCAACAGAAAATCATATCTATAATGAATTACTATATACTACTAAGTAATATCATAAATCGTATTCTTCTATTTTCACTGAAACACAGTAAATTATTGATTATATTAGGTCTTTCACGTAGTTGAATAGTTGTATATTATAAATAACTTCATTTCTCTCCCGAGAAAGCTATTGTACATCTGAACACGTTTTTTGTAAAACCCTCATAGTGAAATACTAAGAGTAAATTGTGTCAGTAAGTGTTAACTATTACATTTTCATTTATTCATTGATGAGAAAAAATTGAGAATTTTTTCAAAATATGTAAATTTCACTCATTTGCATTATAATAGTGGATGGTATTCTTATTTATCATTTGTTATACATAAATATCAGTCAAGAATGATAAAAGTGATGAAATATTATTCAATTAGATTCATAATTGCCAACATCCTGATTCACGATATGAACTTATCGCACAACAAAATATTTTAGACGAAAAATATAATTTATCAGCGTTATGATGATGAAATTCTAGGTAATGAATTCTCAGCTACGAATTGAGAATGTAAAGAAAGGTGATGTAACATAGAAATCACTTCTCTCTGCAAATTATTAGAGGTTAACGGAAAACAGATTTCAAACAGACAGAACCTTTGCTTTCATGATGCAATACTAGATGGCTTTGTTTAGATCCGCCATAGATATTATCAGTAGTATTGGGCTGTTTCATCGATGCAACGTTTTGCACATTTTTCTGCTCTGAATCAATTTTTATGTGAGTCAATCACTGTTAGATTTTTCTCGAAGGGAACTTTCTTGAAACGTTATGCCACTACTAATTTATTGATCCCCTTTCAAAGTACATACCTGCATATCTTTGTGAATTGTAAGTTATAACACATCTGTTAATGTATATCGATTCGACTTGGATGAACAGAAATGTGCTATAGCACCAGTTGAATCTTTTTTTTTCCCGAAGGTTTCTCCCCGACACATTCGGGTGGGCGCCAGCATCATCAACCAATGAGCACTCCCCACACCGTGAGATAAGTGATCATTGGGTACAAGAATCATGTACCTCAAGCAGGCGCGATGAGTCAAAAATGACAGTCTTCTGTATTTGTTCGGACAATATTTCTGCCTAAGTGCGGCAAGCCGGCATGATCTTGAGATTTGACAATAGAAAGGGCATCACTTTATCAACGACTCTAATAATCAGCCATCTCAGCAGAGTAGTTTGGATAGAGCCTGCGGAGTTCAAAGAGAAAATCTCGATATTTCATCCGCTTTTCC
The DNA here is from genome assembly GCF_025532065.1 of Leptinotarsa decemlineata. NCBI lineage: Eukaryota > Metazoa > Arthropoda > Insecta > Coleoptera > Chrysomelidae > Leptinotarsa > Leptinotarsa decemlineata. The sequence continues at coordinate 6,142,714 of NW_027412533.1, read as the reverse complement.
TTTTCTTTTCAGACGATATTCGTTTCTCCCGGAGCTAAAAACTCAATCACGAATATTTTCTTACTCCGATGGTCGAAAAAAACTACCTCAGGCTCATCAGCCACCATGAGCCTGAGAGTTGGAAATGAATAGCTTCAATACATTCGGCACTTCTCATTCCCCAATGTCTCTTGGACGGTGACGGTGTTCCGTCAATACCGTATGAGTGCTAAATGTGGTAACAGATCACTCTTAGGGTCGCAAAAGAACATACCATTTAATACTCTGAGGGATCAACTAAAAAATTAAAACATGAGCAACTCAAGACGCAAGCCCATTTTCACCAAAGAGAAGGAAACTGAAATTTCCGAACAAGTCAAGTTTCTGGGTTGGATATGTTACGGACTGAGTGTCGCAGATTAGCGTAAACTTGTTTTCAAATATTCTGAACTCAACAATATCAAAAAAAATTTTGATCAAAGCAGCAAAACAGCTGGATTTGATTGAGAATACGCCTTTATGAGACGCAATCCTTCAGTTTCTATACGCGAACCTGAAGAGACAAGCTTAAATAGAATTTCTGCTTTCAACAAAAAAAAAATAACCAATTTCTATGATATACTAGGCGACTTAATGGAACAACATAAATTTATTCCCAACAACATTAGAATGCTGAGAAAACTTTTATTATCACGATGACAGACCCTGGAAAAGAGCTCTCCGAAAAAGGACATAGAAGAGTCGGGTCTGTTACAAGCAGCGAACGAGGAAGCAACATAAACAGTTATGTGTACGATGAGTGCAGCCGGTAACTTCATACCGCCTATGTTTATTTTTGCTAGACAGAGAATTACGCCTTTATTAGAAAAAGATGCACCAGCTGATGCATTATACACCAACTCTAAAAACGGCTGGATAAACGCAGACTGATTTGTCACTTAGCTCAAACATTTCGCACCATTTGCAAAGTTCTCACGGAACACAGCCGCTGGATATGTCATTTTATGGGCTTCTGAAAGCTGCTCATAGGCATGAATGCTACAGACACATTTGATGCCTAAAATAACTTCATACGATGTTGCACGTCTTTTCAAAAAAGCATGCGTAAAAGTTGCGAATATAAGTAAAGCAGAATCTGGATTTCGAGCCACAGGAATTTACCCATTGAACCCGAAAGTTTTCACTGATCAAGGTTTTCTGGCAGCGTCGCTGATGGCACAAGAATCGGAACAAATCGCTGACAACCAAGACCCAAGTGTCCAGAATATTGAAGTTGTGCAGTCTGATTGTCTGACCATAATTTCAGGACATACATCTCCTTTGGCAGCTCCATGAAATAAGGATCAATGCTCTGGATCTGTTTTGGCAGTTGTTTCTAACCAATAACTTGTTGATGAGCAAAGAACTTCGGTATCCTTCGCTGCTATTACAACGACACCAACCATTGCACCATCTTCTAAACCAGATCAAAGAAAACGAAAAGAACGTGGTAGCATATTAACTGCGACTCCTATGAAAATCATGTTCGAGGATAAAGAAAAGAGAAGAAAAGATGATGATAAATCAAGACCAAAAAATGTTGGCAGAGAAAAGAACAAACATTTGAAAAAAATCTTACAATAGAAAAATTTTATAAGAAAGTTCTTCAGAAAGTAAAGATGAAGAGTTCCTTTGCCACGATGACAGTGATGACGAAATGAATGTGGATGATAGAAATTATAACAAATGTATTGTTATTTGGAAAGAGTAACGAGTTGTGGTATCACAGCACCACCTGCGGGCTCTGGGTTCATGCTATATGTTCAGGATGGGATTCACCAAATAGATACATCTGTGAATTATGTGTCCAAAAATAAAATATAAGGTTGGTGGGGTAACGGGATCATTTTTTCTTATAAAAACAATTGTTTTCTTGCCGACGTTTCGAATTTAATCAAATTCTACTTCAGGGCTCGAAAAGTAGTTTTTTCGTGCTAACAATATTACTATTTTAAAAACCATCCGCCGTATTGGATACATATTCAAGAAAAAATGAAAAACATTACAACAACCAAATTTCCGAGGCAACACCAACACAAAACGAAATGAAACAAACGAATTCGTTTGCCCTAAAGAAGAATTCAACTAAATTCGAAACGGCGGCAAGAAAACTTTTTTTTCAAAGGAAAAATTGAATCTGTTACCCCATAAACCTCTTTTCAGAAAAATTATTGGATCACTAAACTAGTTAATTGAATAAAATATAAGGTTGATCCCATTACCCCGTACCCTGAGCGGCATTATCCAAAGTCAGGGGTAATGCCGCTCAAACATGTATTTGTTCAAGAAATGTTTTCTTACTACTAGTAGATCGAAGATATATGCTTTTGTTGTTGAATTGTTGATAACTTGATAATTGAACACTTCGTTACTTTTCTTAAATTTGATTTATAATAAATGATTTTGAAAAAACATAATGTCCTCTTTGAGTGACCGCCATTTCTCCCCCCTACCCTAAGTTTTCGTTGATGTTCCAATGTCTAGGGGTTATCGTTCATTGTCGATCTCAATCCTAACCCATCAACTTCGTCACATTTATACTTAAAAGATATTTTTCCACAAAATCGGTTCCCTTATTATGAAGTGAGCACACTTATATAGTCTGGCCCGATACAGAAAAAGGTTCTCACTTCTTACCACCAAAAATAACCAATAAAAAATAATCCAAATATTCGTCTCTTTCCCCCAGCTTTGATATATTATCGTCATGAACTCCACACGTGAGTATAAAATTGAAACATCGACAAAACACAAAACCAATTATGTTGAGAAGCTTATTTAAAGAAAATTATTTTATTATTTTTGAAAATTTTTTGCCAAAAAAATTATCCTATCAAATTTGTCTATTTCTAGTCATGTGTGTCGAAATAACCAATGAAACCATCATTACACTGATAACTACCCATGGATAGTTTTCACGGGTAGTTATCACTTATGTCATGACATTGCTAAGCAACCAACACAATAAAGTTGTTTGACATTTCAGTAAATGAAATTTATTTCGAAAATGTCACTTCCTCGCTTTGGTGTTCAAAATGATGCGGCAATTGACAAAATCATAACCAAATAATCAATAGTATGCGTGGAAACACCTATGCAGTAACCGAGGCAAATAAAGCAAGATCAACGGAATATCATTATACGAATTGTTCTTTTAATAACTGTGTGTTCAATAAATAATTTTGTTCGAATTGCAAAAAATTTTCTCACCGAATATCCCTCGAACATTGATAAATAACTCATAATTTTATCACAACTTCCTCAAGCACGTTATTTTAGGTAACATCCCTCCGCCTTCGGCGTCGAGATGTTACCAAATAACCTGCTTTCGAAAACTGTGATAAAATTATTTCGTTAGTTATCAATGTCCTTGGGATATTATAGCTGATAACAATCCTTTTGTTATTAAAAAATAATGACCAGTCGAGTACCTGGACCTTTTGATTATTTTACTCTTTCACTAAAATTATATATTCCAATGTTGCTAAAGCTGCACCATTAAAATATTTTATTGAATATGTTTACGTAAATTTTTCCGGTGCTGAACTTTCTCCCAAATTTCAAAAGCCGAAACCTTTATTTAGGTCTCTTTTTACGAAGTTTTGATCAAGTGATTTGGTTTACCCACATGTCTTCTTATCATTCGTAAACATTGATGATTCACAATCCAAAACAAGCACTTTTTTCAAACATCAGCACTGTAATACTCTTCTGGAGGCGGGTGAAACACGCGTCGAGAAGAGTTCAACAGTTCTGGTCTGGTGTTTGATACAAGTTTTATCTTTGATGTGAATTGACAAATTTCAAAAACAACAACCAGTGAAATTCACGAATAATGAAGAATGTGATCATTGTAATACCCCTGAAAACATTAATTACAATATCTCTTGATATGTTGAATATGTATTTTGTTAAACCCAATTTTCTAGTTTCATCAATATAATATTGTGATCTACACTATCGAAGGCCTGGGAGAAATAACTGAGTATAGATAGCAACCTGACTTCTACTCTCTAAGTCCAAAAAATTTGATAGAGTGGACTTTTCAATATTGATATCTGATCAACTTTTTTTTGTGAAATGAGTTAGATGATCCAATATTGCTTTGGCAATTTTGGAATACCTGGTTGACATCACACACTTAACAATTATCTGAATTTTCATCATCGCCTGGTTGGACGATCGTAACAAAAAATGTTTCCATGTCAGCGGAAAATCATCACAATCGTTTGAAAAATTATGTAATCCAGAAGAAAAAGAAAAAAAAAAACCGACGTGTTCGAAATGCAAGGAAAGGAGAAAATGCATAAAGTCCCTATCAATCCACAAGTTTCCCTATATTTTAGTAATACATTTAAAAAGATTCTCTCCAACGGAAAGTAGAGGCAAATTGAATGATGTCATCGAATTTCCTCTAGAAGGATTGGATATGGACAATTTTGCAGGAGAAAATGTGGCTACTTGTTATAATCTATATGCACTTTTAAATCACAGTGGGACTACTAACAGAGGACATTATACAGCATACTGCAGACACCCGTATACTAGCGCGTGGCACAAATACAACGATTCACACGTGTCACCAATTTCACCAAAGTCGTTTGTGAGTGGAGAAGCATACGTCCTCTTTTATGTAAAGGATGGAACAAAATCGCGCCTTTAAGATAACCGAGGGAAAATTTAACTTTTAGTTTCTTCAATTTTGTAATTTTTTTCAACTTCTCATTTTTGTAAATAAAATTTATATAGTCCCATCCAGAAGTTAACATTTTGACACAATTTTTGAGAAAAATGTGTGGAATGTTAGAAGAGATTCATATCGACTAATTTTTAAAAGTTATTGAATATTAACAGTATGTTTTGTCTCAGAAACAGTCGGCAAAGTTTATGATAATCGAGACAGATTTAGCAATACCCTATATGTCTACAATATCAGATCACCTCAGTATCTGAAACATTCAATCAGCAGTATGTTCAAAAATAGTACACTACTCAAAGCTCAAGAATATTTAACCATATTTCGTATGTGAACGAAACAAGATTTCAAAGTAGAATGGTGCCAATTTTTCAATGAGAATTATGATTTTGTATTCAATATTGTTCCATTTTTGGAAATCAGATCAGTCATTCCTGAATGATTAACAGTTTGATATTCTTTTTGACTATCCAGAAAAAAAGTATAAATATATTGAAAACTCTCTTCATTACATCCAATTTGGTATTCAAAATGTTCACCATTCATTTCCTGACAATGAGTAAGCTTTCTCACAAATTCATTCACTACATTAAAGTTCCTGGAGCTTCCCCTATTCTAACCATAAGCTCTGGAATAGACTAGGGTTATGCAACATTCAGGAACATGTGATTTTAAGAATCCCCACGAATATATCTAACGAGGACACATCGGATGATCCAGCAAGCTGGTTACCCATCCACCTGTTTTCATAACTGACAGCTAGAAACTGTTGAACCAGCTTGTCGTAATAAGGAGATATGTCATATTGCAGTTGAAAACCCATTCGGGTTCGTCAATCCAAACTGATAAATAGAAAGGTGTGATCCCTTAGATTGACCTACTAGATCACCTGATATGACGCCTATATACATTTTTATTGAAATTTGTTATACATCTGAATTGAAAAATACACAACCACACAAACATTCCATGATATAAGAAATTAATTTATATAAAACTTCATTATTGTCAGCAGATGAACATTTATTAGGATAAACCGAAATGAGTTTCTTATTATGATATTCATTGTTTTTTCGTCAATTTATGTTAGTTCATGTCGCAATAATTTATTTTCTTCACAAATTACCAATCTGGCAATTTTGGCTATTCATTTTTGCACATTTTTCAGACATTACTTTAACATTTGATTCATTTTCAATTTTATTTGTTCTTCAATAGATTTCGAATCTGGCATCACCATTTTGGACAATGTAATTCCTTATATGAAATATCTAATAAATAGCATTGTCAACCACTTTCGAAAAACAGTTTCGATAAAGTTGTGAACTTTTCCTGACGTTGCAAACTTTCAACTATTCTACTATTCATGGAAGGTGTGCCATTAATTTCATTTTTGATATATCGCAATTATATTTATGTATATTCAATATTGGAAGTAGCATCCATATTTTAAATCTACCGTTTTCTGGCTGTCTTCATCCTTAATATTTGGAAACAGAACAACCCAAAATTTCAAGATTAGCCAGGTTGGACGGCACCCTATATGGAAGAATTTCATGACTCTCCTAATAGAGAAGATGTAGCTGGAATATAATTTCAGGTTTTTTTACATAAACAACCACAATCAACCTATCCCTCAATAATTGATACTCTCGTATAACCAAATTTAACCCAATTCATTGACATTCTACCGATCAAATTTTCAATGATTTCCATGCAGAGACTCTTGAATTTCACTAGGCATGTACTCGTATATCCTTCTGAAACATTGAGACAATTTTCATTATTCTACTACTCCAGAAATGATCTATCTTTCTGTATGATCTGAACTGGGAGCAGGAAACTCTAATGATATCCTGCGGAAGAAAGGGGCTCTAATGAGGGTTCACAATACGAGAAATTCGAGAGAAAGAAGAAACATACGGCCATTATAAGTTGATATTGCAGGTACAGATGCCATACCGGTAAAAAATGCGTAGTAATGTGGAAGGAAAATATATCAGCGACTCTATTCATCAAACTATGCAAGTATACCTTGGAAATATTTCTTGGAGGTCATAGGTCATTGAAAAAAGTGTATATATTCAAACACTCATATCTTCAGTATATGTAGATATTTCATGAAAAATAAATCTCTATCAACTAGTTACATTATAAATAGATTTGTGTTTTTGTCCAATAGGACTCTGGTCTGATATTGGAAATTCAATTCCGAATAACTTCTCCAGTATGGACACACCATACTGAGACATCCCCCCTATTTTTTGTTTTCAATCCCATCGAGTTGATTTGGGGAAAATTGAAGCAAAGCTTCAGACGTAAAATTAATTTTCCAAAATTTTATAAGAAGGTAATAGAGCTAATTAAAGAAAAATTATCTAATATTACCGAAGAAGACTGACAGAAAAGAATTAAAAAAGTAACTTTGTAGTTGAAAAAGACTATATGGAGATTGGACACTTCCATATTTTTGGTGGAAATAAATTCATTATTGATTTAAATGTGATAGTGTCACAGTATATCCCGTGAATATTTGTAACTAGTGAATATTTGGTAACTGGATGTAAAATGATAATAATAAAAATAATAATTCTTTATTTCCAGTATGACAATAAAATTGTATAGGAAGTGTCAATACAATACAAATTAGAAAAGGAAAGAAAAGAGAAAGACAGGCTCATGCTCTTAAACTAAGATGACTATGCATTATTCAAAGAATACCTGCAAAGAATAAAAACATTTTTCTAATAAATATTTTTTTTTAATTTTTTGAACGGTGAAAAACTATTCAAGGCCTTTAAATAATCTGGAAGGTGATTATATATCTTTGGACCTATGTATTCTGGTCCACATGATGTTACTTTGAATCTAGCTAATGGCAAATGTAAATGGTTCTTGGTTCTAGTATTATGTTGGTGAAGTTTTAGATTTGTTGTAAATTTTGATTTATTTTTGAACACATACATACACAGTTCAAAAATATAAACTGAAGTTAAAACACCGTACTCATTAAAAAGTGCCTTGCATGATTCTCTATTAGAAAAATTTGCATGCACCTCAGAATTCGCTTTTGTGCTATAAAAACGTTTCCTGCTGTGGTGGAAGGATACCATACCTAAGTCTTGATTCTACTTGAGCATAATATATATTTAGCAGCTGACATTGTTCACCATGAAATGTATGTTTTCCACTCTGCTAGTTGTGAATAAGAATAACATCTGTTTTCTCCGCTTTGAAAAATAAATGGTTGTTATTGAAATAATTTGATATCCGCCTTACTATTCTGGCACAGTTGTTTTCTAATTCTTTTGTATCTGGTGCAGTTATAACTAGCAAAGAGTCATCTGCATAAGAGGTATAATGACCTTCGGTAACTACTGATTCAATCTTATTTATATAGGGTACAAACAATAAAAGACCCGTTATTGAACCCTGTGGCACTCCCATACTTAGATTCCAATATTCGGAATTGACTCTATAGATTTCAATTTTTCCCTCAACTTGAACTGACACATATTGTTTTCTGTTTTCCAGAAATGATGTCAGCCAACAGGGAGAAACCCCTCTTTTACCATACATTTCTAATTTTTAAATAAGTTTATGATTAACGCAGTCAAATGCTCTACTTAAATCACAAAGAATCACGGCTGGGAATTCTCCCACATTTACATATTCTAGGATTTTGTTTAATAATGAAAACATTGCTGTATTTATTGATTTTTCGGAACGAAATCCATGTTGCATTTGACTTAATATGATATGTTTATTTAAAAATGAACAGAGGCGTGCAAGAAATGTGAATTCAAAAACTTTAGACAATCCACAGGGGACCGTAATAGGGCGATAATTTTCCATTGATGTTGGATCCTTTTTTTGAAAATGGGTATAATTTTCCCAATTTTAAAATGATTTGGAAAAACACCTACTGTAAATGGCATATTAATCTAATGCGTCAAAGGCACAATAATTACAGGAAGAACTCTTTTTAATATGAACATAGGTTGAAAGCTTCATTAAAATCTGTAATTCTGTAAACATTTTCTCACTGTTCATAAATCAAGGAGTTTTTAAAATTTATGATGTTACTTTCATTGAAGTTTATCTTTATTTCACTTTTGACATGACCGACTTTATCCTTATTCAAAGTATCCAGCTCTTAAAGTGCTATTCTATGATCAACAATATTGTTGTCAAAAACACAGCAAGTACCACCATTAGAAAAAATTAGAAAAATCTGATCGATTATTGTTGATGTGGTATCCGTTACTCGGGTAGGCCATCCTATTAACGGAATTAAAACAAAACAAGATAAAACCGTACACAATGAATTAAAATTTTCGTTTGCATACATGTCAAAGTTAAAATCACCGCAGAGTATAAAATGGATTATGGGTTTGTACAGACAGTCTAACATCTCAGAAATCTTATCTAAAAATAAATCAGCATCTCCACTAGGAGTTCTAAAACAGTTTAAAACAATATTTGTGCCATGTTTTGTTTTAAAGGAATCGGCACAAATTTCAGTGTTGTTCGACACAAAATTTCGATACATCTATGGATTTCATTTCATTTCATAATTGGTCTCCAGTAGAAACTAGTTAGTTTATAACCTTCGATATGTGAGAAGTTTAATTGATTATATTTTACTCCTATTTCCACATAAAACATAAAATTTGTAGAAACGTGAATTGGGATAAGTGATCGCTGTATAACAAATCAGCTTTATCACTATTTAATGTATTTATACACACATCGGAAAAGTCTAGGGATATTTTTAAAAATGGCAATAATTTTTTTTAGATCGCTTTAGGGAAAAAAAAGTTGACGGGTAATTATTAAACGAATGTAACTTACAACAAAATTTATTAAATGGTCAAAAATACTGAGTGCGCATATAAGCAAAACTAAAAAAAATATGGCTCTTCTTTGGCACCCCGAAAAAAAATCATAATACAAAAAAATTGGAATCAGTACAAAGAATGGCCTCCACGCTGGTTTTTTACGGCCCTACATCTATCGTGCATCGACAAAATGAGATTGTCAATGTCTTGTTGAGGTACATTTGCCCATTCAGCGATTAAAAGCTCTCTCAATTGAAACGCTGTGTGATTTTTCCCCATATGCAGAGTAATTCTTCGTTGAAGCATGTCCCACACATGCTCGATGGGATTCAGATTCGGTGATTGTGCTGGCCATGGCAACTCCTTCGTTGGTGAGCCAGTCAGTCACTAGACGCGCGACATGTGGACGAGCATTATCGTGCATCAGGTGGAAGTTTTCACCAACAGCACCAGCAACGGACGATAGGTAGAAGAATGGTGTCGAGGTACTGTCGAGCTGTGAGGGAGCGATTTGGAAAAACGAGATCGGTTCTGCCGCCGATCATGATTCCGCCCCATAGCATTACTGTAGCACCTATGTATGTGTGGACTTCCTGGACGTGTCTCAAACGTTCATTATTTCCAGGTCGTCTCCACAGTCTTACTCGACAAGAATCTGGATGAAATGCATATCTGGATTCGTCTGTAAACAAAATTGTGGCCCAATCATTTGCATCCCAGTTTTGATGTTCTTGACACCACTCTAATCTTCTACCGCGATTGCCTCTCGACAAAGGTGGACATCTAAGTGGCCTTCTGTTGTGGAGATCTGCTTCATGCAGTCGATTTCTGACAGTATCACGACCAATGGTTACCTGATGCGTCTGCTGCAACACGTTAACCAACTCAGGTGCTGTGATTGTCGGTTGTCTTCTTGCGGTTAAGACCAAAAATCGGTCATGAACTGCAGTTGTAGCGCGTCCTCGCCCTGGATGTTGTTCGGCTGGACTGCCAGTTTCACGGAAACGCCGCCACAATCGACTGATAACACTTTGGGAGACCCCCAAACGAAGAGCTACATCATTTTGTCGCATGCCACCTTGAAGAAGCCCTACAGCTCTATTCATCTCAGCCAATGGTAAGTGATGGCGTTCCATGTTAAAGCACAATATTTCCAGTTTAATTGCTGAGCAAGAACTGCATAGAATGTACAAATCCGACACTTTCAGATTATTCATTTCAGCCGAAAACTCACATATGTAAAAAACTTGATAAAAGATTAGTTACCATTTTTTGCAGGCTTTGTTCAACCCATAGAAATATACAGGGTGGTCGAGTGTACCAATTTAATCGAAATTAAACGACCTCATGCATTTATTTTCATGATATTTAGTATGTTATAAAAATATCCCTAGATTTTTCCGATGTGTGTATTAAGTAATAGAAGATTTGGTCGAAATATCACACTATTGTGGTGGTTTCCCTGCGCTTCATAAAAAACTGATTTACACATGCACCAAATGGCCAAACCTCTGGGTTTATGACTTTTTTGAAATTATTTTCAAATATTGTCACCTTGAATGATGAATACAATGCTGGAAATCGAGAAGTAAAATGCTCACATTTTACTTCAGGAAAATAATTTTTCAGCAAATTAGAAAACTCATCAATAGTTGTGTGAGGATCCAGTCTAAAAACATGTAGACTCACACTCTTAGGTACCCCTCTACAAGATTCCTCGTTTTTTCCTTTTGTTTTTTCTTTTCACTACTTCAGTTCATGTTTCCTTCTTAGAAAGAGAGTTTGAGGGTGGATTACTTTCCAGATTAATGTATTTATTTAGGTTTTTTTGTGCCTGTGTAATTACAGAAGACACATCATGTCTTGTGATGAGCTACTGAGCTGAAAAGTTTTTTTTTTCCTTTTTTCCACAAATAATATCATTTCGATTACCCTTGTTGATATCCATTAGGAGTTTTTCAATTTGGATGTTTTTTTCATCATTAACATCTTTTGTGGAATTATCAGTGCCTTGTTTTGTGTTTGAAATCTTATCTCTTGGTGTTTTAGAGCATTCCTTACCATGTTTTAGCAAGGATTGGTTTTTATCTGTTAATATGATAATTTTTTCGCTCAAAAGGCATTTGTTTTCCAACACAACTGCATAATTTTCATCCTTCTCTTTTATGATTGTTTTTGAGAGGTCTACTTCATTTTTTAAATATTTTATGATTTCTTCACTAATGAGTTTATTTGTCAGCTCTAGAGACTTACTATTAGACAGACCATCATCTACTTGGCAGGAAATAACACGTGTTTCATCTATATTCATGTAACTTATGAGACGTTCTAGACAGCTCCTGTGGAAGACATTTCCACATGTAACACACACTGCCACTTTCACTTTTTGTTTTACGCAACATTTTAAAGATTTGTCAGAGACCTCTTCACCCAACTTGTCATTGGCGGCAATGATAACATTAATTAGATTTTTGTTTGTTTTAGATCCATTTCAAAACGGTCCGAAATCGGTTTCGCTAGATGTCAATGGGTCAGCACAGTAAACAAATTATGCGAGAAACTATTGCACTCGTCGAAAGTGATATTCCACTATTCTGCCATGAGAAACTAGAAGGAGATGATTTTGTGATTGTTAAATTTACTGCCAAACAGCAGAAGTTGAACTTTATATTGGGTAACTCGTAATAGACAATGAAAAAAGTTCTTACGACATAAGTTATTTACGTAAAAGAAGTGAGGGTCACAACGATTTTTATTTTTCACTCGAGCTGGATTCGGCGACAGTTGGTTTGGAAGACAGAAATTGTTTTACCTTTGTATGAAAAAAGCAAAAAATTCACCAAACGCAAGTTGATTCGTACGTTTTTCCTAAAAATATTTTAAGAAGTTTTTATTATTTTTGTTAATATTTCGCTCATATGTATATAAAGTCAATATCTGGGGAAAAATATATATTACTATTTTTCAAGAATCATTTTCTTTATTTCGTTTCTTCATACAATAATTTCATTTCAAATTTTACTGGTCTAATCTGCTGCGATACCTTTTAAACAAAAAATAAACGACAAAAACTGGTGCAGGAAAACAAAGTCCTTATCTCGTTGACTCGGCAGAAACAAAACGGTGAACGACGGGTCAACATATCTTCGATATTCAAAATTTTTCAAAACCCACAGTCGATCGAAAACCAATAAAATATTATTAAAATTGTGTTGTGCATTACCTACCCGACCGAAGAAAAGGCCTGGATTAGAAATTCGTCGTCGCCCAGGGATCCGCCCAGAAGAAAGGTAAGGTGAACAATTCTGAAACCAGTTTTCCTTTTCTAATATTAATCGGTCAAATCGAGGTTGGTTTTAAGGGTTGAAACCCTTGGATCAATCAATTTTCTTAAAATTAGTGGTACCCCAGAAACGGGGATATCTTTGACAACCGACGGATCTCCTAAATGTGCTATTCAGAAGTATTTTTGTGTTATTTGATATGATTATTATTTTTCCATCAAGAGTAGAAAAACTGTTGATTATTTTGAGACCAAACAAAAGATAATGTATTAAATATATTTCAATACACAGTTTGTCTCTTTTGTCGCACTTTGCCCCACTTTACCCTACCGCTTTCATGCTCTCGATCAAGAAATGATCGAGAGCATGAGAGCATTGATCAATATCACAAAATTATAGATTTGGACATTTGCCATTTCTTTTAAATATCTTTGTTTGTTTCTGGTTTTCCAGCTTTTATGGAAAGTCTGTTACATGTTAAAATCAATTGAATTGAATTAAATTGAATTAAATCAATTGAAAGAAGTATATTTTCAGGAGTAATTAGTTTTCGAAAAAAAAAGCTTTTTGGCCTTCTACATCTTCATTTCCGTACTTTCTAGAAAACTTCCGAAAGGAGAAAGAAAACAATTAGGTTCAAAATAAACTTCTCACAAAAATATGTAGATCACACATAAAAGTTACTTTGAGATATAAACTGAAAGAATAAGTCCTCCAGAAACAATTTCTTTCACATGAACATTGAATTATACGAAAGAAATTGTACTTTCCAAACAACCAGTTTCATATGAAAATAAAATTGTATGAAATTGATTGAAAATTACTTTTTCCTATGCATGTATCTGGAAGTAAATTATATATATAGATCAACAGATCTACGTAAAGAGTATATTTTAAACTCAATTGCTTTCTTAGATGGAGAATTAGAAAGTCAAAAAAGTTTTTCCCAAAAACGAGTCTCTTCCTTTTTCCACTTTTCCTCTTTCAATTTGAACGAAATTTCTGGAGTTTGGTTAAATCAAATAAACGTATGGATGTTTTCATGTACTGTCATCGTAACTTTGGTAGATTTGTCTCATTCAGTGACATAAAGTGACAAAAAGTGCTAATGTTGTTATAAAACAGATCTCTCATTCCGAAACTTCGAAATACGCCATTGAGAATGACAGTATGTCATGTAGTGAAATTCAATGTCGAAACTCTTTTATACAGGGCATTTCTTCAATGTCCCCCCCTTCTGTTTTTTGAACGGGTCAACTAAAAGAATTGAAATTTGGGATGATGGAATGAATGCATGGAATGCATGGAATGAATACTTCATTTTGAAGTGGAATTGACAAATGAAACTTTCAAGATGGAGACTGGGCGGCATCTGGGAAAAAATGTAATGGAAAGGAGGGTCTTGTGACACATCATTTTGAAGCTCCTAACGAATAATTCACAATCCTAGAATATAACATTTAATAATTCCCTGAAGATAAACACATCAATATCGATATTTCTAGAAATATTCCTTTTTATCTTCCATATGGCAATTCCAACAACCCGACAAGGTTTGTTGAATTATTTTTTGTTTATAAAAACGACAAAAAATTTCAGTACGACAGTGAACATCATTGTTCAGTTACAATATTCTCATTTATTTTTACTAGTTTTACTTGTAGAAAGGTACCACGACAACAATCTCTAAAATGGTCAATTCTCGTCCATTGGAAGAGATTATATTATTTACGGTGCGACGCGTAACTTTCACGAGACCGAAAGGATTTTCAATGAACGTTTTCCTAATCGTCATATCTGTAGAAAATATTTGAGGGAATTTGTATCCAAATTCACAACTACCAGTAGTGTATACAACCAAAAGTCCCCAGGTCATCCGTCCATTCCGGAAGGACTGCAAATGCAAATGCAAATGCAAGTGCAAATAATTGGTGAGATGGTGGTAAATCCTGAACAGCCTACTTATTCCGTCGCGAATGTTTGTGAGGTATCTCATTCTACTGTGTGGATACTTTTGAAGAGGAATAGGTATCACCCATACAAAATTAAAATGGTACACCAATTAATTGAAAATGATCCTGATCCAAGAACAGAATTCTGCGTAATCATGACGAAAACCATTTCAAGGCATCCTACCTATCTCCACAATATTTGTTTTAGTGACGAATGTACATTTTTTAAACAGCAATGTTCACAGACAAAATTGCCATTATTGGAATGACATTAACCCTCACGTTTTCCGGAAAACACATACCCAATATCCAGAAAAAATTAACGTTTGGGCAGTTGTATTGGGAAACCATATTGCAGGACCTGTATTTACTGATCAAAATTTAACAGGGGAACTGTATTTGAATATGCTAGAAACTACTGTTAACTCTCTCATCACCGAAATCGTCAAAGCGAATCCTAATGAATTCGATATGGATATTGTATTCCAACAAGATGGAGCACCACAACATTACTCCAGACAAGTAAGAAACTATTTAGATACTACTTTTCCCGGTCGTTTTTTCATAGGGCTATTTGAAGCAAAAGGTGTATGAAACTGAATATGCTTCAGTATTGGATATAGAGAGCTATTGACGTTATTGTGTTCATATGTGATGAACTTTAAGGCAATCATTTCGAGCATCTTCTGAACTGACCTCAAGCTTATCACCTCATATTATGTAGTTAAATGTCAATGTATACAGGCAATTATTGAAAGATCCGCCAATTTGTAATAGTTGAAGATATCAACATTATATCCTAGGGTTGTGAAGCATTTGTCAGAAGCTTCATAAAGATTTGTCACAATACCCCCTTTTTGTTTAATTTTTTTTACCAGATGGCGCCCAATCACCATCTTGAAAGTTTCATCCGTCAATTTTACTTCAAAATAAAGTATTCATGAATTAATTCCATTATTTCAAATTTCAATTTTTTGAGTTGACGTGTTCAAAAAATAAAAGGAGGGGGGACATTAAAGAAATGCACTGTATAAATATTGTGTAGCGGTTCTATGAATGATATATGTTTCAATTTTATAGCGAATGTTTGGAGTACAAACTGAATGTAAAAAGGTGATTCTTGCTTATTCCAATGTTTATAAATAGTTGTTTATAGTATATGTTCTGAAATTAGTTTTTCTTGTACTTAATTCAATATTCATGGGAAAGTAATTGTTTCGGTGTATTTTTTCCAGTAGTAACTTCTATGATCTACACATGTTTAGAAAGAGTCTTGCTGAACTCAGTTGTTTTTTTCCTTTGAAATTTTTTTAACATTTTTCATATGAAGATGGATAAGCAGGAAACCAAAATGATTTTTCCAAGCATTTTCATAATATTGCACCTGTATGTATGAAAAAATAATTTCGTATATCAGTGTTGTACTTGTATGTTTGAGACTGGAAGTATTTCTGTTATATCTCTGGTTTTATTACATGAGTGAAAAAAAAACTCAATACAAAAGAAATCTTTGAACAGAAAAATATTCTAAAAAACGTAACATATCATTTATTGTAGTGACTTTGGTTAGGGGCAAAAACATTTTTTTGTTCGATTCACAATTATAATAATGTACCATTGGTATATTAACATTGTTATTATGAATCGGGCAATGTGAATTATTTTTCGGACACCCCAAACTCACCCCAACAAGGAATATGATGAGATTTTCAAAATAGTGGCCTCATTCACTATGAAATAATTATTGTTACATATTAAGATACAATTCTCAATGATTCAATAATATATATTTCGGGATTGTCATACAGAAACATCTAAATGTTCATTATTCCTTCAGTTGATTTATTTGACAAAACATTGATGAATTACGTTATACCCTAATTTCATATCTCAAAAATTCATTCAATTCCTAATTCATTTCGCAAACATCCATTTCACAGGTTCAAATTATTTTGAAGGAAAAAGGGTGAAAACCGTTTCATAAAAACAATATTTTCCCTCACGCAGCTATACGCGTTTCTGAAAGAGGAATTGGGAAAGATATCATTAATATGTAAATAAACCAACTAAATACCTTCGTATTTCAAGACGTCCCCGAAGAAAAGACAAAATGATGTTAACCGAACCCTGAAAAATATTTTAATTGCCTAGTCTGCATCCACGAGTTTATTTAATAATCTTCCATTTTTCTCCGGATCTGAATGATTTAAAGAGGTTCAAAGGAATTCGTTTGCTTTGCCGTCGAAGTTGAAATAATTTGCTGTTAATATTTAGACGATAATATAACCCCGAGTAGTTTTAATTGTAAAAAAAGTAACACTTCGTTTTGAGATTTCACATAACAGTTCACAAAATCCCAACAAGTGTTTTAATATACAATTCTCCTTCAGGCGTATTCGATTCTAGTTCAAACTTTGAATCTATTGAGAACCTCAGCAGAACAGAAATACTGTTTCTCGAAGCGCGTTTCGCTAACTAAGTTACCAATAGATTCATTTCACGTAAAAGGTTTCAAATTCTACTCACAGGCATATTCATTTGACAATTGTTTATTTCATTATATCGTGAGCACTGTTTACTGAGGTATATTTTGAAATGAAAGAGAGTTCAACAAAAAGATTTTTCAAAAATAAATTTTCATGTTAGCTTGAACAAAAAAATTAAATTCAACTTCAATAAACTGTGAAATGGGTACAATTCCACTCAATTTCTGCCATATACTCACTTGATTTATCTAATGCCTTTGATCGTATGTGGCATTATGGTTTGTTGGCCAAACTTCGATGCTATGGCTTGTCGGATCATTTTAATGTATGGCTCTCCTGCTTTCTGAAAAAACGTTCCCTGTAACTGGGCGTCGATGAATACCTCTCGAATACTTTCACCATCAACGCTGGTGTTCTCCAGGGATTCATATTGTCTCCAACCCTCTATTTATTTCATATCAACGATTTAATGGAAGAAACTAAGAATCCAATATATTTCTTTGCGAACGACAGCACACTCGTCTCGTCATTCCATTTGGATTTCAGGATATCGGCTGCGGATGCAAATCTTCATCGGCAGTAGCAGGTTGCTTATCTTAATGAGGATCTAGAAGTAATTTCGAATTAGCGCAAATTTCACCAGGTTCAATTCAATGCCACAAATAATGTCAGGATAAGATTGTTGGAGGTTAAAATATACACGATCATGTCGCTGAAAGTTCAAATGCTGCTTTTCGAAAGCTTGGAACACTTTTCTGAACCAGAAAACTGTACACACCGCAGACCTTTTTTGAAGTATTGTTCTCATGTATGGAGCTCTGCCCCTTAGCATACCCCGAAGCTACTGGATTCCATCCAGAAAAGAACCATCCGCCTGATTGGACACGCAAACATCACTGGCAACCTTGATAGTCTGGAACATTGAAGAAGGGTTGAAGATTTGTCTTTTTTCTATAGATACTTTCAAGAGCGGTACATATCAGAAATACGCGACGGACTGTGGTTGTTCATCGTTCTGACCTTCAACTTAGTACACCTTGAAGTTCTCTGTTTAAGAACTCTTTCATCTGGAGAACTGCGTTTATGTGGAATAAACTTTCAGATAACATTTCTCCAAATGAATTCAATCTCCAATAATTCAAATTCAATGTGAATCGCAGGTACCGCTTTTAGAGCTCCTTAAGGTTATTCCTGTAGTGCTTGTGTTTTGTCTTTAAGAAAAAATAATATCGTCACAAAATAGTTGGAGGTATATATTATAGTAATATTGTTCAAATATAGTCCTTGAAAAACATTAAAGAGTATAGTTTCACAGATTTATTTGTATTCGTTTTGAAAAATTTTTATGGACATTGCCTAGTTCAGGTCCCGGCGCTTGCGCATGGGGTACTAGGGATAAACCTACTAGTAATCAAAGATTAGGTTAGGTTGGGTTATATTTTAATTGTGCTATTCCCATTCATATTATAGATTCAATCCCCGTCTTAACATATATTCGTAATTTCGAAATAATACACATTCATTAGATTTTTATTCATGAATAACTTCATTCCAAATTTGACCTAAGTGTCTACTTCAATCGTGATGAAAGATAACCCAAAAAAATGCTGTCACTTAATTCGCACTGTTGTAAAATTTTAATATCAAGGTGAATAAAATATGGGATTATTTCTAGGAATATCAAAAAAAGTTATTCAAAAGAGTTTTTTCATATACAATTCTTCAGCTGCTTGAGATGATTCCCGTTTTTAAAATTGCACCACGATTCCGGTTCTTGGAAGTAGTTTCATGATAATATGTGTTTTTTAACGAAATAGAAATAGGACTATTGAAAATTCTTCATAGGTGGTGAAAAGTTTCATAGTTTTTGACCCTATATGAGTTCAACTGGATAGAGTCAAAATTGTTAGTTAATTCAAGATTTCAAGTGGATTACATACATATTACTACTTGTTTGTTAGAAAGTTTTGACTATGCAGGTACTGCTGAGTTATTTCCTTAATATTAATGTGATTACTTTCAGACACTACCTTTTCAAAAATTGATATTTCATGTAGTTGGCTCAGACGGTGATAACCAAAAAACTTTGAATCACTTCTGACTTATTTATAGAAGCTCTTTTTCCATTTTGTAAATATTCCACTTTGAAGAAAACGTGTCTGGTATACAATTTCGAATTTCTCATTTTAATTTTAAGATAGTCATTGATTACATTGAAATGACTATCTTGAAAGTAAAGGTAAAAGATGAAGTAAAAGTTGAAGTGAAGTAAAGTTGAGTAAAAGTGAACCATTAGTCTTTATTCAAGTAACACTAAATTGTGTGATTCACTAAAGAGTTTATAAAACCGAAACAAGTGTTCTATTAGACATTAGACCAATAAATAAACTAAGAAACACGCTTTTAAAGAACATCGAACTAAAATGTTAAAAATATTTTTTTTAATAAGCCTAAAACAATAACGATCGAAAAATACTAGTATTATTGTGAAAAACGCGGGGGCGCTAGATATACAAAAAATATGGCACAAAGCGCCCATGCTTTTTTCACACACTAGTATGTTTCGATCGTTATTGTTATAAGCTTATTTAAAAAAAAATATTTCAACTTTTTAGTTCGATTTTTTAAAGCGTGTTTTTTAGTTTTTTTAATCTTTATTTATTTATTTTGATTTTCTTTTGAAAAACCCATCAAGGAGGTTACGTACAGCGACATCTGCCCGCGAATAGATCAAGCAATGATGCAAATAATTCTGTCAATACAGATACATACAAACAAACATACATACATACATACAGGTGAAGCTAGTATAAAGCGTGTAAAAAATAGCTTCTTCCGACGTGTTCAATACAATGTAGGTACTACTTGTGTATTTCAAAAGATTTATTGAAAACGTCTGAAGAAACAATTCCATCACATATTTTTGAAAATTATTTTTTTCCATTTCTCATTTCAGTATTTCCAAATGCAATACTCGATTCAGACTGTATACGTTGACATTTGTGTTTATATTTCTCGTATTATCATAACACCAACAGACTGATAATAATGTGAAAGCTGTTTTCCGGGTTTTTTGGCCGTAGTCTGCAAGTTTTTATGCCTGCCGTTTCGTCTACTATTACGGTAGACATCATCAAAGGTGGTTTTATTATTATCAGTAGGTGTGACTGGGTTTCTCTTAATTGGCTTACCTGACTTTGTTTGTGTACCTTCAAGAACAGGTAGCCAGATGTCATTATTGCTCATTGCTTCTTCTTTTCTATTGAAATCAGGATTTATATTGACTCTCTCTATACTCTTGGGGAGTATAGACCGTAGGCTCACTTGGAACCCGCACGATCTATAACACGATGTTCAAGCCTGTCATCATGTACGCTTCAGGCGTCTGGGGACAAGCGGCTTCGTCCAACATTTCCATTTTGGAAAGGTTGCAAAATAAGCTAATTAGGATGATTGTGAATGCTCCTTGGTTCGTGCGGAATGAAGCCATCCGCAGAGATTTGCAGCTGCCTTCCATTCGGCAGTCCATTCAGTCGAAGAATGAGAGAGTTTTCGAAAAAACAGAAACTCATGAAAACCCGTTAGTTAGGGAAGCCACAGATTATGCTGTAGACGACCCCTTCCGATATAGAAGGCCCCGACACTCTGTCGAATGAGGCCCTCATGTCCCCCGTTAAAGGATGAATAACTTTTTCATCCATCCCACCCCAGCCAGGTAGGGGTATCCCGTGAAGGGCGGCACTGATGTCTAAGGACTTCATGCCGTCATCTATCAGTTGTGTACCCATTGGTCCCTTTCAAGGCCAATGATCAGCCAAAAGGGTAGGGGAGCTGGTCTCCAAACCTGGACGAAATCAGGATGACTCGTCACTCTTGGAGAGTAATTTTAAGTTGCATCAAGTACTAGTGACCCGCCTCGGCTCCGCACGGGTACAATGTTATTATTTAGGAATGATGTAAAATTCAAAATTTATTGTTGTAAATCACTTCCTTAGAAAATGACATCAAGTGATGCTTTTGGAAAATATTTATATTTATATAAAAGTGAGGTTAACTATTTTTATACGAAACTATAAAATGAGCCAATGTTAAATTAGTAGAATAGATAATTTTCCTGATAAAGAAGTTGAAAATTTGTATATGTGAAAATTGATAGATGGTAACTAGGGGAACGAGATAGATTTTCAATTTTTTTATCAACAACGGGATTCTTCTTGAGGCAACGGAAGATACGCCACGCTAAATTTTTCTTTCCTTAAAATTTGAAATATATAGTATATAAATTAAGAAGTAAACAGAATAGTAGTCAATACTGATTTGTAATAATAAATTCAGTGAATAAACCTACCTGTCCAGCCAAGTCTAGTAAGATATCTATGAGTTCCAGCTCCGCAGAAATATCACACCACACACACCAGCGTTGGAGGAAAGTGAGGTATTTACCTATACCATTTCTAAATAATATATGCATATATTAATGAAAATACCCAAGAACTCAACAAGACCATAAAAATAGAAGTTTGAACCAGTAAGATTTTGCAAATTTTCATTTACAATATTTGGCAAGCGGTTTTTCATACCCTGTATATCACAGGTCGATTTCAGATATATCGTTTGAGAGAGTTACCAATGTAGAATATTCGACCAAAAAAAAATTTCAACCGGACTTGGCACCACTTTATAATTTCAAATATTCTGAGTGACGAATATTGGAAAAAATAAACCTGTCATGCTAGATATCTCGAAAACCGTCAATATTTTCGAAGTGCAGATATACATAAAGTTTATTTTATTTTCTATGAAGAAACCGAAAAAGCGATAAAAAATATAGGTTACCATTTAAAAAGACACAGTTGGGATCCGCCCAGAAAAAATCGAACACCCTGTGTGACCGCCAATATTTTTATTTTGTTGAGCTCGAGCAATAAGGTAATATTATAGAAAATTAGATTCCTATCTGCTTCCTATATAGAGATATGGAACACCGCGCCACTGTTGCAGGACCCTGCAACATATATATATATATATATATATATATATATATATATATATATATATATATATATATATATATATATATATATATATGTGCTGCCGTCAAGCACAACGTCTATACCAAGAACGTTTTCCAGACAGACCCATTCCGTCACGAATGACTTTTTCGAGAGTTGTAGAAAAATTGCGAACTGGGTCATTTCCTTCTACTATAAAGCATCGTCATCATACGAGATCTGTTAGAACTGAAGATTTAGAGATCAATGTGTTGGCTTATATTATTATTCATCCACATGTTTCTATCCGTACTCTTGCAGAAGAAGTCGGTGTGAGTAAATCTAATGTACAGAGAATTCTGAAAGAAAATAAATACCACCCATTCAAAATTCAGTTGGTACAAGGTTTGAAACCCACGGACTTTGAACGACGACTTGAATTCATTGCTTGTATTCAGGTAATATTACATGAAAGTCCTAACATATTCAATCAAATTTTGTGGAGCGATGAATCGCGATTCCACAATAATGGAGTTGTGAATCGACATAACATTCACTATTGGTCTCAAGAAAATCCCCACTGGGTCCGCGAAAGTAATTTTTAAAATAAGTAAATTATTTGGGGAATTAATGTATGGTGTGGATTGTTCAATGGCCGCATCATAGGACCTTACTTTTTCGATGAAAATCTCAATGGATTGCGATATTTACATTTTCCAGAAAGGCATACTGGAGTTTTCGCACAAAGAACACAGTTACTGTTTTGCAAAGAATCACTGAATCGAACTGACAAATAGATACAATTCAACAACATTTGTTACTATGGCATCAACAAGCATAAGCTACTTGATGAAATTGTGTAATATAAAGCAATTCACCCTCAAGTTAGTCACATTCTCAAGAATTTCAATATTATATTCAACTGATATCGATATCGTATCGTAGAGGTGAGAATAATGGTTTGTATTCAGTAGTAGTCTAGTTCAATTTAATGAAAGATATAGACTGGAATCGTGTACGAGTAAATAAGTTTTTTTGAAACTTTATATTTAAGGAAAAGTGCAATAACTCAACAACGCCGTAACCGAATTTCAAAAACCAAACATGAAATGATATCAGAATTTAACGTAGCATCTGAATATGTAATGATATACAGGGCGTTCTATTTTAAAAAATGGAATTTTGGTCTGTAGCACCTACACCAAACACCATGTATATTTGAAAATTATATCAAAATATAGCTCTCATGAACTCCTGAAACTTTTGTATGAAACATTTTTGTGTATCTCCTTCAACAAACCAGATATTGCCTGTCACATAAAATGTGGGACACCCGTTATATATATATATATATATATATATATATATATATATATATATATATATATATATATTATATATATATATATATATATATATATATATATATATATATATGCAGTCAATATACAGGGTGTCCCTGGACTTTCTCTTTTCCTCTCGGGAATGTATAGATGGGTCAAAATATCACCAGTACTTCATATAACTTTTTTTCCTAAAAGTCTTCGTAACCAAGTTACGGGCCCTCGAAGTTACAAAATGAAAAATGTTTTTCTTTGATAACTTTTCAAGTGAATATTCAAAATCATCCAAATTTTGGTAATTGACTAAACAAATGAATTCCGTCGATGAGCTTTCATGCAGGAGTCAGTTGTTTTGCTACAAAGTCAGGAACGGACTACCCCCGATGGTCCACATCCCAAAACTTTGAAATGACTGATATTTTTCAATATTTTTCAACAAAATAAGGTTACTTGGACAATTTTATGAATAAAAGTACTCGTGTGGAAAGTCGATCGGAGCAACGAGTCTTGATAAAAATGTAGTTCTACTCGACGACATCAAACCCGCTCGTCCACCATTATTTGAAATGAATAATTATCAAAGCAGAAATAATAATGATAACGTTAATTCAACAACATTTATAACAGGAATAATACAAAGTATGCTAAAATGAAGTCTTAAACAAAAAGTACGGTACCTATATGGAAGTTTAAGTCACATTTGTGATAGCAGATATTTTTTCAAAAGAAATATCAAGTTCTGTAGATTCGTGGTGTTTTTAAACTAACAAGCTACTCTACTATGAAATATCGAATTCATTCCATATTTTGTATGTACATAATACGTGTGGAATAATCACGTTTCGTGTTGATCAGTTATCTGAATCTCATGAAACTCAATATTCGAATGTTTCAAATTCTTCTTCACAGCTAAACTGTTGAGGAGTTTCACTGATAATTATAATTTTCTGGGAGAAATTCTTTAACACGAATCTAAATTTAGCTGAAAAAACGCACATCGGAAAAAATATTTACTATACTAATAAAAAGCAAACGAATGAACTACAAAAACGGCTGCACATGATCAGGTGAAAAATATCCAGGGAATAATTATGTTCCATTTCTTTCACAGATATTGACAAAAAAACCTTTTAGAAAGTTTTGATAAAAAATGAGAAACTGGAATGCGATTTTGTTTTGTTGAGTGGTGCGTTGTCATATGACTATCATTGTATTGTCAATATTCTATAGGATATTTTGAATTTTTTTGATATGGCCGAACAGTTTACATTCAATGAATATGCAGATATGCATGTATTTTATGGACGAGCATTTTGTAATGCTGCAGAAGCTCGTCGTCTGTATTCCGAGCATTTTCCCAATCGAACGGTACCGTCAAGAGAAACATTCGAGCGTGTCGATCGCAGCTTGAGGGAGACAGGTATGTAATAATTGATAATTAATTTGAGCACGTTGTTTTAATTCGATATTATTGTAGGTACAGTTTTGCCAAAACGAGGTGGTGAGGGCACTCCTAGGACTGTACGTACCGTTGTATTGGAGGAAAATATTTTGGAAGCCGTCGCTGATGATCCTTCAATGAGCATCAGAAATCTATCAGAACAGTTCCATACATCCAAGTCCACTATTCATAGAATAATTAGGGAACAACTGCTCCACCCATTTCACATCCAGAAGGTACATGCCATGACACCTCAAGATTTTCCAGCACGACTGGAATATGCCAATTGGTTCATGGATAGGCAAAGAGAGGATATGACTTTTATTCACTGATGAAGCAGGTTTCAGTAGAGATGGAGTTATCAACTCTCATAATCTCCATATATGGGCCGAAGAAAATCCCCATGGGATATTGCAAACCAAACACCAACGGAAATTCAACGTGAATGTTTGGGCTGGTATCATAGGAAACCATCTTATAGGACCATTCGTTCTACAGGACCGATTGAATGGAGAACGTTATTTGGAGTTCATTCAGAACGATTTGAATGGACTTTTGGAACATGTTCCATTGCAAACCCGAAGAGATATGTGGTTTATGCATGATGGCGCTCCTCCTCATTTTAGTTTGATTGTGCGTGACCATCTGAACCATATTTTCCACAATAGATGGATTGGTAGAGGTGGGCCATATTCATGGCCATCGCGGTCTCCGGATTTAAATCCATTGGATTTCTTTCTGTGGGGGCATCTAAAAAGCCTTGTTTACGCTACACCTATTCACACAAGAGATGCATTGTTGAATAGAATAACATTACATTGTGAAGCCATACGAAACGACCCTGGAATGCTATTTCAAGTACAGAGAGGGTGTCTTCGCAGACTAAGAAAATGTATAGAGAGAGAAGGTGGTCATATCGAGCAGTTTCTGTAGCGGATTTTTCATTTCTGTTTGCTCTTGAGGCTCTTGAGTTTCGTTAGTTAAACGTGTTTGCATTATAAAAATTCGTTATGAACGTTTTACCTATCATTTCCATTTTCCTTAAAAACTAATATTTTCGAATAATGGTAGACGTATCAGGATAAATATTGTTGAATTAACGTTATGATTATTATTTCTGCTTTGATAATTACTCATTTCAAATAATGGTGGACGAGCGGGTTTGATGTCGTCGAGTGAAACTACATTTTTATCAAGACTCGTTGCTCCGATCGACTTTCCACACGAGTACTTTTGTTCATAAAATTGTCCAAGTAACCTTAATTTGTTGAAGAATATTGAAAAATATCTGTCATCAAAGTTTTGGGGTGTGGACCATCGGGGGTAGTCCGTTCCTGACTTTGTAGCAAAACAACTGACTCCTGCATGAAAGCTCATCGAAGGAATTCATTTGTTTAGTCAATTACCAAAATTTGGATGATTTTGAATATTCACTTGAAAAGTTATCAAAGAAAAACATTTTTCATTTTGTAACTTCGAGGGCCCGTTACTTGGTAACGAAGGATTTTAGGAAAAAAAGTTATATGAAGTACTGGTGATATTTTGACCCCATCTATATATTCCCGAGAGGAAAAGAGGAAGTCCAGGGACACCCTGTATATATTTAATTAGTGACTTGTTTATTGTATTGACATGTTTCAATGTTTTAAATTTAACATTATTTTCGACACGGCCAACCTCACTAACAGTAAGTTGACCTTTCATATTGATAATTTTTTATAGTGTATGAATGAGATAAGTAAGATGAATGCCTTCTTTGTTGAGAGCATGTTCAGCAACAGCTGATTTGTTGGCTTGCCCGAGTCGACAATTTCTCCTTTGTTCAGAAAAACAGGTACCTACACATCTTTTTTTTCTTGGAAGCAACAGCTACAAGGAATCCAGTTAACCCGGGTGTTACTAAAGGTTATTTGGGGTCTTTTGCTGACTTTAGACTTTGCTAGTTTTTCTCTAAGATTCTCCCTATCCGGTTTGTATTTTTTCAGGGGAACTTTTTCTTCCAGTTTTTATCTGAAAGTAACATATTTGCAAAGAGTTTAACTCTTCGGAAGTTTCCCACATTTTTGTATACCTAAAAATGATGAAGTGGGAAATCAAAAACCTTCTGTTACCAAAATCCTGTAAAACTTCATCAGTAAATTCGCTCATTTGAAAAATCATATTCAAGAATGTCGAGAATCGCTTGGCAGTGACATTTTTCCTGCGGTACAGAATGGAAAATTATATCATCCTATTTTGTTATTCATGTTCATCCGCCTCCATTAAAAGTTCTTCCCCGGGGGTGTATTTCGCAAAATAAAAAGCGGAAATTTCGTGTCCTCTGCCTCAGTTTTAAAGCTGAAATCTTTCATCGCGACATCGCTAGTTATGGGGGCCACGAGAGTTTGTCTCCCTAAAGTACAATACTTTGAGAGAAAAATATATCAATAATAATAATGAGTCTGAACTTGCAGTAAGTGTATGCGAAAGGATCATTTCAGATCAGATGAAGTAATAGATGGAATGGAGATAGAAACGGATTTAAAAAAACGAATTTAAAAAGGAATCAACTATAGTTTTTTTAGACAATATATGAATAAAACAAAACAAGAACTTAAGAAGCAGTGAACTGCTTGTGTGTAAGGAAGGATAATATATACAGGGTATTTCACAACGAGCATTCGTTAGGAATATATGGAGAACGATTCAAAATAAAAACTTGAAATTTTAGTAGTGGGTTTTACAAAATGGCCTTCTCAACTAAAATATTTTCAACTTCCGGTCTCTTTCCATTTTACCGGAAGTTGAGGGCAACTTCCTCACTCAAATGGAACACCCTCTATTTTATTACATTTTTGAATTTCTCAGCACATTTCAGACCCACTTTGTATAACAATGCCTATACCCAAATTTGTTAGTTTTCGAGATATTATTTTTTTTTCTGAAAAATTTGACAGTTACATCACCACTGCGATAAAATCATAATTCATAGAGAGTAACAGTTGAAAATGTGAAATTTCACAGAATCACACCTTGACCAAGTCATGAACAGGTCCATCGAATTTTCGAAAATAATTTACAGGGTGGTCTAAATTTCCACCTGAAACATAACATCGAGAAAACTAATGAAACACGGTTTTTTCAAATGGAAACCATACACTAATCTATTATTTTTGGATACTACGAAAAAAAGATATTAAATTCATGAAAAATGTCCTATACCTAAAATACACCCCTGGCAAGATATATCCGTTTTTGGTAAATATTTGAAATGTGAATCATTCGAAACAATACCAAACCAAGAAAGCTTTGAAAAAAAATGAACTAATATCAACTCTGTCGTTGGTAAAAGGTAACTCAACATGAAAATGGATGGATTGAAATAAAATACTATTAGAGAGATGAATTATATCTTTGTTTATTGATATCGAATACAGTAATTTTATTTTGTTTATATTTTTTAAGGTTAGATTTTACTGTAATTTTAGAATCTAACTTAATTTCTTTGAATTCAAATAATATTGTGGTTCATTTCAACAGATGTTCAAAGACATTGCCGTTTTGTTGTGAACAAGAATATATACTTTTTTGCATACCTCTATTTGTAGCTTCCTGTATGGAGTCAGGAATCAAATCATTGAAAGCTCTTAGAACCCTTCGTTTCATGTTTTCTTCATCACTCACAGGATCCGCATAAAGAATTTCTTTGATATATCCCCAGCAGTGGCGTCAGGTCTGGAGAGCGAGGAGGAAATTTAAATGGCCCATTGTAACAAAGCCACTGATCTTCGAACATCCCATTCAACAACCCAGCAACGGTATCAGTACTATATGCAGGGGCTCCATCCATCTCATACCATAACTTGAAACGGTATTGTTCGGAAACATGCCTTATGTATTCACCAACCACATTCCTAATTATATGCGAATATCTATCGCTATTCAAATTCTCTTCATAAAGATATAAACATAAAATTCGGAATTCCTTTATAGCGCAAAAAACAATAAAACTCCATGAATCCTGGAAGTTGCTCTAACGAACGAGCTTTGGATTTTCTGCTGCCCAAAAATGACTATTATGGCGGTTGTACATACCATTCTTGGCAAATTTGGCTTCATCTGTCCATATCTTGTTCTTCATGAACTCAGGATCCTCCTGTATCTTGATAAGAAACCATTCGCAGAATTCCACTCGTGCAGGTAAGTCGTCAAGTTTCAGATTTCGAACCTGGTGATATGTAAAGGGACGCCACTTATGTTTGATTTAAATCCGGTTTATTGACGAACATGAAATTCTAAGTGACTTTTTTGCGTCTTTCAACGAATTTTCTGGATAGGCTGTGAAGTAGGCCAAAACTAAAATTTCGATGTCCTCATTATTGACGAGTGGTTTTTTTTTTGTTGATGACAGACGAAAAAGATTCGAAATCACGGCAGTTTCTTAGAAGTCTTCTCAGAATATTTTTATTGGGTCTATGTAGATTTGGAAATCTTTCTGCAAAAACACGTCCATTATCTTATTGCATTCACCATAAATGATTATTAAATTCACGAAATCTTCATTAGAATACCCCAAAAGAAACATTTTGCACACAAATAGAAAACTACGAAATACACGTCAATTATATCGCATCAAATTTTGACAAATTTTTTGTAACTTCATTTGTTTTCGAAGCTTTCTTAGTTTGGTATTGCTTCGAATGATATACATTCTTGCCAGGGATGTATTTTAGGTTGACATTCTGGTGCTGTCACTGTAAAATTTTTTAGAAAACAAAATAATATGTCGAAAACTAACAAATTTGGGTATAGGCATTTTCATACAAAATGAGATACAGAGTGTTTCATTTGAAATAAGGAAGTTGCCCTCAACTTCCGGTATAACAGAAAGAGACCAGAAGTTGAGAATATTTTAGTTATGAAGACAATTTTGTAAAACCCACTACCACAAAATTTCGAATTTAATTTCGAATCGTTCCCCATATATTCCTAACGAACGCTCGTCGTAAAAGACCTCGTATAATTCATAATTGTTTGTATTGGAACGATTTCAAGTTATTAAGGTATATAGATTAATGGACAAAGTACAGTAGATTCGGGAAGAATATACGTGGCGTAATGGAAAACAGTAATAGAGATATATTATTCATATTGTTTTATGTAGGGATAAAAAATTGTATAAGGACGCGATTACAGTTAATCAAGACATACATAGAGAACTCATAAGTATTAATATCAAGTTGAACATACATGACGCAACCATTTTAGAATTCATGACACTGACTCATAATATTAGTTGAAGAAAGATATATTTGGAAGATGTACTACATTGAAGCTTGATGAATATCATGTTGTTGCTCTATTTTTCCAGCTATTTCTGCACGGGGTATAAGTATGATATATTTTTTGAGGTTTTTTTTTGAACATTTTTGGATTTGTCTCGCATTTCAGGTTTATCGGTATTGAGCTGAAAAGTTTTGGGCCTAAGTATTTTTTTGACCAACTGTTTTGTTTATGACTGGTATCACTATAGTTTTTTTTTGTGACGGGTGTTATATTTATGGTCCAAAATGATCAATTCATTTCTGTGCATGTATTGGGCTGTGGTTATACTAATAAAGAAAAGCTGCCCTGGATCGAATATTTCGGATTCTTCGTATAGGAGGTCGCTTGGGTAGGTATAGTCTCTTTACAGAATACATCTGGGAAAGAGTTTTCGCATTACCTCGAGGAAAAATGCAGATGGGCAGCCAATGATGCCATAATTTAGATGTGATTCTACTAAACTTTTATATATCATTATTTTTTGTTAAAAATTGAGAATACTGGACATACTTTTGAATTTACATAGAATACTAGAATACATCGTAACTTTTTCACCAAGTAATGAATGTGGTGGTTCCATCTGAGATGACTTTCTAGGATTATACCTAGGTACTTAATTTTTTGACATTCCTGATGACGGCCACATCGGAGAGAGCAATTTCGTATGCAGGCAGGTCTGTATTATAGCTACTGAATGTTAACTAGAATGCTTTTTAAAAGTTTATTTATAATAGCCTATAATCGAACAACATTTTTATCTGACTCAGCCACATCGGAGAGAACAATTTCGTATGTAGGCAGGGCTATATTATAGCTACTGAATGCAGCATATCTAATGATTTTGGAGTAAGTATTCAGGAAAAAAAGATTGTTGAGGTATATGTTGAATAATATTGGTCCTAACACCGTTCTCTGAGGCACACAACACAATACGTTCTTTTCATCACTCACTTTGTCACTTTGTCAACAGATTGTTTTCTATTCATCAGATAGCTTGTGAAAAGATCTTGTGGTATACCTGTTATTCCTATATCTTCAAGGATTTTTAGAAGTATATTATGATCTACAGTGTCGAAAGCTTTCCTCACATCTATAAAGACATCAATTGATGGTGTCGATTCATCTAAGAATTGATAGAAACCATACTGCGAATCTGACAGTGAACGGTGTTTTTCTAGAAACTTATTGACTCTTCTTTGAATAACCTTTTCCAAATATTTTGCTAGGCAAGTTGTTAATGAAATAAGCCTGTAGTTAGAAACATCACTCTTATTTCCATTCTTGTGGTTAGGTGTGACCACTGCCATTTTGAAAGATAAAGGAAATATCCCTGTTCTAATGATTTATTGACTATGTAGGTAAGTGATTGTGCTATGTATTTCCAGACAAGTTTTAGGGTTTCTGCTTTCTAATTATCAATCCCGGGAGCTTTTTTGTTCTTCAGTTGAGAAATAATTTCCTTTATTTTATTTTCTTTTGCAGGGTTTAGGAACAATGAGTGGTTGCACACCATTTTTTTTCTGAATATTACATGTTTCTATTAATTTTTTTTGACTAATCTTTTTTAACAGAGATAAAATATTCTTTGAAGTTGTTGGCTATTTTGATAAGATCTGTTATTATTTGTTCATTGTTTTTGGAAACTATTGATTTAATTGGTGAAATTTCTTCTTTGGTCAATATATCATTAATAGTTTTTCAGGGCTTTATAGAGTCATTTCCTACTTCTACAAGACGGTCTCTGTAATTATTTTGTCAAGAGTTTTCTTGACAAAAGTAAGTATGTAAAATAAGTATGCAATTTTAGATGTTCATTTGAATATTGTTTTGATATTCATAAAATTCCATATAAATTCACATATAATGCATCAGATAGAAACGAGATAATTTATGTGGGGTGATTTTTTTTAGGTTCTTATAAAAAATTGAAAGTGGTGATGATTTCTCGGAGATGTCGGATAAAAATCTTTAACCGCCATCTTGTTCAGCTTGAAAAGTGACAACGAAAACTTTATATATTTTCAAATAATGATAAAAAAAATTAAAACGAAGCTGGTAAATTTCGGTTTTTTTAATATCTCTGAAACCAATAGGAATTTCCTGAATTTAAAATGTCAATCAAATCAGCTCTTGCAAAAATAACTTTCTCTAACACAACCGACTTTTTATCTCTCACGGTTTTCCATTTTCCCTTCGCACGTCGGTACTTACTTTTGAATTTGTTTCTTTAATTACTTTCATGAAAATATAAAAATGTTATTTCTTTTGTCAAGATATTAAAAATAATTTATAATAAAAAAATATATCCCCAACAAAAAAATTTTAGATCTTAGACAAAAATATGTGCATGATATAATCTTTTATACTCACAAATATTAACATATTCTGCAACAAACAGAACACAGCCATACTAACCCTAGTAAACAGAACACAGCCATACTAACCCTAGTAAAACTCTAAGTATAGTATACGAACAAATCTGTTTGAAAAAAAAATGGCCAAAAATATTATATATATATATATATATATATATAGGCGAGACTGGGGCAAGATGAGATAGCTAAGACAAAACTCGTTATACAAGGAAAATTAAACTCTTTAATAACATTCTTTAACAAAAGAGGTAAGCATTATACATTTCTCTCTTATAATTAAACGTTGTAGCATGCAAAATCACAGAACTTTTTTTGGCAAATAATGAAAAAAAAAACTCGGCAAATTTCCCGTTTTGCCCCATAACTGGGGTAAGATGGGAAACGCTGTGGGGCAAAACGAATATATACGCTTTTTAATCGGGTAGACAGCGTTCACAAATGTGTGCCTCTTCATCTTCCTCATCTACTCCGGCACATGAATTATGCGCCCAACCGTGGCACACGCCGCAGATGACCCAACCTTCGGTTGAATCTAAGTATAAGTACCCACAATAGATGCAAGTACAGTCATCATCCTCTTCTTGGGATGAACTATCTTCCAATTCAGTTTCTTTTTTGCACCTTTTGGTTTGACGCATTTTCTGCAGGTTTTCCTTGTCAGTTGACTTTTTACTCTTCTTTGCAGTCTTTTTTCCAGGTTTCTTTATTTGTTTTTTAACTTTTTCAGTCACTTGATTATCAGTCTTGATTATAGTATCCCATTATGCCCCGATCATCTTGCCCTGATCCACACGTAGGTAAAAAAGATGACGCAATTCTAACCTCAAACTTTACCGGCGAAAAAATCTGGTTTGAATTTAATGTTTTGGACTACTATAATAAGCTCGGGATTGAAATAATACATTAACACAGGTACTTACATATCTGTACATCAGTTTTCGAATGAAATATCGCGTAAAAACACTTGCAATATCACTTTTTTCTCTCTGGAACGCAATAACAAGTTCTAACCTGTTCGCTCTGCTTGAACACACTAATGTATATATATAGTGTATATACTAGTGTATATATATATATATATATATATATGCGGGCGCTTTCGACTGCTGTCATCATCAGGGCTCTACTCAAACTGTCAGTTTGAGTAGATTTGTGGAGATCGAATCGTGAGGTGTAGTTTATGAAATCACTATGGATCTTCATCAAGAAACGGCCAAATCAATAAATAAAAACACGAAATAATCTTGAAAAAGTGACAATTCAAGCTATGATACTGCTTTCGGGAAGGTGCGAAGGTGATAAATGCCTGTAACACTTTTATGAAATTGTTTTTTTTATAAGAAACATTCATTTTGTCATGCCGTATGAATCGGTGGATTCATGGAATAAATGTATACGCTTGAACGGTTGATCCTACCTGATGACCATTTATAAAAAAACTAATTTTTCAGGAATTCATCATCTCTGCATTTATACGTCACTTTTCCGAAAATGTATCACATTTTCCTGGTTCATTAATATCCAAATTCATAAAAGCCCCACAAGAACTTTCAACAAATTACACCATTCCCTTTAACTTGGATTATTTTTTTTACTTTCAACATTTTAAAATACATTCTTCAACTGACGCAATAAGGCTGAAACTCATTTTCCACTTCAAGATTATTCAAATCATACATTTCTAAACGGTATCAAATGACCCCCAAAAGTTGGACTTGCGATCTATAGGGGAATTATAGTTCCATTTAATTTTTGCTAGACATTTCCTGAACTATTATTCTGAGTAACTGTCTCATTTTTATGCGTGTTTGTTATTTATTTATTTTTATTTTCTGATTATGTAGGTATGGTAATCATTCGGACTTATATTCAGAAATATATATCTGGACAAACTCAGACACAAGGACAAGATAAATAAATTGTCATAACAAAAATATGTTATTAACACCAAATACCAATATCAATATCAAAGTCTACTAGCCTGTCTAGTCGCAGGTTTGGTTATCTGATCCCAAAACAAATATTTGTTGAGAAAAAAGAAATGTTAAGAGAATGTTAATTTAAATTACATTCATTTCGGCATCTATAATTTGATGGAATAGTTTTTATGCCTCATAATATTTTGCAGGTATTTGTAAAAATACAACACGTGGAACAGAAGCATAATTCACCTATTGCCTCATAGATGTCACGCCTCACAATATTTTGCAGATATTTGTAAAAATATACCACATGGAACAGAAGCATAATTCACCTATTGCTTCATAGATGTCATGCAGTATAACATAGATTAAAATTCCTTGTCTGTGTGAACGGATTGTCCAATTATCTGAAGCTAAACCCAAAACAAAAATGTGTTGAAAAATTTAATAATAAAAATATTCATATCCAATTGTTTTTATTGCGGCACTAATTTTCAGGTATTTGTAAAAATGAACTGAATGGAACTGAAGTGTAGTTCAAGTATCACCTCATAGATGTCACATGCAGTATAGACAATGACTACACATACATTGAAGTTCCTGGCCTAGTCTGTCTGTCTGTCTGAACGTAATAGGCTGGCTAGTCACAAGTTTGCTTATCTAAAACCATAACAAATATGTGTTGAAAAATGGAATATTGGATATGTTTATTTCAAACTTTTATTCCCAGGTAATGCAGGTGTTTGTAAAAATACACAATATGAAACGGAATCGTAATTCTACTATCGTCTCATAGATGCCATGTAGTATAACTACAAACATTGTTAATCATAAATTCAAATTTCTTGCAGTGTTTGTCCAACGCTTATGGACATACTTTTGCGATTTTGTTAGACACGTCACGTGATCTCGTGACGTAACAGTGGTGACTCTGGATTGATTCGGTACTGCACTTTTAAATTAAAATAAACAAATTTCATGTAAATCCCTTATTAGAATATTATTTTTATATTATAAGGCTATTATTATTGCCTTAAGGGTTTCGTGGGTAAAACACTAGGTTACCGAAAATACACAATTTATTGAATCAAAGTTAGTATATAACAAGACTCGCTATCCTCTACACTAGTTATGGGGTTACTGTCTACTAATAATGACGGCACTCTCCAGAACAGAGACAGCAATCATACTCGCTGTCAGAAATATTCGTTCCAAGCTTCCTGTTGGCAACCGGGGGGAGTCATAGGCGTCTCGTAGAATAGGGCAAACGGTGTCATGCTACAATATAGGATTAAATACTTAATATAAATGGATTAATACTAAGTAAAAATTTTTCTTTTGCGGATGATAGGGCGAGCTATTTTGTCCTTTTAAAAAGTAAGAGGTTTCATCAGTTTTTTATTATTTTCGTGAAAACTGTAACTCTCCCAAAAATTTTGTAATGAACTTTATTTTAGATAATAGTATTATCAAAAATATTTTTTCATTACTTTTTTTTCATCTTTCATAATAAACGCTGAATAATCAAAAATATATAAGTAATAAATTGTTCATAGGTGTAACAACTTTTTTTATTCATCTGACAGAAAATACATAATATGGTTTTTATTTTTTATTAAGAAAATGAGAAATTTATATAGAATAATTTAACTTAAACCTTGTTCCATCAATGATGAAATTGATAAATCTACAATTTAATATATTATAATACTACATTAGAGCAAAAAGGAACTACTTTATCCAACACTAAATATATTTGATATAATTTTTTTTGCATGAATTTAGAAAAATAAATTCAAAGGACCAATGTTTAAATCACACACAAATCACAATTGTTTAAATTTTTTCTATCACGTGACCTATTTTCGTTGGCCTTCAAGTTATTATATTTCATTCTGATAGTTGTTATCAGTTTGCAAAATTCAAAAATAATATTTGCAATTCTTTTTGAAAGAGTTTTTACAACTCCTGGCCCTCTTTTAAATCCATTAAAATGATGTTTTTCGAAAAGCTTGTTTCACTTTTTAATTTTTTCTAACCAATTTAATTTTTAATAAGACCTCCCAATGAAAGTCGCCGGACCCAAGAACGTATATTATAATTATGATCTGCTTTTATTTTATAAGTATAATCGCAAAGTATTCAGCAATATATTCTAAAGAGTCCTCTGTTATTTCTGGAATATTTGTATTTGAAGTTGAAGGAATGTTAGTAGAAATATCAGGACTACTAGATGAAAATGAGCTACTGAAATTCGATCCTATTTTCTGCTCTAAAATCGTGTCTGCGTTAATTTCGATAGAATCAGATC
This sequence comes from Leptinotarsa decemlineata, assembly GCF_025532065.1. NCBI lineage: Eukaryota > Metazoa > Arthropoda > Insecta > Coleoptera > Chrysomelidae > Leptinotarsa > Leptinotarsa decemlineata. The sequence goes on along the minus strand of NW_027412533.1, from coordinate 6,105,750 downwards.
GCACAACAACCCAGCGCTACGCAATTTACAGGATGCGTTGAACATGGATGACCCCAGGTTCCGTAAAAGGGACAAACACCCAAGGCCGACGAAACAGAATCTACGACCACCCCCACGAGTCGCCGTCAGGCGACTCCGGTAAGCATACTAATCAGACTTTCTTTCAGCAAGTTCACCGCAGAACAACTCGACCGCGATTCAATTATCCTTAGATTCACTGAAGAATGCTCGACGCTAATAACAATAGCCGCCGGTCAGTTTTTGGGGGCCCCCATGCAAAAATTCAGTTAGGAATAGTCATGACAAAACATTTTACCTATCGCGAAAGAATAGCACCTAAAGGCTGACTTTCGACCAAAAGAGGTCATATGTCAATCTTGCTGAAGTGCCCATCAGTAAGTTGAGGACCGCTCGGAGAGCGGGGGTGGTTCTCCTCGCTAACTAGCTGGGGGGAGGGAAGCTTCTACTTCAGGGCACTCAACCCGGGAGGGGGCATGGGGGGTCGGTGAGAGGGACACAGCTGACGGGTCGCTCGAGCGAAAGAAGGGAGCAGTATTGATGCAAGAAGACGTGCAATCCTCGATTTCCTTCGTGAAATTGGTGGAGCAGAACCCGTGCTTATGGAATTATACATTGAACAGTTATTGCAGGACTGATTTGACAGGTGTCGCGTGGAAAAAAATAGCTAGAAAGCTGAAAGAAACAGGTAAGAAAAAGCTACAATAATTAAAGATATTCGTAGATTTCGAAAACCTATGGCTGAAGGGAGTTTGTCTGTGGACACCTTTAACTCCCAAACCTTTAATGATGGAAATCTGAAATGTTCACCACTTTTCCATCTCCGCGGGCCATATACTGGAAAATTGTTCTGGACCGAAACACTCCATGATGCGCTAAAAATAAATATTTTTCAAGGTGTCAAGTGGGGTATCGTTTGATAGATATGGACCTATGCAGAACATTTAATGAAGGTATTGGCTTAAAAAAGAAAGTAGAATAAAAACGTAAAAATGAGTTTTTTTTTTGGTTTTTATGGCAAGCCTACATATTTCCATTCTATAGGAATCGCTTCTTTTGGATTTAGAAAGTAATCACCAAGTCTATGACATAGTCGAACAGCTTGGGCCTGCGTTGTTAATCCCTATAGAGTACTGCCGTCAGGCATTGCTGGCACAGCGAGAGAGGGAGCGAAATTTGAAGGTTATTGATATCTTCCCTTCCGAAGGCGAATGAAATTATGGAGCCCACATGCTGCCTTCACCACTGCAATAACACACTTTTCGTCACAAGCCATTGGTACCTCGAACACGCGAAAAGCCAGCATATCAAAAGCACATTCAACACTTTTTCGGCCTCTGGAGAGACGAAAGTTGAAAATTCTTTTTACATCATTTAACACTCTCTTCGGAAAAGGCTTAAGTAGGTAGGTAATAAAGAGAAGGCTTCATCACCTATACAATAGTAAGGAAAAGAATCTTGATAAGTATTTCCAGGGAGACTAGTAGGGTTTGGAACATTCAGGCTATCTGCTTTTCAACGTCAGTGAAAGTAAACAAACTATCTGCACCTGCCATAGCCATTGGTACAGCAGAAAAAAAAATTAATTCATATTTCTCGATTCTGTATTTTTGTTGCGGATGTTTTCCATCGATGGAGCCAATACAATTGTGCAGATTCCACAGTTCGAAGTAGCGCGGAGTGTAGATTGCAAAATTTTCCAATCTGCTTCACATGTGGAGCGTATGATTTCACCCACTGTAGATATGCCTCTGTAGAACTGCAATGCCAGGTAAACGAATCTGCTTCCCGTAGCTAGGTACCTGAAATCCTAAAAAAATGTAAATTGATTCTACTCACAAATAACTTTCAACTTCATTAGAAAAACTCACTTATTAACTATAAGTAAATAAATACGAATAAAATACATAAATAAATGATTTATTTATTTAGTCCCCCTAGTATTGAAAAATCTGCTAAGCTATCTTCATTGATTGATCTGATAATATTACTTTCGTTTAATTTCCAGAACAAAATTGCCGGGACAGGTGGAAAAATTTTCGTACCGCTTATGGGAGGTCGCTCAAGCCACCAAAATCTGGGTCTGGAGAAAAATCAAAAAACCCTACTACTTGCAACCCACCTTGATTTTCTCCGTCCTTACATGAAGGGAGCTTCAACATCTGGTAACGTACCACCAGAAGAAGAAACTAGCACACAAGGTGATGAAGGAACACTAGATACCACGGAGCGTTCATCTAGTGGCTTGACATAAAAAAAACAAAGCACAGACACCCTGCGAACAGGAAAAAGAAGACAGTGACTGCACAGCTTAAGCTGTGGTGACTGGCTCTTCTTTCGCTCATTACTTCCGGATTTTAAGAAACTTGTCGACAGACGTAAAAGAGGGCTGAAAATTAAATTTGCTACACTTCTCAACGAAGAACTGGATCTAGCTGAGACAGAAACCTCAAGCACTCCGTGCTCATAGGCTTCAGCATCAAGAAGTTATCCCACGTTTCCATCACGGGACTCACGGGACCTCCTGCTCTGCATGAACAGATATTTTGCTTGTATTGGGGTATCAATAAAAATTTGTTTCTGTATTTTCAAAAGGAATAAAACTACATACCTTCTCATTTAACAACCGTTTACTTAATTCAGGAAATTTATTTATATCTAGTAATATGAACTTACCTTAGTGTGATTAGTAGTCTCTCAGCCGGTGGAACAGCAAGTCTGAAGTTTGTATTTTGCTTCTCCAGTCCCCTTGACACTAATCTCGATAAAACATGGTAACAATTTGAGCTCGTAAATTTCTGTTCATCTTGAGAGATCACACGAGAAACTGCAGCCGAACTGTGTTTATATTGTGAACATTATATGGGATTACCCAATATTTTCTAGATTCCCGTTTCCTCTTTTGCAAGTACCGTTGCAAAAACAACGTCCTCCTCTTAGGAGCTCATGACAACTGATGAAAACAACTGCTCCCTTGCTTACCCTATATAGGCAATCATATCGCTTCAGTGTGCATTGGAGTGTTACGAGAATAAAAGTTACATCGGGCGATAAAAGATTTCTCATGTTGCATCGCCTATATCCCTCCAGGGAGAACCACACTCACAGTAAAGACATAGAGTTGTCATACCTATACCAATACAATACATGTATTTGAAACGGGTAACTATCCTTTTCTGTACAACTTATTGGCTTGGGGGAGGGCGGATAATGATAGGTTATGGAGAGTTTGTTTACATTTGAAGTGAGTTGGACCATAAAACTGTGGCGGTTGGTTTAGTTGATAATCCGAGGGATATTATATATTTATAAAATAAATCATTTCAGATGAAAATGTATTCTGTTCAAATAGTTCTTTATATCGGACCTCACAAACCGTACCGCTTGTTTATCAAATCTGAGAATAAATCACAAATTTATTCATCTGATTTTATAAAGCAAAGTTCATTACTTTTGAAATTAACAGTTATCATTGTTATGAACTAGTTCATTTGAAATAATTTAATTTTACCCCATTAAATCACGCGCTTCATTATAAAGCCACTGTTTTATGGTCCAAATTACTTCCCGTAAAAAAACAAAGTCATGCTGCCTTCAATGTAAGGATGCCAAAGGCCTCTCTTTCTATTGTCTTTTGTTACTCTGAGGAACGACACCTTAGTCTGTCCAGTTGCAAGTTTCGTTATCTAAACCCGAAACAAATGTGTTGATGACAATGAAGAATCAAAAATGTTTTTTTTTCAAATATTATTCGTCATAGATGCCGCATCTGTGATGAAACATATGAATTTAAATTCCTTGTCGTGACTGTCTGTCTGTCTAAAAGCGAAAAACTCATAACTACCGAACGGGTTTTCTTACGATTTCCTCCAATTCATGGAGTGATTCAAGAGGAAATTTTGTGTGCATATTTCAATGATGTTTTGTGTGAATTGGTTAATATATGGAGATGCTATTGGTAAGAAGTCGGGGAGATGGTACTACCTACTGATTAGGCATCGAGGTTCAGCAAAACAATGGCAATTAGTAATGGCAAAATTTAATCTATCGTGCTAGAAAATAAATTCAAGGTAAATAGGTACTAATCTATTTCAAAATTAAAGTTGATTGTTGTTGACGTGCTTCTTTTCTTTTTGGATGAATTTTATCGAAGATCATTATTGTTAATTACTGATTGAGATATGCGGTTTCGCTCAGGGAGTTGATATGAGATTGGACGGTAGTCGGATTAACAGAATAATCTCGAAGTTACATCCCCTAACATTGGGAAGGTTTACCCTTACAAAAAAGGGTTCGGATGGTTCACAGTGTTCCAGAATATTCCAGACCATTCGAGACTATTCTGTTATGTTCCACAAAAATAATCTGGTATGTTGCGGGACATTTCCGAATGTTATAGACTGTTATTTTCCTGAATTGTTTTGGAAAATCATAGAAGGCACAAGTCTACCCTTGTATTTTGGAATGCATGCCATTCGAATAAAAACTGGAAGCTTTTTCGTAGAAGGGTTGGAGAGCTACCATAATACGAGATACATATAATTCCCTTAATGTACTGGTATGTTCACAAACGTTTCGGATTATTCTCGAATATTTCACTACATTTCAGACTATTCCGGAATATTTTGGATGGTTGTGGGATGTTGGAGAATGCTATCGAACACTCGAACTTTCAGTAGGGCGAAACTTCCAGCCCTTATGTCTTCAAAAACACGTTCTTCGGGTATAAAAGTAATTCTTTTTCCGAATTATCATCCCTTGATTGTTCCACAATGATGTAGAATTTCGGGGGTTTTTCTGAATGTTCCATACTGTTTTCGAACATTCTACAACATTCCAGAATGTTTCGGAACCCTCTTCATGGACAAGCTGATATGAAACTATACAGAAGAAATGCAGGCATATATGTTCTACCCATGCGAAGAAGAAAAGGCTGGCTAGTCGAATATAAGTGAAAAAACTATACAGAGAAATACATCTTGTGAGGTATCATCCCGAAGATTTATTGTTTTTTAAAATAATTGTCAACATTAGCAATTTTTGATAGCAAACGGCAATAATCACCAAAAGTCGTTAAGTAGTTTGTGATGACCAACTGAAAGAGAAAGAAACTCCTTTTATATTGTAATATATGTATGTAATGATAATTATGTGAGGTTATCTTGAAAATAATTTACAGTCTGTGGTGAGAAAAAAGAACAGTCAATTTTCAAATGACCTGGATGATGAGGTATGGAAATGTTATCACTCGATTAATCACTATTCCTTAGTACCAGGTTTATATAGTTGTAAATACATGAAAATTGCGGAGATTGTGACCTTATATACGTATATAAAAAATTTATGAAAATTAATTCGTGTTAGGTAATATCTCCTTTATGAATTGTCAGTGTGTTCCTATTCCTAACAATAATCTCAACACAAAAATATGTCAATATTAATACGGAGTATGGAGTATGTACGGCCATAAATGAGGCCATAAAAAGCCCAAAATGAGAGAAGTTTTTGTATGAGATTTTATTTGTCCTGATGATGTCAATGTGATGCACTATTTGGAATGTTTGGTGTAGTAATGAATATTACTGGAGTTTTATCCAAGACCAAAACGTTATTTTTAACACCTCGGTACGTGTTTCAATCATCAAGTCACCATCTTCAAGAGGAAAATTAAATTAATCTTGGGATAAAACTCTAGTAATATCGATGAGGTCATGTTGGTAGTCAAAACACAGAATTGATGTTAGATTCAGTATATCAGTAACTTAGTTTATATTTTTAAATATGATATTTGCATGATTTCAACAAATTTAACCATGCATACTTTCAATCCATTCAAATGAATTAGTAAATAGTGACTTTCCTTATACTTATTGCAGATTGGATAAAAGAGTTGTGACTACAAGTATAAACTATTCAATTTCACGAGAACGTCAGAAGTAAAAGCAGAAATCCTAAACGAAGACAATACAATCTATTTCAATAAATCACAAACACTTTTTTATTAACGCGTAAATCTGATAAACCACGAATGGAAGAACCACAAATAAACTGATAGCTGTAGAAGAAGCTGAGTTGCATGGTCTGTATCTTGTACCCTTTCCAGATTTGCAAACGCATATTTCGGTCTTGTATCCTTCGGGTAATTCTTGCTCGTAGCAGAAATCGCCAGTTGCTACAGATCCAGAGCTATAATGTACTTTCGCACACATGTAAGTTATATTATTCACTGAAAAGAAACAAAACAATCAGTAGCAGTTAGAATTGCAAAATAAACCTTTACAGTTTGTGTGCACAGAGTTAATGTGCCTCGGGGATCAATTTTGACTCCTTTATTGTTCATGCTATTTGTACAACTCCAACAACTCAAGATTCAAAAATGAATAGTGAAATCATTGATGTCGTTTATGAAAGACTTGAGTAATTGCACATGAAGTGACAATAATAGCATTTTAGTAAAATTGGATGTAAAACCATCACTAAAACAGTAGGTATGGGGTAAAATAAAAAAAATATGTATATAATGTAAATATATGATGATAAGATGACTTGAGAGCAACACTTCAATAATATAGTTGTAAAACTTCACTTCACCTCACAGGAGGTGAAGTGAAGTTTTAGGTTCACATTGTCTATATTTCAGCATGTGTTGGTGTTCCAGTGGGCATATACTTTTTCCATTCTTTCGTTGAATTCAGGCTCCCAGTTAAATATGCATCAAAAGTGCATCTTTTGATCTCATCTTTCATATGTTGATCATTCATCATCAAAAGAATATCATCGATATAAATCGCTTGATTTTTTCTTCAGTAGATAGTAGATAAACATAAAATATTTTTTAATGAAAACTAATGACAACTCTTTGGTTATCTATTAATTTATCATTTGGCACCGATTTTGGTGAAGTAAGAAATCAAATAATATTTTCACAAAATCTTCATAAGAACTCTATCGTGCCCCGGGATAGAGGCAGTATGGGAAATCCAGTAAGGGGCAGTACGGGGTACACTATTGTATTTATCACAGAATAAGCAGATGTGGATTTCTTCTAAATCTGCGACAACTCCTGCACAGGTTGTATAGGCCCACTGTCCACATAGCTGGCAACGCTCCGAAGTGTGGTCAGACTCAACACAATAGATGCCTAAGACATACTCCTCGACATTTTTTCCATCAGAGGGAGAAGCGTTTTCAGATGAAGTTGTTAAATTACGTCATACTCTTCGAATTGGAGACCGGGAAACGCTATTTTCGTCTTGTATATAGATGGTCCAGGCTGAGGCTCTGAGATAGGAGTTTTCTGATGTGAATGTGTCGATATTGCAGGTAAAATAGATTCGAGTGGTACACCTCTTCAAGGGGGGCGATAGTGGTTGCTGAATTTCAGAAATTGAAGAAGTTGTAAACGGTATGTCTGTTGTTGATTGAGCTAAATAATCTGAATCTGTGAAGTTAAATGGCCATATCCCACATTATTCGAATGCATTAATTGCCGTGCACATTATTGCAGCTTGAATATAAGCATTTGCTAAAATTTTGCTTATTAGAAAAGTTGTTATTATTCGCCCTGGGTGCAACCTTAACCAGTTAGAACAAGCATGATAATAATATTTCATGAAGCTAACTTCCAAGGGTTGGCACCTGTGGGTGCAATGGGCGGAAAGCAAAGCATAACAACACCATTCTTACGTGCTTCAATAACTCCGGGTTAGTTATTGAGGCCCCATTAAATTTGACGAACCGTTGGAACCAGCTCTTGAAGGTTTTACTTGTCATCCAGCCTCGAGCGTTGCATTCTGCCGTCGTCCCTGGAGGAGCTCGATCCAATAACTTCTGCTCCATTCTCTGTCGAAGAAATATCATCATAGGAGGCATATATAAGTTCCAGCTGCATTGAAACATATCCCGACGGTAATCGTCTGTTCTCGTTCTACAGAAAAAAGGGAGCATACTTGCTTCTTTACTTTTCCACCAATGGTTTTGCTCTTTGTTATATATTCTATCTGGCGTTAAATTATATTCGTCATAAACTTTCCCAAGCAAAGAATAAAATTTTTTCACGGCCATTTTGTTAAGCCTTTAACAGATCTACGTCAGCAATCTCTATAACATGGTTAAAATTGTGAGTGAGCATTTTTTCCGCGAGCTGATAGACTAGTTTTCGTAAGACGACAGTTGTCAATTCCAATAACTGGTTCTCCATATCTCTTATATACCTAACAAGCTCCTCTTCTTCTTGTTTGGAAAATACGGGTTTGAAGTTACCTGGAGCAAATATATAAAACGGTATCCACTGAAGAATTTTTGGCCAAACATGTCCCAAAAAGATATTAAAATTGCAAGAAACTAGCTATGAATTTGGCCACAATGTTTTGCTCGACATTCCTGACTTCATTTTCTGGGGTATAACTATTTTGCAGGTCTGCAGGTCAGCAAATTGTTCTCAGTAGACACTGCTCTCGTAATCTTGTAGGAGGACAGAAATTCTTGCAGGTCGGGTCTGTCAGATATGAATCTCGACCAGGTTAATCATTTTCGACAGAAAAATTTTCCAACCCAAAGTTTCAGAATTCTTATAAAAATTGGAAATACGTTTTGCAGGTCGGCGAAAATTCTTGCATGTCAGGTCCTCCAGACATGAATCTCGACCAGGTTGATCATTTTCGACAAAAAAAATTCCAACCTCCACCCTTTGAGTATGGAAAAATTCCACATTCCTCATTAAACTGAAAATAAACCTTGCAGGTCGACAGGAATTTTTGCAGATCGGGTCTACCAGTTATGGATCTCGACTGGATTTTTCATTTTCGACAGAAAAAAATTCCAACCTCCACTTAATAATTTCACAATTCTTAAAGAATTGGAAATACATTTTGCAAGTCGGCGGATATTCTTGCAGGTCGGGTCCTCCAGACATGAATCTCGACCAGGTTGATCATTTTCGACAAAAAAAATTCCAACCTCCACCCTTTGAGTATGGAAAAATTCCACATTCCTCATTAAACTGAAAATAAACCTTGCAGGTCGACAGGAATTTTTGCAGATCGGGTCTACCAGTTATGGATCTCGACTGGATTTTTCATTTTCGACAGAAAAAAATTCCAACCTCCACTTAATAATTTCACAATTCTTAAAGAATTGGAAATACATTTTGCAAGTCGGCGGATATTCTTGCAGGTCGGGTCTCCCAGACATGAATCTCCACCAGATTGATTATGTTCGACAAAAAGAATTCCAACCTCCACCCTTTGAGTATGGAAAAATTCCACATTCCTCATTCAAACTGAAAATAAACCTTGCAGGTCAGCAGAAATTTTTGCAGGGCAGGTCTGCATCTCGACTGGATTTTTCATTTCCGATAGAAAAAAATTCCAACCCCCACTTTATAATTTCCCAATTCTTAAAAAACTTGGAAATACATTTTGCAAGTCGGCGAATATTCTTGCAGGTCGGGTCTCCCAGACATGAATCTCGACCAGATTGATCATTTTCGACAAAAAAAATTCCAACCCCCACCCTTTGAGTATGGAAAAATTCCACATTCCTCATTTAAACTGAAGATAAACCTTGCAGGTCAGCAGAAATTCTTGCAGGTCGGGTCCCCCAGACATGAATCTCGACCAGGTTGATCATGTTCGAAAAAAAAACCAATCCCCATCCTTTGAGTATGGAAAAAATTCATATTCCTCTTTATATTGAAAATAAACCTTGCAGGTCGGCAGAAATTCTTGCAGGTCGGTTCTGACAGACATGAATATCGACCAGGTTAATCATTTTCGAAGAAAAAAATTCCAACCCCCACCCTTTAAGTATGGAAAAATTCCACATTCCTCATTAAATTGAAAATAAACCTTGCAGGTCGGCAGGAATTTTTGCAGATCGGGTCTGCCAGTTATGGATCTCGACTGGATTTTTCCATACTCAAAGGGTGGGGGCTGGTCGAGATTCGTATCTGGGAGATCCGACCTGCAAGAATTTCCGCCGACCTACAAAATGTATTTCCAATTTTTTAAGCATTGTGAAACTTGTGGGTGGGGGTTGGATAATTTTTTCTCGAAAATGATCAACCTGGTCAAGATTCATGTCTGGGAGACTCGACCTGCAAGAATTTCTGCCGACCTGCAAGGTTTATTTTCAATTTAATGAGGAATGTGGAGTTTTTCCATACTCAAAGGGTGGGGGTTGGAATTTTTTTGTCGAAAATGATCAGTCTGGACGAGATTCATGTCTGGAAGACCCGACCTGCAAGAATTTCTGTCCTACAAGATGACGAGAGCAATGTCTACTGAGAACAATTTGCTGACCTGCAGACCTGCAAAATAGTCACCTATACACCATTATCTATGAAACATTCTTCGCCTCCACGAGAAAGGTTGTCATCTACCCTTTAGCGTGAAAGCAACCTCTAGTACAGGGTTAATTCGAACTAAGAAAAACATGAATCCAAATTTTTATGTAATTCGGTGTTGTTTGGCAGAATTATACAGTTTCATCGTATTTTATTTTTAATCATTTATGCATGCTAGAATAACAAATATATCAAGCCTCGGTAGCGCAGTAGGCAGCGCGTAAGTCTCATAATCTTAAGGTCGTGAGTTCGATCCTCACCCGGGGCAGCTTTTTTTATTTTTGTTGATACAAAAGTTTTTGCATTTACGTTATTGCTGATGGCATGCCTCGATTCAAGGAACTTAGAACTATGATAATTATTAATGACAATTTCTATATGAAGCAGAAAGATGATCCCAAATATGCCAATTTGTTCAAAATGAGACCCTTTATAAAAATTTTGACACAAAAGAATCAGAGGAATATAATTCAGTGGATAAAATTAAAAAGCAGTATAGCAAGAATAAGCCGCATAAATGGTGATTAACACTTTCGCCAGGGCTGGAATCAGTGAGATTGTGTATGACTTCAAAGTATATGTCGGAAAAAGGCACAATAAAATACCAACTCCGCTTGGGATAAGTGGGGATATAGTAGTCAAACTATGTGAAAACCTAACCAAACGGAAAAAATTCAAACTTTCACTTTCATTTCCATAAATAACCGAAAACATTCATTGCACAACCAACAGATCCCAGCAATTTTAAATGCTTCAAAATGCAGATACGCAGAGTTCTGTACGAAAAATTCATACCAAAAATATCTGAAGATCTGAAACACTCAAATCGAAGATTCTCCTATAAGAATATCTTCATTTTATCGCATCAAGAATATTTTTAATAGACGACAAAACCACGAGATAATTACAAAAACTGATTTTTGCGATATATAACCTTCTGCAACTTTTGTAGCTATGCAGTTGGCTTTGTGGATTTTTTAAGCACCCTGAATTCTCAATTCTGTCCAAAAAGAGGTTATACTCGTATTCATTACTGGAAACCCATATATGATGAACAACCCTCATAGATGAGAACTTAAAATTAATTGTCATTTTTCTCACATGAACGTGCAAAAAATCATGTAATGATCATGATCAGCGAGGCGTTCAACAAATATGTTCTGAAAAATCAGAAATCATCGTGTAAGAGTATCAATCTTTTAAAAGACGTAGCAGAAGCAGATAAAAAATTGATACTGAGGGTTCCACTGTGATATAAAAAGGCGAGGGATATTAGTCTAGTTCGGAAAATAGTTCAGTACAAGTGACTGGTCATTAGCCAACAGTATCTAGCAATAATCAATGTAATTGTAATGAGATGTTGGAATATAGTGTTCTATAGTTGTGTTTTGAATAATTGAATAGAGATAATGGATTTTGCCGAACATGATATTATTTATTAATACCTAGGATAGTCTCCCTGAAAAATGATAATGAAATTTAATTATTAAGGTTTCTGATTTCTTTCCCATCAGCTTGGTTTTACATCAACTTTGATTTGAGAGATTCGACAGGAACCTCTGTTTGAGAACAGGTTATATCATCATATATCATGATCTATAAGATTCACTTCACCCATACACTCTTATCACAATGGTGTGTGGAAAAAGCAAAGTATACAGATTTTCTACAGAGCTCAGTTCTGAAATTAATCCCATCTAATGAACCTTACCTCGATTATTGAAGTAATAGGTATACTTCACGCATCGCTGGTTTGTAGTTCTTCTGCATAAAATGCTAGTTTTGTGATTCTCCCAGAGATAATCCATATTAGGTTTCGAACCATCATCTATAGAAATAATAATCAGGTATAGATAAATTTCAACTTACGAAAGGTTATTATGATTTATCACCAACATATCATAAAGGTGTATTATTTTGTTAGATTGATATAGAAACTAATAAAAAAAGACTTACAAGAAATTACAATTGGTGGTGTACAAGGTATATCTTTGGCCCTTTTCTCTTCCAAGTAATCATCACATGTCCCATTATATCTGTGGGTGATATTGTCGTAATCTGGACCAAACCATGTGAACTCCAAACAATACTCCCAATCTTCTTTTAACTCAGGATAGTCACTTGTTACGTTGGTGCTGCTCATATTAGTTTGACCTACAAATCAACGAATTCGGTCTGAAGCCCTCGATTTCATAATCACTATTTATATCCCAACACAAATATTCTGCTATTGACTTTCATAGACAAAATGTCCACACCCAATAAAATAATGAATATTATTGTGTCTAGTCCAGTTTTGTGAGAAATGGATTTGAGGTAGCAAATATTCCTAAAGAAATAGTCAGTGTAGTATTTGAGGTAATATAGCTATAGCATTTGATACACCTTGAAAGGTCATTAAATTGTTTGGGGCATATGCTGGGGGGCATGTATATAGCAGTGACAGACATGTTTTGTTTTTTGATCATTAGATCCCCTTCCAGTACTCCTCCAATATTTTTTGATAGACAATCACGATCTAGAGTTTCTTTGACATATACTAACACTGGTGTGTTATTCAGATTGTTCTATATCCAGTTATATTCATCAAAGTGAGGTCATCTATTCTGTAGGTTTCGGACAATATAATAAGATCTGTTATTTGTTCGAACTGATTCAAAAATATCAGAAATTTATTAAAGCTTTTTGCTACACTATATATATTCAGGTGAATACACATTAATCTATCGAATTCTTTTAATTTCAGTTCAGTTGGATCTCGAAGGGTTCATTTTTGTAGTCTCTGCAGATATATGGGTCCATCTTGTATACAGTATTATTTATTCGAGATTTTACCTCAGTTTGAGAATATGTGAACATTGAATCTATAAATTTTATTGGTTCATTGATTGAATAATATGGGCTTGAAGTTTCAATTCAAAGATACTCAATATTGAAATTGCAACTCAGTATTTAGGAAGTTGGTTTAATCAACTCTGTTTGTTTTTGAGTGTTCGTGTTTCTTCAGCTTTGATATGCTGGTTTCTGTTGACATTATATCTTTATTTGGAGTTGGTGATCCGTGTCTGACACACTCATCAATTTTTTCGTTGCCTATGATACCTGAATGTCATGGCACCCAAAATAGAGTTAATTTGGTCCCGTTTGCCAATTTTCTCACTTCTTCAGGACATTTCCAGACTAATGTAGATGTCACTTTCGGTTCATCGATGCCCCAAGTGTAGCCTGCTGCGGTCTGTAGAAATATTGATACAATAATTTCATAGAGCCTCAAATCAATGTCCCTCTCACATTACTAGATTGCGAACACGTCAGCCTGGAAGATTGATGTGTACTGGTGAGTAACTGAATTGAAGATTCCTCTCCGCTCTGAGAATTCGGGTTCGTGATGTCCCACACTCGGTTTCTGGAGCTATTGAAATTTACTTCAGCTGCATCTCATTTTTCTCTTTTTAGCCTACTTATGTCCTTTTGAATTCCATTGGCCATCTATCACCCTCCCCCTACGAATGACGACCCTCAATCAATCGTCTGGCCTCCAAGCTCGAACCAAAGTTTCACCTAGCGGTTGATTAAATGAGTGGAACAAATCACTCATGCCAACCCAACCGGCTAGCGCCCCGCCAAAGGAATACGTTCCTATTCAATCAATGATAATGATGATCATTTCAATTGAAACATTCATTGTTGATTCAAAATTTACTTCACATTCATTTTTCTACAACTATAATTTCTTTCTTTTTCTCTATATTCCCGCCGTCTCTCTTTGTCTATTATGAACCAATTCATAAATTACTCGAACTAACTCAGAAAATATATCATATATGTATCTATCTATAGGGGACTCTGATTCTGAATGTACCAATCTAGAAAATGACAAGCTTACCAAAAACGCTTGTGGTTGACCAGACCACAACTATATAAAGATAGACAGGTTTCATTTTTTTTCCTTAGTACACAGCACTTATTTTTGATACTCAATCATTGTGAGCCAACACTTATCGAATCAATGAAATTAAAGAGGGAGACTATGTACTGAGAGTTCTAATAATCGAGTGAATGATTGACTTACCTATCTTATCAGATTTGGCAACTTACCTTTGTTATATCTCACTGATTATTTTATTATCTATCTAATCGTCGATATTTCAAAGAAACGTATGAAGATTCCAGTCCAAATTTATTATGGTGGAATATAGATAAATCGTGTTGCTTCGTATGTAGAATAATTTCGTTTGTTCAGTTTGACTGAAATTTCTCGGCTTTTATTTTGTTTTCGAAAACCAGAAATAACTAAGTCGAACAATTTTTTCATGCATAAAGACTTTATTTGAAAAGAATTATTTAATAGATCTCATTTTTATGGAGTCAAATATAAAATGTTGATAAATGTAATATCTCTGAAACAGTTTTCTGGTAAGAACAACATTACCTACACTTATAATGTTTTAGAAAGATTTATCTCTTCCATTATTGTAGATATATTTGCTACTGACGAAGGTTTTTACCAATATTATCAAGGCTTATTTTGACAATTCATTATTCAGAATTTTGAAACGAGGGTATCTTCAATAGAAAATTGTTTGTTAGTTTCTAATTTATTTGGCAGTGCCTTCATTTTCCACACAGCACTAGATATTCATGGAATATTCCCTGTATATCATAAAACGAACGTATATATTCCAAATATTCATAGAATATTCTTGGAATATATACATGCCTTTAGAATATTCATAGAATATGCTTGAATGAACATGGCAGGATTATTCCCGAAAGAATGTGCATAGAATGTCTATTAATGGATTATTCTCCCTTGAATATTCTAAGAATATTGTCGATCGAATATACCATATGGTATATTCTTGGAATATATCCCCACGGTATATTTTGGAATATTCTATACAATGGAATTTTGAATTATCTTATAATAACGTATTCAAATAATTCAATATTATTAAAAACAAAAATATTTGAAGATCTTAATCGAATGCATAACCTAATATATATAACCCTGATAGTGTTAACCAGTTTTTGAAGTCAACGCGAAGATTCTGGATGAATTGCTCCAACAGCAACTGTTGGAAACGACAAAAAAATGTGAATGGGCCAATAAATGAACCAATTACATCAATAAATTGGATAATGCTCATCCTATTTGTCTTTTTGTATTTGAAATTATTTAATTACAAAGCGAAAAAGAGAAATGGGTAAGTGAAGAATTGGAGTAAACGTTTCTCATTGTTCAATTGAAGTGTAGCGCGCGACAGTCGAATAAGCTCTGTGAAAGCGGCTGTCCCTTAATGCGTGGTACATTTGCGTTAAATCCGACATTTGATTCAACATGACGGTTGACGTGGCAGGTTCGCGTGTGTAATGCTTGGTGTGTTGGTGTTATTATCAAAGTATAATTCTGTCACGTTCAGTGTACCATTTATAATTTGGGGTTGTCCAATTTGCAGTACAGCGAATAGTTTGATTTTGGATCTTCAAACAGGAGAGTTGCATATATTCAGTCTTCAAGAAAAGTAAGTAAAATGCAATACTATCGATAGTAAAGTCATGGTGATTAACCTACTATACCTCATTTTAGGTTCGAGGAGAGTTGGTGTGTGGGATTTGTTGGTTTGACTAAGTACATGTTTGAACTAGAGTGATTTCAGTTGTGTATCTTCAATAGAGAAAAGTAAGTGAATGACACATTCTTTTGTATCATTTGTTTTCATAATTTTTATCACTCGTTTTCAAGATAGTATCAATTTGCCCCAAAGGAAACAGAGTGGTACCTGGTACAGGCAGGTGCGCCAAGGAACTGAAAACGTAATGAGTACTTTTCAACAAGACAATGCAAGTTGCTCTCCAAGTCATAAAATGTTGTAAATGTTCATGAGTAACCTATGCGAAAAATATCTATTTCATTTTTATTCCAGTTTTATTGTGCCACTTTCAAATAGTGATAAATGCACATTTTGTTCCAGGTATTACTATTGAAACACTGGCTGATGTATTGTTGGACAAATATAAGAAAAACTATTCTGGTGATCAAAGTTTGGATAACTTTAAGTAAGTGAAATTCATTGAAGAACCCATCATACTACTCATTTTAAATACTTCATTTGTGGGTTTATTTTTTTAAGTGTGAAACCTAACCTAACCTATTTGTTGATGTAATACACTTTTTCTTTTTCAATGAAATGATATATTTATTATTTTTTAATTAGTGCTAATGAATTCACAGAGTTGTTAAGTTAGTATACATTTGTTTGAGAGTAGGAACATCCTAATTTGAATACATTTCTAATATTTGTAATATTACAGTATTCAGAAATATTTTATTCAGTGAATAAATATTTTGAATCAGATTTTTTATTTTTAATATTGGTTGAAACGTCAAATATTTCAGTGTATATTGTGTTTTTAAAATATATTTGTATATGAATATTATGTGTTTTATTACTTGTGTGAATCTTACATCAAAATGCAATATATACATGCCTAATAGCGGTTACTCGTCACATTCTTGGAATATTCCAAATATTCCTAGAATATTCATAAAATATATTTAAAGAATATTCTATGGTGTTTCTCTATTGTATACTCCTACAATAAACTAAAAATATCCTGAATATTTTATGAATATTCCTCGGGTTCTATTCCTGAAATATTCTTAATAGAATATACCTTAGATATTCTAAGAATATTATAAGATATTCCAAGAATATTCCCAAGGAATATTCTTAAAATATATCAAAGGTTCGCCAGGAGCACTTCCAGGGAATATTCTCCAGAAGATATATATATATATATATATATATATATATCCATGGCATATTCATACCATAATACAATATCCTCAAATGTATATTCATGAAATATACCTGGAATATCTATTGCTATGTGGGTTATAAATATAAAAAACATTTTCTAAACACTAGATCTGCTATAAAAACAACATGAAATACAATTCTGAGAAACTATTAAGTGACCCACTTAATCGCTCCTCCCTGTATAACATAGGAAAATGCTATGACCTAATAATAACGTAATAATAAAAAATGGAGCCCGATTCGTATCATATGATAACTTTTCAACAATACCCTATAGGTGCCAATTCGAAAATATAAAACACATACGCATGCAATAACATATACAATATATATCAAAATTGTTTTCAAATACGCTCACCAAATTAATGTAGATGGAATCTCCTAAAGTCTTCAACAAAAGCTACTCTTTTCCCAAAAACTGTCCCAAACTCTCACCAGGAACTCGAAAATATTCTCTAAAACAACTAATTGAATCAGACCGTGAATAATAATCAAAACCCAATCACATCGCGAATTCTTTCAATAATTTCACGAACTATATGTAGGAAGTCCGACTGATCTACTTCTGAGTTCGTACGCTCCTGACTTCTACTACAATTCAGCTAGCCAAATAAACGCGACAAACTCCCAAATACCAATATCACTTCTCGAAACGGTGACTTGAAATATCTCAATATTTCAACTCACTCTAAGCTTCTTCAAGAATTTCCAAATTTTGTAGGAAATTCAACTGAATTAGACAATTCTCCGCGCACGTCTCCCTTTACCTCAATTCAACTGAACTGCGAATATTGATCAATCCCGGTGCCCTGAACTACCACGTATTTCAGTACCTCCAGAATTCACTCAGAACTTTGTAGGAAGTCCAACCGACCTACTTCTGAGTTCGTACGCTCCTGACTTTTTACCTCAAGTCAGCTAGCCAAATAAAACGCGACAATTCTCATTAGTGGAATCCCTCCCGACCCAGTGTCTTGAAACACTTAGCACCTCAGTCCCTATAATAGCTTTCTCAGCAACCCCCCAAAAGGGCCAACTGACCCGATTAAGAGCCCCCCCCCCCCCAAACGACCCTATATGGTCCGCGCACGACCGACTTAATTGTCCCAAACAATTTTCCACCTTAACTCTGTTAGGGGATGTAATGCAAACACTGTTGATACAGCTACCCCGTACGGGGTAGTTCTACCCCTCTTGAACTTAATTTCACCCTCTCGCCCCCTCAAGCAAATCTACCCCGCTCAGATATAAAGCAATAGAATGTGAAACAAAAATTGAAAAAATGAACAAATATTTTGAATTTGTATCTACCGCGTTACACGAGCCGAGTACCATTGGCAACGTTGGCGTAAACTGAGGTGCTCGCACAAAGTAGATGCATCAACTACAATTACAAACTTGAAGATATTCGCTCTGGTGTAGACGAGACATCAATATGTCGAGCAAACATAAATGTATAAATGTTCATATTATGTGCAATCTCAGTCTGTGATGTACATGTAGTTATATGTATAGTTGAAGTAACCATTATTGTGCACTATTAAAGTTGTCGACAGTCTTAAAGGTAAAAAAACCAACAAATAGAAATGTAACGGCAGCAAACTAATTTACGTGGACTGTAGACTTGGCGGTTCATATTGGATGATTTTTACTAAGAGTGTTGTGATTGGCCGAAGAGTCATAAAATCAAATTTGAAATCATCTTACGGTGAGGAACAGAAATTATTGAATGCGGCCTTTGGTTATCGCTGCCGTGTACAGTTCAGGAACTGACTTTTTCCAGTGTAGTGATTCCAATAGCGATGATGAACAAGGCGAAAAAGATATACCAGTGAATAAGATTCGGATGCATTTGAATATTGAAACACAGAGAGTATGTTTCAATGTTTATAATAATCTACATTCTACATCTCAAGTTTGGTTTCAAGGGAAACAAACTATTACAAGCAACATCAGATTTGACCGAAACTCCTTTCTCAACTAAACGTAAAATAGTCAAAAACAAAACTTATGAACGCAAGACGCGATGTGATTACCAAAACCTTTAAATCTTTATCTAATAAAATCATTGAAAAAACAATATACGACTGTTACAAAATCAATAAGATCCCTACAACTGAAATCATAAGGAATAAATTGAATACTTCCGGCCATAACATGAGCTGCTGTGACAAAACTTTTCAGAACTGATTAAGAAACTAGGATTTAGATTTAAAATAATAAGTAAACGTCAAGCAGTAATGGAAAGCAGAAGAATAGTGGAATTGCTTAACAGATTCTAACATGCCTGCAAACAAAAGATCGCGACTAATCATTGTGTATTGCGGAGGAATTAAAGGATGGGCTCTGAATTCTTTGAAATTATGTAGAAAAAAGTTGAGGACTGCAATATTGACTATCATAAGAACATGGAAGCTAATATTTTCGAGGAACGGTTTGAAAATACATTGATCCCAAATTTGGATGCGATGACATGTTACATATTTTTGATTACGATCGTCAACTTTATCATAGAACATCGCATACGTTGATGCGTCACTGTGATTGGTGTCATCATGTGAATGTGGTTACACCCTGGTTCTACCCCGCTCCTTTTCAGAAATCTACCTCGATAAAAAAATATCTTGTGGCAACACTGAATTCAAATAATCTCATAAAAATTGCCACCAATCAGAAAGTCTGAAATTGTTTCCAAGACTGGTACTTTTAACGTCCTCTACATGTCCAGCGAATAAGTCCGCAAGAATTCCCGACTGGTCTCCGATATTTCTGATGTCGTGAGCCTGCTACTGATACATAGATGTCACTGCAAGGGTTGTTTTTATATTTTCCTCTGTCTCGAATAAGAGGTATGTAGACTATCCCAAACGGATGCCTTAATTTTATCACGCCATTAAAAATTTGAACTCATAAAGTCATAAAATATTTATCGATATTTATTAAACTTTTAAGTACTTATTGACAGTTATTCAAAATGGGGTACACAGACTGAATAATATATTTTTGACCCTTAACGTCATGATAATGATGAGGTTGAATGTTCTAAAATATCAGATTTCTAAAACATCAAGTAGTTAATTTCAACGACTTTTCCTTTGATTGGCTTCGCTCTTGTTGACCTAAAGTTATTTCTAAAAGTTGAGAAAGGTTCCCTTTTTCTACGAAAACCCGTCTATTTTGGTAGTCAATATTTAACGAAAAATAATATGTCCAAAACTTATTACATAATAATTTCAGAAAATTTGTTTATTATAAAAAAATACATGAATAGAACAATAAATATGTGTAAGTTATACTAAATGATTGTAGCAATAATGTAGCATGTTGTATATTCAATCCCAATAGTAAATGCGCTGTTGCAAAATAACGAAAAATATTATACATAAGGAGTTTATTACAAATTAAAAGTTGCCATAATATAGTCCTAAATAAGAAGTTTATTACAGTTCATAAGTTGTCATAAATAAGGTGTTCATAATGCACACGCGATCTCGAAGAGTAGTGGCTTCAGCCAAAATAAATAAAGAGAGTGAAGTCAGCAGTTGGGTAAAAAATGATTCGATTTTCCTTCCTCAATCTAAATCAACAAGGGGTACGACAAAAGAGAAATAAGTAGTTGCAATTCAAGGTAAGTAACACTTTAAATTAACTAACATTTTATATTTTTTGCTGACAGAACATTTTGATGATTCAATTTATACTAGTGAAAATAATATTTTGATACAAAACTTCATATCAACAGTGGTGTTTAGCTAAGGTTGATGATTTGTTGTTCAAAAATAAGACCCCTATAGTACTTTAAAATCGGATAACAAGACGTTAATCTGGAACAGGGATGGCCAACTTTGTTGGAAAAAGTGTCAATATCTGAAAATCTAGAATCTGAAAATATAAAAAAGAAAATTGCTATTTATGTCATTAATACATTTTCTGCACGTGAATATAAATATAATACCAACAGGTAGAACTGAAACCACTGGAATAAAATAAATCAAAAAAACAAACACTGCTTCAAAATATCAAAACTGCAACACTCTTCTAGACGCTTGTGTCACCATTCAAGTACCTGTTTAGAACTGAATTTATTGTTAATATTTATAAAATTCAGTCATACACTATGACGAGTTATATTACTGGTTGCTTTTGAAACAAACAAACTATAGATCAAGAAACTTAATCCAACAGTGCACTGATGAGGAAATAGTTGACTGTAAATGTAATACATATCTTTTTGAAAGTTTGGTTGAAACTCAGTTTCCCTCTTTGTAGTCTTTATATAACTCAACCCAACGATTTAAAAGGATGGCATTCAAAGTGACTAATGCTACAAAACTGGGGGATGAAAAGGGAAATCTATTTTGAATTGAGAAAACTAGAAGCCATCGCGTTTTTCGTTCAGAAAGGTCGTATTATACATTCAGGAACTTTCTCAGTATAGTTTATCTGGTTGCCAATACGTATATGAATATATTTTATGTACTAAAAATTAAATGGTATGGCTACCCATTCAAGTTTTAATTTTGGAATTGTGAAATGATGTGCATCGTATCAATAATTTTACATACAATATCACTCCATTCCAAAATGTTGATATTGAGATATCAACTTGTTATTGTCCAACATTGTAACTTGATGCGGCATTAACTGGATCTCTTTATCAAGGATTCCGTAAGTTGAATGTTTTTGATAAAATATATTACATAGATGAAAGGTTCAATCGATCGTACCATAAATTTTATCCAATAAATACAAGTTTTACTCCGTGGTCTTTCCATATTATGTAAGTCTCAGTGGGATAGCCCTCATAGATGATGCCAGAAAATGCGAAGAAAAAAAAATTATGAAGAAGAAGATGTGACACCATTAGAGGTTAAGTATTAAATCTTCAGTTTGGCACTTCTCTTCTGACGTGTCTGTTAAACTCTAAAGGGAAAATATTTTATTGATAGTTTTTTAACATGCACTCCCTTCTTCAAAGAGGAAATTCTATCTTGGCATATGCCCTTAGTGTTTTGGCCTGCTTAACGTTCGCTTGTTTCGCATCAACAGTTTTCCTCAATTATGTTACAAATGCTAACATGAATACTGTAAAAGTAGTAGTGTGAGTACTTTTTCAATATCACGTTAATTCTTACAACGTAATGTTTGTTTTACAGTAAAAATGTACCTGACTACAGCGCAAGTCGAGAGAAGAACGATCTCGGATTCCTTACATTTGATTTACATACTGATCTTACAGGCCTCTTCAACTGGAATGTCAAACAGCTATTTCTCTATCTCACTGCAGAATATCAAACACCTAATAATGAATTGAACCAGGTTAGATATTTGATGAATATTGCACAGATTAGTTTCAGGCAAAGTGTGTTATTCGGCAAATAATATTTTCTCAAATCTAGTTAAAACCACATGAGATTGATACTATTTATCTAGGCCTTTGATATGTTTGGTTATAATATTCTGAAACATGTACCAGATCTTCATTCGATGAGTGTTATTTTCAATCTTAATAGCAGCACATACCTACAATATAAAGTAGTACAGTATAGTAGAGTACATATAGAATACGTAGAGAGCTTGAACTGTTTTCAGATAGGAAATTGCTTTCTATTTCTCT
The DNA here is from genome assembly GCF_025532065.1 of Leptinotarsa decemlineata. Taxonomy (NCBI): domain Eukaryota; kingdom Metazoa; phylum Arthropoda; class Insecta; order Coleoptera; family Chrysomelidae; genus Leptinotarsa; species Leptinotarsa decemlineata. The sequence continues at coordinate 6,082,946 of NW_027412533.1, read as the reverse complement.
GTAGTTTTCACTGCTAAAAGGCTACTAGATAATATCAAAGACAATGAATATTGAACTGAAGATCAAATGCCAGAAGTCAGTCAGAAATATCATAAGTACATTATTTGGTACCTGTATCATTGAATCATGAACAAAGAGGTTTTGGTACTTTATAAAGACTTTTTGTAAGTCACTTTGTTTGCTGTTTTTCTGAGTTTTTCAACCTTCCAGAATCTGAAAAATAAACAGAGAATCTGCTGAAGTGTAATAAAGGGCAAACTGAAAAGTTTGTAAGTAAAAGATACTAGCCGGCCATTGCACCATAACTATGTTAGAAGAAATATCAACTTCCAACTTCAGTCAAGTACATCAAGATTCTTTTAATATTCATCTCTATTTTGGGGACCAAATTACTCAATGGTTTATTAACTTTTATAAATTTTCAGGTAGTTCTTTGGGATAAAATTATTTTGAGAGGTGAAAATGCTGTGCTAGATTTCAAAAATATGAATACAAAATATTACTTCTGGGATGATGGTAACGGTTTGAAGTAAGTTTCATTTTCCCTTGTCTAGTCTATCATGAGAATAACATGTTTCGATTTTCAGAGGAAACAAGAATATAACCCTGTCCCTCTCGTGGAATATCATCCCAAATGCAGGACTTCTACCTAATATTTTCGCCAGTGGAAGTCATTCTTTCAAATTTCCCGCGGAATATACTACAACTAGAATGTAAGAATATGTATGACTGTGAATATTCTTTAAAAAAATATATACAAACTCCAGCAGACTTGTATCACCTTTACCATTTTTGTTTGATAATAAAATCAAATCAAAAATCATGTACATGTTTAGTATATTGAACTCCTAACATGGAACCCCTGAGTGCTCCTTTCAGGTAGGAGTTCAGTTATGGACTACTCAACTCAACCAAGTACCATTTCTGTTTCAATATAGGTATATAAATTTTCATGAGCAGACAAAAATTGGAAAAATGTAAAATTATTACAGATTGTTATAAAATCAAATTGATACCTACTTTGTGTAGGAAATGGTTCTAAAAAGCTCTCAATGCTTTAACAGTTTCCGCCTCTAATGTAGGCGAGTTCTTGGGTTCAAAATTTTTGATGAATGGGCTCATTCATGCTAATCCAGTTTTTTATTGAAAATTGTATATCATAAAAGTAAATCATCTCCCAATTATCCCACAAAATTTTCCGGTTTTTATGTCAATTAACAACTGAGCAAGGGCAATTGAAAATGTGAGATCGCCCGCGGTACATCCTGACGTCACACCAGGCAATGAGCTTCGAGCGGTGGCAACCGGGCCTGTAGCTGGAGATTATGAATCACTGCCATCGTCGGATTTTGTTTCATTTGCTGACTGGTTTGAAAACATCACGTGTTACATATTCACGCAGTTGATACACTGCAGTAAACAACACATGACTTGTTCTCTACGGCTTTCGCACACATATTTCGCTTATCCGCCAGCACTCCCTTGTCGCCGAGTTGACTGATGTGACGTCAAGCTTGACCACATTCAACTATTAATTTAAGGGGGAAGATAATGAGTGAAAATTCAGATTTTTTTTGCAGATGTACTATTTGAAACATAAACTTTCAAATAATGAAATAAAAAAAATTGTTAAATGAGCCCATTGTTTCAACCAATGAAAATTTAGTAGTAGTTTATTTAAATAGGAATTCCTAATATACACTAATAAAAAGCATTTAACTTATTCAAAATACTTTTTAAGATTCAAATAATGAAATAAAAAAAAATTGTTAAATGAGCCCATTTTTTCAACCAATGAAAATTTAGTAGTAGTTTATTTAAATAGAAATTCCTAATATACACTAATAAAAAGCATTTAACTTATTCAAAATACTTTCACTTAAGATTCAAAATACCTTTACAACTATAAAAAAACTCATGTTAGTGTGTCCTTATATTTAAAAGAATTAAATCAATCTAGTATTTATTTAAAATCAAGATGAAGAAGAAAACGAGTTCACGTGAATATAAAATATATCACTAATATTGTATGCCTAATAAACAACATTGGTTTGATTTCTGATGTATTCAATTAATTTGTGTTTAGACATAGTCATTGTCCTTGCATTTTTATCATTTGTGGAAGTCAGTTATAAGAATCTAAACCTTTAAGAACAGAATTCATGGTCATTTTCAGATTTGTTCTATATATATGGAAATTTACTCTATTTCTAGTGGAATAATTGTGGATGTTGATTCAAAATAACAAATTCATTAAAATACTCAGGTTGGCCTCCCTGTGTTATCTTGAATTTGAATGTCATAGTCATATTAAACAATCTGCTTACAACTGATAACCATTACAGTGCATCCAGCATTAAAGCTATCAGTTTTAATTTATTACATCCCAGAATTACCCGCATCCCTCAATTTTGCATTTTTTTGTAATTGAGATTTTTCATTCAAATTGAGTAAGTATAATAATGAGCTGCAATAATCAAAATGTGGTTGAATGGTGCAATTAGCAAGTAATTCGAGAGTTTATGGAAAGATGACCAGATATTCATGAAAAAAACATTTTTTTTTTATATTTTATTTTTACTGTACTGGGCATGCTTGTGAAAATTCAGATTATAATCAACAATGAATCCAATGTATTTAAATTCAGTTTCAGTTTGTATTTGAGTATCTTCTATTTTTATTTTGATGTAATTTATGTTTATTTGATCATATTTATATCTATTCGCAATTATCATTGCCTTTGTTTCTTGAACATTCAATTTCAGTTTGTTCATTTTCAAAAATGTGCCCAATATTTTCAATGTACTATTCATTTTTGTAATGGCTGCATTTAGATCGATATTACTTTCAGTATCAGTGGTCATCTGCAAAAAGATTTATGAATTCACACTCTGTCTATGTGGCCCCAACACACTGCCATGTGGTACTCCTGATTGAATTATTATTTCCTCAGAAATTGAATTACCCACTTTGGTCCGCTGCCTTCTATAACTCAAATAACTCCTAAACTATCCTAGAACTGTACCAGAGAAACCCAATATTTCCAACTTTTTTTAACAAAATGCTTCTATCTACAGTTTCGAAAGCCTTTTTCAAATCAACAAAACAGCCACAATATCCATATTTTTTTCCATTAGGAAAGAGTCAGTTGCAAAAATGTTTCACATGAGTGTTTTTTCCTGAAATCTGACTGATTGAGATCTAAAAACCCTTCAACGTGTCTATAATTCAAAAATGGCTGTTGTCGGTAGTGGTAGTGGATTAGATAAAGTAAAGAAACTATGCAAATACTGTGAAAAAAATGCAAATACTGGCTTAACGTCCGTTGGCTGTGACGCAGTTTACCATAATGCATGTGCTAACAGAACGAAAACTTGTTGTGGAGAGACAATTAAAGAAAAATTCATGTTGGACATCTGCATGACAGAAGAAGCTTACCTGACTGAAGAAAATAACCTTCCGAAGCAAATTATCTCGGACAAAAACACCATAATTAATGACAAAGATGAACTCGTTCGACTACTAAATGAGAAAATTGCATTTCTAGAAGATAAACTGAAACACATAGAAGTACAAAATGTCTCAAAGAAAATTTCATAGTAAAGTACATCAGAACTGATTAAATGAACAACTTGAAATCTTTCATGGTTGCTGCCGATTTCAAGTTCAAGGAGAATTTCTGCGGTTACAGAAGATTCAACTTTAGAAGAGATTGTCTCCAATATGAAGGACAACCAAGATCTTTTTTAGAACTAAAGTACCAAAACAAACAGAATCGAATCTAAATAATATAAGCTTATCGGAAACAACGAACAGCAACTACAGTGGCGTCCCAGGTTCAAACATTACTCATGAAAAACTAGGTCCTGTTGAAGAACTAAAAATTCTACATCTAAATATTCAGTGCCTTCGGAATAAGATTTTGCAACTAGATAATTTTGTTAATTGTCTCAATAACCTAAGTGTACTGTGCCTAACTGAACACTAGCTATTTACAAGTGTTATACTCTTAAAGATTAATTTATATTTATTGCCGACATAATCATATACATGGAGGTACTTGTATCTACATAAATAATTTTTTTGATGGCAAAGAAATCATCGAAATTAAACAGATATCTCAAGAATTTCACTGTGAACTTCTCTTCAATTTACTTGTATTATTTGTATACTGATCACCCTGTAGTAAATCTGATTTTACTTAGTTTTTAAACATAATGACAGAAGCTCTCATCTATATAGAAAGGCATTATAGCAGAGCTAACGTTGTTATATGTGGCGACTTCAATGTAAATTTCCTAAATCCGGAGAAGAAAACGAACTTAGTCGTTGACTTGTTTCAGCAGTTTAATCTGAGCAAGAAAATTCATTCACTCACCAGAGTGATGTGAAAGTCTAAAACATGCCCTGATAACATATTCTCAAATATGGAGAGTTCAAATGCAGAAGTTCTTAGTGTTCCACTGGCAGATTATGATCCTCAAATCTTCACATACAAAATCAGGTGTGACAAAAATACTAATAAGAAATATGAGCTAAACTTTTCCAACAAAAATCTAAGTGTATTCAAAACTCATCTCACTGGAGAATCATGGTCCGACGTGTACAGTAAATCGACATCTGAGGAAATGGCGCTAAAATTTCACGAAATATTCATGACACATTTTGAAAATTCTTTTTCTTACATTGAATCAAGATCACTGAAAAAAACCCACAATGTCGATTATTGGAGAAATAATGCCAACAGCAAAAACTAAATGTTCAATTGGCATATGACATGAATAAAAAAATCTCCTAGCGATTTCAATAAATTGCAATACGAGCTGAGTAAAAAAATACAATGGAATGCTGCTTGAAGCAAAACAAAATTATTACTCGAATCAAATATTCCTCTCCAGCCATAAAAATAAGACAATCTGGAAAATTATAAACTCTGAAAGAGGCAATGACGTGTTCGATGCATCATCTGTTTATCAATGCGATGTGGATCTTTTTAATGAATTCTTTACTGACAATGCGGAGAGTATTGTTAATAATATTGCCACACCCGAAAATGTTTCGATTACTTTGAACTCCTGTACATCATTTAAATCCTTTTACTTACGCCCCTTCATCAAAGAATAAATTATCATTATTATTAAGAGTCTGAAAACAAAAAAGACGCAAGATGTATATGGTATCAGTACTTATTTGCTCAAACAATGCGCATCGCTAATCGTTGAACCACTTACCATCATAATAAATAAATGTCTTTCTGATGGTTTCTTTCCATCAGTGTTCAAACCAGCCAAAGTTCTAGCTATATTCAAGAAGGGAGATGAAAAATTACCTGAGAATTACAGACAAATTGACATATTGCCCACCCCATCCAAAGTAATGGAAAAAGCTATTTTAATACAGTTTAGTAACTACATGGAAAGCAATAATTTCTTACATAATCATCAGTTTGGGTTTAGGAAAGGTAAAAGTGCCATAGACGCTATAAACAAATTAGCTAATAACATTATTGAAGATCTGTCGAAGGCTTTCGATCGTGTCAGTCATAAATAAACTGTTGGAGAAATTAGAATGGTATGGAATTAGAGTAATTCCCAACAAAATAATTGAATCATATTTAGCTAACAGATGCATCGCTGGCATACATTGCAGACAATCATGCAAGACAGTTTTTAAAGATCTAGCTATTTTAACACTACCGTCTTTATATATTTTGCTCATAACTATGAATATCAAAAGAAATTAATCATACCATACAAAAAACCGTATGATACATGATCACAATACTCGCAGAGGAAATGAACTGAGACTACCTTACTCACGATTAGCCCTCGGGCAAGACTCGGCAAGCTATCAAGGAGTCATATGTTATAACAAAGCAACTAGGTTACTAGGAAATATTGAAAATTCAATACATTCAAAAAAGCTTTAATAGACTTTCTCCTAAATAATGCCTTTTACAATGTCGAAGAATTTTTAAATTTTAATGTATAATTTGCTTTTTCTTCAGTTTGTGTGACTAGTCTGATAAATATTGTACCAGTAATGTATATGTTATATGTGTATGATATTTTAATTATGAATAAATTCTATTCTATTCAAAGAGTTTACAATAACAATATGATAAGTCAAGAACGTATTATCAAAAGGGGAGTCCCACAAGGATCCATACTGGGGCCTTTCCTGTTCCTAATTTATGCTAATGATTTACCTTCATTTATGCTTCTCAAACTTGAATTACTGACAATATTATACGCTGTACATATAGATAGAACCCGTGATGTTGATAACATATCGGCAAATATTTGTGCCTCTGCTAAACAGTGGTTTGACTCTAATGAACTGTATAGGAATGAAACAAAAACAGAAATTTGTGTATTTTCAAACTATCGCACTGATGCCATTTCTACATCAGAAAGTATAAAATTTTTGGGCGTTCATCTTGACTCGTCTCTTGCCTGGACCACCCACATCAGTAATCTTTGCAACAAACTAGCAAAATCTGTTTATGCCATTAGGCGAATAGCTACAACGGCTGGTCAGAAAGCAGCTCTAATGGCATACTACGTCTTGTTCCACTCAGCACTGAGTTATGGGTTGCTGTGCTGGGGTAATGCAAGGTACACCCATCTTCAAAGAGTATTTGTCTTGCAAAAAGCTGCTGTACGTAGCATTGCAAAAGCTGAATATAATGAACACTGTAAGCCTTTGAGAATACAGGAATCATGACTCTATTCTCACAAATTATCTTCAACAATGTTCTGCATGTCAAAGGAAATTATCACACACTTACAACACACTCTGATATTCACTCCAAACACGCAATGGAAATAATATTGTGCCCCTCTTGAGAAGATTGGATAAAAGGAAATCAATTTACTTCCTAAAAATCAAACATCTGCCACTCAGACTTTTCAGAAATACAGTGAAAATACTTCTCACTGCCTGTATACTCTGAGTGACTTCAATGTTACTCTTAAGGATTCGCTTGGAGATACCTAGTGCATCTTTTCCACTTTTCATTCCTGTTTCTTTATTCATTAAGAATTTTTAAAATGCATTTCATACTCTACATTTAATTTTATTGTTACATTAATACAGCTTCTTTATGAAACTGTGCAATATAATAGGTGACTTGTCCAAAATATTTGTATTTTTTATGGGCGCAATAAAGTTATATTCTATTTTATACCCTATTTCTTAACTCTTTTCCAGTCCGTGCAATGTATTAACAAGACGAAAATTCATCGCTTTTGTTGTGCTCGTAATTTTTGGTATAGGTGTTACTGTTGTTAATTTTCATTTCCCGGGAATTAACCAGTTTGTACAGAGACACTAATGAAGCTTAGAATTGCATTGCCTGTAATATCAAAAGTGCCCTTGATAAATTTTATACTCAATATATCATTATTGTTTTTATTTGATAGGCTAGATACAATGTTCTCTAATTCTTTGCGTTTTGAATGGAATAGATTTACTATTCGGTTGACTCATCGATAAGTTTAAGAACTCGTGTTTTTTGGTCATGTCTCAAAGTAACGTATTCCAAAAACACTTTATTGTGAGATTTTCACTAAATTGTTTTACAAAAACGCAACACGTGTTTCGCCATACAATGGCTTCATCTGGCGTGTCTTTCAACTTGAAAGACACGCCAGAGTTTCACTTACCAAAAATTGAAGTCAGTTTGAATATTCAACAAAAGGTTCTGCAATAAAGACAACCAAACTTTACCACTAATTTCAAGAGAATCTTCAAAAGTAGTAGTTATATTGCAGTTCTCACTGAAAAAAATGATCAAACCTTGTTGCAGGGTATCAGATGAACAGATGAATCAGTTACTATTAATCTTGTTCTGTTAGGCAATTGAGACTGTATCGATTTGTGTGGTTGACCGCAAATTTCCATTCCCTCTTTAAGATATTGTATTCCACAATATTGAGTGCATCACTAATATAATAAAAAAATCCTATTGTTTTTTATCTCTGTGTGAATTAGAGACAAACTCTAAACAATCTTCAACTGTTGCGGCTCTGGATTTTTTCTTTCTTAAACCACCAGTCCAACTGAGGAAGCTACTGTTGTAGTGAAATACATATTGGAAATGAATTATATGTTGTGAAAATTTGTAATTATCATCATGAATAGTGTTATTATGAATAGACTGACCCATTACTTGATGAAATGAAAATCAATAACACTATCCATATTAACAATTAAATTTCTAGTTCTAGACGCGTTTCGCTAACACTGTAGCTTCATAGGTAGTAATGGTGTTAGCGAAACACGGCTAGAATTAAAAAATGTTTTATTATCATGGATAAGAGTGATGTTGATTTCCACCAAGTAATGGATCTGTGTATTCAAAAAAGGCTTATCAATTAATAATGATAGCTTCTAGAAGCTTATATGTGATTTTTCAATTTCTATACCTTGGTGATTATTTGCAATTATAAAATGGTTGTTATTTTAATTAATTATTTATTTGCAACAGATTTAAAATTTTACCAAATTCAATTTTCTAATTTTCCTTCATACCTGGATTTTTATTATATCCCAACTCTGTTTAACCATATTAATATCTTTAAAATTGTTGGGTCGATTCTTTTTTTAATGTATCGTATTTCATTATATTGTTCACTAAATTCCTTTCACAGCTTATTCATTTCACATAATTGGTTATACATATTGTTTTTTAACATTTTTTGTATAAATCAAAATATAGCTAAATTTGGATATGACATCCAGTAATGTAAACTATTTTTTCTAAATTCGTTTTTCCACAGTAGAATAATCTTGATTTCTCAAAATATTTTAATAATCTAGAATGTACTTACTGAGTTTTCAGTAGTTTTGAATAAAACTGTTGAAACTGAAATTGGTTGATATTGTCATTCGGGTATTTCTGAAAACAGATGTAGCTATGCTGGGAAAATTCCCAGTTTACTAAAGAGAAGAAAAAATAACTGCATCAATAATCAAAATTAATTGGTGATTTATTTTTATACTAACTGAAACAAATGAGTACCATTACTATTATCATAATGGATGAAAAATACAAATATATCGGGTTACATAATCACAAAATGAATCAACAGTGCAATAGTATTAAAAAACAATAAATTATGTAAAAAACAGATATATAACATTCACACTTAAAAGTATTATAGGTACAGAATGAAAAACACAAGGAAATATTGGTCCCTGCCCTTCATGTGGTACTTTCAATATCAGTCTGTATATTTTTGTCTTCCTGTTTGAGATTTCCGCACCTCTGGGCAATATCTAACATTTTTCTCAATCCCTGAAAAGTGGAATAATTATCAAGATATCATAGAAAATTATTAAGTTTTTTAATGAGGACATTGTGAATTATGAACCTTACATTTCAATTTTTACTTAAAAAAAAATCCTTCCTAGTTGTGAAAGTGATCTTTCTAATAAATAAGCAATATTTTTCTTCTCTACCTATTTTTCTATCTATACCCTGAAAAATTTTCAAAAAATTATTTGTTCTCACAAAAGACCATTTTCAGAACTGTAATGAGTTAGTTCTGTTTGAAGGATGAAATTTCAATTTCCAGTTCATGATTCTAGTTTTTATTATATTCTCCATTAATTTGTCACTTCACGTAAAAACATAAAATCTACATTTGATATTGATGAAAACAATAATAATAACCTTGATTGCTCAACTGTTTCCCATTTAAAGAATAATATTGAATAATAATTAAAATAGTATTTGTATATTCTAATACCTAATACAAAAAATAGCAAAAACCTGTGTTGATCTACCTACATGCATCCTGATTATTTTGATCAGTTCCTTAATCAAGCAACAATAAATATCATGTTATATACAGTTCCAATTGAATGAATTAAATATTGTATATATTGGAGACTAGCGACCCGCCCCGTTTTCAATGCTATTACTAAATATAAATTCACCCACCGGAAATTTAAGGGCATGGAGAAACAGTGATGAAAAGGTAACTTTATTTTATGAACGCGCCTTTTTTCCCCGCGACCAGTGCTTTCTATTGCACATCTACAATATAAAAGAACATACATACATAATTTCTTCCTACAAAAATCTAGCGGTGCAGAGAAACAGTGATGAAAAGGTAATTTTCATATGTAAATGCGTCCCCTTCATCCCCAGTGTGGGCACCCCAGTTGGAATATTTAAAAATTCTTTCTTATTGCACATCTACAACATGAAACGAACCTACATACAAAATTTCAGTCTCCGAAAATATATCGGTAGGGAAAAACAATTATGAAAATGTAATTTTCATATGTGAATGCGCCCCTCTTATCCCCAGAGGGGGCGCCCCAGTTGGAATAATTAAATTTCTTTTTTTATTGCACATCTACAACATAAAATGAACCTACATACAAAATTTTAGCCTCCGAAAAGATAGCAGTACAGAGAAACAGTGATGAAAAGGTAATTTTCATATGTAAATGCGTCCCTTTTATCCCCAGTGCACCTATATACCAAAGTTTAGCTTTCTAGGACTCACCAGTAATAATAATATTTTTTGATTTCTTTAGGACATTCTAATATACATATAGTATTTCAAAAATATACAAATAACATATAAATAACAAAAATGATATGATAGAAGAAAAACAAACACTTTTTTCAATGATTCCAGAATGGTCCCAACATGAAGACATACATAACAAATATATTACAAAACAGAAAAAAGAAAATCAGGGATGAGATTTTATATAGTTCATGAGTGACCGGTTTGATCCCATTATCAAGTACATATAAGTTTTATACTCTTGATACTGGGATCAAACCCAAAACCGGTCAAACCGGTGGTATAAATAAAATTTTCCAGTGGTATTTAGACAAAAGTGTTTTTATTCATTTCATTTAAGTGATCATGAATTACCATAAAGTAAACAAGTCATCAATCACACATAATAGTTCATGAGTTTTTTTTTGTTAAGTGGTTAAGTGGTTTATATATACAGAATTCTTCCAAATAAGTTAGAAGCAAGTTATGCGTTAGTTTGAAAATGAATATCATTGCTGACTCGTACAGTCTCTTGGAAACAGACGGCCACTTCAAAGTACTTAACATGTTTGATATACTAGTATACCTATTCACTTGTAAAAGAATCCTCATTTCACGATTCTGTAACTTTTGTAAAGCCGATACCCTATTTTGGTCAAATGAGTATAAAAGACTAGCACAATAATCAAAATGGGGTTGGATTATACAATTATATAATGTAATTTTTGAGTACATCGAAAGTTGATATAAAATTCTTGAGAAAAAATATATTTTTTTAGTAATTTTTCTGTATATATAATCAAAATAAGCATGAAACACTCCCCTGTGGTACCCCGAAAACAACATCGCGAGATGATGACACTGAATCCTTTATTTTGGTTACCTGTTTGCGTTGTGATAAATAATCAGTCAGCCATAACAAAACAGTTTTCCTGACACCAATACTTTGCAGTTTATTTAGTAATATGTGGCGATCAATTGTCTCAAAAGCTCTTTTAAAATCTATAAATAGGGCTATAATATAATGTCCCTTATCTATTGATTATTTCCATTTTGATATTGTGACTTGTAATGCAGACTCACATGAATGGTGTTTTCTGAAACCTGACTAATATATCATTATTTTCTAGATATTCAGTGAGTTGATTATAAACTTCAAGTTCTAACATTTTTTCAATACAAGGCAAAGTGTTAATTGGTCTAAATTCCCAGGATTTATTCGTGTTAGGGACTTTCTGAATTGGCACAAAGATACTGGTCTTGAGCTCCTTTGGGATTTTGCCAGTGCTCAAAGATGTATTTATAAAATGCAATAATGCATGTCCTATAAAACCAAACAATTTTTTAATAAGTTTGCAATTAAGTATCTCACTGCTGTATTTCATGTACGGAGAAACAAAGATGAATGAGTGAGTATTAAGTAAGTGACTTTAACATTTATATGTACAGATTTTAGGCAAATATTTGTCCTCACTTTTTGAGGTTTAAAAGTGAGATTATTAGGTCTCATATATGAAGCGATGATGGAGTTAACCTGATCTATATTTCGGCAAAATCAAGTGCTTTCATTAGTTTGCAAATGTCAAATTAGTTTTGAAATTCAACAGATTACTCTAATCTTCTTTCATTATTTAGGAAAAAGTTCTGCTCATTTGACAAATGTAAAATTGTGGACAAGAACCACAAGCCAACTTCTATACTCCTGATCCATCCGCCACTGAAGTTTATTAGTCACTAAGTAGGTGAAAATTCATATGATTCACATCAATTTATGAAAGAACTTAGTATGTAAAATTCACTTACTATGAACATGCCCCAAGAAGCTATTTTATAGTAAACACGTGATGTGGTTTTGGAAACTTTTTAGTGAAAATCACACAAATAAGTGTTACTCAAATAGAAAATATTCAGGTAAGTTAATTAGAACATTTCATTTTGGTCATTATTTATGTTTTAACTAACTCACCTAATATTTTGGAATGGTTATTTTTGGTATCATTTTAAAATGTTCATTTTAATTTTATTTTTTGTTACATAAATTTCAAATCTGTCAACTCCCGTGTAGACAATGAAAGTCTGAATTTGAAACTTATCCAAGAAACATGGTCAACCAACCACATTCAAACAATATCATGTAAAACATTGTTGAATGAAATAATTCGTAATGGCTGAGTTAATGGTGAATTATCAAAATGAATAAACTTCTGAAGAAGCCAGCCACTTGTGATGGCGAAACATTAGGTTGCAGTTCCAAACTACAACAGCCTTCAAACCCAAATGAAGATAATAACACTGAAAATCTCAACTGCGAAAGCCTAAATCAATTTATCTTACACCAATTGTAGTACAAAGTACAGGTACATCTAAATCAGTCTCATTCTCAGTGTTTTTGAAAATCTCAAAGTAATCAGCAAACAAGAAGAAATTAGATTGTTCAACAATCAGAGAACTGTCATTAATAAATAAGTTATAAATCGGGCCAGAATAAGAGCCACGTCTAACTCTCAAAGTTATATGAATTGTTTTGAAATGATCCTCTCAATTTCAACTCACTGAATTATAAGTGAGATAACTTTCTACCCACTTGATCAATCTGATCAACTTGTGGAAGCTATTTTATAGCAAACCATGTTGTCACAATTTTGTAAACCTTTCAGACTCAAAATCTCACAGAAAACTATCAGTAAGTACTACATACAACTTGCTGACTTTCATTTTCAAACTGAAACACAATATTCCACCTACGAATGTATGAAAATAGTATTTTGTGGAATCTTGTCGAAAAGTTGATGGATAAATCCATGAAGTGAAAAAAGCACATTTTGTGTTATTTGGACAATTTTGTTGAATGAAGGAATCCTTAGTAAAAAATAGAATAAGGGGAAGAATTATGGAAAAAATTGTAGTGTAACAAGTTGAAGTTACTTAAAACAAATAATTTTTCTACAAATATTTTCTGTAAATATCTCTTGCTGAGATGGCGATGATTGAAAATAACTACACTTGTCGGGGAAAAATGTTTCTTTCCTTTCTACAAATAAAAACTAACTGGAGTATTCTTTACCTGGTTCTCAACTTTCAACATGGAAACAACCTCTTTCTCCCTGAAATCCCTGTCTTCATCAATCAGGGCAGCTTTATCCATGACGAAAGCCATTTCTTGGATTTTTTCGGCTTGTTGTTGGATAATTTTATTATACTTTTTCTCTTGAAATTCCCTGAAGTTGATTCGGGATTTATACACCTGCTCCGCTGTGTGTTCCCTATATTTGGACATGATGTGCTCTAGAGTATTATGGTAATCTTCGAGAGCAGTCCTCAGCTCACGGTTCTCCTGCTGAATTTCCCGCAGGTGGCGGTTTTCTTTTTGGATGTTCGCAATTAATTGGGAATGTGGTTTTTGGTTAGCAACTTCATTAAGTTGCTCAACTTCCTCCTGAAACTAAACAACAAATTTATAAAACTCTCAGTAACTTTAATAATTTACTTACCTGTTTCATCGCATCAATTTTCTTGTTGATAGCATGTGTTTCATTCAACAATACATCAGCCACCACATCTCTGTCTTTCAAACGGTTGGCAAGGCGTTTTGCATCCGTAATTATTTGTTGGATTGTGAGAGACATAATTATTAGATAACTGTTATTTATTTATGTAGCCCACCTGTGTTGTTTGTAGTATTTGGACTTGAACATTAAAGCGGGACAGGTCTTCCCTGTCTTGACGTTAATACAAATTAGAGAAATGTTACACGAAAGTTTTTCATATTATATTTTTTTATCACAAGAATTTAATTTAATTAATAATTATCATTCAAAATATTTCTCCGATTCTTTTACGTTTTACTGTTTATTTGGGATTTGAACTTTCAAATTTCATTTGTCAAAAAGGTTGGTTCGTTTATTTTGCTCAGTCGATATGAGGCAAAAAATAGCATCTGCAGACAGCTTGTCCACTAAGGTTAATCTCATGAGGAAATTAGACAAAAGTGTTTTCATTAATTTCATTAAAGTGATCATGAATTTCTACAAAATAGGCGAGTCATCAATCACACACATTCTATTTTACAATTACACATTGATGAATTTGTGGGAATTTTTTTAAAGCAGATGAAGCAGCATGTAGGAAATTTACCTTTTCTCTCCACTTTATAGTGTCTCTGTTAGGAAATATATTTTGTCGTTTTTGTGTGGGTGTTATTGACTACTGTGTTTATTATGACTAGTATTCTGAGTAAATTATGTTAATAAATCGTAAAGCAACCTAGAGCATCATGATTGATCGCAGTAACATAACTCATGTATGTAAATTAGCAGAATCAGGTCAGTCAGGCACGAAACACTGTGGTGGTACAGTACTGATTAGGTTTGTTCATCGATATAATAGACAGAATTGGAACTTCTGGAGTACAATGAATCTAACGAAGAAAACAATTATTGTCCCATAGTAGACCGCCCGTTCAGTTAACCAAGTTAACATTTTCAGGGTTAGCTGGAGCTATTTTATTCATCTCTGATGATAAATGTCCCACTACGTTAAATTTCTCCCACATCGATTTCTCTCTACGTTGAATTCTCACTACGTCTCGTCCACTGACGTCATTAAAATACGAACTTTTTTCAAACTCAGATTTATTCCATATATGAATGTTTCGTTGTGATGAGAATAAAACGTAGTGGAATTTGACGTTAGGAGAATTAGGTACAGTACGATTTTCTAGAATCAAAAAGTTTCACCTAAATCGTTATTCAGAACTTTCTTAGAACCGGTGGAAAAACACTTCACAACTGTTACCTAAACCAGATTCCAATTTATTTACCATGAACATTTCATGTATTTTTCCATGCATTATTACTTTATATGATCAGTTACAACTTTTGTGTTTTGTAGAAATGATAAATAATGAACATATTTTTATCATTATCATAATTATTTCACAAACACCGTTACTTCCTTACTTTCTGGGTCAACTGATGAAATGAAAATGATATCTACATTGGATTCGGCGTTACTTCTGCATATTGTTTTATATAAATTTAAGGAATCCATCGAGAATTTACCAAGATTCATCTTACCAACCCAGATTTCTTCTATATCTAAGACGAAGATTTTTTTTATTTAATCTTTATGTTTAGAAATGTCAAAACTTGAACTACTGAATCGTTTTTTCTGATATGTGAATGAGACGGAATGATCTTTGATGTTTGTTGGGTCTCTAACGATCTGAAAAAAAAAATTCTATACTATAATTACAAAAAAAGTAGGCACTAAATTCTTAGAAATGACTGACGTTTTTTTCTCAATTTGTCTCTTGCAGTGGCGTAGAGGAATTATACTAACTATATAGAATCACAACTGTGACAACAATATTTTCGTTTTAATGCCAGAAGATTTCTGACAATTTATTACCTACTGATACGAAATTGTACTTTAGTGTATCCACGCAAGTGTAATAAAGGACCAACTGAGATTTGTGTTTGGACCCTCGAAGGATATACATTAAAAGAAAAGAGGTGTTTTCTGGCGCTCATGTATTCAAAACGTATTCGTCTGTGATTCAAATTCATTCATTCTAGCGTTGAAACGATTACGTATTTACGATGAATCAAAACTAGCGTGAGGTTGCTTTTGAAACAGAATTTGACGATACGTTACGTCATACTTGTCATACTTGTCAGCATATTGGGCATCGTCAATACCGGGCAGGCGGTCATCGATATATATATATATATATATATATATATATATATATATATATATATATATATATATATATATATATATATATATATATATATATATATATATCGATATATATCGGAAGGTAAACAAGGGATATACTCGTAATAGACAAGAAATAAATAACATTCTTATGAATTCGGAAAGTAGAGTATCTCAACTGAAAATTGGAACAGTTTCAAACCATATTATGAGTCATGAACAAGCACAGAAACTGTACCGAAAAGTTCATTAAATCAGACAAATAATACAGTAGGAAAAACTAATGGAGAGAATGACAGAATATATCTAACAAACTTCGATAAAAACTGTTTACGAAGACTTTACAAAATGACTAAACATACAATAACTAAAATGATTGAACTAGTACAAATGTACGAAACAACAAGTCGATATAGAGACCTACAGTCACCAGAATTTCAGTAAAACAAAAAAACAGAAAGTTTTAATTCTCATTTTTTTATGATGTAAAACCATCAGGCACCTGTGTAACGCCTTCGCAAGTTACTTCCTATATATGAAAAGCAAAAATAATTTCCCGACCAAATGATTTTAATTTCCAGGACATCGGTTACGGATGCACCTGTAACCAGATTCAAATTCAATGCCACAAAAATCCAGGCATCGGTTTTCTCCAAAACGATGAATATCTCTGAACCGGATAGGTATAATAATGTCAGGACAGACAATTCCACTTTCTGGTTCGATAAGTTTGTCGGTGGTTAAAATGGACATCAATAAGTCTTGGCACAATCATGTCACTGGAATTACAAATAATGCTGCTTCTTACAAGCTTGAAAAACTGTCCCTAATCAAAAAACTGTTTACACCTAAATAACTTTTGATGCTTTATAAAGTTCAGATCAGATACGAACATCACTTGCAACCTTGATAGTCTGAAACATCGAAGAAAGATTGGAGTTTTGTCTCTCTTTCATAGATATTTTTACGGGAGGTGTTTAAGTGACTTGGCACATTTGATTCCATCAAGAGCGGTACATATCATAAATACGCGACGGACTGTGGCTGCTCATCGTTTTGAGGTTCAGCTCAGTACACCTCGGACTACAGTGTTCAAGAACTCTTTCATTTGGAGAACTGCGTTCAAGTGAAATGAACTTCCTGAGAAGGTTTTTCCGAATGAATGTAATCTCGAGCGATTCAAATCCAACGTGAATCGCTAATTCCGCATAGGCACTACTCTAAGATCACCTTAAGGTTTTTCCTGTAGTGAAAGAAATCAAGGGAGACAGATCACCATGGTGGGAAAATGAATGTCAACAAATGAAATCATAGCTCATTTCAAAATAAACACAAGTTCAGAAAATTATATTGAAGCCAAGAGAATGGAAGCAAAAACAAGGAGTTTTTCAGACAAAAAATTAAATTGGAAAAAATTGAACCGAAACCGGAATTTCAGCTCTTCTAGACATGAAGAAACTTAATCTACAAATATATCGAAGAGCTAATTGGCATACACTAATATAAAGATGTAGAGGAATGGAGAAGGTTTAAAATTCTCTAGAATCTTAGATATTAAAAAAAAATCCATAAAACCTCAACTAATTATAATTTATTAACCTCAATTCCAGTGAGCACACACAAAAACAAAAAAGATAATGAGACAGCAAGTAAAAAAATAAGCGAATGAAGAAGAATAAGCAAAATAGGTTACAGCTATTGCGCAAAGCAAGACGATCTAACGAAGGACGAAGCTGCTGTTTGTTACACAATACAGCGGAGATACGGTGTAACAGGAGGAGAAACTAGAGAGAAAGATAGAGAGAAAAGTTACTGCGTAATTGAATAATCTGAAGAGTCAATTAGTCAATAACTTGTTGTATTAGAAAATATTGCATAGAAAAGAACCTCATGATTAAACAAAATATAATTTTTAATACTGTGTTTTTTCAATACGGTTGACATTTTGAAAAAACATCCTTTATCATTTTCGAAATTTTCAGAATTTTGAAAATGTGTCTATTGTACGAAAGCGTTGAAGGGCCACACAAAAATATTTTTTTCGATTTGTATAATTCTGACTTTCATCTCAGAATTCTGAGTTGCAAGTCGGAATTCTGACTTGAATCTCAGAATTCTGACTTGCAAGTCAGAATTCTGACTTGTATCTCAGAATTCTGACTTGTATCTCAGAATTCTGAGTTGCAAGTCAGAATTCTGACTTGTATCTCAGAATTCTGACTTGCAAGTCAGAATTCTGACTTGTATCTCAGAATTCTGACTTGTATCTCAGAATTCTGACTTGTATCTCAGAATTCTGGAAAAATGGGCATTTAAGAAAAACAAATGAACATCGTCGGAGTGCGCTCAGTGAAGAGATCAAAATAAATGTTCTTCTCTCTGTCGAATAAAATCCCCATGTCCCCACTAGGCAGATAGCTCGGGAACTCGAAATTAGCCAGTCTTCAGTGGCAAGAGTTCTTGTAGCTGCAAAATGTCATCCATATAAAATAACAATCCTCCAGGAACTTACTGATCCAGATGGAAGACTTCAGTTTTGCGAAAAAATGATGGATCTACTAGACAGGAATGTTGTACGCATAAAGAAAACTTATATTTTCTGACGAATCAACGTTTTTGTTGAATGGTGTGGTAAATCGTCAAAATTGTCGTTATTGGGCAGACAGAAACCCACACTGGATGAGCGAAGGCCACATTCAACATCCAGAAAAAGTCAATGTTTGGGCAGGGATCGTGGGTGATCGAGTTATAGGACCGATTTTCTTCCAAGAAAATCTTACTGGAGCAAGATATTTAGAATTCTTGCAGAAGGACCTAGTTCCGAATTTGGCTATTTTGTTCCCTTGTTCTATAGAAGCTGACGTGCCAAATAGAAACATCTGGTTTCAACAGGACGGCGCGCCTTCTCATTTTGCAAGACCTGTCCGTGAGTACCTGAATGATGTATATCCAGGCAGATGGATTGGCAGAAGAGGACCTTATGAATGGCCACCTAGGTCTCCGGATTCAACACCTTTGGACTTTTTCTTATGGGGTTACTTGAAGAGCAAAGTTTTTAAAACCAAACCGGCAAATATTGAGGATTTAGAAGAAGGAATAAGACAAGAGTGTAGGCTAATTTCTGGCGAAGTAATCAGAAATGTTCAAAACGAGTTTCAGTTACGTTTAGGGTATTGTCAGTTAGTAAATGGACATTTTGAATACTTGTTAACGAAAGACTATTGATTTTGAATTCATTTTTTGAATCAGATAATGTTGAATATCTTTCAAAGGACAAGGAGTAAAAATATGAAATTTGGCAGGCATGTGTAACTTGTTGAAGTCATTAAAAAAAAGGGTTGTCATTTAAAAAAAATTATCGATGACGTTATATCTCATATTCAAGACACACTGTTTAATTTTGTTGCATTAAAATAAGGGCACTTTAAAATACTAATCGACGTGTCCGAGCATATTTCCGAAAGAAACAACACCTTTGATTTAGTGAATTTGTTCCATGTTAGAGACTCGCCCTGTATAAAGTATCATTTATATCTTTTTTGAATATCGAGATTGCGTCAATAAATAAATCTGCTGTAACAAGATATTCACTGGCAATCCGACAAAGTCGATAAATAGGACTATTATGACTTAGATTTGACTGAGGTGTTGGAGAAACATAAAGAACGTTGTATTATTTTTTTCAAATTAGGAGATAGCTTAGATAAAAATTTAATACAGTTAACTCTTCCATTGATCACCTTGTAAATGAAAATTAAACTGGCTATTCAGCATGTCCCCCTCGTAATGTTTTGAGGATTTTCCATTGTAGTTTTATTGGTTCATTTTCAAAAAATATCGCTTTCTAGATCGGCATCACTAAGAAATCAATAATCGAAAAGCACATTTGTTAATAAGATATTCAATGGTTTACAGTATAAATGAAAAATATTAATTTATACCTACACTTTCAAACTCAAATACAGAACAAAATGTTTTCTTGAGAGTGATGATTGGCATCCTACCCAGAACAACATACTGTAATAAATGCTGATTCAAAATACTACAATAAACACTATGGTAGGACATTTTATCTGTTGAATAACAGAACAACTCGGACAACGATACAGGCATAAAGCTAGTCGACTACAAATTCAGAATTCTGAGATACAGGTCAGTATTCTGACTTTTATCTCAGGAAATAATAATAATATATTCAGTATCAGTAGTTGTGTTCTGACGATCTCACTCCATTAAACTACTGTTCTGAGATACAAGTCAGAATTCTGAGATACAAGTCAGAATTCTGAGATACAAGTCAGAATTATGACTTGCAAGTCAGAATTCTGAGATACAAGTCAGAATTCTGACTTGCAAGTCAGAATTCTGAGATACAAGTCAGAATTCTGAGATACAAGTCAGAATTCTGAGATACAAGTCAGAATTCTGAGATGAAAGTCAGAATTATACAAATCGAAAAAAATATTTTTGTGTGGCCCTTCAACGCTTTCGTACTATTGCCTTTGATAAATGTAGAAATGAAATGTCAAGCTGTCATATTTAACTGTCTAAAGGAATACATACGATTGTTGTTCGAGATCTCACTTCAGGTTGATATTTCCATCATTAACCTCTCATTCCAGCAATGGTAACCAGGTGCAATCCATTTCCATAGAGTATGTGGAAATACAACGGAGTCATTTAGCTTTCTTGATTTTCCGTGAGGTTCTTTGGCGATTATTTTCGTTTCATTGTGTGATTGATTTTAAAATATGCTTTGTTATACCCGATTCCGTTACTCGTCTTCCATTTAAATATTAACTCATCCTCTAGAAATAGTGTCGCAAAATATGGCCTGATAGATATTTCAAAAAAAAAACTCTTTGATCACATAGAACGAACGAATTAAGTAATGTAATTATGGACATATTCTCTTCGTATTTATTGGAAAATTGGCTGACTGGACGTACATACAGTTAAAATCAGCTCATATAAATTATTGTGATATGTCTATATAGTTGATTAATTATGATTTGATTTTTTGTTTTCATACTGAGATTTAGAATAATATATTTTTTATTTGGAACTCATTGAAAAATTGAATTACTCTTATCACATCATTGAAATGTTCATCTGGTGGGCATATAATGATACTACTTTTTTGTATATTTATAGTGAACTCCCAGGATAAACGAATCGATTCAAATTCGCTTTTATGCTGCATCCAGCGTCTTGATTTCCTCATTTTTCATCTTGGACGCAGCCACCATTTTTAATAGCCACATGTCAATGTCAATGTCATATTTCATTTCCTTTTGTGTCATGTTTGTCATTTAAAAATGGCTAGTGCTAGGAATCTTTTAGGTATTTTCAATATAAAACAAGTAATAATATTAGCAACTCCTCCGGTAAACAAAGTTTCATCAAGATTTCTTTGCCAATTCACTCACCACAGTAAATCAGTACTCCTTCGTTGTAAAATTTCTAATAGTGCACATCAAAGTAAGTTTGTTATTGTGGAATTACATCATTTTGAACTGTTAAGCTATCCAAACTATAGATTCATGTATATATATATATATATATATATATATATATATATATATATATATATATATATATATATATAAGTTTGAGAGTTTAACTATGAAGAATTTTGAAAATTGTACCCTGACATAGTTCCTCATAATTTTATCTCATGTCTAACCCTACTTTTTTAGGTGTCCTAGTACCAAAGCGTAATTTTCATTTGAGCTCGCCACTCACTTCCAAAAAAAGCTACTATGATATCTTAGGGGTAGGGCGAAATGCGTCTATTTCCGAAATAAAGAAAGCTTACTATAAACTTGCTAAAAAATATCATCCTGATGTGAATAAAAACGATCCTGATTCCTCCAAGAAGTTCCAGGAAGTTTCTGAAGCATACGAGGTGAGGACACTATCATTAATACCTTTGCATCAAACTTATGATTTTTTCATTTAGATTTTGGGTGATGACACCAAACGTAAGCAATATGATACTTGGGGTGCAACTGCTGAACAAATGGGAGGTATGGGAGGTATGGGAGGAGCTGGCACTGGACGAGCATCTGGACCACAAGGTTTTAGCCAGCAGTGGCAGTACCAATCCACCATAGATCCTGAGGAGTTGTTTAGGAAAATATTCGGTGAAGCTGGCTTCGGGAAAGGCTCATCACCTTTCGATGATTATGCTGAATCCAATTATGGTTTTGGAGAGGCACAAGAGGTGAGAAGAAAATGACATGAGAAAGTTTTCAGTTTTGTGAGAAAATTAGTCATGTTTGAAACACATAATCCAAACTTGTACAACAACATACAATATTTTTAAAGACAAGTTGACAATTTAAGAAAAATATTTTAACAAAACTCTATCTAATTGATGGGCATTTGCGATAGTTTGTAGAATTATATACACAAACGTTCATGTTTAGAATATGAAAACATCAATCTTATGTTAACAACTTGCTTTTGTGGGATTCACAATTTCCAAATGAAAAAAATTGAATTTTCTCCATGAATAAGGTTAGGTTAGGTCCAGGGCCGTAGCGAAAAGAAATACCAGGGGGGGGAGGGAATCCAAATTTTCCCAACCCTACCAGCAAAATTTTCCAACTTTTAAAAAAATGAAAGCTGAGGGATTAGTTACTACTATAATATATAGATTTTCTTACTTAGCTATCCAAAGATTGGCTGAATGCTTATGCCCCTTAGGGTATGCACAAACAAAAATAAATTTTGTTAATTTATTTTATTTATTTATTTATACGGGATAAACCCCATTACAGTGTAAAAATTTCACAGAAAAAAGTACAATATAAAAATGTAAAATATAAACTAATACGCTACGGAATGTTTCTGCAGCACACAACTATATAACATTATAAAATACTATAGGATATAGAATTAAAATTAAACTTGTTACTACCTTATGTAAACAATTACCAACTTAAATTATTCAATGATTGTTTAAAACGACCATAAGAGACACCAAAAATACTGATGTTTTTGTCATCTACTAACTTTAGGGTTCTTTCCAAGGGTGTATTTTTGCCATAATTTGTATGATGGAAGGGTATATGAAATAAATGGCTGTGTCTAAGATTCCTGTTCGGAACATGAATGTTGACAGATTCAATTAATTACTTATAATTAATTAATTATAAAAATAATAATGGGAATTATTCTACTTTGAACCAAGGTCCTTGGTCTTCCACCATATCCACCATGTATAGGAATATTCAATACATATGAAAAGAAACAACACTTAAATAATATTGAGCTTATTGTTCAAGGCCCGAAATTTCACAACTTTTCCAAGTCAAAAAAACAGCGAAAAGTTGGGAATTTTGTAAAATTGTCACTTATAAATTTGTGGACTGTTCAGGACAGAAATTAAACTTTTTTGAAGTTTTCAAACAACTCAGAATTTCAAAGTATGGGATCTCCAAGTTATGCATGTTGGGAAATCCCAACCTTCTCCCAGTTCTTTCCCTTTTTTTATTACCTCTCCCTTTCTTTTCTCTCATTTTTATTTTATTTAGTTTTCATTAATTTTTTTACTATTATTTTTTTCTATCTTCATGGCCCAAAATTTCCCAACTTTTTCCCAAGTCGAAAAAGCAGGGGGAAGGCTCTCCCCACCCCCCCTCATGGCGACGGCCCTGGTTAGGTCTAAAGTGAGTGGGTCTATTCGACCCTCCACCGCAACCCCCAAGGGTTTATTGTGGCTGACATCTATTCACACTTGACCAAATAAACCTAGCTTCTTAACGAAGCCGATTAGTATGTATGGTGAGTGGTCTTTCAGGTCAGATGGTAAGAGTACGGCTCTGCCGAACTGATCGGTCCCCAGCGGGGCAGGCACAAGGTATGTGCTCTGCTGTTCTTCACGAATAAACTGAATACAGACTCTTTAAGAAGGTCATTTTTGAACTTCATCCAGCTCTATACATATAAAAATGCATTAAATTTGTTTGCATTCTCAGAATTTTTTTTGAAAATTACAGTGTAATTCACCTTTTATCTTGCATTGAAAAAGATGTGCATTATTCCTGTAATACATTTTTCACTCACTTATTCAGGGTCCCTCAAAATGAATATGGATTTAAAATAATTTAATTTTGACTTGCTTGCACATTTTGTTTTGTGAACATTAGAACAATGAAGTATTTTGATTTTTATTTTGAGTTTTGGAAAAATAATGTTTCTGCCTGTTGTTGCAAAAATTCTGTATAATATATTACTTTTCAGATTTTACTCAGGGTAACATTTAGCCAAGCAGCTAGAGGTACCAACAAAGAAGTCAACGTAAACGTTGTGGATACTTGCCCTAAATGTAAAGGCACCAGATGTGAGCTTGGAACCCAACCAAAAAAGTGCCATTACTGTAATGGGACTGGCATGGAAAGTATAACAACTGGACCGTTCGTGATGCGTTCTACTTGTCGGTACTGTCAAGGCACCAGGATGTATATCCAAAACAAATGCGTAGAGTGTCAAGGGAAAGGATCAACAGTACAACGGAAGAAAGTCACTATACCGGTTCCTGCAGGTGAGATAGTATTGCATACAAGAAAAAGCGGCACAGAATATTTGTTTTTTAATTGACATTAAAACTGTCATTCATCTATAACCGATAGTTTGAATTGTCAGTTGTAATCCATTGTCTATAATTAACATTACCTGTGATCGACAGTTCAATATGTTGACTATAGCCAATTGATAATTGACAGTTATAATTGATTACATTACTGTTTTTAAGCATGATGAGTACTAAACAAGGAGTATTCCTTGAAATCAAATTTACAATCTGTTAAATCATCTGTAATTAGTATTATTGTTGATTTTACATTAAATCTCACAATATTATTATAAACAGACATGTTTATGATTGAAAAGTAAAATTAACATAATACTTATTCAATTTTGTTTGTTTTTGTTAATCACTGATTTCGAGTTATTCAACTCATTTAATTGTAAGTATTTCAAAAATTTTCTACATTTCTGGTCTAATGCAGTAGTTTGTAGTTATAATTGAACTAATACTCCTCTGCCAAAAAGTAGCAAATATTGAGTTGACCTTTAAATTGAAAATACTATGTATGTGGTCATTGATCCTTTTGGAAAAAGTCTCCTGTTAAACCAATATGAAAAATGGAACAAGAATAAGAAAGGTAGGTGTTCTATTTTTCTGAAATTTTCACAAAACTGTACCATGTGAAGAAGACTATACTAGTCTTCTTCAAGTATTCTTCTCGATACAGATACTTATCTGAAGAAATTACTTTTTCCACACCAAAACAAAAACCACTCTTTCTAGACATGCATTTTGCTAACCAGCATCAGGAGATGATAACGACTAATAATTCTATCTACCCACTGGTACTCATGCCTGTACAGTGAAACACATGTCACAGTTTTGTAACTTGTGAAGTTAAAATCTCACATTATCAAGTGTTACTTGGATACGTTATCATGGATTTTCATTAATTAACGTCCATTGTTGAAGCCAATATTCATCAGTTTGACTGCTA
Source organism: Leptinotarsa decemlineata (assembly GCF_025532065.1). Lineage (NCBI taxonomy): Eukaryota > Metazoa > Arthropoda > Insecta > Coleoptera > Chrysomelidae > Leptinotarsa > Leptinotarsa decemlineata. The sequence goes on along the minus strand of NW_027412533.1, from coordinate 6,057,163 downwards.
CCAACAATTCAGCATGGTATAGATAGATTACACAGGAGTAGTTTAATCTTAAATAAAATAGAACAAATGACTCTTCTCTCTCAAAAAATAGATTTTCATGGTAACCAGTAAATGATCCATTTCTCTCATTTCCTCAAAACATCTTTCCGAGTAATATATCAGCGCCAATCTCAGAAAAAGAGTTCCATTTAGATTATAAAAATGAAACTCTGATTTTTATAGCGAATGAATACCTTCTATCAAAAAGTTGTATTTCTTGAGATGAATATTAACAAAAATGAACATTTTGTAATTCAGGTTACTTATGTTATTAAGATTTTTAAACCTGAGAGAAATGCTTAGGACCCGCGTTGATATATAAGTGATTTTAATTTAATGTTTTGGAGTATAATGGTAACAAAATGGTTTAGGTATCTGAAACAAAATGTGTCTTAACAAATGTGGTAATAAATGTGGTAAGCACATTGTGGATATTTTTGAAAAAAAACATGTTAATGTTGACATCTCATACCAACAGTGTGTCTTTATTTTTATCCACTTTTTTAATTATACTGTGTATATTGAGAAAAATGTTTTTGGGTTTACTTCTCCATTTTTATTCAAATAATTGTGGGAAACTTTCAAAGTAAAGAAGAAAAAACAATTAAGTTTAAAATGAGCTCTGCAAAGATGTGTAGATCATGCATAAAAGTTACTTTCAAGAAATTATGGAAAACTTTGAATTTGAATTTCAGCTGGAAAAAATGAATTAATTAACTGGACAAAACTTGGTCTAACAAAGGATATACTGTTGGAAAAATATGGCAAGACAAAAGCATTATAAGTTCAAGTCAAGCGTGTTTAGAAGGATGGTCTACCGGATTAAAGTCGTCTTGTAGAGAAGAAAAGCGACTGATTATTACCCACATTGGAAGTATTCATGGTTTTGAGTGGTTTATTGCTCTTTGAGTCAAACCATTCTGGCGATTACTATAAAGACATGAACAACAATGTGTTTGAAGAATATTCTGAGCAAATTTTTGATCTCCATACACCTCACTCTGTGATTGTGATGGAAAATGCAAGTTATTCCAGAAAAATTGAGAAAATACCAATTAATGCATGGAGAAAAGAAAGTATTGAGTGGCTCCGACACAAAAACAAACCATGGTTAAAGAAGAACGATTGTCCATAGTATGTTCAAATAAAACTCATTTCATGGAATATGTTCAAATCTGTTCAGAATCCGTTTTTCCATTAACCAGCTGTCGCTTCCTACAAACGACAACTCTCAAAAGTTGAAACATGTACGAGCTAAGGACTAACAAGGTTTTACCTTCTAATGAGTTATTCCTAACACGGGTTGGATGATAGGAAGTGAAAATCGATCATCATTCCTCGTGGCTTGAACCACCAATTCACACAGCGGTTGATCGAGTGAGTGGAGCACTCCACCCATGTCAATGGGACCAGCTACCTTTCTATGTAGTTAAAAAGATGAAACAGAAACGAAATATCATCATTCTGCCTCTGCCTTTATATCACTTTGTGCGGATGATGCCTTGTGGTGCACATGTATCTCTCGCATTAAATGTGTTGATATTCAGTCCGCACTAGGCAGAGGTGATTGTACTGCAGTCCGCACATTTAAATAACATTGTTCAAAAAGATTTTGTGAAGTGAACAATAAAAGTAAACAATAATTAGGCAGTGACAGAAAAGATGGTCCTGTTGAAATTTTGAAAATTAAACTTGGAGTTGGAGATGGTTTAATGGTTGGAAAGTGGAAGGATAAAAGAGATATGACCTACATATCCACATAATTTGTGGAAGAGGGGTCGCTAAACAGAAGCCTTCACCAATTGTGGAATACAATAAATATATGGGAGGAATAGATAGCCAGGACCATATGATTTCCTACTACCCTCCTTTGAAAGAACAATATTCTGGTATAAAAAACTTGGTGTTCATATCCTGTAGCTGTTTTTTTTTAATTCTTACGGAATATTTTGCAAGTACTTTGGCCAAAAAATTACATTCTGTGATTACCATTTACTTGTGATTGAAAATTTATTGCTTGATATACTACGTAGAATAGAATATTGCATATAAAAAACACTTTCCTAGTAAAATTGAAGCAGTTGATGCCACAAACAGAACACCAATAAGATATGTGGTTTTTGTTTCCAGAAAAAATCAGGAAACGTACTGTGAGAAAATGAAATACTTGTCCAGATAATTTCGGTTTGTGTGCTGAGCCATGTTTTAGTCTTTTTCGCAAAAAAAATCTAAAAAAGAGTTTCATTACGTTTAAAAAAAATGTGTTATGTAGTCCTCAAAAAATTTCGATTCGAAAAAATGACAAAACTGTATTGAACATATTGTATAACAAGAGGACAACTTGTGGAAATCAACTGAGGAAATTGTAGAATAGAACTTTCAATCATAACATTCAATGAATATTCATCTGATTGATCTGATATTAAATAACATAAACGCGTGCAATTGCTGCTAATCATAAAATGCAAAAGGTCGAAGCGCGGCCTTCGACCCGCTATTTATAGGCACGCATCGCCGCCAACCCCGGCCGGTACCGCCGCAACTGCTATGTCCCTGCATTTTGAATCTGTAAAATCTTTGAAAATATTGATTTAAATTACATACTGTAAAGGGAAATATTGATATATAATGCAAAATGTATTTAAGATACTTAATTGGATAAGGATCAATGCTGTATTGCTTAAAATTGTTTTGTAAATGAGCCATTATTTCTCGATGGTTATGAGGGTTATCCCTAAGAGATAGACATATACCATCGCGGACTTTTTTGTATACCTTTCAAGGTGTACAATACTGTGGTACATTTTTTTATCTATCTTGTAGGGTTCAGCCAGTGTTTGCAATGTAAGCGCAAAAATGTGTTTACTTACATCACATTAAAAACCTCTAAAATCATCAGTACTTCTCTAGTATATTATGCATGTTATATACATATAAACCTGAATCACTCTATCTATAAAAAAAAAACCCTATCAAAATCCGTTGCATAGTTTTGAAGATCTTGGCATACATTGGAACAGACAGCGGGAAGCGACATTGTTTTATAATACGTAGTGATAACACACCTTAATTTTTGCTTATTCCCGATATTTTCTTGAACAAACAAAACTATGTATAATTATGTAAATATTTTCAATTAAAGTATATATAAATTGTATATAAATAAATAAACATAATTATTAGTATTAACAACAATTTTTTATTAAATACCCAAAAGCACGTCACTGCAGATGATAAAACGACCCGAAGGCTCATAAAATCTTTTGTTTGCAACTTGTTTGCAATACAAAGTAAGGTTGGACCCGGTATGGTATTATAAAAGAGCCTGTATCAACTGTGGCAAATCATAACAAAATCACAAAATTTTGTTTGAGCAGTCTGTTAATGTTTTGCATTTAAAATGAGCATTTATTACTTTTTACTATTACGATGCATAGAATAGTGATATTTTTTTAATTTTTAAAAGTTCCTTTTTGAAAAGTATATAAATGAGAATTTCACAAGATGTCTCACTTTGAAAAACAATTTTTTATAGGAAGATTTTCATTTTCGAGTATGTTATTTTTTCAGGTATTGAGGATGGTCAAACCGTTAGGATGTCAGTAGGAAATAAGGAACTTTTCGTAACATTTAGGGTAGACAAATCTGATTACTTCAAAAGAGATGGGGCCGATGTCCATACGGAGGCAGACATCTCAGTAGCACAAGCACTTCTAGGAGGTACTATTAGGATACAAGGGCTCTACGAGGATCATACCCTTCAAGTAACTATATTTTTTGCGTATTTCATTGTGAATTTCAAAATAACTCTGCCCTTCTCTTCTGTGAATATTATAAAAAATGATAATTTTAGGTTATGCCAGGTACGTCTTCGCACACGAGGATACGTCTAAGTGGTAAAGGAATGAAAAAGGTCAGCGGTTATGGTCACGGCGACCATTATGTAATGTTCAAAATAGTAGTTCCCAAGCACTTGGATGATAAACAGAAGGCGTTAGCAATGGCATATGCTGAATTAGAAAAAGACACTCCAGGTCAAATTATGGGTGTTGTGTCGAGAAATGATGGTGAGTAGTGGATTTTCAAATTTTTTTTCCTTTGAGAATTTTTTTCAATAAAACTTCCGGATAGAACAACTAAAAATTAACACAGGCCAAATATGAATGTACTCAGCTCCTTATTTACAAAGCGTCTTATATTTGAATCTTCAAAAGAAAAAAAAAAAAGAAAACTAGGTGGTATCTAATACCGAACCCTGATGCATACCAATTCCTCACCCACTACCAGTTACATCTACTGATGAGGCAGATTTTGAAAGCTTCATCTCCATTTCATATTCTGGGTAGAATCCAAAATAACAAAAATATTTTTGGAAAACTTAAGAAATGAGAATGTCAATTACTATTTATTGTCATTGAACAAAACAAGCAAATGGACTATGAATTTGGATGTTTTAATTTTAGTTTTCCAAGGACAAAACACAAGCACTACAGGAAAATCCTTAAGGCGCTCTAAGAGCGGTGCCTGTGTGAAAGTAGTGATTCACTTTGGATTTGAATAGCTAGAAATTAAATCCATTTGGAAAAACATTCTCAGGAAGTTTATTCCACATAATGGTTGTATCGATCTAGGTTTTCAGGATTGATTTAGGTTCAGTATAATTTATCACATTACTTTGCCAGTGCCGAAAAGAGGATATTAATATATTAATTCCTCTAAACTACTTCTTTGAAATAAGTGATTGAAAAGTCTTATTTTTGAAAGTACTTTTCTGAATCGTAATTTTGGCAACACTGGTGATGAAAGATTGGATATAATTTCTCATATTGATTAATATACTAGTTCTTTTGAACTATTTTTTTTTAATAAGTGCTTAAAAACTATTTTTTAATTTACTTTTTTGATTCACCATGGTTACAAAGGTGGTGATAGAAAGTTGGATATGATTTCCCGTATTGCTTTGTGAGAGTTGAAAAGTGGATACTAACTGATTTGAACTAATTTTCCCAAATATTTAATTTCAAATATTTAATTTGATTTTTGAAAATAGTAAATGGATATCAATGGTATTTCCTACTAACTAAATTTTCTGTAGGTTTGTTTTCCAAAACTGTTGTTTTCAACAATTTTTTTGAAACACTAAAAAAATTAACATCTTTGTGAAAAGTGTTTGTTAATGATTGCTTTCAATTGTCATTTACCAAATACTAACATTGAAAGAGTTAATAATGATATTACTATAATTAATATACCTGGTAGTTTCACCCTTTTCGCTGATGGTACAATATTGTGGAAGGAAAAAGACTTAGTTTAGAAAACGCAAAAAGTTGGTGTAACATTATTAAATATTTCTAAAATAAATATAATATCATTCAAATACTTTCTTGATGAACTTCCAATATCCAATATCTTTTTGCTGCCAACAAAACACTAACGTCATTGTACCATTTATTCAACTATAAATAAAAGTTTATGCTTGTATCCAAACAATAGTAATTATAGTTTCAGACTCCCCATTTCCATTTTGAATTTAGTCAGATTTTTTTTATTAAAATTGACTTTACATCTTTTGTATTCGTTATTTTTGTGATTTAATTTACCTTTATATATTTTTTGGACTTTACCAAAAACGTGCAAATCTTCAGACAATATCTAGAGAACATTAACATTAGTTCTTACGAACTACTATTTTAAACTGCAGGTCTCTGGGATGGAGGGGATTAATATTTATTTTGTTAAAAAAGACAAACTAGTTTTTTAAAGCTAATGTTTGAAAATATTTGTTTTATGAAAGCAGTGTTTAGAGGAATTATCTCAATAAAATGTTACTTAAAAACAACTTATTTGAAATGTTTGTATTATATTACATTGAAGAGTAACATTTCTTTCATAATTTTTGTGAATGTTTTGTTTAGGGTTCATTTACCTGTCAGACATACTTGCCATATTCTGATTATTTTTGTTTTCTGAAACTGAGATAATTTTTCTTTGGCAGGGAAATCTGAGGGAGGCATGCCCTTCGCTGGCTCTGAGGAAAGAACCCAAGCGAAACATTCCCAAGAAGATTCCGGTTTTTTGAGTAAAATAAAAAAGGCCATTTTTGGTTAGGTGACAGTCAGTGACGTAAATGAATATAGGTTGAATAAATTGTTGATTTTTAATTTATTTATTAACAAGTTATTGAACAGCTAAACAATAAAAAAAATAGAAAGTAGTGGTATTAATTTTTATTAATGTGTGGTATACCTTCATGACTGAGAGAATACTGCTAAAATGGAGTAAGAAATCAATTTTGTACATCGTTGTCTATTGAGATGTCATCGCTGCTACTTATTCAGGCTTGTCCTTTAAGGACATTTGAGTCCAGTAACGCATTTGTGGTTCAGCCCAGCACCGAGACCTATTCTGGGTAAAAACAGTGCTGTCTGTTGATGAATCATGAATGTATTGTGTTTGGGCTTTAGTTTACAACTGCAGTGAAAGATAGAAGACGAATGTCGTCGATGTCGAAGCTTGACTTTGCAACTGACCCTCTTGGAGAGCCTCGTTTATCTTTGATATTCGAGGATTGAGTTTTCTATCTATCAAATAGATGGAGTCATCAGCAGATGTCATCTTTCAAGACAGTTGAGTTCAGAAATGCATTTGTGGTTCAGCCAAGCCCCATTGAGAAGACCTATGGCGGGTCGAAACAGCGCTGTGTGTGTTGAAAAATAAAGGTGTTGTGTTTGGGCTCTAGTTTACAAAACCAGTTACTTGAAAATGGTCTAATAAACCGAAACCGGTTGTAACAAATAATAAACTTAGTAGAAATTGGACAAAAGTTATTTTCTTTATAATATACTTGCTGTTGCGCGCGGCTTTGCCCGCGTAAAATTTGGTTTGTCACATTAAGGTTCGTGACAGACCATTTTAAACAAATAGTTACAAGGTTTTTTATTAACCCAAAACTTCAGGTTATCAACTTCCAAACTGACGAAATTCAATGCAATCTTTGAACCTCTATTTTTCCCTCTTGGGGTGGAAATTCCTGATTCCCTTTCTTGATGTTTATTTACGCTATACAAAGAACCTACCTACATATTTCATATTTTAAGCATAAAAGACAAAGTTTATCTATTTAAATACTTAAAACAACATTTGTATTAACTTTTATAAGAATTTGACTGATATTCTAAAATGTGCATTATAAAAAAAGTATCCAATTTAATTGTATTTATGGTTCAGAATTTTGCATGTAGTGGTTACCACATAAGAGGTAGATTTATTCTATCGCGGACTTTTATTTAGAACTATTTAAGATAAACAATCTTACAGTACATTATCTGCATGTAACTCTAACGGTATAGGTAGCATACGCCAAGATAGCTTTCAGGGAGCAAGAATTTTTCCGACTTCCTTATAACTCATCGTTATATTATGACCAAAATTATACAAAAACTTTGTTAATTGTAGCATATATGTTATTCTGATGTATAAGCTGTATTTATGTAAAGTTTCATCTAAATCCATCCTAACAAACTTTCACATTTATAATTAGTATAGATATAGATTCTGTATGACATTCAAACACAACTAGATTTTTTTAATAAGAAGAAATCTACTATTGAGTAATGCTGCCTACATGAATCAAAAATTAAACCATAATTGAATTGAAATATCTAAAAAATTAATTTTATTGACTCTAATTAGATGTTTTTTTGTCAAATAGAACCCCCATTGTTGTTATCAACTTTGATCAGTGAAGTATGTAATAATGGATTCCAAAATTATTTTTAAATCTCACATAGGGAACACCGTTGATATGTGTAATCATTTATTGGGATTCATTATCAGAAATACTAGACATATATCCGCAATATACAATTTACCAACAGAGAATTGAAAGTGGTCAAAATAAATTCGTCAAACAATTAGCCCGTGAAACTGACAAAAGTATTCCCTGTTATCTCTTACAGATAGGAGAAAAATGTCAGATATATTATTGTTGGAACGGAGGTGAAATATCTTGGCATTGTCCTTGATAAAAAACTCACCTGGAACGCTCACTTGAAAAGTTTTACACAAAGCCAGGCTGTCCCTATGGACATGTCGAAGGATTCGTTTTAGAACTTGTGGTTTAGGTCCCAAACAAATACATTGGATTTATGTGATGATTGTTAGACCAATGATCACTTATGGTGCAATTGCCTGCTGGCCGAAGGCTTTACAGAAAACGGCCTAGGCGAAGCTCTCTGGCTTACAGAGACAGGGTTGTCTGGCCATCAGTACCACACCGTCAGCGGCGATGGAGATCCTTCTAGATCTACCTCCTCTCCACAGAGAGAGGCAAGATGGACTACATACAGACTTGTGCACATTGCCAATTGCACAAATCAATTCAAAGCAGAGTGCAGCAGACTGTTGGTTGACAATGGAAGTCACAGCATTCTGGAAATGACCTCTGACTTCATGCCTCCAACTGTCAACTACGAACTGCCTTATAAAGTACTGTTCCCGAGTAGAAAGAACTGGATCCTTCAGGGAGAAGGAAATATTAAGAGCAGATAGTTGTTGGTTCACAGATGGATCAAAAACACCTTCCGGTTCTGGTGCAGATGTTTTCAGTCGCAGACCCAGGACAGAGATGTCAACCTGCCTAGGAGCCTAAACGATTGTATTTCAATCGGAAATTCACGCTATTGAATTGTGTGAGAGATTGGAAGAATCCAACCTCATACACAAGTCAATAAAATATTCTCGGACAGTCAAGCGGCGTTGGAAGCTCTTGGCTCCTACTGAGCAACATCTAAATTGATAGCAAATTGCCAAAAACGACTCTCGTCGATAGGAAGACTTAACAGATTGTCTCTGGTCTTGATTCTTGGCCATACTGGCCTGGAAGGCAATGAGGCTGCTGACTCCTTTGCAAAGGAGCTTCATCGCCAAACAAAGATTGAACTCCTGGATGGCAAGAAGATTTACAGACTTCTGGCAGAATCTTCCAGGATTGGCTCACTCTAAGGCATTTATTCACCTTTCGAAGCTTGATACCAAACAGTTGTTGGACAGTAGGAATGAACTATGATGTCTAACAGGCCTTATTACAGGTCAGTGTCATTTGAATCATCATATGCAGATACTCTAACTGTCGGAAGACAGTGTGTGTCGGCTCTGTTTGGAAAATGATGAAACAGTAGAGCACATACTTTGTTTTTGCCCTGCTGGGTACCCAATCAGGTTTTTAGAGTTCGGCAGAGCCGTACTCTTACCATTTGACCTGAAAGACCACTCATAATACAAACTAATAGGCTTCGTTAAGAAGCTGGGTTTATTTGGTCGAGTGTGAATAGGTGTGAGCCACAATAAACCCTTGCGGGTTGTGGTGGAGGGTCGAATAGACCCACTCACTTCGGACCTAACTCAACCTAATCCCAATATACGATTTACCAATAGAGAATTGAAGGTGTTCAAAATAAATTCGTCAAACAATTAGCCCATGAAACTGACAAAAAGTGTTCCCTGTTATCTCTTACAGATAGGAGAAAAATGTCAGATATATTAATGTTGTACAAAATATTCAATAACCGTGTCGATTGTCCAAAGTTGATAACAAAAATTTTATTGAATACATCTTGCAGAGACTTGCAAAACCATGATATCTTTGCAACACCATTTAGAAAAACCAATTCAGGTAAAAACTCTCCTTTATGCAGCATTTTCAGATCTTTCAATACATATTGCAATGATATTGGAAAACTGAGGTTACCTTTCCTTAGATTTAAAAACTCTGTGAAATATATTTTCAATTATAATTAGTTATCGGTTCTACATATATTTATTTAATTTTTTCTCATATTCGTTACAAGTGTAATGTACTTAGTGGTTATATATTGTATACTCACTACAATAAATAAATACAAACTAAAAATACCCATGCATTTTTTTAATGAATTCCAAATAAAATGCTTTAAAATTTGTGAATTGGCTTCCGTTTTCAATATTTTCTTGTTAGAAATCTGCTCTCAAAAAAACCGTGACAAATTGGCAAGCGATCAGAGCTACACCGCGTAAACGATAAAAAAAATCCGGTCATTAAATTAAAAGTCAATTTTACAATAAGTTTATTGAGTTATTCGAAACGTAGAATCAAATCGGCTCTCAAAAATGTTGTGTTTGAAAATGAAAATGTATAATTTTGTTTCATAAAATAATTTGAATAAAAACGTTTTTCTAAAAGTAATCAGGTATTCTTCTTTTGTTTGAAAATTAATAAACAATAAAAATAAATAAAATTTATTAAACAATAAATTGATTTTTTTTCTATATTTTACATTAGCTACTAATCATTATCACTCGATTCATCATAATCTATATTATCTTCACCATAATCTTCATCATCTTCACATTCCATGGGTACGCGCTCACGCCCGTTCCTATTTATCAATTGTTTATTTTTAAAACGACATGGATTTTTTGAGTGCCAATTTAATTTTACATTTCAATTGACAACTCAAACTAGCTGTAAGAGTTTGATCTTCCTCTTGAAGATGATCACTGGTGATCAAACACGCGTCGAAGTGTTAAAATAACGGTTTGGTGTTGGGAAAAAACTCCAGTGATATTCAGCTGTAAGATTAATTCTCATTTTACTGGTCGTTTCTTTAAATGCATGTTCCTTGTGGGCGCCAGCCGATTTGACACGAGACTTTTAACGCCCTCTGGGCATTGAGCTTCAAATCATTTTTGCATTTATTAAACAAAACTGCAGTCATTTCAGATATGGGTTTATAATTTTGAAAACTTTATAACTTTGGCCCACCCATGCATCATGAGCAAAGCTTTTAAATTACTTGAACTACTTTTTTTCATAAAAAATTCCCATTTTAGTAATAAATAGTTTTTTTGCTAGCTCTTACTCTTAGAATATTATCAAACTACTTGAGATTCATTGTTTCTGCACATATATGCACATTTTCTATCCGTTCCACATGGTCTCCATAATGTTTCACCAGTGTAATCTTTAAGACCATAAAATGTATCAATGAAATGCCTATTACAGAAGGTTTCTTGATAGTGATAGTTTATTCCATTGATGTATTTGATTGTATACAATTCCTCTTTGATACTTCAATCCTAACCTTTAGAACTGATGTATGATGAGGAACCCTTTTTTTAAGAAATGAATTTTCAGATTCGTTATTCTTATAAATAGGGTTTATTCTTATAAAAAGGGTTTTTCCTTAAATGAATCGTCCCTGAAAATAAATTCTTACATAAAGGCATTTAACTATATACTTTGACTTCAAGAGTTTAAATATTTAGGGTTTATGCTTGACAACCACTTAACGTTGAATGGTCATTTCAATTATATTCAGAAAAAAATACTCAAAAAACTATATTTTTTTTCGAGGGTATCTCAGCATTTGAGTATGAGCTCAAGAATTACCGTATATAATACAATTATCAAACCTCACTTCGAATATTGCCCGACCTTATTGTATGGTTTTGACCTCAATAAAATGAGATCACTACAAAAACTTCAAAATCGTGCAATGAGAATCACTTTGAGATGTAACAGATATACACCAATATCATTGATGTTGGGAACATTACAATGGCTGTCAATAGAAAATAGACTTATTTATTTAACTATGAGTTATATCTTCAAAATGTTGCATAATCTTCTTCCATCATATTTTCACAAATATATAACTATAAATACGCAACTTCACCAGCATGATACGAGAAGTAAACATAACTTACATGTGACTAGGCAAACAAAAGCTTACAATATTAAAACTTTGGTGTTCAAGGGATTCATTGCTTACAACAGTTTGCCAGATGATATAAAGAAATCAGAAACTCTGCAACAGTTTAAAATAAAAATGATAAACCATTTACAGCAAAAGTAAAATCGTTGTATTGTATATCTATCAGGATTAATAATTTTTAGTTTCAATACGAGTATTAATATATGTATCTTCTTACGGGATATGAGTGTATAGTGGGTAGTGGGATAGCATAACTTATTGGTTTCATATGTATGTTTGTATATGATTATTGTGGTATTTGGCTGTACGTGAATGATATCAATATATGTATTTTCTTTCGGGCTATAAGTGTATATTGGGATAGCATTCTTATTGGTTCATATGTAGGATTGTATATGATTATTATGGTATTTGGCTATACTTGAATGGTTTTCTTTTAGCAAAACAATGGAAAATATAACTCGAAATGTAAATACCTAGTGTGTACGTTTAAATTTAAAACAAAACAAATATATTAATACTATCGAAGGAGCTGCTAATTACTATATATAAGATTATACTTTGTGAATGTAGATTAGGATTACCTATTTCAAATAAAGATTATTATTATTATTATTATCTCCCTCCATATATCGAATACAGCGACCATCAAAGAATTATATAATATTCATTTTTTTATAGGCAGCAAAATGTTCACGACATCTGAAAAGTTGGAACTGCTGGAGTCAATTCGTTCAATTTTAGAAGGTAAGGACAAAAATGATTCTCACAATGATACTGATTTGACCAAAAATAGGAGGAAAAAGGTAGAGAAAATCGCAGAATCACAGAAATCTCGAAATAACAAGCAAAATGCTGCCGAGTCGAGCTCGGAGAGTGATGTGGAAGAAACCAAAGTCAAAAACAAAAACTGAATGACTTTTTGCGGAGAGAGACACAGATGCACTTCCATTCAAGGCTAGTTTTTTATATTGTTTATAAATATATACATATGCAAGTTGATTGTTACCATAGTGTATATTATTAAAGCTGTAGAGTAAGAGTTTTTCTCTCAATATTTTTACGTAAATTGATGGAAATTTCAGCTCATCAAAGTAGCTTCAATGCTTATGATTTGATTAGTTCAAAGTGTAATTTTTGTTAAATAAAAAATATATTGAATAGTTTTGGTTATATATTTTGAAATACTTGTTTCATATATTTTTTTAAATAAGTATAGTGTATCCAGTAAAGTCCACATGACATGTTTTTTTATCAATAGATTTTTTATGAAAACACATTTCTGCCGGAGTCCGGATCAATAATAGTAAAATGTGGGCTGGTTTGCTGTGGTCAAAAAGATCTAATAGTAGCAAACGTTTTATCTGATAGCTGATATCTTCAGACGTGTAAGCATTGTCAATGAGGACAATGGTAGTATCTCGCAGTTTTAACAACGAGTGATAGGAGAACTACTTGGTGAATGTATACCTAATAGTAGGGGTGGTGTGGGTGAGATGTTCACCAGAATGCTCACTTTTGATTGGTCATCACAAAGAAACTAAGTTCCTGCTGTCAAAGTTTAGTCAAAAAAACAAGATTTTCATCAGATACGCCAACTCTTATGTGATTATTTTGCCAGTCAGTATTCCTGAGTGAAGAGAAGAAGAAATTGATATAAATAAAACCTCTATATTGGAGATCAGAATTGAATTAAATAATGAACAAATCATTTGAATCTGGTATATGTCCTGATATCTGTAAAATTGCCTGTGTTTCTCCTGTATTATCTCCTATATTTTACTTGAGGGATTATTTATAGATGGTTTGAAAATTGTTTATTTAATAGAAGACAGTTTGTTTATTGAAAAACCTTTACTTACGGAGCTACACAAGGATCAATTTCAGGCCCAGTTTTTTTATTCAAATAAAATGTGTTTCAATATTATTTCTGAAATGAAATATTAAGTTATTCGTAGATGACACAGCATTACTTTATTTTTCTATACTAAATAAATTTGCAGTAACATGATTGATGACATTACGTTGTCATTTAACTGAGGAGAACCTAATTAAGGATTATTATTATCAAAGTACAAATTTTTGTGCTGTACATTGATAAAAGCCATTTTTGGAATACTTATTCTTTTAAAAGCAGAACACTCTCCAAATTAATAGAAAACATTGACATTGTTTTGTGAATAGAGTTTTTGTAACAGCATAATGAAAGACTGACTCCAAATACTTCAAAAGCACTCAAATACCACTATACTCTATTTTCCAAAGTAGTTATATGCATGTATATGCAGATTCCTGAAGTATTTTATAACAAGTGCCTCATTCATTTTGAAGTAATCAAGTATCAAGAAGGTTCTATTATTACTTGTATTAGTAACATTTAAGAACTTTTTACGCATGTTTGGATTTTTATTTTATCTAAAACTAAGCACTTCATTGTGGGTAATCAAGTCCTCATTCTGATTATGTATACAGAGTATGACAGAACTTTAGTACAGAACAGTACTTAAAGTACCCAAAGTAGGTACTGAGTACTTCATTACAGAAGGCACTGATTTCTAGTAGCAGTATTCCACATAAGGGAATTCATGAGGTAATCCAACTACCTACCTCTTTTATGAAAGAGTCTGAAAGTACAGTACTTAAATTTACTTCACTACTTTACTAAAGAAGGCACTGATTTCCAGTGCTAGTATTCCACACAAGGGAAAGCATGAAGTACATCAAGTGAGTAATTCTTTTGTGAAAGAATTCAAAGCAGCCTACTTTAAGTACTCAATGTAATGAGTAGTTTACCTCAAATACTTTTGGTACCGAAAATGAATCTATATTCATGTTTTTGGGAGCGTTTATATGGAATAAACTTCCTGATAACGTTGTTCCACATGAATTTAATTTATAGTGAGATTCAATGCCAACGTGAATTGCTACTTTTGCATAGGCACCGCTCTCAGAGCGCCTTAAGGATTTTCCTTCAGTGCTTGTGTTTTTCCTTAAAAAAAATCAAGGGCATCACACAGGTTGTGAAGAAATGAAAATTTACAAATGAAAATATTATTTATAATGAATAACAATACATAATAAATTAATACTCTTCACAAGGTGACAGTAACTGTGGAAGCAAGTTTATAAACTTCGTTTCTGTGCTTCATATACTAGGTGAGGTTTGACAAAGAAATAGAACATAATGTAGCCTCGGATAGGCGCCATTCCAGAACCTGATTTATATTATCATATTGCTTTGCAATCCTTTAAATATGACCCTAAATTCATCTAGTAAGCTTCTGTAATCGATAATAACAGCCAAAAATGAGATTATTGACTCAGTGATATGTCGGGGCCATTTTGTACTGTGCATGGGCCGAAATTTCTTGTTCAACTTCAGTTATAGGAACTTCAAGTGTTTGTCAAAAGTCCCAATCTCAGTCCGATGTCGACTATTCCTCGACTGGCAGACGCTTGTAGTAAAGATACGACTACTGCTGCTAAAGTCACAGCTATTTCTAGATAGAGGGCGTAAAATATTCGAGTTTGTCCTTCGACTGTAGCCACGCCCCCTGCGGCAGTGAAGTCCAAGGGGAACATGAAGCTGTCGACTGCAGGTCTTTTTCGCACAAAACCAAAGAGGGCAACTCCTGAAAAAACAAAAAAGCACATTAATCAGAGACTTGTAAAGCAAAAACTGCCTTATAATATAAAGATATGTCCGGATATCACTCAAAGATATGTCTAACTGGAGCATGTTTCAGCAGTTTAACAAATATATTTTTTAATTTGGAAATATCTTGGGCAATAATAAAGTTGGTGAAACTGGACACGTTTTTTGAAAAGTACCTGTAACTTCTAAGATTTCCCTTTCATCGGTATAAACCATAGCATTGTGGAATTATTTTAGAATTGTGTCTTTTTAAACTTTACAGTTCATGAAAAGTTCTTGATAATTTTTACTTTTTTTTGAAACTAGAAGGTAGTTTTTTTCAAATCAATCTTCAGAATTTCAATGGAAATAACTTACCTGAAATATAATAGAAAGCCATAGAGAGGAATGGAAAGTACTTCAACCATTTTGGTTTTGGCTTCGAAGGTATTTCCGTGAGATTGTCACGATAAGCGAACTGTTGAAGCCTAATAGCCGCTAGGTTGCCCATATTTAGTATAAGAAGAAAATGTAAAGGTATTCCAACAGCTGCGAAGAGTACAGCTGCTGTCCTTCCCAAGGGTGTTCTAGGCACTGGAGCCCCAAAACCTAGTGAAAGATTTTATGTAGAAATGTGACATAGTTGAAGCGATGAAAGAATGTGCATACGTCATCAATTTTTGCATGAGATATAAGACCACAAACAAGAAACACCTTATCGTGAGATTTTCATTAAACAGTTTAATGAAAACGCAACACGTGTTTCACTATACAGTAGCTTCTTAAGACGTGTCTATACTAACTAAAATCTATATATTCAGTGCTTTATATATATATATATATATATATATATATAATTGATAGTGTAACGACCGTATGTATGTATAGAATAGTAGTTTTTAGCTGCCCGAGCTTTCGCTAATGTTTATTAGCTTTATCGAGGCCTGTAATATAAAAAGGACATAATAAATATATATATATATATATATATATATATATATATATATATATATATATATAAAACATAATAACGGATAAAACAGAATACCTGTGCTATGTGAGAATATTCAATTTGGAAATTTCAATTTTGAAAGAAGTCTTCAACATCAAAATGACAACTTTTTGACATTGAATAATGTGACATTATTCTATATAATATATATATATATATATATATATATATATATATATATATATATATATATATATATATATATATATATATATATATATATATATATTTACAATTTCAAGTACCCGAGTTTTACCTATCCAATTAATGACGTAACACGTCAAAGTCGTGATTGAACTCATGTCCTTCTGCTAAAAGGTGGTTTGCAAATACGGTGGTTTTCAAAGGTTGAATTGATCTTTCCATTTAAAAAACCACGGCTATGGTCTTCAATTCTTTGGGAAAAAATTCTTTCCGTTTGGCTTGACGAAATGGAGCTGTAACTAGTTAACAAACTTTCATACACGTTATACACGTTATACACGAGCAGCGTTAAAATTAATCGAATTCCAAACATACTGTCATTGTCCTGCACTGATGAGAGGTAATACCTCGAAACCGGTCTGTAGGTGATGAACTCGACTGATTTCAGCATGAACCTGCTACTGGATGAACGAGAGACATTTGCTGTGAGGTATCTTGCATAAATGTCTGTAGTTTTTTTCTGTCATCACTTACCAGAACCTGCAATACAGGTTCGTTGGGAGAGATGAAATTTTATTTCAAAATATTGACTTTATTCACTGTGAAATATGATTTTTATCAGTTGTGAAAATAATGATTTGTGTGGAATAAAAGAATTGAAACTGTAAGAGCTTTTCAATAACAACTTGTAAACGATGTAAACTGTCAATCGGCCACAAATTGAAGAAATTGCCAACGCAACGACTCACGGTTATTCAGCTACCTATCTTGCTGTCTCTAATTAAACTTTTGAAAGAAAAGGATGTTATTTAGGGGCATGTTTTTTATCGCGTATTTAGTTATTGACGCATGTGCATTCTTTTCTGCAAAACCAATACTTTAGCACTCCAGAAGTTGCTGTTATCAATTACCTAGTGTGGTGAGTAGAGAAACCGCAAACAAAATGCACCCTGGATAAGTCCAAATATTTCCTCCTCCTCCTTCTCCAAACCCTGCACCTACAGCATCTAGGAATAGAACTTCGTGCTTCTCGAAATATTTGTGTATTGTAACGGGCCACCCATCCTGATGGCCTTCAGTTTGTTTGAGATTCGTGGCTAATTCTACTGAGAGATCTTTCTGGAGTTTGGCTAAGGTTTGGTATTGTTGCAGCTCTCTTGGCCCTAATGGAGACAGAAAGAATAAATATAATTTATATTTGAAATCAAATTCTCCAATATACAAATATTTTTCAACATAGAAATGAATTATTAGCGAAATTAACACCGCGTCTAGAATTAAAAAAAATGTAAGTAACGGGTCAGTCCATTTATAATATAACATAACAATAACAAAAATACCTCGTAGAAGTTTAAAATCTGTTTTTTTCGTTAGTCATCTGTCGCCTCCATACGAACGACAACTCTCAGAAGTTGAGAAACTTGTGCGAGCTAAGGACTAACGAGGTCTTACCTTTCAACGTGTGATTCCTAACACGGTAATTATAATACATCGCTTGATTAATTGATACAGTTCATACTTAATTAAAACGAGTAATCATTTTAGGTATATTTTGAGATCAATAAAAAGTATTTTAATATGGCAAAAATAAAAGAAAGATTCTGTGGCATTTTCAGTAGCATGTGGGCTAATTGAAAGCATAAAATATTCCTTTGGTTGTGAGAAGCCTTTTTGTTGGAAGACCACTTGAGTGCAGCCTACATCCAAAAGCTTTGCCAAAATGGTTATAACTGTAACACATAATGTTAGACCACTTTAAAACTGACCTGGTATCTTTAAAGAATAATGCTGAGTAAAAGAAGTTTGAACATATTGGTTGTTTCAAAAGTTTTGCCCTTTTTTATGAGTCTACTTTGAAATGTAATATATAACTTAATACTTCAGTGAACTTTCGATGAAGACCGTTTTGACTGGTCCTGATTAGCGAAGGTTCTACCGATGAGAAAGTTATCGAAGTTTTCGAAAAAATGGTAGTAGGTTGGCGAGAGATCTGGGAAGTATGGTGGCTGAGGCAGAAGTTCGCCGCTTGATTCGTTTGTTTTTCGGATCTGGGAAGTATGGTGGCTGAGGCAGAAGTTCGCCGCTTGATTCGTTTGTTTTTCGGATGGTGATTTGTGAAACGTGCGGATGAGCGTTGTCGTGGAGTAGGATCGGACCTCTTCTGTTGAACAGTGCCGGCTGCTGCTGACGCAATTCTCGGTACATTTCGTCGGTTTTCTCACAGTAGTACTCTGCTGTGATTGTTTGGCCCGGTTGCAAAGAGTTAAAGTGAATTACACCAGCCGCTGACCTCCGAACAGTAACCATTTTTTTGTTGGTTTTCGCCTTTAGAAAGTGCATGGGTGGCTCATCGGTGGCTGAATGTCTCCTGTTGTCTTAGAGGATCCACTTTTCGTCACGAGTGACGATTCGATCCAAAAAAAGATCGATTTGGTTGCGCGAAAGTAAAGAAGAACAGACCTCGAAACGTGACAATTTCTGTCATCGTTCAAATCGTGGGGTACCCACTAGCTATTTGGGCTTCACTTTTCGAGCTATTTGGCCTTCCCAATACGTTTTAAACCATAACAAACCGCATGGGGGCCGACGTCCAGTTCTTTAGCCAACCCACGCAACATTTGTGGTGGGTCAGTGTCCACCAGGTTCCTCAAATCCTCATGAATATTTGAAACAACCAAATACATATTCCTTTACACTGATGGCGTAAATGAAATATCTACATGTACACGCACATACGACAAAGACGACAAACATTAGGTTATAAAGAGTGATCCCATTATGGTTCATATTTCATAAGTAGTTTACAAAGATCCTGTAGATACAACAAACGGCTGAGGCAATTTATCATAGAATAATAATAATATTCGATGGCCGAATAGTAAGTTTTTTTCCGAGTGTTCAAAATTGGTGTGGGATTTTCTTGTATTGTTTTTTCCTTGTTGAGTTTATGAGTATACATAGTCTTAGGAAGAGGAAGAATTATACTATATTCATTATAACATCCCCAGTTACATCAAAATCTGCATTTACTTATTTATTCGTCTAAGCGACAGATATAGATGTTAAGATTGGTACCAGTAGTTGGCCAGTTCAATTCATTTCTCAATAGGCACTTATACTATTCCTTGATTCCAATAGACTTAATTAAGGTTAAAGTATAACAAAAGTTTCTAATGATCCAACTTCCACGAAACAATTTCGCAATCAATTACTCCAAGGTAACACAAGCAAGTGCTGAGTTTGACTAACACCATGCCAAATCAAGTCGTATGGAAAAAACAAAACTAAAACCGCATTGCACCAGGTCAGAATAACGCTAATATCAGAACAAATCTGATTTTATTAAGTCGTCACGGCGGATCCTTACAATATTTAGTGAAAAAGTAATCGTGGTTTTTCGTAAAGGAAACACGATAGTTTGCCAAGAGTTGGAAATTCAATAATAGGACAGTATAGACGAGGTGAGTTAACATAAATGGGAAAATCAATGACCACATGGAAACAAGTTTTTTCCAAGCGGCACGACACGGCGATTTCCAGACACTGACAGATACGTTCGGGTAAACACAAGTGCCGATCGATTTGTTGTACCGACGTTACAATAACACAAATCAATGAAGGCTCACACATTTTTGATTCCCACAAGAAATAACAGTTTAACAACACTAACGAAGCTCGATAATGAGAACTCAGCCTCAATATAGTGTTTTCAAAATGCATTTGTTGAACTGTAATATAAAAAATATTCATTTCATGTTAGTGCTCTAACGAACACATATTTTATATTTCTGTTTAAAATCTGTTTTTCCGTTAATCAGCTGTCGCCCCCATACGAACGACAACTCTCAGGAGTTGAGAAACTTGTGCGAGCTAAAGACTAACGAGGTCTTACCTTTTAACGTGTGATTCCTAACACGGTTGCAGAATCATCCCAGCATCCCAGATAAATTCTTTCGGGAAAAATATCTGGTCGAGGCGGGAATCGAACCCACGGTCTTCCGATCGTGAGTCGGGCGCGCTACCACCGCGGCCAAATTAACTACATGAAATAAAGAAAATTACCTGAATTTACGTATTAACTAATTACCAATTTCAACCTCAGAAAACAGATTTGATAATTATTGATAAATCAATTTCATTTGGTCATTCAGGTCATTCTAACAGATTGAATTTCAAACTTTTCTCTTCTAAATGTAACACGTCATAGTCTTGATTGAATTCATGTCTTT
Organism: Leptinotarsa decemlineata; assembly: GCF_025532065.1. NCBI lineage: Eukaryota > Metazoa > Arthropoda > Insecta > Coleoptera > Chrysomelidae > Leptinotarsa > Leptinotarsa decemlineata. The sequence goes on along the minus strand of NW_027412533.1, from coordinate 6,036,352 downwards.
CTGCTAAAAGGTGGTTTGCAAATGTGGAATTGATGTTTCTATTCAAGAAACTACTTCTATGTTTTTTATTCTTTGGGAAAAGATGCCTCTTGAATAATTTTTTTCACTCTTTGAGGGTTATTCCCAACAACTAGTATGTCGTTGGGTTATTCCAACCTACTGCTTTGGATGTATCAAATTAAAGAATTATTCTTCAACAGACATTGGATTGAATTTGAATATATATATAGCGTAACAAAATGTTTCTCTTTTCAAGTCGATGTTTTGGGCTATGAGAGTTTCATCAATTCCAGATTTCGCATAGAAAACAGTCATCCGCTAAATACCACAAAAAAACTTTGATAGCCTGGGACATCGTAGGAATTGTCTTATTTCTATAGATACTTTCACGAGAACTGTTTGGCCGATACATTTTAGCGAGAGCAGAATATAAGAAAAATAAAAAACTAAATTATTTCATAAGAATTTTCCACATCATCATAGATTAATGAACTAAGTACCCCAGGAATACCCAATACCGCGTAGATGTGGTCCGTTCTACATGAAAATGAGCGTGAAAACGTGCTTGACTGACCATTAAAGAAATTGCCACTACGTCCAAACAGATCAATCGACAGTTTGCAGAACAGGCTCTCTTAGAGGGCAGCCATGACCACACAAATTCTTGATAAAATCAGAGGCTATTCAGAGATGCCACAAGGTTTGTTCTGGTTCTCAGTTTGTACTGTTTTGAATCGTCCAAAATCAGTGAGTCAGTTGTGGACTGAAAAGGTTAACGCGACAGTTGGGTGACTGTTTTCTGATTGTTAGGAACAGTCCGGACAGAGAACCAGAACAAGCCTATGGAAATACATAAACATAAGAATAATTTCAATTGTAGAAGAGCTTGAACATCAATAAAACATGGATACCTGCACTTCATAACACAAAGATTCTCTCAATAATTGAAAAAAAATCGGACAATCAGGTACAAGAGCATTCGGCCGTCCGACACCGAGCCCCGAGTATAGGATCTTCCAACAGGGACTTCTTCGGCGATCTTGTTGAAGCTACATTTGTCAAATTAGTTGTTATTGATTGGTTGATAAATTCATGTCCATGGTTCAGTAAACGATCGACCAACACCCGTACATCGACGAAATGCAAGATCTGCCGAAAACATCGCCACTGTCTGTGAGAACCTACAGGAGAATCCGAGGCAATCGATTTCGCGTCGCTCGCAAGAACTCGGCCTTTCGCAGACCACAACTTGGCGAACTATACCTCTTCAATTATGCTTCCCTAAAGCATATTATCTCACTTTATACATCAATAATAATACTTCCTCAGTTTTTTAAGAATCAATAATGGTGATCTATTCAAATCCACTTAGTCATTCATTAAAATGTTCAAATTTTTAAGGAGGTAGTCACAATTGTAGTTACCTGTGGTACATAAAAATATTAGCGGAAGAAGAAACTTGTAGGTAGTATTCAAATCACTATTGAAGACGCTACTGTGCTAGCGAAACATGTTGTGATATATTTTTAAAATAAAGTTTGTGGGGATTAAATCGTGGGGTGTAGTTTATGAAATTACCATGGATCTTCAACAAGTAACGGCCGAATCAATCAGAAAAAAAAAACAAAATTGTCGAATTCAGGACCAGTACACATGAGATCCAAGAGCGTCCAATGCATCCTGAAAAAGTCACTGCGTGGATTTTGGGCTGGCCAAGCGATCATTGTCAACGACGAGTACTATAGATCGATGTTTACCAAATTTTTTTGGCCTGAATTGGAGGATCTGGACATAAATGACATGTGGTTTCAACAGGACGGCGCTACTTGACACACAGCATATGCCACATTGAATATTTTTCACGAGTGATTTGAGGGTATGGCCATCTTACGTGGAGGTGATGGGCACCGATATTGTGCGATTTGACCCCGTTTTACTTTTTCTTGTAGGGTTTTTTCTTAAACCGCAGGTGTATGCGAAAAAAACACAAATCACAACGGTCCTCAAAGCCAACATAACCAATACCATCGGTCAAATTCAGTCTGATTCATGCGTCAGAGTCATGGAAAATTAGACGTTTCGGATGAGCTCCATCCAGAGGAACCGTGGCGGACATTTGAACGTTGTTATATTCGATGATTTATTGAAATTGAAGAAATAGAAAGCGTCTAATTAAAGACGCCACCAAAACCATTTTCAGTTTGCGCATTGCGGCAAGGAAAATTACCTACTTCGACCATTGTCGCATCACCTCTGTTAATGTCTGCCGCAGTAGCAGACGAAACATTAGAGAGGTATAAAAACCTGCACAATCTGGAAGTTACTTTTATCCATGCAGGTACACTTCCGGATGATGTTTTTAGATATTGTTGAATCGATTCAATGTACCTGTATTGCAAAACTTTAGTGTTCATGTATACCATAGAATAAAACAAGGATTTTGCATTAAATCATTTGACGATATCATAATATAAACGTAAATAACCCATTTTTAGATATGGAAAATGCCATGATGATAATATATTCATTCCTTGCGGTACTTTACCTAAAGGCAGCACCGTTGAACAATTGAAATCCCGTGGTTAATATTATAATTGGGTACTAATTTTTCATATAAGATGGTTCACGAAATTACATCAACGATATGACACAACAGATGACTGTGGAATAGTTTCCGCTTCACCTTGAAAATTTATGATTTATAAGCGTCACGGAATATCTGATAAAATTATTTTATCAAATATTTATGTATCGTTAGCTAGTAGAACTGAAATACAAATGACAGGAAAGCGATATGTGAAAAAACTGTACAATTTTAAATATATTTCAGAACAACCGATTGCTGATACAAACATTCAGTTACAGGGAAATCAACTAACTGTGACAGAAGAGGCAAAAAATCTCGGTCTTTATATTGATAATAAGTTGAGATTCTCCATCATGTATCTTTTATACCTACTTCAGAAATCTTACGCAAAACTCAAAATGTTATATGGTCATAGACATATCATGAGTAGGCCACTGAAAGCTCTTTTATGCAACTCCTTGGTACTATCTTAAGCCAGTTACTGCGATTAATTTTTGGCATTCGCAAGTTCGAAAGAATCTGTCATACTTTGGTTGCTACGAAATGGCTGTCTGAGCAATCGGTGGAAACTTCATGGTCTATGGGCTACTACATAAAGTGATAGTTAATGATACTCCTTCCTATCTCACGGAAAAAATCAGATATAGAACAGAAGTTCATAATCTGAATCTGAGACATAAAAACCGTACCAATACCAAACAATTTGGAAAATCACTCTCATACAATTTATTTAAATCATATAACCTTCCTGAAAATTTCAAAACAATATCAGCGAACAGGTTTCGAAAACACCTTCAGAAAAAACTTTTGAATGAGCAATGAGCAATGCAACAATATATAGGTACATGTAATTACCATGGATATTAGATTTTTTTTTCACTTCTTCTCAATTTTCTAGGAATAATCACATAATTATTTCTTGGGAGTTTATATTTTGTAATCTTTAGACCACTCTTGACTGATCGGGCTTCTTTTAACCATAGGTACTCTTGTTTTTGTTATTAATTTCTTCTTCTCATTTTATTTCCAGTTATACACGTAAGGTTAATAAAGGTCATTATTATTATCATTATTTGAGTTATCAATAGGTTGAACAGGGATCTCTATCGTAGTATTGATCCATCTAAACAGGCTAAACATTTACTAGATGATTTGTTGCAGTTCTGTAGTGCCTAAGAGGTTGCTGAATGATGATAAATAATTCGACCGATCCACTTCAGAATTATTCACTACAACGCAAATGAGTTTTGGAATATTATTGCTGATTAGAAATTGTTTCAATTTGTATCGTTTTTTATGATAGAAAAAAAATTACTTGAGACACTATTGAATATGAACTTTTATACTGGATTATCAAACATTCTGTAATTGGAAGTGATGGCAAATACATTTGTTTAGAAGAGGTTATGGATGATGATATGATAATGATCTGATTTCGCAGAAATAACTCAGAGGGTGACTCTGGGATCAATATTAGGACCGTTAATTTCTACATATGTTAATACCACACTTCGATAAAAATTGTGCATGATTTTAAGATTTGCTTTCAAATAAAAAGAAACTTGAAAACATCTAATGAAAATGAGGAGTTTGAAATAAATGTAATGGAAAGTTAGAACATTATTTCAAGCAAACACAGAAAAAAAAATCAACAAATTCAAAAATTCTAATTTCTTATAAAAAACCTAATTTAAAAACGAATGCTTCTCCTGGTGACATTATTCTACTTTTAGGTTAGTTACTAGTGACATTTCAGAAAAAAGCGGTTGGTGTTTGCCACCGCCTACTATTTCAAATTCGTAATACACCACCAAAAACCAATTTAAGATCTAAAGAATGAAGGTGAAAAACATTTGAATTACTTTAGGAATATGGACTGCATCAGTCGTACCAACCATGGCATTAACCTTAAAAACGTAAAATACAGAGATATGTAACCAAAAAGCAGCTCCGTATATTTTTGAACATTTTTATTGGAAAAATGTTGATTATTGAATTGAAAAGTGTAAAAGAAGGAGGAATAAGGTGCAAAGGTGACCTAGTGAATGAATGCTTGTGTTTTTAAATAGTTTTTTTTTGTAAAAAGAAGGCCAAAAAGTTGCCCTTTTCAGAACTTTGAAGGGCCGTAACTTTGTAAATAAGGGAGAGCGTCGCTTTTTTCTTTCGGATTCGTAATCTACGCATCAAAATACGTAAGTACACGCAAAAATTTTTCAAAATAGCCGGGTGTCCTGAAAACGAAAATTTACCAATATAAAGAATTCGTTAAAATCAAAATACGTCAATAATGATGTGTGGTAGTGCAGGTGGTGAATTGGCACTAGTCTACGATGTTTATAAAGCAGAGCACACGTGGGAAAGTTGGACCGAAATAGGCCCAGAGAAATGCCGCTACAACCGCACAAAGTTATGTTGGTTTGACTTTCAATGCATTGAAGACTGGTTTGTGAGCCTCATGCTCCCAATTTTGAAAAAACAAGAAGAAGAAAAAGTTCTTCTCGGTGACAACTCAAGTTCTCATATGTATGCAAAAGTTATAGATCTCTGCCATGAAAATGACATATCATTTATTTCTTTGCCCCAAACGCTACCTGTTACAACCTCTAGATATAGCATTTTCTAGACCTGTTAAAATTGCCTGAAGAAATATTTTAAATGAATAGAAAGAACTGCATGACAGTTCCCTAGATGAATTTCCACGACTGTTAAAAAAACTCTTGGATATTTTACAGGAAAATTGTGCCCAAAATCTTACAGCTGACTTCCGTAACTGTGGTATTTTTCCTGCAAATCCGCACGAAGGATTACAAAGACTGCCCTTGTATACTGTTGAAGCCCTACTTGCAGATTGGTGAAATATTTATTGAATACCTTAATTCGAAGAGACAGACCATCACGTCTACAAGGACCAAGAACAAAAGAAGGAGAGTTAATGTTCCTCCAGGAAAAAGTATCACAGCTTCCGAAATCAACCCGCAAGATATTCATAACTTACCAGTGAGCTTGAATCAACCTTCAACTTCATCAGGACAAACTCATAAGCAACCTAATCTTCCTCAAAGTGTTACAAGACTTGGCCACAAATCTGATGATAGTACAGGACATGTTTCTGATGCAGAAAGCGATTAAAGACCCTATTCACCTCAACCGAGCGAGCCATCTGATACAGACATGGTAGCCATTGAAATTCCTGACACAAATGTGCAGAAAAACGAAGTTAGTGCTGGTGAATATGTACATATGTACGAAAATCAACTGTATCCAGGACAAGTAAAAGAAGTGGCTAAGCATACATTTTTTTATTTCAGCAATGGAAAAGTGTGGGGGGAATTGGAAGTGGCCCAGAAAACCAGATGCGATTTGGTATTTCTATGATGACATCAAACGAAAAATTGACAAGCCATGTCAAATATCTAAGAGAGAAATCTTCAAAGTTCCTGAATTACCGTAACAAATATTTTGCTCATTAAAATTTAATTTATTTTGTGTTTGATGTTATTAGTTTGGTTTTTATTTGTGTCACCCTTAAGAGATACATTTCTTTTATATTTATATACACATTCTTCATAGAATATATGTTTTTTGTACACAACTATGTACATTTTTTTTCATATGCCCTATATTTATTTTGTGAAAAGATAAAGGTGAGAACATGTCAGTGGTGTTTTTCTATTGAATATACATTGAAAAACGATATGGCACATAGTCACTCCAATAGCTGTGTTGAAAATGTGCCAAAAATATATCAGGCTTGGGACATAACGAAAGTGATTTTTATACTTCCTTGTACTGTAATGCATTCGCAAACTATGGGGCGTTTAATTATCAGTCATAAATTTAATTGAAAACATGAAAAAGTATCTTCATTTCAAGTACCTATCTGATTTTTACCTAAGTTTGTAATGAATAAAATTACCTGTGCTTATTTCCCAGTTTCCACATTTGAAAAAATATTTAGTAACTAAGAGTTATTCAATTCTAATTGATCATTCAGTAAATTACTCGAATTCCTGACTCTAATTGATTTCTAAACATTCTAGAAGATCGAGTTTCAAACTCTTCTAAATGTAACATATCGTATTCAAGATTGAATTCATATCTTTTTGCTAAAAGGTGGTTTGCAAATGTGGAATTGGTCTTTCTATTTACCAAACAACTTCTATGCTCTACTTCTTTGGGACACCGACACCGAAGTTTTTAATAAATTTACTCAGACTATTATTCGTTTTGTAAGCTACGTTTACGCATTCTTTCTTCAAAAAACGGGCAATATTATTGGTTTTGTCACAATGTCCTATAACTGACGTTATGTGGAGGAGTTATGTATGATAATGTCCGTGTACGATGGTTTATGGAAAATTGCAAATTCATGTTTATTATTGTTATTTTTCGTAATGGTTAAGTCAAGGCAAATTATTGAATTTGTAAAATCGTTTAGTAAAAATCTCACAAAAAAGTGTTCTCTAGTTATGGATTTTCATCAATGATCGGCCATTTCCATCATATATAATAATTTAAAAATTAGCAAAATTGTTATTGTCGAAATTCCTTTTCCCCCCGTATCTTGTAAATAAAGCGCCTTATCAAAACTCATCAAAGGATAAAATATCCTTAGAATAGTCCAAGAAATGATCAATCATAATGATATCCATACCAAGTGAGCGTACTCAACTTAGTTAGCAAAACGCGCGTCGAGAGACCGTCATTTTTGTTTTGATGTTGGGAAAGTGTTTTCAATAGATTCATTTTATGTCAGAGGTTCTAGTACGAACTATCAAAATTCAGGTACTCAATTAAGTTAAGTACCTCAGTTATTACCTACAGTGGTGTTCAGATATATAAAGGCTAACATTATCAATTAATTTCAGTTTATTGTATTAGTTTGAAAATGCCTTCATAGGGAGAAACTGCCGTAACGTTAGTTACAAATACAAGTGGTTAAAAACATAGAAAGATTTATTTCTCATTTTTCTTGATAAATATTGCCTTTGGGAGTATACAGGGCTTTTCATGATGAGCGTTAATTAGCCGTTTCTGGCAAACTATTCAACGGATCAACCTGAAAATTCCACAGTATGCATAAATCAATATGACCTACACTCCTAAAATATTTTAGACGAAGCAGCGTTGTCGCTTCTACTATAAAGTAGCGGCTTCTTTGGTTTTTCAAATGGAACACCCAGTATATAATAGCATATTATGATTCATTATCTTTGTCAACAAATTCATATACTATTTCCTTATACCTATCTATTACCGTTTACAAGATATAAATTAATTTCGATATTTTTTTACCAAACATGAACTTTTATAAATGCTGATAATCTTGAACTCTCTTGCACTAAAACGATCAAATTTGAAATGGAGTGGAGTGATACTATGAGGATCTTCACTCCGAGTCACACTCATTTTTGTAAAACAGATTTCGTTTGATGTTTCTCAATTAGTCACAGATAATACAATGAAAAGATAATTATTAAAATACTCCTCAACCATCGAATGAAACGTCTCTTCAAACAATAGTTTTATTAACGCTGAAACACGAACTGAAAATAATAAACCCATAAATTAATGAGTTAATTTAATCGTCAGTGTATTTCAGAATATGTTCAAACACACCTCTACTTAAACAAACATGTAATCTCTTCAAAAGATTGTCATGTGTAGCGCTTCTGATCAAGTCTGGAGTCAAACTATTGAAAGCAGTTGTAACTCTCGATTTCATATCTTTCATTGTTGTTATTGGAGTAGAGTAAACCATATTTTTAATGAAACCACACGAAATAATCTAATGGATTGCCATCTGGTGTTCTAGGAGGCCAACGAAAAGATCCATTATTACCAATCCATCTGTCTTCGAAGATTTCGGTTAAAGCTTCGCTGACTGAATGAGAATTATGGGGTGGAGCACCATCCATTTGGTACCATACACGTTCTCTTCCTGGTCTACTATTTAAAATCATCTGAATTCCATTCCTAAGTAAATCTTCATATATCAAAAAAGTCGATATAAAAAATTGACTCATTCTTTATGGCACAAAATACATTGAATTGCCATCTTTCTTGAAAACCCCTTTGGCGGACAACATGGGGATTTTCTGGCGCCCAATAATGACTGTTGTGTCTATTGAAAACTCTACTTTTTGTGAACTTGGCCTCATCTGTCCATATGATATTGTCAAGGAAATGTTCATCCTCTTGAGTCTTGACAAGTAACCATTCAAAGAATTCCACTCTACGAGGTAAATCAGTCTCTTTCAAATGGACACAGTAGAACTTATAGGGATGCCATTTATGCTTATTAAGAATTCGACAAATTGTCACGTAGGGTATACACATTTCTCTTTCTGCCTCGTGCAGAGAAGCATTTGGAAATGCATGAAAGTATCCCAAAACTGTTATACCATTGTCATCATCATCCACTTTAGTCTTCTTACGAATGATTTTTGGACGGAAGGTTCCATTCAACCTACAGTTTTTAGTAGTCGATTTTTCACATTATTATTCGGCTTCGGAAGTTGTGGATATCTTTCATGAAATACTCGGCATGTTCTACTTGCAATTCTATTGCACTCACCATAAATTATTAATAAATTCAAGAAATCTTCATTACTGTAACCTAATCTTGACATTATTCTATTATAATTGGTAGCTATCACAATCAGTCAAAACCACCAACGTCGACGTTAAATAATTGGTTTATTTATTTTTCCAAATACTGTTGTACGTTAGAGACCAATACCTCAATGTATACAAATTGTAACTTTTTCTAAGGTAGGTACATACCAATTTCGAATTAACTGATCTGAGACAGTTAAAAAACTGGATCAAAATTAAATATTACTAAGTATAAAAAAATGTTGAATATCCAAAATAAGTGATGAATTCAAAAAAACGAGCAAGAAAACCACGTCAGTTTCCGTTTGAAACATGAGATCAAAGTACCTGCATTTTTCGAAGACCCTGTATGAGGCAAATGAAAATATGACTCGGAGTGAAGATTCTCATAGTATCACTCGACTCCATTTCAAATTTGATCGTTTTAGTGCAAGAGAGTTCAAGATTATCAGCATTTATAAATGTTCATGTTTGGTAAAAAAAATATCGAAATTAGTTTATATCTTCTAAACGGTAATATCTAGGTATAGGGAAATAGTATATGAATTTGTTGACAAAGTGATAATGAATCATAATATTATATTATATACGGGGTGTTTCATTTGAAAAATCAAAGAAGCCGCTAATTTATAGTAGAAGCGACAACGTCGCTCCGTCTGAAATATTTTAGGCGTGTAGGTCATATTGATTTATGCATATTGTGAAATTTTCAGGTTGATCCGTCAAATAGTTTGTCAGAAACGGCTAACTAACGCTCATCATGAAAAGCCCTGTATTACTTTCAGAGAAGAAAAGGTATGTTTTCTGAAACGTAGAGATGTAATGATTATCAATCCTAAACTTTCATGAAATGATTCTGTAGCTATTTTGTATCACCGATTATTGAATTTTTTGATTTTTCAAAAAGTTTTATGAATTTGTATTACTAAACATCAAATATACCAACTTTATAGATCTATCCTCAGAGCATGATCAGTTGAAATTTTATACAACAAATTGAGATAATCATTGATAAGCTCTACCGATGACTCAAGATCTGTTAGATTGAAAGAATAATATATTTGAAGTTCGTTCATGACCACGAAAAACCACGTTCGTTCAAAATATCATACCCTCAGTCCTGAAGAACGCCAAAGCACCAAGTAGTGCCCAAATCACCACGACTATGCTCAGTCCCACTTGAGACAAAATCCATCGGCTGAGGATCCTGCAGCAACACTTCAACTTGAGGGAGCAACTGGTTTCGGAAGGGCTCAACTTGACATCGCAGTCTGTACCGGGCAGGAATCTCAGTCTATAGGGCACGAGGTGAGTCGTTTGGACGGCCGCGTCTGTTTTTTTGTTCTTGAGGTTGTGGTCGAGGGTCATGTGATCAATGTCCACGCAGGTGTCCCCATTGCCTGTTCGCATTTTAGGAGGGATCGAGCCTGGAAAAAGACCTTCTACAATACTGGGAAAAATAGAATTTAGTTTAGTGAAAATCTCACAATGAAGTATTTATTGAATACGTTATAGATTTTCATCAAGTAACTGCCGATTCTATTACATGTCTTATAAAAACATAATTCTATCGATCTAGAGGTTTTTTGATGTGAAACATCTATAGCCGCACGTAAAACCGATTGCTGGCATGGCGACGCATGTCGTGGCGACGGGTTGCCATGCGCAAGCGACTGTGCGAATCTCTTCTCACTGGTTCGGCGTTACGTTATTTCTCTTGCCACATTGAGCTTGGATACCTATAGTGTATACAGTTGTGTTTGCTACAATATAAATAACCTGTGTTTTACTGAATGAATGATTTAAAAAAAATAATAATAAATGAAATATGTCTGAGACTGATTATTTAGAAGGTGAAAGTGTGGAGTCTCTTGCGAAGAAAGCAAAATCACACTACGATATACTATCAAGTCATCAATCAGTAAGTTAATTATATTTTTATATTTCATAATTGAAGTGTGCATTTCTCTGTGTATTGAGCTCGCATTTAAATTATTTATTGATTGATTTTCTAATGATGGTGGAATATCAATTATTATTGATTGATATGTCACGACCAATGAGAGAAGGTAGAGATTTGTTCGAGCGATATACTTCATGCAGTCTAGTCAATGACCTTTTTTCCATATAATCTTGCCAAACAGTACATGGATTCATGAAAATGTGGATACTACCCCTTCTCGGGGGTGAAAAATGTTTCAATATAAATGAGTCCAAGAATGGATAGATTGATCAATTCTAAGCAACTTTAGTTTTATGAAGTTTTTTCCAGAAATTCAATTTTTTTCAGGTCATTCCTGAGTGAAAGTGTGAATTTTTCAAACAAAAAACTCACGACTTCAGGCGGTTTTTCGCAAATAACTCAAAAAGTAGTTATTTGATAAGAACAGTGTCAGTAGCTTGAGAAAAAGCAATAAAAAACTCGTCGGTTAATGGAGTATCAGCTATATGAATGAAATAATAGCTTTTCGAAGATTTGTTCTCATTTTTCAAACGCAAAATTGAAAGTTTCAACGTAAAGTAATGAAAAAATTAGTTTTTGAGAGATTTTCACTCTCTAATTACCACCCCAATTAAAACTAACCGATGCCACTTTCCAATTTACTTTATATATTTACTTGTAATATTTTCTTGAAATATGAGCGGTTTGAAGTGATTAGCTTTGAAAAAAACTTGGGTTTCACGCCAAAAAGAATTTCTGCAATTCGCTAAAAATTTTTCATTTCTTCGAGATAAATTGAAAACCATTAATAATATAGGTGAATGAATGTCATTACGATGTCATCGATGACATAAGTAGATCAAACTTATTCCGTGACATTAAAAAATCGTAATTCATTAATGAATTGTGTGTATTTTCTATAATGTTATCCAATTTGGTACTGAAGAGCCTTAAAGCAAGTTTCTTACGGCGAAACATCGATGTCTACCAGTGAGGATGACAATGTTCCATGTAAGTGCAATTTGTTACCATTCATTTAAAGTAGAACTCCTGTGAATGATATCTGATTTTATTCCATAACAATGTTTGGAATACAAACTGAGTAGAGAAGAGTATCTTCTGTATAATTCAGTGGTCATATAAAAGTATTTGTTTGTAAAGAATTTTTTTCTTTCGAGTAATTCAATGTTTATATGAAAGTAGCTGTTTCAGGAGGGCTTTCTTCCTTTCTTTCAGTTTGTGTCTGAAAGTTACTTCTTTGCATGATCTACACATTCATGTATAGAGTTAATCATTTTCAAATTGATTAATTTCTTCCTTTCTTTGGAAGATTCCCACATTTTTTTGTATCAAGATGGAGTAGTAGAAAGCCTAAAACTTTCTTTCCCAAAAATTATTCACTCCTAAAAATATAACCCCTTCAATTCATTAATAATACTTGTAATGCACTGTTTGGAACCTTTGGTGTAGTAATGAATATTACTGGAGTTTTTTACCAACACCAAACCGTTATTTTAATACCTCGACACGTGTTTCGATCACCAAGTAATCATCTTCAAAAGGAAGATCAGTTTTTTTTAAGCACTTGAAACCGGTCAAACTTATAGAACACATTACAAGCATATGAAAAAAAAAATTCCTAGCACTTCAAAAAAAATGTCATACGTTTTGTCAGAAAAATGCTTTGTTTATGGGTTACTTCACGTTGAAACTTCAAATTTTGGCGTTTGAAGAATAAAAACCAACCTTCAACAAGCTACTACTTACTTACTTAAAAAAAACCTGTTTTAAATCTGTTTTTTTGTTAACCAGCTGTCGCACCCCTATGAACGACAACCATCAGAAGTCAAAACTTGTGCGAGCCAAAGATTAACGAGGTCTTACCTTTTAACGTGTGATTCCTAACACGGGTTGGACCATAGCAAGTGAAGATCGATCGTTCAGACTAGGGCTTGAACCACCGACCAACACGGCAGTCAATTCGAGTGAGTGAACAAAGCACCCGCGTCGAACCGCCTGGTCACCGACAGACCTTATTTTGATTGAAAAAGTTATACTGTAACACAGTTATAAATCGATAAATTATTGTTTTTCATTGTATGTAAAACAGACAACACTGCGTCAAAAAACTGCATTGGGTCATTTGATGCGTCCGACTCTTCCATCTGTTCCATTTGAAACACCATAAAACTAGCTAAAACTCTTTATTATACTAACAGAATAAACAAAGCAAGCAATAAGTTAAGAGAAACATGGAAGATAATTAGTGATATCAGAGGAAAGGGTAGAAAGCAAAAATTGGAAACTCCATTATCATCCACCGATTTCAATCACTATTTTTGCACGATAGGAGAAAAATTCACTGAAAATATTCACATTCCGTATGATCCACTTGATAATTTAATTGATATTGATATAGCAGATAATTTTATTCTATATGACACAAACGTCTCAGAATTGAAAGGAGTCTTTAGGGAGATAAAAAATAAACACACTTCAGGAATTGACGACATCTCCTTGAATATTTTCGAAAATCTACCAGACAATGCTTTATCAGTACTAGTTGACATAATAAATATCTCATATAAAGAAGGAGTTTTTCCAAATTTTCTCAAAACGTCTATTGTTATTCCTCTCCATAAAGGTGGAGATATTGAACTCTCTTCTAACTTCCGACCTATCTCTTTAATAACAACACTCGCAAAGATTATAGAAAAACTGGTCAAGAGAAGACTAGTTGATTTTCTCGAGAGAAACCAGATATTAAACAGATGTCAGTTTGGATTCCAGAGTAGAAAAAACACTCATGATGCCATTTTATCATTATTGTCTATATAGCAAATTGAATAATGGAGAGATTGCAGCTGCTGTGTTCTGTGACATATCGAAAGCGTTTGACTGTGTTAGTTATGATACACTGCTTCGGAAATTACAACAGTATGGAATAAGAGGTGTAAGTCTCAATTGGTTTGAATCTCATTCATCTGAGCGTAGTCAAATTGTTTTAACGACGACGAATTATTCTGAGGAAGGAAAAATAAACTGTGGAGTTCCACAAGGCTCAGTCCTAGGTACACTATTATTTCTTTTGTATATAAATGATCTGACATCTATTGATATTGAAGGAGAGTTCACACTATTTGCTGACGGCACTACAATTTTATGGCATGATCAAAATCCCTCTGAACTTGAAACAGTAATAAATCATGATATTATCAATATAAAAAGATGGTGTGACGCAAATCTTCTCAGTTTTAATATCTCTAAAATGAACGTACTTTGCTTCAAATGTTCCATCAGCAATTTACAAATTGACAACATCTTTGTTGAGAATAAACCATCAACCAAATTTCTGGGACTATCCATTGACACTGATTTGAAATTTGAAGACTAAATTAAGAGTCTCAAATCAAAGTTATCCTCAGGGTCTTATGCTGTGAGGCTGACATATTATGAGTTGGAATTTGCTGCTGCCAAAGTAACATATCACTCTCTCATAGAATCTCATCTACGATATGGAATTCCTTTCTGTGGTGCTTGTACTCTGACAACACTGCAATCAATTTCAGTTATACAGAAAAGAGCTGTACGTTTTCTATGTAAAGCAAAACCACGAGATTCTTGCAGACCACTGTTAAAGGAAAAGAAAATCCTCACTGTAATATCTATGTTTATTATTGAAACTATATGTCTCATAGCAAAACATCAAAATCGATTTTCAATTAACACAAACGCCACTCGACAAAGAAACGACTTTAATTTGCCCATTCCAAAAAAATCCCTCATTAAAGACTCTTTCATTTATAATGGGTTTAAAATGTTCAATCACCTACCATCAAATCAAATTTGCATGCAATAACGTAAAATTTAGGCAAGTTTTGAAGGATTTTTTTTTGTGAGAGAGCCTATTATAATTTATAAGGGTACTATCAAGATACTTTTTGATTCGACTTGTGGCTGACTCGTTTTATGTAATCAATATTGAAAACTTTCCAAATAAACTCTTATTGGCTATATTTGTGCAAGTGATGTACTGTGCTATGTAAATACTAATTGTTTTTGTTATTTTTTTGTTCTTTGTACATATGTCCAATAACTACCTGTAATTTTATTCAACAACTACCTGCCAATGTATATTATTTTATAGTGTATAGTTTTCGAGAACATTACTCGAACAATTATAACTTGACAAGTAGGGATAGCTACTATGTGTGAATTTGTTTCTCGAATTATTTTAACAAAGCTTTGTTAATTAGATGTTAATCTTCAGACAATAAAGCTTATTTTGACTTTGACTTTAAAAAGGAAAGCTATCACTTCAGGGAATTTAAAGGGAGAAAGAATTTTATCGTCTCGTACATTCACCTTACAATTAACTACTACAACCGATTAACGTGAAAAAGTTATTGATTAATTTAAACCAGTCAGGTCATTTGTGCTATTTGTGCATTGTCAGTTTATTAACAGATCACGTTATTACATTCAATTTTTGTTCGGTATGTACAAAATAATGATCCATAGTAATAGCTTATGAAAAAAATAGATAACCAACCTACCGGGAACATTCATGGTCATAGCGAATGATTCAAAACTTTCATCCTCCATCCGGATGTCATTGATGCCATTATCAGGAGCTATTTTATTTCTGACACGACGACTTTGTACAAACGAAACTTTCATCGGGTCCAGCAGTTGTAAAAAATATGAGAGCATAGATCAAGAATCCAATAGCAAGCACTTGAACCCGATGTTATTGACTCATCGCGATCGATATATTCATGAGGTACTATCGTTGCAAATGATCAAACTACTTATTATTTTCGTCCACAAATTGTGTCGTTGTACGAGGTTAGAATGAAAAATTAATGATGCTCTGATGTCATGTAGTATAGTGTAGTGGGTGGTTTTCTCCTGATTTTAATCGAGAGATTTACAATGTTGATAATTTTCTCTTTATACTTATCACAAATCCAAGACGGATATTTTCTTAGTTTTGGTGTTGTAAGTTTATTCACCGATATTCTGGTTGATGATAACCCAAAATTGTAAAAACGATATTAGAAAATGACACTGAACTGAAAAATAGAACGAATCGAGCTTTGGAGCTATCTTGGAGCTACTAGATTGAGTATCATAGGAAGGGATTATGCTACTGGGGGTAACCTAGACCAATTTGAATACTAACTTTATCATTTATAGTTTTCCGAATACCCAGGGCATCTATATGTATCATGTATGTATCATGATGATTTTGATGACTTTATTTGATACTTTCCAATTCTAAAAGGTTAGTGTACACAAATTGTTTATTGTTATAGTTACCAATTTGATAGTTCGTAAATTAGGTTACCAAACTTTCATCATTAATTATTGTTTAATCGAACACTTCAGAACGTATTCCAAACCATGCTTTCGATGTTTCAATTTGTAAGTTTCATATTTTTTATTTGTTTATATTTTACATGTATTTTATTTGAAAGGGGTAAAAAAGCCACAAAAAATTGAAGAATGACCTTTTTGACTTTGCGCTCAAACCATTATTTGTACTTATTGCATTAATGAAGTTCAAAACTAATTTATTATCAATATTCAATACTAGCATACCACCCGGCTCCGCACGGGTGCTATGCTGATACTAAATATGAATTCACCTACCGGAAAGGGCATGGTGAAACAGTGATGACAAGTAACTTTATTTTAAGAACGCTCTTTTTCCCCCGCCGCTGACGTCCCAGTAGGAATATTTGAAAATCCTTTCTTATTGCACATCTACAACATAAAACGAACCTACATACAACATTTCAGCCACCAAAACAGTGTTGAAAAGGTAATTTTCATATGTAAACGTTCCCCTTTCACCTCCACGGCGGTCGTCCCAGTTGGAATATTTGAAAATAATTTTTTAGTGTGCATCTAAGACTTGAGAAGCATTTATATGCCATCTTCTAGGCACTCCTCAAAGTTTGAGGAGTGCCTAGAAGATGACAGTACGACCAGCTGTCGAAAGCGCTCGCAGATAATTAATAGAAGATATAAACCACCTTCAAACCCTGTTTGTGAAATTTAATATTAAAATACTGAAAATAAAGGAAAATTAGTTGTATCATTCAATATATATATATATATATATATATATATATATATATATATATATATATATATATATATATATATATATTTCAATATTAAATTCTACAAAAAGGATTTGAAGCTTTATATCTTCTATTAATTATCTGCGAGCGCTTTCGACAGTTGGTAGTACTGTCATCTTCTAGGCACTCTCAAACTGGACTGGTCATCCTGTTGTCTGCCTCTTTATACGGTCAGAGCGTTTTAACTCAGGTATACTTTAGGTAAATTTGCCTGTATTTGTTCTGCATCAGGTACTCTGTTTTGTGTTAGATCTTCTCTAGGAATGTGTATGGTTTTGTTTAATATATTGAATGTGAGGTCTTGTTATGGTTTGATTTGTACTTGTTCCTCGATAAGTGATTTATGACTGTTAAATTTATGGATGTTCAAGTTTTCCCAAATGTCCATGCGGTTTACCTTGTTGATGACTTGTGTTATGAGTTTTATGTTCTCTGGTGGGGGGGAATCAAATCCTTTTTGTAGAATTTAATATTGAAATACTTAAAATAAAGGAAAATTAGTTGCATCAATCAAAATATATATATATATATATATATATATATATATATATATATATATATATATATATATATATATATATTATATATAGTTATTGTGATTCTCATATAATCAGAAATGATTATTGTATAACGAAATTAGTTAGCTCCATAACTATATTATTAAAGGGAAGCTGTTGGAAGGTAGGTTGCACTACATCGTTCACTTGAACTATAAATGATATCATGAAAGAGTGTGTTTCAGATATTACCACAACTGTATACACAAATTACGTTACTGACGCCTGACTTCAGCTTATGAAGAGAAAACTCAAGAATTTAATAATTTGGAATGGAAATGGCAATTCTGTATTTTTTTCACTACTGTAATTTGATTCAAATTGATGTTTTCAATAAATATTCCGTTTTGGTTTTTTTAATTGATTTCGACAAAAACTCAATAAAATTGAAAAGTACTCAGGTTAAAATATTCCCGTAGACACCCCATACTGCCAAGGCAAAGGTAGTCATCTTCGTAGTCAACCATAAGCGACTGAAGAAGTCTGCCGCATCAGCAGTCGAAACGATTGATATTTCTTTTCAACCACAGCCTACCAGCCCGGAGGACATGTTCGTATATTAAACCAGTAACTGCTATCATTACAAAGTAGATTATTTTAAAGCAGTTAAACTGGGATTATGTTGAACCTATCCTACAGTGCACGCGATCAAAAGTAACCTCGTTCTGAAACATCAATTTCGAATCATTGATTTTGTTCTGAACGTACTCTCGGTAATGGGGAAAATCATTAAAATCAATATCAATTCTTAATGAAACTACGGTTGCGTGTCTCATTAGACACGGTTGGAAATGATAAACTACGGTTATAAAAAATCAGTGATTGCGACACGATTTGTAATAGATAATCCTCGAAGAAAAACTCGAGTCTCGGAAATTCATCATGTTTTAAAATGAAGTTGTCGTTGACTATTCAGAATTTACTGGGTATGAGATGTTCGAAGTTGAATATAAACTCAAACAAGTTTTTTCCGACACTGCTTATCGTTATAATATCAAAAATGTCACAGGAATAAATACAAGGGAATATTTATTCCTATATGAAATATTTGACATGCGAGTCGTTATGGGGAGGGGGTGGCTGACATGGAGTTGATTTTTTTATAGAAATATGACAACATATGTAAGGTATGAATCGATGGCCATTAATGCGGAGGACTGCTTTCATGTTGTAACTGCTGTCGTGTTGAAACATCTAATGACCTCCATCATCATTGTTTTAGAACGAAAGAAAACAAATGATCTCTATGGTTAACGCCAACTTGGTTGGAGAAACGCGCTTTGAAAATAGTATATTGCAGTTCTGGTGTTTTGAAGGAGTGCTTGTTTTGGGTTCGACCTAAACAATCTGAACCAGAAAATTTTAGCTGTTACGTTAAGCTACACGTCTGTTGAAATGAACAAATTGAAAATCACCTTTATGAATTTGTCATTATGATGCACTGCTTTATAATGATGCAAGATATCCTTTCAGGTCATAAACTGAATAAACTTCTGACCCCTAGTACTGTCTTTATAATTTTTCCCAGCTTTCGTGCAGTTGGTATGCCATTTTTAAATATTCAGTGATATATTCTTCTGGAAACGAAGCATTTTCCTTGCAGTTATAGGAACTACATGGCATTTGTTTTGATGTGATTCTACTACTACTTTTTATTATATAGTTTCACTCCATTAATACCTAATAAAATAACAGTTATATACATTTCCATTTCCGGAACTGTAAATGATGATACTCGATAAGTGAGTTGACACTTGTTTTGAGATATCGTGAATGAAAAATAATTCAACATTTAAAATATACAAAATAACACACACACACATATATATATATATATATATATATATATATATATATATATATATATATATATATATATATGCAGGTATAGTCGAAGTAACCAGTATTGTGAATAGTTAAAGCTATCGGCATCTGAAAGGCCAAAAAAACCAATACAGAGAAATAATGCCGCTGCCAACTAGTCCACGTGGACTGGAGAATTGGCGGTTCGTATTGGATAATTTTTACTAACCGAGTTTTAAGATTGGCTGAAGAGTCGTAAAGTTAAATTTGAAGTCATGTTACGGTGACGAATATAATGTGGGGATGAGTATCACCGTTGTTGTTATCTGTTTGAAATGTGGCGTTCTTGGACAAGTACTAATAGTAATAACGAGTGTGATAACAACGCAGACTTTTTCCTGTGTAGTGATTCCAGTAGCGATGGTGAACAATGCGAAAAAGAGATACCAGTGAATAAGATCCGGATGCATTTGAACATTGAAACACAGAGACAATGTTTTAATGTATATAAGAATCTACATCTCAAGTTTGGTTTCGAGGGAAACAAACTATTACAAGCAACATCAGATTTGACCGAAATTCCTTTCTCTACTGTACGAAAAGTAGTCAAAAACAAACCTTTTGAACGCAAGACGCGATGTAGGAATGAAATTCCTACAACTGAAATCATTAGGAAGAAATTGAATACAAAATTCTTCAGAATTGGATAAAGAAACTAGGAATTAGATTTAAAATAATAAACAAACGTCAAGCAGTTACGGAAAGCAGAAGAATAGTGGAATTGCATAACAAATACTTAGAACAAATAATTAAATATAGACAAAAACAACGGCAAATTTTCTATTCGGACGACACCCACGACACAGTTACGAAAGGGTGGACTGAGTTTCGATAATGTGTACGCCTAACATGTCTGCAAACAATAGACTCATTGTGCATTGCGGAGGAAGTAGAGGATGGGTTCCAAATTCTTTGAAATCATGTGGAAAAAAACTTGAGGACTGCAATGTTGACTATCATGAGAACATGGAAGCTAATATTTTTGAGGAATGGTTTGAAAACATATTGATCCCAAATTTGGATGCGAATACTTTAATAGTTCTTAACAACGTTTCCTATCATTCGCGACAGCTCATCAAAGAACCGAATAATAATTCGAGGAAAGATGAAATACAACTAATTGAAGTTTTACAAATAAAAGTATTTGAAAAAGTATATTCCCTTCAGAGTATTGCTGAAAAGTATGGGCTCACTATACTGAGACTTCCCCCCTATTTTTGTGTTTTCAATCCCATCGAGTTTATTTGGGCAAATTGAAACAAAGCATCAGGCGTAAAAATAATTTTCCAAAATTTTGATAAGAATGTAATAGAGCTAGTTACAGAACAAGTATCTAATATTACCGGAGAAGACTAGCAGAAAAGATTGAAAAAAATAATTTCAGTTGAAAAAGACTATATGGAGATTGGACACTTCTATATTAATGGTGGAAATAAATTCATTATTGATTTAAATGACGACATTGATAGTGAAACAGAGAATATGGAAGAGGAATAATCAGAAGCTTTTGAAGAATATTAGTGAAGTGTTTTTGAAGCTATCGATTGTAATATATGTGAATAAGAAGTTATGTTAGTATATATATATATATATATGTATATATATATATATATATATATATATATATATATATATATATACTATAGTTATATACTATAGTATATATATATATATATATATATATATATATATATATATATATATATATATATATATATATATATATATATATATATATATATATATATATATATATATACTATACTATATATATATAATATAGTTGTGATTTTTATATTATCAGAAATAATTATTGAATAACAAAATTAGTTAGCTCCCTAACTATATTATTTAAGGGGAACTGTTGGAAGGTAGGTTGCACTATATCGTAAACTTGAATTATACCTAGAAAAGGTATCTATGATATAAATAAGGATAACAATGTACGTATTTTTAGTTTAATCTTCTTCGATCACGAGGTGATTGAAACACGTGTCGAGGTGTTGAAATAACGGTTTGGTGTTGGAATAAAACTCATGTTGGGCTTATCTTCAACTTGAATAAACTTCTCAACCCTAGTGCTGTTTTTATGATTTTTGTTCTGTTCTGGCACATTGACATTAGGAATTTGTTCAATTTTTTAACCTAAGATATGGAAATATAGCGTTCAGTGACACACTCTTTTGGGAACGAAGTATTTTCTCACATTTATGAAAACTGTTTTGAGGATCTGAATCTACCACTTTTTCTAGGTGATGCTTTCAACAAAAAATTCTACCACCAATCTCAATTTCGAGCCAAAAAAATGAAATATACTCACTTGACTAAAACACAAATCTCACTGAAGTTACCACCAGTCTATCACAACGATATTTTCGTGGATCCGTTCGGTTCGATCATAGTCACAAAAGAACCATCCCGTACCATTGAAGGAAGGCTATCTTAACGGAATATTCATAAGCACATTATCACTGGCGAACTCAATCAATGACTGGATTAAAAATATTCGCATAGGCTGTTCACGTAACCACTACTTTGGCATAGGTTGAAGTCGACAGAATCGCTTCATGATCCACTCGGCGAATCATTATGAATCACAATAATAAAAACTGTACCTGATGTACCTGTTTTTGAATTGTGTGCTCAACGAGCGTAACCGAGGTGTTGGGGGCAAGTGGAGCATCTGCTGTTTGAAAGAAAGAATGTGGAATGTTTCTCAAACATGTAAATGGAAAATAATATTATGTTTTCGAACGATATGAAGAAATACTACCGTACATTCGTCAATGATACGTCTGCAAGTCATAAAACTCGCTTCCTTAGGTAGCTGTCAAAATTAGTATACTTCCTTAAGCAGCAGAGTAAAAGATCATTTTCAAATCGCTGTTCCATATAGGCGTAATATAATAACAATTCTCAAGAGACTTGTAATAGTTGTAATAGGGTGGGTAAAAAAGTATGTACCTAATCCTCGCTTTAGACACCAAAACTTGTTTATACTTTTCAATTTAGATTGAAATTTTCAATTATTTTTTACAGAAGCACTTTTTAATGTATCACATACCTGAACAGCTTACCTGATTGAATCTGGCTTACCTGTGATATTTTCAATTTTTGCTGGAAAAGGATGACGTCATAATTCGATCTAATAGTGCCTTAATAAAGTACTTTACTAGCTGAACAATATAAATTATTGATGAAGCCCTTGTGTCTTAATCTGTGTTACCGGAGCGAAATTCCTTGATGTCTCCAAGGCGTTCGACAGAGTTTGACACGACGGACTTCTAGCCAAAATGAGCAATTTTGGCTACCCGAAACAAATGGTAAAATTAATTCTAACAGACCGACGATGTCATTGCAGAGTAGGACCCGCACTGCCTACCATGCGACTTCTAGAAGCAGGAGTCCCACAAGGTGCAGTTCTTTCCCTACACCTCTTTTCGGTATACACAACAGACGTGCCTAAGCCAGAGAACAACTTAACAAATTGGCACTCTACGCGTACGACATAGCTCTACTGGCGAAATTCACCAGCCACGCGCAAATCACCAGATATTTGTAGGATTAGAGGAATGGGGCCAACCTTTGGAAAATAAGTATAAACCCTGACAAAAGTTAGGCGATACTGTTCACCCGGAGTCTGGTACACCGGAAGGAAATGTCATCTTCAATGGACAAGAGATTCCGTGGACCAACGAAGCAAGATACCTGGGAGTCACCCACGACAGGAGACTGACGTTCAGGTCCCACATACGGCAGAGACTAGGGCTGGCGAGAGCCACCCGATAAAACCTATACACAATCATAGGCCGCAGGGGTAATATGGGTCTCCATGTGAAGATGGGATGTTCTGCACACAGTAACCGTGTGGGGAAGATTTTATCTCTCTCTAGTGAAACAAATGAGCAAATTAACTTTACCTGTTGAGGAGATTATTATGTTTAATGTATGTGAAGCTCTCATATACCAAAATCCTTCGTATACCGTTGATACTCTGGTTGAAATGTGTTCCCAAATCGGGAGTTTCGAGATCATCGATATATAATAATAATAATAATAATTGCTTTTATTGACAGGAACAAATACAAAGAAAAAAAATATATATATAAACAGAAATATAACCTCCTATCAAATGGCAGGATTCAATTTCTGACCATGCTACGGAGAAATCGCAACATGAGCAGACCTTGCTTTTCCATATACATTCAAGAATAAGATAAAAATGAAGCTGTGGAATCACCAAAACCATCTTTGAAGAAACTGTGCCTGTTGATGAACAATACAAATTTGCAATTAGAAGAACAGTACATTCATTCATTTAATTTTGACATAGAAATACCGACCTTCGACAGAATAATAGGAGACTTGAAAGAAGACCAAACTATGTCTTCAATAATAGGCAGAACGAAATTCTGGAAAACTTTAGTATACTTCATAAATTTCATCTGGGAAAACAAAACAGAAAATCGCTTCTAATCGAAAATGATGAAATTATTGCCTTTCTGATAATGTCTGATGGAATTGTGGTTAAGAAAGAACTATTGTCCATTGTATGTTCAAATTAAATCCGTTTCAGGGAATGTGCAGCCCACAAAGTGTCACAGAAACGAAATAGTATTATTCTGCGTTACTAACTTAATTCCATTGAACTCTTTTGGTCACAATTAAAGGTTTTCATCACAAAAATAAACACATTTTTATAAAACATGTCGAAATACACTTCAAGGGGTTCTTAATGAATGTCGATTTCGAAAAATGGCGAAAATGTATTGGACATGTTATAAAAGAAGTGGGCAAAATATTGAAATCAAACCATTTGGATGTTTTAATAATAATTTTTGAATTTATTACCCACATACACGCCACTGCAGGTGATGAAACAACTCGAACGGCCATTGAATCTTTTGCTCGTGATACAGCAATAGGGTGGACCTGGTAAGGTATTATAGCAGCTGTGGCAAATCATAACGAAATCATAAATTTTGTTTGGGCACTCTATTAGCGTTTTGTTATTATAATTAGCATTTATTACTTTTCACTATTAGGAAACAGATAATATTTAGTCTCATATCACTAATATGAATCACTAGCACGAATTCTATGTGTTTATTCAATATGCCAAAACGTCGTTGAAGTGGTATTGAAATTCTGTCAAATATTTGCGACTATTTTACTAGAGGAAAGAACGATGATAGTAGGTCGTTACTGCAAATTCACCAGCGAGTATGTAGGTACAAAGCTACTGAAAGGGTGGACTGGAGTCGAAAAAAAAAACCAGAATAGAATTCGATGTGTCTTTTCACTTCCGGGGATGAATATGTCAAAGTTATTTTCCGGGTTTGTTAGCCGTGCCTGACGTTTCGTTTATGACTACGGCAACGAGCTGACTACTTTAGTTGTTTCAGTAGATAGGTACAGTATTCCCTGGACTCCGATTTTATTTCATCAGTGGTTGGCTTGGCTCAGTTTCTAGTAGTTGAATTAAATTATCTGATACGTGTGCAATTAGGTGCAGGTAGTCAGACTTCATTAATGTTAATTGCCTTTTCTTTTCGGTTGAAATTATTTCGGAATTTCTATAGTCTTCCTATATAGTCTTGGTAGCCATTAGGGATTTTTCCAGATCATACCGGAATGTTGGGGAATGTTTGGGAATAGTCTTGAACGTTCAGTAACCGGAACATCCAGGAATATCGCAGGCCATTGCGAAATATGGACTATTCGAAGTCGTTTTTCTATAGCTGGGTAGAAGTATATAAAATGAGAGCGTCGACTCCTTATTATTTGAAATTAATTTTTTTTTATTCTAACTATAATATCAACTCCCTGAGGAAGGCGGGTACTCTATTAATAATAATTACTTTAAATAAAATTCATTAAAAAAAAATATGTTCAAAACTATCAGTTTTAAATTGAAAGAGTTATATTTTTAGCAGTGAATAATTTTTGGGAAAGTTTTTTTTGTATCAAGATAGAGTAGTAGAAAGCCAAAAACTTTATTTCCCAAAAATATCAGTTTTAATTTTGAAACAAACAGTACCTCTTTACTTCACCATACAGAAATGCGACCTTAACCTTGAAAAAGATTCATTACGCAAAAACTATTTTCTACGTAAATGACCCATCGGTTAGTCAGACCGCTTCAATCCTCATTCTCGCGAGATTTTTGAGATAACTCCCAAGCTAGTCCATGAAATGTTAAAGGCACCTGACGCATTTAATTCGTATCCATCTAAGGCTCGATCCATACTATGATGCCGTTCTCGTTCCGATCTCGTTCTGGTCTCGGTTCATTCCCGGTCCGGTAAAGTATTCTCAAACAAGAAAGAATCAGAGTATTCTCACTATCGTATCGCTCTGGTTCCGATCCGGCATCGCGCCGGTATCGGTTGGTCGAAAAGAATTTTTGACTGAAGCGAAACTGGAGCGAGATTGGACCTGTCATGACTTGTACCGACAGTGTGAATACGTGTTTGTTTCAACTCCAGTCTTTCTTCGGTCTTGCAAGGAGATGTTACATTTTTCTTCTAGTCATGGATAGTAATAAATCGTGGGATTCTTAAAAAGATAAGTACTTTATTTGAGTTATTTATAACATTTGATCATAAATAATAAACTTTTCTTCGTCGTCTATCAAATGACGATATTACGTGTGATATTCGCGTTCTTCTTTTCTCGTTAGTAAACTGGGATGTATCAACATTCTTCTTCTTTTCATTTTATGTTGTAATCTTTTTTTTGTATTCTGCTCGTCCAAACTAATAGCTATTATCGATCGAAAATTAAAATGCCATTTTTTGGCGAGTACTATTCATCGAATTATTTCGAGAAACGTCCTATGTCGACCATGGGTCGAGACAGACTGAGTGTGGAACTAGTAGTGTAGACACAGCGAGATTTGATCGGACCGAGACCGGAGCGAGATCGAACCAAGAACGGCATCATAGTGTGGATCGAGCCTAAATAGCTTTCAAATTACCACATTTTATATGGTAATGATAAAAGAATGATAAGTAATGAACTGTTTTGTAGCGTTATCGACAAAAGCTCGTACTGGTAGCATGACCGACAACAATTCTCACAAAACATTAATAAATTATACACAGAAATCGTTTTTTAAATCATTGCGTGCATTGGTAAAAACAGTGTGAAACCCGTTCGGTAGTTTTTGAGATCATCACGTTAGAAAGACGCGGTGAGAGACTACTACTAATGTAGTAATTATTAATATTGTTGTTATATTCTCAGTTATTTCCTAAAGATCCCCAATCCCTCCAACTCCTCTCAAGATTTGATGTTATAACCCATTACCATGGCAACGCGAATCTATCGATTTATCGTCTTTTCGTTTAATAATAATTATCTTAATTAGTGACTGAACGTGACGTAAGTCTAAATCATACAATGACATGTTCGTACTTTGAATATTGAAAAATTCAGGATGAACCATTGAAAACCTTTCCTATCTTTCAAATGGAAGAAAGAGCCTCAGACCGATACATTTTTATTTTCAGACACATATTAATCACTTTATTTCAATCCTGTAGCAGGGGCAGTATTTGCCCTTATTCTTCAAAATGGAAAGATGTGATTCATTTTTTGAATTAGTACTATGCGTCGCCACACGGAATTTTGAAAATCAGGTGAGAAATTAGGCAGTAGATAAGTAGCTGTTTTGAGGAAATATTTCTAAAAAATCTATAATATATTAAACAGCACCTATATAAAATTCAACTTCTTCAAGAACTCAATGAAGATGACAGTGTACCGGTCTTATCAATTTCAAGCATTCCTCACCTATTCTGTGATATATTGAGCGACACTAGACTTCTCTGGTCCAATTAATCATATATCCGGAATATGTTTTTGTAGCTTGTTAGTTATATTAGTTAGTAAAATTTTCTTATTCAAGTGAAGTTACAAAAATATCTCATCGCTAGTCAGTCAGAAAGTCATTGATTTCATAGATTTTATACTTCTGTAGAATTTTAAGTATGAACAATTGAAATGTTTTCTCTCCCTCTTTCCTATCTCCTTCTTTTCTTTTCTTCTTTTTTCTCTAGTTCAGTTTTCTCTTCTTTAGGGCTAGAACTGAGATCAACAGTACTCTTCCAGTACGTGTTGTTTCTAGCTTCATTTGTAGTTTTATAGCTATTGATGATTATTGTACTCATATGGTGAAACAAAACTAAAAATGAATAATGAAATAAATAAATAAATTATATTATGCCCACTTTGACCGACACACTTTTTGTCTTAATCCTCACAGCGTATTTCGCAAGTCTTTTCGGTCGTCTTGTCTTTTGGGTTACCCAACACTTACTGAAGTGTTCGAACAGTTTTGAAAGCCACTTTCATGTTCAATTTTTCAAAAATTCGGATCAATCTGTTGGTATACGCTGATTCATATTGTTACGATTTTCCCCGTGGGTTGACCAATGATTGACTATACTGAATAATCAAATTTAACTTTATTTCACTTTAAATACAACAAACACTTAAACTAAAACTTCAACTTTCATTCGAATGTACATCGCCTTACTAGATCGCTTCGCGATCTTGACTGTGTCGATATGCTCGTGGCTAGCGTTTATATATCGTAATCGAATGCGCTAGAAAATTCCGCTGGAATTCCGTCGAAATCAGTAACATTATTCACGATACATCTAGAGCGGTAGCAAACATCGTACATTCGCGTGCTCTTAGCTTGGTTTATGGCTACCAGTGGCGGCTGGCGTTATTTTCTGTAGGGCATGATTTGAAACAATATGAAATAACTACATATTTTCAGTGATCGTCTTTCTGAAAAGGCAAGTATTTGAGTAGAGCTTATCAAAACAAGGAAGAGACTTGAAAATTCCATCTCTCTCTCTCTCTCTCTCATTCTCGCACAGTCAACTAACGAACGCGCATCTTAGGAGAGGTCCTAAGCCGAGTCTTTGAAGTCGTTTCCTAGATTTGACAAGCTGTAAACACAATTTTCGTTTCCTACTACATAACTTATCCACTATATATTCACAATACCTATCACTTTCAGCTTTTCCTTTGATAACTTTTTTCTCGATATCATATCTTTCTTTGCTAGTGGGGAAAGAGAGCAGTCTACGAACAAGAAAACTTAGTCTCACCATTTTTGTTGTAGACGAATCAGATTCTTATAACTACAAGTTCTGTAACAATCAGAGTACTCGGTTTCTACAGTATCGTTGAATTCGTTATCTTCAATTGCAACCTTTTTGCCATTTTCATAAATATCTCTTTTGCAATGTTTGCAAAAAGACGAACATGGAAGTCTAGCCTTTCGGCATCCAGTTTTTAATGCAATTGCAGTGGACTAATTTCAACAGATTATCAGGAGCTAATTTTACTAAAATCATCTAAAGGAACAATTCTTTCAGGCCAGTCTCAACTCCTGTCTCGCTAATTTTCCTGTTTTTTGATCTGCATAAAACATAGTTTCCAGCCTTTATCCAGCCCCAATCTTCCGGATTCAGTTCATTACCGAGCTCATTGCGAAGAGTATATAATGATATCACCACCATAATGGTCTTCTAAATGTTTTAATAAAGTCTGCTACGTAGGTTTGTAACTCATGGATTCCATTTATTGATTGACAGTAAATAGTCAATCATTACTACTTTCAATATGATCATGAAGACGCAGTAAAGAATCTTAGATTTTTTTTTAATTGCAGAAGGTTCATTTTTTTGCTATATAACAAAGTCACTATAACGTTGATTGTGATAACGAGCACCAACTTCAACTAGAGATTCAACATCATTTACACGACTTTCAATGAGCTCACCGTTTCCATTGTTTTTGTTTTCTGCAATTTCGATTATTTTTTATTTAATTTCGTCTGATCTGAATAAATACATAGTTTCTTTTACTTTGCTCAGCCATGGTTTCGCTCATAACAAACAGAAATTCTAAAGAATAAAATCCTGAGGAGGACGGGATTGGTGACGAGATGTTGATGGTTCAACTAAAATGGAAGTACGTTTCACAGAATAGATATAATCATCCCGACACTTTTTATGAACATTTA
The DNA here is from genome assembly GCF_025532065.1 of Leptinotarsa decemlineata. Lineage (NCBI taxonomy): Eukaryota > Metazoa > Arthropoda > Insecta > Coleoptera > Chrysomelidae > Leptinotarsa > Leptinotarsa decemlineata. The sequence goes on along the minus strand of NW_027412533.1, from coordinate 6,006,585 downwards.
ATGCAGTTTTATCAATAAGATATTTTCACTTATATTTATAGGATGCTTAGACTAATAAACTTCAGTAAAAAATGTTTTCAACTTATTTTTATCTATAATTCATAAAATAATATGTAATAAATAAATGGGCGAGTGTTTGAATTTTTGACTGAATTTGTTCTTTAATAATTAGAGAATAAATAAATATTTCAATTGGTTTATAAGTTGTGAGTTTAAACTTAAAAAAATAGGTGACAATGATGGAGTAAAGGAGAACATCATTTCTAAAATTCGATATGAGATATCGAAAAATAATACATAGTTGTTTCGTCACATTGTGTAGAAAGAGAAAAAATATATAGAAAAAATTCAAATGTTTATAACAAATTGTTCGTTAAATAAACAATGGAAATTTGAATAAAAACTTTTTTTCAGTTATCAAAGAGTAAGACAAATTATGATAAGTGAATTGTTAATACCAAATGGAAAAATAGCTATTTTTTCAAGTTTTCAACGGGAATCTATTTTGTGACTTTTCAAAAATTGCTCAAAAAAATCTCAGAGTTGTTATTTAACAATTATCGCACTTGTAATGTTCCTGTACAAAACCGTAACAGTCTGCTGCACTTTTTTCGATGTACAAATTCCTTCCTGTGAGTGGAATGTTGTTCATCAAGTGACAGTGATTGTTCAATTTTTACAAACACTCAAGTGTATTCAAGATCGGATATTTCTACACCGTTCATAGGCAATTTCGAATCAGGTAGCATGAAAACTAGGTAATCTCGAACATCAACATATTGCAAAACGATTGTTCAACAATGATAAACAATGTTGAAGGACGATAAACACAGAATTTGTAGGGAAAATATGTTCAAATACTTTTTTATTATTTATTCATTCATCACGCTTTTATTAGCTTCACCTGTAAGTATGTATGTTTGTTTGTTCGTTAATTTGTTTGCTTGTAACTCTGAAGCTCTGGGGCTGTATTTGACAGAATTATCGACATTATTGCTTGATCCATTCGCGGGCAGAGGGTGCTTTACGTAACTTCCTTGATAAATTTCGATCTCACTTTTTTTAACTTTCACTTTTATCAAATTATGATAAATGACACTAGCCTCACTATACTAGATGAACAAGAACAGTTTATGTTTATGCATCTGGGTTTGTGTTTGCGTCACATTGTACTTTGAAAAATATATGTTGAAAATATGAAAAAGTATGTATTTATAATGGTGGTGCTTTTTATAATAATATAAATCACACAGCCTTCTTTGAATTCTTTTGATAACTATTCGAGAAATGTTTGATTAATTAGGCCTTTGGGTTAACGTGGATGTTTTGCGCCACTCACTGAATCGACCACGGTGTGAACCGGTGGTTCAAGCCGCGAGGCCAAACGATCGATTTTTACTTCCTATCGTCCAGCCCAGACCAGGAATCGCACGTTAAAAGAAAAGACCTCTTTGATTATCCAGCTCGAATGAGTTTCGACCTCTGAGAGCTGTCGTTCGTAGATGGGCGACAGTTAGTTAACGGAAAAACAGATTTTAACAGATTTCAAATCATTTGTTCTACCGTTATACTTCCTTTGGCAATAATAGGAACATGGACTTCCGTCTTTGGAGGATATTGGTTCTGGTTGGAAGTGCATATTACCAGGTCTGTTATCATAAAATAATAGGAATTGGCGCGATTTAATTCGTGACAGCTGGCCAATGAAGCAGGCTTAGATTTTCAGGTGAGCAGAATTCCATCAATTTGAACCTGTTCAGTGGAAGTTTCACATCAGGCTGCTCAAGGATGAGCCATTGTGAGTGGAGAAGAGAATATTTTCAAGAGAGATTCGTTTTTTGGGCCACAGGCTTTTTGGTTTTCTATTCTTCTTCATCGTAAAAAGTGCGTAACCTCCAAAAAATTAAAGAAAGGATCGGTTGAAAATTTTCAAACAGCTGGAAGAAGAGCTAGAGGTGCTGGAAAAAAATTTGTCTCGAACGAGAAACATTTAGAAATTGTTGCGTCTGTAGTAAATAACCCCTGCAGTCCTCGACATAAGTTGCTCGTGAGAATGTGTATCAATAACCACTGTCAAGAAATACCTTCATAAACCAAATATATAACATGAATTAAATTAAGACGCAGTTTTGTGTAGTAATAGTGGACTATTTACGTCCTCATTGCATTTTATATCAATATTTTTCGTATTATCATAAGATTTTGGAGCTGAGTGGCAAAGTTCACTCCTTATCCGAGGAAAACAGTCGTTCTTTCAAGACAGATATGGTACAAATATTTGTATTATCTTTACAGTGGAATACATTTATTGAAAGCGATTTTATGACATACGTTATTCCAAAACGAGTACTTTTTTCAATCACAACATAAGCAATACTTTTCTTGACGCGCGTTTCACCAACCAAGTTGGCATCATCAGGGGAAGGAAGTGATAGGGAAAAGTGCTCGTTTTGGATTCATTCTACGCCAGAGGTTCCATTATTACCTTTTATTACAAAAGTTATTGTTGTTACCAACGACGAAGTTGCTTGAAAATTGTATATTTTTACCTTCATTCGATTCCTGTTGACTGGTCCGTCTCAAGGCTCTGCTGTTTCTACGAGGGGGTTTCTCTGGGGGCGGTAAATCTCTTCTATCACCATATCCGCTTACGGGATATTCGTCTGTTGGAAGTTTGCTAGGCTTGATGATGGTAGTCGTAATACATCGATCCGAAACAGGTTCATACATTGTCGTTCTCACTAGCTGAAACAGTTGCAATCAACTGAAAATCCGTGGGACTGTTGAAAAAAGTGGTAACGAATTAATAGAAAACTTTTTCAGTTGCTGATTGCCAGGTGACTGATTCAAATACTCAATTCTCACTTAATTTGATTTTGTGCAAACTGTTGAACAAGATGAAGTTTGAATTTCAAAAATGAAACTATCCTAAATCTGTAAACAATCAGTTGTGGACCGAATGATTGGAAGATATGTGTATAACCAAACTTAATATAGAATATCTTATACATCAGCATGGATTTTTTTGACAGAACGACGAAAAGAACGTCAAATTCATTTTCAGTGACATTTTTAGTACCCAACTGTACAGAAATTCAGATAGAAGAATAGCATTGGAGAATATACGTAAAAATCTAGAATGATCAATGAGACTTATTTTTTTTTTATTCGTAAATAATTTACCACTATATTTCAGTATTGGAAAATATTACACTTCATAGGGATACTCGTAATACAACATCGGCTATTGATGTAAATTTCTCAGAGAAACACCAAATCCAAGTGAATCTACTTACTATCTGAAGAATCCAGTGGACGGTGTGCTAAAAATTGTTTTATTCTCAATGTCTCTGTATCGGTATTACTTGTGCAGTGTTCTCAGCCTACGAATATAGTAAAATGGATTTCATATCAGAACTGATAAAGAATGATCAGTTTGTCCGAAACAAAACAAACCTTTGGGATCATATTTACATGGATTCGAATCGAGTTGGAAAACGAACATTAAGTACCTTCAATTCCTAAGTGCTGCATGGAGTTCATAAGGCCTTCATAACACCCGATTATCCTAAAATGTGATACTGTGGATTATCTTAGCGACTGGAGAAATGTACAGTAAAATGGATTAAAGGGGTCTCTCAGTCAAAATCAAAACTCTGCTCTACTCTGCCAAGCTTTCTCTTCTGATGGGAAACTTTTTCAGGGCCTATAATTTAATAAGTTGTGGATATTTTTGCAAATTACACTTACTGAATAAATTAGTAAAAAACAATGAATTGAACATATAAATTGACGAAAAGAAGTTAAACATGTATAGTATTTTTTTTGTTTGACAAATGCCATACCTTCACATAAATGTAATTTTTCAATGGGCATGGTAATTTGATAATCGTTAACTCTAAAGAGAAAGTTATTCATTATTGTTATCTTTTTGGTGTAGTTCCAGTAAGTTACTATATATGTTGTTTAGATTATCAATGTCAGTTTTCTTATTCATACAATCAGAAGACTCAATAATTTCGACCATTTCAATATACTCTGTTTGAAAAAATATAGAAAAATTTGTATACCCTTCCCTCAAACAAAAAAAAATCAGTCTTCTCAGAGACATATAGATCTATCATTCTTATCTCAAAAAAACTCTCAATAAAATAATTTTTAATACTGTAATTTATGTAATGATAATTCACCTATCAAGTTTTCTTTTAAATCTATACCTAACCTTGGAAATTTATCGTCAAATATCATAAAACTTTTTCATAATGAACGAAATATCAAAATATGCCAAAAAACTATTGAAACTAGAAAGAACTTGAATACTAAATGAAAATATAAAACGGATTAAAAAAAGTGATAACATTCCTTGTAACTTGGATTATATTGGAATAACTTTATGATAGAATAACCACATAAAACTCAATAAAAATCATGTGCATTAGTACAACACCCTATGGAAACAGGACATAAACTAAATTACTGTAATATCACAGTTTTACATGCAGAAAAAATATTTCAAAACGCCTTTTTCTTGAAATGGTCGAAATCAAGTCTTCTGATTATATGAATGAAAAAACTGATATTGACAATCTCAACAACAGTAACTTACTTGAACTACATCAAAAATAATATAATAATAATGAAAATTTTATCAATCAATAGCTCTCTCTTTAAAGTTAACGATTATCAAATCATCATGCCAATTGAAAAATGACATTTATGTGAAGGTATGACATTTGTCGAACATAAAAAAATCCTTTTCTTCTTTCCATTAAATTTCATGTTCACTTAATTGTTTTTCACTTATTTTCACTGTAAGTATAATTTGTTATAGTATTCAAAGACAAAAAAATCCAGAACTTGATAAATTATAGGCTTTGAAGAAGCTTCTCATTAGAAGCGAAAGCTTGGCAAAATAGTGCAAAGTTTTGGGAATTAGTGAAAAATTCAAAATTTCATAATTATTCTATTTACACCACATTTTGTATTCAAGTCGGTCCCAGTTCATTTTTTCTGAACCCAATTATTTATTATTTGCAATAATCACATATGAATGTTTTGATGTCTAGAAATTTGAAGATTTCTTTCAACTGAAATAAAAAAATATTATAATGCCTTAATTGAAAACCAGAACTCCATATTCAAAAACATAATCTGATAATTTCGCTGTTGAATAAATTATTTCACTTAGAACCTTATTCATTTCTTAATGGTGTTGAAGAAAACCAAAATAGTTAATTTTTCATTAAAACTATGAAAATGTCAATAATTTCGTTTGGAATACCTATTTGTCAGTGTGAAATTTGCTATAGCGTTCAAAGGAAATATTGATATGAAAATGTTCACCCACCTTGTATGTCGTAATGTAGTCTTCAGAGGTTATTTCCAGTTTATTAGTGCCACGCATATTTTTCAAAAATTGTAACAGATCTTTCAAACTTTTCTTAAAAAAATCCTTCATTATGGAAAAAACTCAAAACTGAATATATATTTGATTGATCAAAAACTGAAAATGTCAGATCTGACTGACATGATTGATAAATGAAGAATATTCTCGCAAAATATCTTTGAATTCTGTCTGAATGTAGTTATGGACGAAGAATAAAAGAAAATAGGGAGCTCAAAAGAAACTAACAGAAGTTCATTCAAAGCTGTGGGTGCGAATTACTTTGGATGTAGAGATACATTTCATACCGGAGGCCAAGAATCAAATACTCCAATTTTTACACCATTTATGTTTATCCATTACCACAATGAACAATTGTTCTAACCCACCTGTATACTACTATGATGATCAAAAGTGAAATCAGATGCTATCAGAAGCTTATGAATATGCTGGTGAAGTCTAGGAACTGGTGATGGCTCGATGCTGTTCTTATGATGTGTTTCTGGAACAACAATATTTATTTCTACTCACAGGGTGCTCCAGAAGTATCTTTAGAAAAAAAATGCAGATATCAGATATCCGATATTATACAGGATTCCTCAACCTAAAACAGATTTTCAAGATCATCTATATAACTGAAATCACTCTGTGTATTAGCGATGTACTTTTACGAATAATTTAACGAACACTAATTCAAAAACTGAAATTATAACTATATGAGTTTTTCAATGAATTGTCAAAGCCTTCATTCATTTTTGAATTGTATTGGTTTGATAATTATTTCTTCCTATTATACAGTGTCACCGATAAAATCCGCATCAAATGGGAAACTTTTTTATTTATCGTTTTATGTGAAATTTGATTTTGGCAGTAGATTTTGCTTAAGAAATGATGTCAAATGGCGTCTACAAAATAGGTCACGTGATTTCCTCAACCTATCAAAATTGACATTTAAAAAAAGAAACATCGAAAAATGACATTATTCTTCAAAATATCCAAAAATATCAAAGGATAAATTGTAATTTTATACCCACACACCAAGTTTCAAACCCATAATAAGTATTTTATATTTTCACTATTTTTCCGCATTCCTGCTTTTTCTACTTATCAAAATTTAAGCACACCTGTACTAAATCATTTATTTTAACTGAACTCGTCACCGAATTTCTTTTTTTGTAATATAATAATATTTTAAGAGCCTCTTTGATGTTAAAAACAAATTTTGAAAAATAAAAGTTGTCAAACTTGATGCAAAGTTCATCTAGTTTCAACGGGGCTTTCCAAACTATACAGTACTTGAGTTTTTTAATGAGCAAATGGCCTCACAATATGAATTAGAACAAAACGGAACATTAGGACACAATATCTTAGAGTGTTTATTGTTTTTTTAACAAAAAATAAAGTGGAATTCAATCTTAATTAAAAGGAACTGAAAATAAACATGTACCTATACCTAATAGCAAAAAAACACGAAAAAAAGACTCACGACATTAAATACACTACATTTCTGTATGTCTTCCATCGCGTTCTATGCAGATAATTGTCCTTCTTGATACATCTTTTATTGAGTTGCTGATACTCACAGGGTTTATGTTTAAAATAGAGTTTCTAATAACAGTTTCTAGGTGATTCACGTCACGAAAAGGTCTTTGTTTATAAACGATTTGTTTCAAGTAACCCCACAAGAAAAATCTAGTGGGGTTAAATCTGACGACCTAGGCGGCCATATTTGCTCCATATTTCGCCCAATAACTTTGCCCCTATACATTTCTAATAGTTTCTCTTTGACTTGTCTTGAACTATGAATAGGAGCCCCGTCACATTGATACCACAGACTGTGTCTTATTTCAACCGGCATATTGTCCACTATATCACTGATCTCAGTATTTAGAAATTGCAAATAATCTTGAGAAGTTAAATTGTGTCTAAAAAAGAATGGTCCCATTACCTGATTATTTAAAACACCGCACCACACATTTGTTTTAAATGAATATTGGTCCCGACATTCTATCACAAAATGAGGATTTTCCTGAGCCCACCACCTACAATTCTGGGAACTGACTACGCCGTTCGATGTGAAGGTAGCTTCCTCGGTCCATAGGATTTTGTAAGGAAATTTTCTGTTTAATTCTACTTCTCCTAGGTACCAGAAAGAGAAATCTAGTCGAACATCGAAATCTCTTTCCTTGAAGGTATTTATAAATTTGGGTTTGTAGGGTTTGAATTTATTTTTATGTAAAATTGCTCTTACGCTTTCTCTTTTAACGCCAGTTCTATCTACAATATTGGTAATACTTGATTTTCCCTGTTCGATAACATCCAGGCAGACAGCCAACTGAACCTCAGCATTATTGCGTGATGGATTATGACGTTTTTTAAAAGTATTTTCAATTGAACCAGTCAGTTTAAATTTTTTTAAAATCCTACTTACAGTGGATTGCTGTACATGTCTACCAGGATGTCTTGCGTTAAAAATATCAGCCACTTGTCGATGCAATGTGTTTTCACCACAAATTAGCACAATTTCAATTTTTTCTTGTAAAGATAACATATTATTTTAATTTTCATACATTACATTGAACTAACGGGCACTAATTTATTCAGTGACAGTGACGTTTTCTAAAACACATTATGTAGTTTCATATTTTTTCACAGCCTACCCAGTTTTTTTAAATTAGTGTTGTTAGCGGATTAGGTAAATGTAAATACTATGAGTTTTTTTCTTTTATTGAATGGGCTTCAAGAATCACGAAATGATGTTTCCTAATGTTCCGTTTAGTTCTAATTCATATTGTGAGGCCATTTGCTCATTAAAAAACTCAAGTACTGTATAGTTTTGAAAGCCCCGTTGAAACTAGATGAACTTTGCATCAAGTTTGACAACTTTTATTTTTCAAAATTTGTTTTTAACATCAAAGAGGCTCTTAAAATATTATTATATTACAAAAAAAGAAATTCGGTGACGAGTTTAGTTAAAATAAATGATTTAGTACAGGTGTGCTTAAATTTTGATAAGTAGAAAAAGCTGGAGTGCGGAAAAATAGTGAAAATATAAAATACTTATTATGGGTTTGAAACTTGGTGTGTGGGTATAAAATTACAATTTATCCTTTGATATTTTTGGATATTTTGAAGAATAATGTCATTTTTCGATGTTTCTTTTTTTAAATGTCAATTTTGACAGGTTAAGGAAATCACATGACCTATTTTGTAGACGCCATTTGACATCATTTCTTAAGCAAAATCTACTGCCAAAATCAAATTTCACATAAAACGATAAATAAAAAAGTTTCCCATTTGATGCGGACTTTATCGGTGACACTGTATATAAAGTCGGTATATGAATTCCACTGAAAATATTCAGAAAAAGTTTATGAAAAATATCTGTTTTTGTAATGATAAGTTGATCTACCAAGAGATGGGCATTGTCTTAACTACGCCAAATTATTCTGCAATCGTATCTAAAGCAAGAACTCCTCAGTTCTCTTCATCTTGTGAACAAACCTAGGAGGCTTGGTGGTGCACCCATGAAGCAAGTCAATGCAAGTCAATGCCTTCTGTTCAAAATCTGTTTTTCCGTTAATCAGCTGTCGCTCCCATTCTCAAAAGTTGAGAACTTATGCGAGCTAAGGACTAACGAGGTTTTACCTTTCAACGTGTGATTCCTAACACGAGCAGGATATTTTATGAATCTGCCTTTCAGCAAATTTATGAGCTGCAGAAGCAGAATCTGTATCAAGGGAGAAAATAAACCCCTGCTGAGCAGGTTAGAAAACGCTCACGTTTAAACGATAAATCACCCAAGCCGGAGGCTAAATAACCTTTAGAGGACTGAGATGTCCTCATATGGATAAGTTTCTGCGGTTACTAGGGAACCTTGAACTTCGAATGTCAGACAACCTCAGTATCGACCAATCAACTGCAATATTTTCAGTAATCTATTATGGCTATAGAACATGGTCTACAGATATTATTCCAGTGCTGCTTAATCTAGCATGGATATAACAGGTTATCTTGAGGATCAAAAGAGTATTTCCTGGCAGGTTGGTGCAGTTAGTACCCTGCCGCCATGGGACGGTGATCCCTCTGAAATGAGTCATAAGAGAAGTCATAAGTAGTCGCAGACTTTCGGCCAATCATGTCCTCACTAGACTGAGGATTGGTGTAATGTGCATTAACTTCAACACACTATGTGCTGTCTGTGAATTTTTTCAGTAGTTCAACTGAATTGGAAAACATAATTGGTTTTCTATCCACAGTAGATTCATTCAGTGAATCGTTCAAATGGAAAATAAATAAAAGTCCTATGACTGGATGTGATTTATTAATTTCAATAAGTCTGAAATTAGAATAAATCTATTTACAAAAAAATAATTTTTTTTGCAAAAAAGCGTGGAATGCCTCTAGCAAACAGCTCCTAATGAAATATTTATAACAATGGATATTCAGAATCTCACGCTTTTTCACAAGTAAATTAATTTTTTGTAAATAGATTCACTTTGATTATAGACTTATTAAAAGTCATGAGTTACATCAAGCATTCGACCACAATCTTAAATTAGTTTAGAATTATTTTTTATTCTTTACTTTGTGTTGCTATCAAAGAGTTCCTTTTTTAGTTTTTTCATAATATTATTTTTATCTTGGACTCGGATGTTACGCAGGTTGCTTTAGCTGCACCCGTGACTCAGTTGGGAGTAGTCTTTGCATTCACAAGGTCTTCCGACGATGACGCAAATCCGTAGTTGGCCCCTGATTATTGAATCCGCTTGATTGTTTTGACCCTTTTTAACAACCTTCCTCTTGAAGAGGACGATCAAACTTCTCTCTTGGTGATCGAAACACGTGTCGATGTGTTAAAATAACGGTTTGGTGTTGGAAAAAAGGCGAGTAATATTCAAGTAAAATAGTTTACTTTATATTTTTGAATAACTTCATTTAATGAAAACTTGAACTTTTCACAATCAACAGAAAGCAGAATGAGCAAATATCATTAACTTCATATACACAATTTTGCGAACTTTTCCACGAATTTTCCATCAATTTCCACTCTCAATAAAATTGAACATCTGATTTTCTCCCAATGACATAATTTTCTATTTTCACGATTTTACAAAAATATTATAGTTGTCTTTCTCTGCCACCTAAAATAACTCTTCTAAAAGCCCAATCAAAATAATAACCATACCCATGAACATCAGTGCCGTGGCTCAAGAATATTCCCATGGGTTTTCCCTGTCCGCGCGACGGAAAGAGAAATACGCCGCACCATCGCTCTGTCCGTAAGTACCAGACGTCGCGACGCTCGCGGTTCGACTGGCACTTTCTCAACTAGGCCATCAGGAGTGGCGGCGCTCCGCGCCTTCTGGCTTGCGTGACACCCGAATTGACTCTTATTCCCAATTGATGACCGACGAGGTGCTGTGGAAGTCTCAGAGTTGGAAAATATGTATTGGGCGATTTGTTTATTGTCTTTGTCTACATCAGCGGCGGTTTCCCCATTAAGATAATTGAATTGAACTAATTCAATACAATATTTGGTGAATATGGAAGATTTAGAGGTTCGGACGTCCAAATTTACCACACCAGATTGTTCGCATCAATGCTTTGGCACTCATCTTTTCTCTAAGAAAGAGTAAGTGAAGATTCTGTACGGTTTCATCTGAGCAAGGATTCTCAACCAGAGAGATGTGAGTAGAGTGAGCGTCTAAAGAAGACTGAATAAAGCGCAACATTTCTATATGTCACTCCACCACCATATCCTCCCCGGAGTTGAATACCCTGTGATCGAATCTTCCTTACACGATCGATGTGTGGAGGATCTAGTATCTGATTCGTCCACTTCTGCTCACTTCCGAGCGGTTCTGAAACTATTACTTGGCACTTCCTATAGTCGGAATTCAGCCTATAGTACTCTAGTACCCATACTTTTTATCTGTTCTGTTTGTTATACCTTCCTTCACTATATGTAGTGTTTGCATGGTGGTTTCCTGTGCCTAAATGTGAAGAGGTATGTGTGTGTTTGTGTCGCGAACTATATTTATGTTGAGGTACCAGATTTTGTGGGTGTGTTTGTGTTTCGTGGTTAAGTTTTACTTATCGGATCCGCTGGATGGTAACTTTTGGAATGATCTTTGGTTTTGTGTACCCCACTGTATAGGGTATTCTGGTGTTACATTTTTGATTTCTGACTGGGGGAAGGCACTCGAGAAAGCTCTCTTGTTCACTCTTGTATGAAAGTATTCCGGGTATTATTCATCTTTGCTTCATAGGTTTTATCAACATCCTTCCATTGCCTTTTCCATGAGTCTCTTATTTCAACATAGGGCCTCATTTCATCAAGTTAGGGACTTTTCACCTGTTACTGTTTCTCACTTTTATAGTAATTCTGAAAATTTTCATCAGGCAATAGGGTCAGTTGAAAATTTGAGTTGAAATAGCTTTTTCTATCAATTAACTAGGTATCATCAATAGTAACCCCCAGGAGTTCTTTCAGGAGACATATGAAAGAATCGATGAGCTCTTATCATTCATTATGCGAGTCCTGACTGTTCTTGAATTGTGCATAGTTTCAGTTTTATTTTGTCAATTTGTCAAGTTATGTTATATTTTGAATAAAGGAAGTTTTACCAAACCGTATTTCTACCACCTTAACGAATCCAGAATCGTAGAATTCATATGCGATGGGGGAAAATTATATTGGAAAAAGAATTAGCTTTTAAAAAGGATTTCTGAAACAAAAACCTAAATATAAACATAAAAACCTAAACATAAACAAATAATTGGGCACTAAACACATGGTATGGGAGTGCAAAGGGTTTATACCACATGGATTTGTTTCAAATAGTTCAACCGTCTCAAATCTGATTGTCAATGAAAATTTCATCATTGGAAAGCGAACGATACGTTCGCTTTCCAATGATGAGCCATGATGAGCCATGAAAATATAATGAGCCATGATTTGCTCATTGCTCATTATATTTTCATGAATTAATGCAAAATTGTTGGATAATTCCCTATCAGGTACATGTCACATGGGGATAATCAGCATTTACTTAAGAGCTGGTATATGGAGATGATTTGGAGATATTTAAATCAATTGCCTGAATGAATGACATTTTGATTCTTCAGGAAGATTCCATTGAATCATATGAAGTGTATGATCAGTTGAATGGACCTTAATACAGCTAAATGTTACTGTCTATCGTCTTTCAGAACAATGCATACAGTTTATACTGACTATTGCATTGATGATGTTTACTTGAAACGAACATCAGATATAAAAGGCCTAGAAATTATATTTCATGAAAAACTCGACTTTAAATCACAAACTGAGTATGTAAATTATAGTCAAAGCATCAAAAATGTAAGGATTCATCAGCAGAACCTGTGTGAGAAAATCGAATCCTTAGTTGATTCTAATGTTAACAGACATACTAGATTCAGCAATGACATTTTCAAAATACCTTTTCATTCAACTAATTAAGGTTTTTTTCTCTACAAGTATATATTTTCAGTTATTTTCCAAAAGCTTTATAGACCAAAATAAGTAACATGTTTGACAGCAATTAAATTTGTTTATTTGAAGGTGATTGACAATGTTTCAATATGAATTTCATTAGTTCGGACTTCCATTGTCTAATATTATATAAAATGATTTGAAACCCCTAAACTCCTGCCAATCGGTCATCTACCGCTAAACCGGTTAAGCGATAAGAGGATAAGTGAAAGTACTCGAATGACCCATATATAGTCATCTCTCGGAGAAATTAGTTCAGTCATCACCCGAAGACGATTGTGGATACTAACAATCGAAACGTCGTGAAGTAACTTGGCTTGAAATCTCATAATTTTTTATTTTTATTTTTTGTTTAATTGTTCTATTTTTTACTTGTATTTTATTTCACTATTACTTCATTTCAGGTTTTTTTGCTTAATGTAATTGTCATTTTCAGCTATTGTTTTTAATTTTTCATTTGTATTGATTTTTTTAGGGATTTCAAATCATTTTATATATTATTAGACAATGGAAGTCCGAACTAATGATATTGAATTAAATTTGTATTTTTTATGTATATAGTGACACTATACGAATATATTTGTACCGTATAGTATTCATATTAGTTTTGATATTTGTGTTTCTTTTCACTTTCTATATTTCAATCATTATTGGGACAACGCGTTGAATAAAAAATAATAATAAATAAAGCTCCTAATACAAATGAAAGCCTTCGAACCTACAATATTCGATATACAATCGTCATCGGTCTCACATCAACACCAATTCAAAGAAGCAGCTAGTGCAATTAATTTATCTCAAAAAGAAATTTTTATTAATTTTTTTTAAATTTTGAGTATACCCATGAAGCTAAAATTTGAATAAGTTACAAAATATTTCGGAGGAACTTTTCTTCACAAGGAACATTCATTTCATTTGGTAGTTAATGTTTCAAAACCGTGATGAATATTCAAAATCATTAATACTTACTACTTATACAATACCTAATATTTGCATGTATTACTAAAGATATTTCATATCAGATGTTCTACTTAATTCGCTTGAGCATTATTCATTTTCAACAAATAGATAACGAGTCAGTGCTAATTCAGTAAAGGTAGGCTGTATATACTCAGTACAATATCAAAACTGGAAACTGAAATGAAGAATCATGAATATTAACGATCATACTGCAAATTGATCGATTTATTCAAGTTGGAAATAGTGGTGATTGATGTTTGCTGTCTTTAGTGGCGAACAATTTCTCTAGAGGCGGAATTGATCAGATCACAGGGTAAGCAGAAGATTGATATGTCATAAATAAACTGTCAGAAAATTCAATTATATTAATGACGTCATAGATTGCTCCTTTCGATTTTTTTCATCTTTTTTTAATTACAACAGCAAATATTCATAAATTCATTAAAATAACGGGTGAATGTTTGTTGTAAAACCCACAAGAGTCTCTTGGACGTTTCTTTGAATGTGGTTGACAATGATTCTTATTTAAAAAGTTATTTTCACCTTGGCGCTGAATTGGATTACAAAATATCCATTCTCTGAAAATGTTCAACCAAAGTGTGAAAAATGGATAGTAAGCCTCCTTTGATTGAATGTCGACCAATACGTTTATGTAGAAAATATGTGTTATTTTTCAAATATTGAGACAATCAATCTTCTTCATCAAATATTGTAACACTTTCTAGTGTAGAGTTATCAATCCTTCACTTCTTAGGTATTGTGATTTAATTTCCTTTTCATTGAATATTATTCAATAATATTTTATATGATAGATGAATGTGGTTATTCAAGGATTTTTCATCTATTATTCATAATTTTACCTATATGTCATCATCAATTTTCAGCATTTCTCTGTGTGAAAAATATATTATTATAATAATTGAACGTGCACAAAATGATATATATTTATGAAATCAACATTTTTGAACTAAAATTTCACAGGTTCTACCAACTTTCAGTCATTTAACAATTTAATCCCTACAAATAAAGATTATAATTTATAGACTTTCTGATAAGAGTACGTAATGTAAAATTTTGTGTGACTACTCTGACAAGTTTATAATTAGAAGTATACATGATATTTTGTGATTCTCAGTGGGAAAATTCTGGTGAGTTAATCAAATATGTTTTCCCCAAAATATACTTCATGAATGGATATGGATATAAACAAATAATATGAAAGTTGTCATTGTTAGTTTTTTATTTTGTTTAATTTCTTCATGAGTTTTCTATGTTTCAATCTCGAAAAATATTTTTTATTATGCCATATTGCTACTCGTATTTCTATTGATTTCCAGTTGAGAAAGAATATACATATTCCAAATATACGGTGTTTATAATCAAAGTATAAATATTTGGAAATATGTTTCTTACATAGCTAGATAATAAAAGGTGTCAATTTGAAAACTTCCCACCCATGATATCTTCCTTCTAGTAAATAATATGAGGAATCGAAAAAACAGAAAAATTTTATTGTCAAGGGGGACACTTTGAATATTTATAGCCCTCGTGGTTCAACCCCCTAGGAGGGGTAGATGTTACCTTTAGAATTTTAAATGGGAAGAGGGGGTCAAGTAGCACATCATTTTGATTGGCGTTCAATCCTGTTTCCAATGATACCCTGATTTATTATTTTTTGATGAGCATTTTCCGAAAAATAGCTTTCCGAAGTAACAGAAGTAATCATTAGTAGCCTATTCAGATGCATGGTTTGACCAGAACTGGTAAGAATATAAGGTAGTGCCGTTCCAACCGTTGATGAAAATTTCCAATTTTCATCAAAAAATAGTCTAATAGTAAACCGTAGACGGTAGTATAGTTGTGTTTAGTAACTGCTGAATTTTTAATTCTCACCGCAGAGAGTGTACATATAGCTGTCCTTTTTGGCTACTTCTGCTGTAAAAGTTTTTGTTTTCAGACAAAAAATTGGTTCGCAAATTTGAACGATGTGGTAGTATTGTAGTATTCATCCTTATGAAATACAAATTCTTCAAGAGTTCGACGAGGATGATCATAATAGAAGAATAGACATTTGTGAAATCATGTCTCATTGAGTCAATACCATCCCTAATCTTCTGGTAAACATGTGTTTCAGCGATGAGTGTTAATTTTTTCTGAATGGCAATGTTAATAAACAAAATTGTCGCTATTGGAGTGACAAAAACCCACATATTTTTCGGAAAGAGCATACACAACATCCACAAAATGTTAATGTTTGGGCTGGTATTATTGAAAATACCATTATTGGGTCCATTATTCCTGGGAGAGAACTTGGCTGTCAATCTGTACCTTGAAATACTTGAATAGTCTATCGATCCTCTTATAACTCACGAGCTAGAAACTCAAATGAATGCAGAAGGTAATCAAGTTTTGCATAATGATGTCTTATCAGTGTTGCCAACTGGATTAACTATGAAGTCGCTACACATGAACCAAAATTCCGCTAATTGCTCCATATTCCGCTACGCTAGTATATCTAACGCAATCAGTTCGCGCATGCGCCCTATACAAAATTGAATACCACAGAACTTAGTTTGTAGTTTGTGTACCGTTCAGATACTACAAAACTGAACTGTCACTAATGTCAGGAATCAGGATCATGCAACCGCGCAACTCAGTAGATAGTACCGAATTTTCTAAATTTGCAGCAGTCGAAAGCTGTCGTCTCGATCAAATATTTCTCAGTTTGAAATGATGATTTTGAAAAGTAAAAATGAATATCAATTTGTCTAGTCACATTGAGCTCTTGAACGATCATTCGCGACAAGTCTAATTCATACTTTCAAGTTGGAATCAGACAACCAATGTTAAGAAAAAGTTTTGTTTTCGAGACTTTTTGTATTTTTTGAACATGTCTTGTCAACTGCGGTAGCTCTTTCGCACGAGCTACAATCAGATGAACTATCTTTCATTTCCATATAATTCATAATACTCAAGACAGTCAAGACTTCTAGTTTCAAGATATTGGAGGTTATATGGTTTATATCCAAAAATATTCTTCTTCTCTTTCATTATGTAATGGCCTCAGCTACTAAGACCATAACGTGCATTCACTTATTCAAGTGTCAGCCTCTTCTTCCATATTTTTTTTCAATATTATTTGTAGAAAATTCCGCTACTTTATGTTCAAATTCGCTACGCCGCTTCCGTTGAGTAAATTCCGCTACAGTAGCGGAATTATGTGTCTTACATTTCCAGCAAGACAGTGCTCCACCTCATTATTTTCTTCCCGTCTAACAGTGGGTAAACGAGAGATTTACGGATAGATGGATTGGCAGAAGAGGGGCAGTTGAATGGCCTCCGAAATCACCGGATTCAACACCCTTGGATTTCTTCCTTTGGAGGCATCTTAAATACGTTGTTTATGAAATACAACCTTCTGGTTTTGAAAAACTTAAAAAATGAATTACAGCAGCATGCCAGTCTATTCCTAGTGGAGTGTTCCGTTCGAAAACAGACTTTATTACTGTTTAGGGCAAAATGGACGACATTTCGAACAGTTTTTAAGATAAGCGTAAGTAGATTTTATATTTGAATTATCTTTCTCGCAAATTGAATTTTAGTTTGTGAAAGAACAATAACCAAAAATAAAATATCCCAAGCGTAATACATTTATTCCTGTCATTCAAGGGTTGGAACGGTGCCACCTACTATTCTAACCATTTTTATAAAAAGGAGTCAATACAATGATATATCTCAGAACATGCAAATTCTGATTACATGTGTAAGTTTAGAACGCTGTTTTTTGGAAACTCTTCATCAAAATATAAAACGTCGGGGTATCATTGGAAGCATAATTGAACGCTAATAAAAACGATGTCCTTTTGACACCCCTTCCCATTTAAGAATCTAAGGTTAACATCTACCCTTCCTTGGGGGTTGAACCACGAAGGCTACAAATATTTCTTGAAAGTGCTCCCCTTGACTATAAAATTGACCTGTTTTTTCGATTCCTCATATGATTTACTGGAAGGAACATATTAAGGGTGGAAAGTTTTCAAATTGACTCCCTGTATAATATTCCTTAGTGGAACCTCTTCTGCAGTATGCCAAACTGTGGTTACAAATATTCACCCAAAACAATTGGACACAATGGAAAAACAATTTAAGAAATAAAACACGCATCCTTCAGATCAAGTATATTTGACAGTGCAAGTGCTGAACTTTCGTAATTTTGTACTTGTACCTACAGAAGAAGAACATTCTCATAGTAAGTTGATTACCTTTACCAATACGTAGACATCAAAAAGAATTTAAAACAGCAACCACTGTAAAAATAAAACGTTTTTCATGGTTATAGAAGCTAGAGGAACTGAATTCACTTCAATTGATACAGAACATTTTTAAATATGAGCCTGTTCTGAATTTAGGAAGGGTATCTGTGAAAGAATTGGCCAATTCTTGATGAAAATCCATAACGTATCGAAAAAACAGTTCATTGTGAGATTTTCACTGCTCAGTTTATAAAACAACAACACGTGTTCAACAATACAAAAGCTTCCTCAAGCTGGTTCGTACTGACTAAATTTTACTCAATTATTGCTTTATATATAATGATTTGTATCAAATGACCTTCCACTTACTTAAAGAGTAATAATTTCACCTAAGTATGTATATGAACTAATTCAAAATATTTAAACATCATGGAATTTTTTTTTACAATTTATTAAAATGTTATAAACTGATTACCGATTTTCACATTTTAAAGGAAGGGAATGATACAATTCTCATTGTCATTAAGTGAATTCTCAGAATTTTCAAAATTCAATGGTTTCCAAGTATTTAAAAAAATCGATTTCAAACTCTTCCCTTCCGAATGTAATATGTTGAATTCGTGATTGAACTCCTATGTTCTTATGTTATTTTATTCTTTGGAAAAGAATTATCCAAGTTTGGCCAATGATGTTTCGGACAAAAATCACGAGTCAATTTATATACCCTTATTCTTACAGACACCTAAGCTTCATCTACAACATTTTTAATGAATTTTCTCGAATTATTATTTGTTCTGTGAGCTACCCCCAGGTATTTATTTTTTTGAAGACAAACGATGTTATTGGCGGTTCACTAAAGTATGTCAATGTCTAATCACGCTTATTATAATTTCTGGAAGTGTGATATACCTGGTAAATGATTGGTTTTTCTATAGGAATATTTCGGAAATTCAACTTTTGGTCTCACGAGTTACATAATAAAACAATGTTGAAATAATTTTATTCTAATGTATGAAGTTTTGTTAAATATTTCAAGAGATTCATGTGTAACTGCAATGGTCCCAATAAGTTCATTTCTCGTTTACTTTGATGAGATTGCTTAAAACGTTAATGTGATGTTTTGGACAATTTAATATGAGTAAACATCATTATCATTATATTCCACACGTTGTGGAAGAAAACATTAGCAGATTGTGATATTATTCTCGTATTGCTGATATCCAACATGTGCGTGACACGAAATATCTTGTTATTGCATACTGGAACCTACCCATTAGCCACAGCCAGTACGGCGTATTGATTTCCTGAGAAAACATACCCGCATAGAGGAGATTTTCCGTAGAATTTCCACCGGCAGAGGCCGCCCTGTGGACGCTGGCAGTCATGTGTTTCTTGCTCCGTTCGAGTAAAATGAATCTGTGTTTTGTTATAATTATGGGTTTTTGTTATACACTGAATGGAAAACCATCATCAAGTTGAGGAAATGGCACACTTTTTTTTGAACCGTGAGTTGAAAAATCTGATATCTAATTGAAATGAAAGTTTGTGAAGTTATATCTATTATTTTGAAAAGTTGTGTATTCCTAGAAAAATGGCTTTCACGAATGAAAAAAAATATGATACAAATTTATTTCAAATACGATAGAAACAGTGTTAGGACATCGGAAATGTATTTAAACTTGTATCCCGAAAGACGACAACCACATCGAACTATGTTCAAGTTATTGGATCAAAATCTCACCGAGTTTGGTTCATTTGAAAAGCCAACAAAAATTTATAGTGATAGAATGGACCACGAAACTAAAGAAAATTCAATTAATGAGGTATGTATTAGGTAAGTTATCACCAGTTTTCAATGTCGATTTTCGAAAACTATTTATATGATCTACCTTTGGTTAACTATAACAACATCTGGTTTCAACATGATGGTGCTTCATCGCACACTACCTGACGAGTATCTAATTACCTGACTGAAAGGTTTGGATAGGGAATAATGGGCTGGTGAGGAGGCCAGCAAGGTCTCCAGACTTGAGTGTTATGGATACATTCTCATAGGGTACACTGAAAAATATATATTATGGTCAGAGGAAATATCGAAATTCAATTTAACACAGCATTGTTAGAGAGTTGGGAAGATTGAGGAGGAGGGTAATTAATCGTGCAGTGAATAATATTCGTAGAAGTGCACAGTTGTGTTATCGTGAACAAAGCCAGTATTTTGAGCATTTGCTATGCTTCACTTTTGTCTTTACATTTTAGTTAGTTTTTGTTATTTGTTCAAAGTTCTATTTTCATTGAAATGGACATAATGTCTAATTTACCTCATACACACCTCCTTTATAAAATTTCGATTGTTGATTCTGTCTTCGTATTTTTTTATTGGCTTTTCAAACGAACTAAACTCGGTGAGATTGTGATCCAATAACTTGAACATAGTTCGATGTGGTTGACGACTTTCGAGATACAAGTTTAAATACATTTCCGATGTCTTGACACTGTTTCAATCGTATTTGTAATAAATTTGAATCATATCTTCTTTTTTCATTCGTGAAAGCCATTTTTCGACAAAAATTCAATAACCAATAACCAACAATCCAATAACAAATTCAGAAACATCAAAGTCAAACCCTATTATGATAAGAATTGATTTTTTAAAGTCTCCAATTTTTCGAAAAAGAATGATAACTTATGATACATCATTGAAAAGGTAAAATCTGATTCTATTCAAAACAGAAAGAATCCAATGTGCCCATAAGGAAAAATAAAGCTGATGGTGGCCGGAAGACGAATCGTCGGATAGCTAATATGAAAACACGAAAAATAAGACCAGAGAAAAATAAAAACCATTTTTTGAAGTTCAAATACATTTTCGATGTACTAACACTGTTTCTATCCTATTTGTAATAAATTTGTTACATATCTCTTTTTTTTCATTCGTGAAAGCCATTTTTCGAAAAAATTCAATGACTTGGACAATAAAAAATTTAGAAACATCATAGTCAAAGCCTATTACGATTAAGAAAAAATCAAGTTGATGATGGTAGCCGGAAGACGAAACGTCGGATAGCAAATATGAAAACACCATTATGTAGCAGGAAAAAAGTGGCAATGTGAAAGGGCAATGTATTTTCAAATCCTTCGAAAACTAGCCACAAAAAATAAAAACCATTTTCCGAAATTTCTGTTTTTCCCGGGTATACTCGGAATTTCATCACTTTATTAACGGCATATTGTTATAATAATAATAATGTTTATTAAATTCTTCAAGATCACAAAATGATATAGGATACGTCACATGGAAAATGAAATACATACATATATGCATAAACACACATTTACATATATTTGACATACAAACATACAGATAGAATATTTCACAAAGCATATTTCATTATCAACTCTTATATTATCAGTCCTCATATTGACTCAAATATTCTACTGTACATGTAAAAGCAACCGTTAATCAAGAACTCTTTCAGTTTGACTTTGGAAATTCAATTTTTTTTTTCATTTCTTATATTTACAGGAAGATTATTGAACAATTTTGCACCTGCGAAAGATGGACACTTTTCAAAAAACGATGTAGAGTGTTTTTGAAGTCTTATCAAATTACCATGTCTCGTTGGGTACGAATGAATTTCAGAGTTTCGATGGTGATCCTGTGAATATTTCTTGAATACTAGTATGCACTTGTAAATATATATACATGGTACACACATAATTCCATTTTCAAAAAAAGTTTTTTTGCAAGACTCTCGGCACTCTAATTTGAATTTGTTAATCAGGTAAATGCGCAACTTGGAACGTTGTTTATTGTATAAATACATAAACAATCTTCATTCACCATATCATATATTTATGAGTACCTATAGTTTAATGAGTTGACAATATAAATTTAGGAAATATGATGGAATTGGCTGATACTTGATAAAAATCCATAACGTATTCGAATTACACTTTACTTTGAGATTTTCTCTGAACAGTTACACAAAACTATAACAAGTGTTTCACTATACAATAGCTTCCTCATGCGTGTTCATTCTATAGCTGCTATAGCTATAGTATAATGAAACACATGTTGAGGTTTTGTGAAGTGTTCAGTGAAAATCTCACAATCAAGTGATACTTGAATATAGTATTATAACAATATTTCACAAAAAATCTTCGATGACAATTGAAACCGTGCATTATGAATTCATTTTCGAAAAGTACGCTAAATAATCTTGAGTTTTGTAAACTTTAAATATAGAATTGTCACTGATTTCATTTCAATCGAAAAAAAATTCAACGACAATGAAACAAAAAATATTTGTATAGAGTGATAAAGTTGTGACGTAATAATGACGCACACTTTCAGAAGGATTTGAGAAGTAATTGTCTAAACAATACGCCTATCATCATAAATAAAATCTGAAAAGGAACAAAAACTTTGGCTCAGAGAACAGCGTTTTATATCCAAACAAAATGAAGTAGATCCGAAACTTTTATGGAAAATGGTTCAAATATAAACAGGCTGAAACCCTGATAGTTTTTGCCAAAACTTGTTAGGAACATTCTATCAAATGAACATTTCGAATTAAAACATTCGTATCCCTAACATTCCTATATGATAGGATGAGTAAAACTCCTGCCGGAAAATAATTGCTTCCTTGGCTAATAGTGCTACTGACATTTGTGCTAGTTTACTCACTAAGAAGACTCCCGAAGATGCTTCTCTTTCATCTAATAGCAGGACTTCACTGAAATCAATTGAGTGATCACCCACGGAATGGTTACTCTTCATCGGTGCAGGGCAGATCCAACCAAGATAGCAGAACGTCCAGGTATCAATTAATTTCAACGCAACTAACCGCATTTATGACATCTTCGCCTGAGACAGAATCTGTTTCAACAACAGTTCCAATTCTTGAACAAAACACTAAATCTAGTAGAAGCAAGTTCACCAAGTTTTGGTATATTCAAAATTTTTATTGGAATGAAAAAGTAACTCATTGAAGCGATGAAGTATATAATACGCTCATTTGAATAAAATTTTCAATACTGTGTTATGTCTTACATGATCTCTTATTAGTATCTGAGATCTTTCTCTACATGAGTTCAATAGTCATCTTGTATTCAAAATACCATTTCTTCCAGGTTGAACCAATGCAACTGTTGACGAAGCCCATCAAGCTGCAGGTGATGCCATGAATAATTCCAAGATCAACCGCACGTCTTTTCTTCTGACTTTCATTTTCACGTGCATTATCTTATCTGTTCTCTTCCTATCCGGTTCTTCCTTCAACTCAAAGACTCAACTTATCACTGTCGAGCTACAATCTTCAGAAGAGCCCACAACAAGGGTCCCGTCTATTCCTGGAGCTTTTCTTCGAAATGCCCGACCAGATCCTTCTAACTCCAGCTACTGCAACTTCCACTACAAGTTTCCGAAGGATTTGGATTTCGTCACTAGTGACTTGGACTTCGGACCTGAGCTCGGGAAAGACAGTTCTTACAGGATACTCTACAATGTGATCGGCGCCAAGATGGCCCCGGATACTCCTGCTGTTACATATGCCACTCACGTAACAGCTGATTTTATGAATTATCTTCCTGAACTCGCAAGGTGAGTATGATTGTTGTTTAGTTATAGTTTCATCTTTAATTTCAGCCTTTGGTATTCTCTTCCATCTAGTAGTTTTATTCGATTACGAATCATGCTATTTATAGTTACAAGTAATACTCCAGTTCATAACTAGTGTCTAGAGCAGGGGTCTCCAAACTACGGCCCGCGGGCCAAATCCGGCCCGCCAGTGTCATCAATCCGGCCTGCGACAGCCAATGATTTACTGTCATCAATCTGGCCCGCGACAGCCAATGATTACCTAATTGTTGTTACTATTACTGTGATACGTTGAAGAAGAAAACACAGAATGATAATTACTCGGTTTTATTTACTTGCAAGGTAAAACTTAACGACAGAAATGATGACAAAGGAAACTTAACTTCAGTATCTAAGTTTAAGCATATTAATAACTAACAAATGAATGACAGTAAAACAAAAACACTAATGAGATTTACGAAATTGTGATTTTCCACCGACAATACCTTATAGTTGTGGATCAATTTTACTTGTACCAAATATCAAAAGAGATTTAAGATGCTCATCGGTTAATTGAGATCTGTAAACATTCTTTGTGTACTTCATCTTGGAAAACGTTTTCTCACACAAGTAAGTAGTACCAAAAACAGAAAACCCACGAGCAAATTTATGCAAATTATCAAATTGTTCCAGTGGAAGACTCTTATAAAATTCCAACAAAGATGAATTTTGATATTTGTTCTTAAGCATATCACTGCACCGTAAATCAATAATTTCCATTTGGACTTCCGGAGTCAGGGTTTCAATGTCAGAATCAAAAGGATTTTGAAAAAACTTAATTTCATTCGCAATGACATCAAATCTGAAAAACGAGTATCAAAATTTATCTTCAAAGCACTCAAAGTTTCGATTGCAAAATTGACGGGAAATTCAGTCTCTGTAGTGTGGCTGAATTTTCACATGTTTCAAAATGTGTGAAATATTTTTTACGTAATTGCGATTGAAATAGTATTATTTTCTGCCTGAAGGATTTGATATTGGTGTTTAAATCAGGAAGAAGCTGATTTTTTCCTTGCAATCTCAAGGACTTTTCCGCAACTAAGCCAGCGTACGGCAGTATGCCGCTGGCAATCTGTTGAATAAACTCGCGGAATTGTCGGTGATTCAGCTCAGTGGATCTGATGAAGTTAACAACTGATATGACTCGTTTTAGAACTTCAGACATATCCAAACATTTTCCGCACAAGGACTGTTGATGAATGATACAATGTAAGACTAATGGTTTTGAACCACCATCATTTTCTACAGCCTTTGACACAAGTGCAACCACTCCTTTATTTTGACCATACATATTTTTGCCTCCATCAGTTGTTATAGATTTCAAATTTCTCCATCGAAGGTTCTTTTTATTAATGGCATTTTCAACTCCCTTAAAAATATCTGCCCCAGTTGTCGTGCCGTGAATACTATCAATATCAAAAAGTTCTTCATACACTTCATAGCTTTTATCTACTCCGCGAATAAAAATCAACACCTGAGCAGTATCTGACACATCCGTTGACTCATCCAATGCTAGAGAAAACCACTCATGATGTCCATTTTTGTCAGACAGTTGAGATGATATATTTTCTGCGATGTCTTGCACCCTCCGAGCCATGGTGTTTGCTGACAAACTAACACTTTTAAATAAATTTACCTTTTCGGGGCATATTTCTTCGGCTACTGCAACCAAGCATTCTTTTATCATTTCTCCATCGGTGAATGGTTTGCCACGTTTTCCGATTTCAAGAGCCACACGAAAGCTGGCGCGAGTTGCAGACTCTTGTTCAGTATTCGCTTTGGTAAACAAAGATTGCTGCGATTTGAGTCCGCGTTTCAAAGCTTCGAATTTTTCCATCCGCAAACTTCTTGTATACTTGGAGTAACTTTGAAGATGTTTCGAATCATAGTCTCGTTTAATGTTATAGTCTTTGAGAACAGCTATGGTTTCATTACAAATTAATCATAGCCGCCCTATTACTGGACTCAATCACAAAATACTGAAAGTTCCATTTTTCTTGGAACGTTCTGCATTCACTGTCGATTTTTCGCTTCTTTTCCATACTATCAAATCACACATAAAAACAATAAGTCAAATCAAAATACTTTTATTGACGGGTGTTACTTTATTTCACAATAGACAACTTCGCTCGCAGTTACGCCGCTAGCCTTTTTATATGCAATTATCACTGCCGTTTCGAGGTGATCGGAATACACCAGCTAGAACCAGAACTTTCTCGAAACAACGCCAGAACTTTCTCGAAACAACGCGGTAATTCCAAATATTCAATTACGCCTAATGCCACCTAGCGGGTAGCTGAAAAAGATAGTACATAGTACCACTACTCGCCACTAGATGTCGTTAAGTGTCACAATACACAATAATAATTGAAATGCAAAAAAAGCGTCACGCACTTTGCGACTATCCTAGTCTAGAAATATAGTTAAGGGCAGAAATTGGCCCTTGGGAAAAATCAAGTTTGGAGACGCCTGGTCTAGAATATTCTAATGAAAATACTGTTCCCACACATCAATAGTATTGCGCTCTTTTTTGACGCGCTTATTGCTGACTCGAATATTCTATTCTGAGCTCATTCTGCAAGACATATTGAGAGACGCTAGACTTTTTTGTTAAACGTTTATCTTGATAGCAGTTACTTCAGTCTGCTCAGTTTCACTGACATATTGTTTGCCACAATCCTAACAGCTTTTTTGTGAATTCCACCCTACTTTCTAACTTTCCAATACTTGCTGAAGCGAACAAGCAGAATTGAATTCGAAATATTTTCAAAATTCCAAACCAATTTATTTTTGTATTTGGGTTTATATCGACGAATCTCAAACTCAGTGGCAAATTCAACAGTATTTGTTAGTTATAGTCGATAAATCAATTAAGACGCTAGCATTAGGATGGTATATTCGTAAATCTTGCATTGCATGCATTGTTCATGGATCTTCCACATACATCAGTGAGTTGAACTAGATTTTTTGAAAATTAAATATGAAAATAACGTTAAAAATTAGAGGAACATATCGGCACATGTTGGACAATCGGAGAGATATGGTGTTGGGAACGACAATCTAGGATGCACGAAATAAGCTGTGCTAAGCAAACAATATCAACTCTTTTCAAGAACCATTTTCACATATTCTGATTCGTAGTCTAGTTTTGCTATCTGGGAAATGTGTTTTGATTGAATACATTTCTCTAAAGGAATTTAGAATACAAATTTTGGTACTACACATACTCTAACTTTTCAGACATTGGGATGGCTATATAAGTGTAGCAGCATTTGTTCCCGATCTAGATATAGCGATGGTACTGGAACAACTCAACCAGTACTGCTTTTGTCTTCCAGAGATGACACGTGTTTCAGTGCATCTAGTTTTTCATAAGAAACTACCTCCGTCTAGGAAAGATGTGTATTTTATTAAGCCAAGCACATGCGAACCCCAGGATTCTTCAAAGCTTCAAACGTACAGGTAATTGAACATGATTAGTGTCTTTTATCATTCTTTTCATTCAAGTCTTGAAACCATAGATGTTTGAGATCTCAAAAGTATTATTTTAAAGCAGGATATTTGAACTTGCAAGACAGTAGAAGTGGTGTGGTATGTGTGAAAATCTCAATTTCTATTCCTTTATTTCTTTGGTGATTTGTGATAGAACCAATTGAAATATCGAAAGCATCGTGGTCAATGTACACCGTTCTTTGAAATAAGGACACCTACTGGAAAAGCGCTCTTAGTGACTGAATTTTTATACATTTTGAAAAGTTCAGTAGTGTTTGTGTTGAGTAATCAGCTAAAATCTTTCATGGGCTTTCTGTAATATTCGAAAGAATGAACGAAAATTATCATTTATATTTTATCCGACTCGGCTAGGTTTGAGCCCATAAGATATGATCTTACGTTCTGCTCTGTGAACCAAAATTCATCTGATTGTTCACTACACGAGACGATCAAATTAATTTCAGATTAGTGATGTGTTTTAAAGATGATTCCGAAATAAAAATACGCATGTTTTCATGACCGGAGTCAAGACTAGACAGGAAAAAACCCGTGGTTGCGGCAGAAGTACTCAGCGGTGTATGACTGGGGAGCCCCTATAATAAGCTTAAACTAAATAGAATGAAAACTCAAACCATTATCGTCTCCCGTCAAAATAATATACGAACTGGAAATTCTGTAAATCTTTTGGGAATCCAACTATAGTCCGTTCATAATTTGTTGATAGCTCACTGCAAGTTTGACCCTCATTAGAGAACTGAAATACAGAGAGGACAGCTAATATGATATAATAACAAAAACCAAACTAAAACTGGCAGTTTAAGATGTTTTCGACTAACCCACCTTGTATCTGAAGAAATACAATACAGCTATAAAAGTTTTAATCCGATTATGTAGGTATTTTGAGTGGAAATGAGTGACCAGTGTCATAGAGTATATGATTAAAACATTAGTTACTTTAAATAAATAAACAGATTAATATTCTTAAACTGTAGGTACTGTAAACTGTATTTTTATTTTTAAAAAATTTCTTTATTTTATTCAAAAATAATAAGTTACTTGCAATTTGTAAAAGATACATTAATTTAATGAATACCTATTTTTAAATGGTATAAACTACGATTACTTACAAAACTATTCAAATTCAAAATAAACAGGATCATCTTTGGAATCCGAGTCGTCTTGCAAGTTAATAATTAGCGGTTGTGTCTCTACAGTCGCATCAATTATATTGTCAAGATCCCACATTTTTTGTTCTTCTTCTATTGCATGTCTTACTGCATCTCGCCAATTTCGTTCTGTAATATGTTGTAAAGACTCATATAACAATTCACGTACAGCTTGTATTTTATATGACGTATTTTTTCTAGCCACATAGCTTTTCATTTGTGCCTAAATGAGTTCAATTGGATTTAATTCGCAGTGGTAGGGTGGAAGTCTAAGGACTGTGATGTTTTGTCTTTCCGCCATTTTGTCAACTACGTATTTCTTGAACTTAGATTTGTGTTGCCGGGCAATTTTTAAAAGTTCTGCTTTAACCATTCCATCTTCGTAAGGCAGGGACTTATTCCGCAGCCAGTCAATGATATCCTGTTTCTTCCACGCAGTCGTTGGAAGTCTTTCAACTAGTCGTGAATGATAAGGTGCATTATCTAATACTATAATTGAGTTTGGTGGTATATGTTCAATCATCTGCTCAAAATACTCTTCGAAAACATCAGCTGTCATCTCCTCGTGATAGTCTTTTGTGCTTTTGGATTCAAATTCCAACAAACCATGCTTAGCAAATCCTTTTTCACTGCCAATGTGAGAAACTATTAATCTACTGCCTTTACCAGAGGGTGGGGAAATACCAGTAGACCAACCTTCCATAAAGGCTTGCCTGGAGCTTGATATATTTTTATCTGTCCAAATTTTTGTGAGAGTATGACCTGCGTTTACCCACGTTTCGTCCTGATAGTAAATTGGCCTTCCTTCAGCCCGAAATTTTCGTATAGATCTTAGATACTTTCTTCTCCAACATATTATCTCTTCCCGGTCAATCAAAAGTGATTTTCGGTCTGATTTCTCCCACCGGAAATTTAATTCTTTTAAAACTTGCCACAATTTGGTTCGTCCGACATGAGGCAAATCCGGGTCGTCTCTAACTTCTTGTAAAATTTTGTTTAAGTTGGGTATTTCTTTTTTGTAAAAAAATTCGTGAATTTTCCTTCGAATACCATTTTTGGCAAATTCATCAATTTCAATAGGTTTTCTCCCCCTCTTTAAGTATTCGTTTGTATTTGGGTTAGCTATACCTTTTTTTTTTCTTTCTGATAGGAACCTATATATTGTTGACTCTCCTACGCCCGTCATGTTGGCACAACTCTTGATTATGTTCTGAACAGTGTTTGTGGGATTCTGAGAAACCAGAGCATCGTGAACGTTCAAAACAATAGTCTTCTCTCTTGGTGAATAGACAGACTTACTGACTGTACGCAACAGTACCGGTGTAAAACTTGATGATGTTGATGATGATGACGAAGCCATCGCAAGCAATCAAACAAAACAAGCAGGAACGAAAGGTACGTATATGTTTGTAGGAATATGAAAAAAAGTTACTCACGCACTGCACAAAATTCGCAAAATAAATATTAGAGACGTTAATTACTGCCGTAGACGCCGAAACACCAACGAGCCGTAAATTAAATGCGATTAAAAAATGTACTAAAACAAAAATTATTTTCGTTCGTAACAACTTCACCCTTTCAAGGCAAGTTTCGAATATAAACTGAAGCTTTATATTTAATGAATAAACACCTCAGGAACCTCCGCCTATGATTTTACGAGTTTTACGACCGTTTTATGACTTGGGCCCTCATTTTGTGCTATCGACAAATTATGAACGGACTATAGACGACTCGTTAAATTGGTCCACTCATAACGAGAATATATGTAAAAAGATATCGTCCCATATATTCCTTCTGAGGCAGATGAAACGGATTTGTAATGAAGATGTTCTACTTAACATCTACTATTCTCTGATTCATAGTAGAATTTCTCACGGCATTATTTTATGGGGTAATTCCAGTTCAGGAATACATGTTTTTTACATGTTTTTCGTTTATAAAAAAAAGCATTGAGAATCATTGCAAATGCTCCAGCATTCGACCACTGCCAACCGTTGAAATATAATATCAAATATAATATCATGCCTTTGCCATCTTTATATATACATATATATATATATATATATATATATATATATATATATATATATATATATACATATATATATATATATATATATATATATACATATATATATATATATATATATATATATATATATATATATATATATATATATATATATATGGAATAGAATAGAATTTATTCATCATTAAAAATTTTACAATTGCATTGCATTACATAACACCTATAAAATGTTATCAGACTAGTCAAACGTGAGCACTAGGCTATATATAAAATATAAATAGATATATATGTACATTACAAAAATAAAAGAAAATAATCTTATTGACTTATATTAGGAGATTAAAAATTCTTGCATAGAATAAAATGCATTCATTGCTAGGTGACTGTATAGTCTCGATTTGAATGTTTGCAGACTGCATTTATTTTCAAATAGTTTGACTGCATGGTTATAGAAAATGATGCCTTGATAACTCGCAGAGTCGTGTCCCACCGCCAAACGTGAGTAAGGTAGTCTCAATTCGTTACCCTTACGTATGTTGTAGTTATGGCACATATTCTTTTTTGTGTAGTGATATTAATTTTTTTTTATATTTACAGCTGCTACATATGTGTACAGGCAGGGAAGAGACAGCTGAATGAATGTGTGCTCACATGATTCTTTATACTGAAGTCCAGCTAGGCATCTTATCACTTTTTTTTTGGGGTTTAAATGCTTTCATGGCATGAGCTGAGTTTCCCGAGAAGGGCAATCCGTAAGATAAAATAGACTGCACAAGTCCATAGTATATTAATTTAAGCACTTCCATCGAGACAGTTCCACGTAATTGTTCCACATATATATTACTGTATATTGGAGATACATAAAAATAACCAAAATTAGGAAACACTCTCTCACAACCATGAATATAGCACCAGATCTGGCGACTTATTGAAAATACCCAAATTTCGTTTGACAACATCCAAAATGAATTCTTTAAACTGGAATGTATATAATAAAATTCCGTCAAATTTAAGAAGTCTCAATTTTAATCAGTGTGGAAGAATATTTACAAAATGATTTTTGACATTATTATAGTTGTATATAATATATAATATATAAGTAATATATAATATATATCGTCCACATTTTGCTATTGGCACTTGATGTGGGCTCTCAGAATATATCCATGAATCTTTTATACACGGTGTCATCTGACTTGGGCCACCCCCATCTTTGAATTTTTAAATACGGACCTGTATTTTTTGTTGTAGTTTTTGGATCGTAGACGTTCACTCCATACTGAGAAATTGAATTAAATTTTATATTTCGTGATTTTTCGGTAATATTCGATTATAATTGTTTGAATTATTAAGGCCTTGGAAATTGATTGCCTGAGTTGAATAAAAACACAATAGCAACTTTCACGTCTCCCTATGTACCGTAGAGTTTTTTCAGAGTTTTTTCAAATTTTGAGGTACCTATTCATATTTTTCCCATTGCTCTGAGCGTTTTCTACAATGAACTTCGAAAAAGGAAACATTTTATAATTATTTGATGCATATCTTATGTGAGATGTACTGCTCGTTATTAGATATTAATATATCACCATATTATATTATATTGTTTTATATGAAATATTATTTCAAGTGCTTGTATATTCATGTATATTTCTTATAAGTCATCCTTGTAATGAGGCCGTCAGGCCTGTTAGGGTGAAATAAATAAATAAATTAATAAATAACAGCACTATCTATGAACGATCCTTCACGTATCATGCTGTAACAATGTACAATTCATTCAGTGAATCTTTGAAAAATTCTTCACTACCGCTATTCAAAAGTAAACTTAAAACTGAATTGCTCAGCCAATAGTGATCCAAACATAAACATTTGAATTTAATCTTACTATTGTCCTGAAGTTGCCATTTATTTTTTGTAATGTTTCTTTTTTTTTCAAACGTGGTTGAGTGGAAGAATAGCGCTTTGCTAAACTCCGCCACGTAAAATAAAGATCATTTATCATTATAATTATTATGTGTGTTGAGTTATTTTGATTGGTTCACGTTGTTGATAGGTGTGTTGCGGATTGAATGTTGATCGGAAATATATTATAGTCAATTTCTGGCCTTCTTGAGTACTCATTACCACGTTTTGTTGAATCGTATGACTTTTCCTTCTTGTTCGAATTGTTGGGATGTGTATAGATAGAGAAGCCATCGAAATCTATAAGGATCCCAACGATGCAAAATATCATGGACAGACAAAAAGATCTATCAAAATAAGACATAAGGAACACTTAGCACACCTTAAATATGGAAGACCAAAAAAATCAGTAGTCGCCCATCATATTTTGTAAGAAAACCATTCCATAGACTTTAATTCATTGATATTACACCACTAAAGTTGTCTGCCGCAGTAGCAGACGAAACTTTTGGTTCTAAACGATATAGAAAATTCAAAGGTCCGTATCTCTGGAAAGATGTTGAAACTTTTTATCCGAATGAATCCTTGAATCAGATTCATCGTAGCTATTCAACAGAACCCACATTTTCAGTGATATTCCAGACTACAGTAATATGTACCAGTATTTAACTTTTATGATTAGTTACCTCTCTGAACTGTTTTACCCACAACGGATATAAAGTAAGATAAGCATCCATGATTATATCAACTACCAAGATAGTGAAACTTAGACTGAAACCTCGAAGTGAAGAAATGCAATTGGCGGGATAAGGATACTAGATGGCAAATGGACTTGAAACTAATATATGGACCAGATAGGAGAGAAGATAAATTTTACTGGCTAGGGGCACCGACGGAAAGACATAATGTATTGGCAGGCCTCTTTGATTTGGAGGTCAAAAAGAAAATAGCCAACAACAGCATTGGAAATACTTTTCAATCAACTCACTCTACATCTTATAATAATGAGAGAAGTATGAGAAGGCCAAATAATCGTGTTACAAGGGATCAGTGAAAGTATAAATTGATTGACATGTTGAGGAACGAACATCAAACATGTTCACGGAGCACGAGAGAACGGAATACTTTTTATACAAAATTCATGATTATCGTCACAAACCGTGAAGTGAGGATTATTGGCGCAAATGAAGATGGGTCGAATACTGTAATGAGACGGTGACAGAAATACATGTGGGTGAAAATTCAAATTGCAGCTACTCGTTTGATTTTTTGTTATTTTGGAGCCTTGCATTTATTCATATGTTCAAGTACCTGTAAAATACTGCATGTGTCAAGCAAAGGCATTGAAAATTATACCAACAAGAATATGACAAACATCCATCATGTATGTCATGAGAGGGAGATGCGGTGTTCTTTGAAGACTTGGAAAAAATCAAACAGTCAAACGGTATTCAACCCCCTGTTAGCAAACTCTAAAATAATAGACATCACTTTCGGATCGAAACAATATATTCCATCTCACCTTATATATCCATTTCAGACACGCAGACGATAGCATCATGTACCCCATCAATGTATGTAGAAACGCTGCTCGCACAGCCGCTTTGACGGAAAACGTTCTGGTGTCAGATATCCAGCTGATGCCCAGTGCAGGTTTGGCGAAGAAGTACATCGACATGATCGACATATACAAGTTGACAGAGTGTCCTCATAGAGTTTTCGTGCTTCCAATCTTCGAAGTGGAGTCGACCGAAGAGATTCCTCGGACGAAGAAAAAACTATTACAGCTCGTCCGGGAGGAAAAGGCCGTATACTTTCACAAATTAATTTGCTCCCATTGTCAAAAGTTTCCTGGAATCGAGTCTTGGTTGGTTTCGGATCCTGGGGATTTCGTCAAGGTGAGTTCAAGGGGGCATATGTTTTCATGACTATTAGTAAGCAACCATCTCCAAGTGATTCATTTTGAACATTATTTTCTTCCATGCTGAGTACAAATAAGGTGAAACATAACAAATTGTTTCCGAAAAAATTGAATAACGTATCCTATAGCTTGATCTGTACTGATTTTTAACTTGACCTGAGATATCTAAGTTTTACTCTAAATGATGATGTCTTGCACTGAGCTTTGCACCGTTGATTTATTTTTTTGTTACAGCCTTTGACAACAGCTAGAAGAGAAGTGCCTTATCACAGGTGGGAACCTATTTATATCGGCACAAAAAGTGAGCCTTTCTACAATGAAATGTTGTCCTGGGAAGGATTGCAGGATAAAATGTTACAGGTGAGGCTGAATTATCTTTAAAGTCCACTCACCATTGCCTCGAATCAACTTTCCATTCTTCAATCAACGGGGCATGTTTGAATCCATCAGCTTATCAAGTTGGTCGAAGATAAAGTCATCCAAACGAAGGATTGTATTCTTCAATGAACATCTTTCAATTGAAGAAATTTTCAAAATACTATTTTTAGTAACAATACGAGTATTCTCAGGCTGGAGCTTCAAGAAATTGTTCATTATGCACTTGTGATGCAATGTTTGAAACTTTTGGTGTAGTAATGACTATTACTGGAGTTCAATCCCAACACCAAACCGTTATTTTTAACACCTCGACACGTGCTTCAATCACCAAGTGATCATCTTTAAGAGGAAAATTAAACTGGTGTAAGACTTTAGTCTTCCTATTAAACTTTGAACCAGTTTATTCTTCCTCTTGAAGACCATCACTTGGTAATTGAAACATGTGTCGAGGTGTTGAAAATAACGGTTTGGTGTTGGGATTAAACTTCAGTAATAGTTATTGTCATTATGCTTTGGTACAAACTCACTTGATGTATGGTATAAGTGATTGGCGTAACAAATGCAGAGGGTCTACATATACAGGCCGTTCCAACGAAAACTTGACGCCCCTGTAAGTCAGAAACGGACGTGTTATCGACAATTTCAAAAAACATGTCAATTTTTATTTCTAGGCGGTTTAATGGCTTGGGGGTCGAGTGATACATCATTTGAAAGGTCTTTTGTCCCTCTATTTCTTCGAAATTGGTTCATTCGTTATTGAGAAATTAAATGTTGAACGTTTTATTTAAGAAAAAACAGAAAATTCGCTGTCTATCATTTCATTGAGGAAATCAACAAAAGTATGGCAACACAATCAACAGATAAAGTGTTCAAAATGACCTCCATCTAGTTCCATACAATAACAGTCTACTTTCGAAAGCATTCCTTACATTATTGAAGATGTCCGGAGTCAGAAATCTGTCGCAGGTCTTCTAGATTTGTAGAATTTATTTAATCAGTAGTAAACGTTTTGTAATGGTCGACACTGGTAGTTTTTGTTGAATCTAGTTGTCACAGAACAAAAAGTAGATAGTTGGCCACTGCCACTTCTTCACGAATTATTATTCAGTCATCCTTGTTCACTGTGTTCCAACATGGTTTATTCTACTGAAGAAAGAATAGAAATTGTTGCAATCTATTATCGAAATAATTAATGTGCTAATACTGCTGCAAGAATTCATAATACAAATTATCCAGACCACAACGTGAGCTATCAATACGTTAAAAAGTAAATGGATAAGTTTCGAACTTCAGGTTCTGTTCACAACAGAAAACATGAAGTATCCCGTCCTGTCAGAAATGACGGAGTTGAAGTTGCAGTTTCAGGACATGTACAAATGGATAATCGACCATTTATCAGATAAGTAACTAAAGCGTCTGGTGTATTAGCAAATTCCATCTGTTTTAAAATCTGTTTTTCCGTTAACCAGCTGTCGCATCCCTACGAACGACAACCCTCAGAAGTCGAAACTTGTGCGAGCTAAGGATTAACGAGGTCTTACCTTTTAACGTGTGATTCCTAACACGGGTTGGACGATAGCAAGTGAAGATCGATCGTTCAGACTAGGGTTCGAACCACCGACCAACACGGCAATCAATTCGAGTGAGTGAACAAAGCACCCACGCCAAACCGCTTGGCTACCGACCGACCGATCTTTTCAAAATAAGGCTAGTTTAGGAATTGAACGAAGATGATCCTGATCGCCGACTACAGTTTTGTGAGGTGTTCAGCAGAAATTGATCAATAACCCAAACCTAGTATGTAATATATGTTTTTCAGACGAAAGTTCTTTCATGTTGAATGGTGAAATGAATAGACAAAATTGTCGTTACTGAAGCGATGTGAATCCTCATTTGGTGATGGAAACACATTCACAAAGTCCACAAGAACTGAATGTCTGGGTTAGTATTCTTGGTAATTATATTGTTGGATCATTCTTCATTGAAGGTAATCTTAATGGAGACACATACTTCAATCTGTTACAAGACTGTGTAGATCCTGTGATTACACAAATTTTAGAAAACAATGACAATTTAGTATAAAATTAAATAACATTTCAGCAGTTTTTGTACGAACATTTTCCAATGCGTCCGATCGGCAGAAGGGGTCCAGTGTTGTGGCCAGCTAGATCACCTGATCTCACACCGATTGACTTCTTTCTATGGGGACACCTGAAGTCGAAAGGTTACTCTACTAAGCTTACAAATCTAGAAGACCTGCGTCAGAGAATTGTTTTGGAATGCCGATTGCTGACACCGGACATCTTGAATAATATACGGAGCGCTTTCGAGAGTAGACTGTATTATTGTATGGAACTAAATGGAGGTAATTTTGAATATTTCATCGTTGATTTTGTTTCCACTGATATTATTTGTTGTTGATTTCCCTATTAAAATGAACGACAGCGAATTTTATGTTTTTTTCCTAAATAAAACGTTCAACATTTAAGTTCTCAATAACAAATGAACCAATATCGAAAAAAATCACAGAAGTAATAGAGGGACAAAAGATCTTTCAAATGATGTATCACTCGACCCCCCATGCTATTGAAAAAAATAGGGGTGTAGTTGCTGACCGAAAGGGGGGGAGTTTCGGGTATTATTTCCATTCAGAATCAGTCTCCTAGGAATAAAAATTGACGTGTTCTTTGAAATTTTCGATTACCCGTCCGTTTCTGATTTACAGGATGGGGGGGTTCAAGTTTTCGTTGGAACGCCCTGTATAGATTTTAAGAGCATGCCAAGCAATCAGTATACCTTTCCAAGCCATAACTATATCGGAAGGGTAAAATAATGGACATAACACGAATGTTCGCACTCACTTTGTAATGCAAAGTAAGTTATACTTACCTTGCATTGAAGCTGTATGGTGTCATTCTCTGCCATTTCAAACTTCTTAACTCTATTCCTTTTTTCAAGTCTACAAGTCTTACTCCTAGAATAGAAATTAATTACGTAATTGATTTGGAAAACAATCCATACCTATAACTTACCTGAATGTTCATCCGAGTGACTGTATTTATATTAGGTGTTTTTTTTCTATCTCATTCATTTTTATTTATGAATATTACCCTCATTATTTTTCTATTTATTCAATTATTTCATTTCATTTTTTGTTCATTTTAACTCGATTACATCACCTCCAGTAGAGGTTGTTGTGCAACCCTGTAACAAATTCATCAGTTTGATGATATATCACATATCACATACAGTCAGTGCCTTTGTGAGTACCTATACGATATTTTTTATATTTACAATTTCTAACTTTGTTAAAATACATTTTAATAAACATCTATCAGATTGTTGACTATAAAAATGAATATTTGTGATACGGTATTTTTATGTAATGATTATTATTATTTATATGATTTTCCATCATTGATGAATATACATTTTGCAGCTTCTGGGAATTTACTTTGGGGCCAGTTCTGAAACAGAAAATGTGTAAATTATTTTTTTGCAGATGTTGGAGATGTGCCTTATCGGATATAAATTTGTTATCCTCGACGGGGCTTTTTTGATCCATTGGCCCGGCATGAAGAAAACTAAAACAAAAGACGGCGAAGCATGGAGGGATAATTTCATCAAGGAAAATTCTAAAGAGTATCAAAAGATTCTCAAAAACCTCACGAAAAAATATAATCCGAAACCGCAGTGCAAAGCACACTAGATTGAGAATGAAACAGTGATTGATCCATGAGTTTTTTGTTAATTTAGGTTTTTTATCAAATTTTTCAATAGTGTTTCAGAATACGTCAATAAATATAAAAATATTTTACATTTGTACTTGATTTCAAGACAGTTTTATGAAACTGATTTTCAAATATACAGATTTTGACTCTGAATTATTATTTTATTTTTTTATTATTTTTATTTTGTTTGGATATGGGTATCGACCTAACCCATAAACTTGAGCGAAAATTAAACGCGAAAACTTATTTTCAGACTGATAGAGATTCAACCAAAAAGACAATTGCTAGTCAAAATCACTTTAGAAAGTTTCCCGAATAATTTTAATTTTAACTTTGATCTATGAGTTGAATATTTCAGAAATTAGATCACGACGGACTTCAGAGAAAAATATATTTTCTGGAATAAATAGGGACCTGTTTATGTAGATGCAATGACATCTTCCCTAACGACGGCGCCATCTATCGGATCGACAGAAGATTAATCCATGAATGTCAAAGATAAATAAGGCTTCTAAGATGGTCGTAAGTTTTTACATATTGCATTATAATTAGTGTTCCAGTCCAACTGAGAAAACTACTGTTGTAGTGAAATATTTTATAGGCTTAGGTAAATCCTTAGACAATGGCTTAGGCCTCTTCGGGGACGAGTAAGTAGTGCATAGGTTTCTCAAGTTTGACTTTACAATATTTCTCTTATTCTGGGTTACTAGGTAAATGTCGATTTGCTAATTGGTGAGTTATTGCTAAACTCAATTTTTCTTAAAGAACAATCCCGAGTAAGTAGAAACGAAATCTTTCTCTACAAAGACGCCATCTATTGTGTATATAAGACTCCCCAAGTCGGCCTGTTGTGAAGCCAATCTTCTCCATCGACCGCCGAAAGGGATTCGTTCTGTCTTTCTTTTCAGCTTTCACTGACAAGAGATCTGTTTATTATTAAAATGAATTAACTGAATCAGAGGGTCTTGGTAACGGCATGTAGACGATGGAAACGGAAAGTTTTGCTTTCTGTTTTGGTATCTGTTTTGGAGCGGATTGACGACTGTCAGGTTACGTCTCTTATCGACAGATGTCACCGAGATTGACTGGTGATATTTCAAAGGGTCAGTTGGATTATTTTATACATACCATTTTTGTTGGCACATGGAAACTAGTCAGAAGTATGAACTATATCACTAATATTACGTATTTCTCGTTAGGTGAATTTTAACTTCATTTCAGTTTCCACTTTGAGTCTTTCCTCCAGTTTTCTCTGTTACCATGTGGTTGGTAAACTGATCAGATCAGTGCGCAAAAAGCTTCTCCGAGGTAATTTTATTGGCTTACATATGAGAATTAGGAGACAAGTACAAGCCAACTAGGTACTGTCTGATCAATATATTATATGTTACGAACATTCTGGATAGCTGAACATAATATAAACATTGGAAATTATCTGAAATTGAAAGCGGTACTCAAAATACGCTCATATGGATATAAACCAAAAAAATCAAATATTTCAAATCCCTTTGCAAATCTAACAAATTATGGAGACTGCTCCGGATGAAAAATATTTGTTAATCAAGGTATGTTTTGATTTCCATTTACAGTTGATTTATTTAGAATGAGAATTTTTCTATAGAATTTTACTAAATCACTACTCATATACACTCATATACATTTGTATGTATTTTGACAAATAATATTATTGTCATTGAGTAGCTTAGAATGTATGATGTAGATTCGAAGCCTGAAGAAGTTACTTTTTTTCTATTTGTATGTTTTATAGTTGAAGAGTAATAATCATGCCACTTATAAACTCATTTCATTATACAAATTGGCCAAATTATCATTTTTTTAAAGAAACAGTGCTCACTACTAGAGAAATAACAAATGTGTATTTCTCTAGTAGTTCTTTAGAATTCGCTAAAAACGGAGGGAGCCCTGAGACGGGCTGAATTGGCCAATGTGTTTTCTTTGTGTGATACACCTTTCTTATATACTTTTTCGGGCAATCAAATTGGTTTCCTGTAAAATGATTTGTAAGTAGGTATAACACAGTCTTGCGAAATTCAAATCCGACATACCTATGTCGGAAAAGTATAGTGTACAACTCGGGTGGAAACTGGATATTTCATACTCGTTTGACAAGATAATCTTGCCAAACACGTATCAAACATGATGAAAAGAGAAATGAAAATTTCTATGTTTTTTAACACTTTTATTTGTAACTAACGTTACTGCAGTTTCGTCCTATATGGACATTTTCAAACTTAAACACAATTTTTTAAGTTTAAAAATGTCCATATAGGACGAAACTGCGGTAACGTTAGTTACAAATAAAAGTGGTAAAAAGCATAGATATTTTCATTAATCTTTTCATCATGATCTCCTACCACATAGTAACGGCTACATTTATCAATTTACGTATGAAATATCCTATTTTCCGCACTAGTTGCACAATATACTATCTAGTTTCTCAGCAACAAGCTAGAAATTTGACTTACAATAGCACTATGAGCTAATTTTATAAATTTTATAGATAGATGGAATATACTTATTCAAGTATCCATTTTTGTGTATCCATGATTGTTAAATGCACTTTCCGTATTTTGATTGAGATTTTACCAGCGCAAATGGTTCATACTTGTTATTTTTTTAATAATGGTAGGTAATATACCTCTATTTTTTGTTCAATGTATATGTCCCATATGTCCCAATGTGTGTGTCCCATTTTGAAAATTCATTAATTATGATCCCTCAATACTTAACATTATTTGCCAGCGCAATCTGACATTACCTCCATTACCTAGAATTTCAATTTTTGGAAAATAGGAAAGCTCCATTGTTTGGACACTGAATGGTGTGTAATTCGTTTTTAAGAATTATTGTTGAGAGTCGAGTCAAATCATATAGCTGCGTTTATGAGTTATATAAATTGAATGACCCTGGGATTATTGTCGACTGAGTAAAGACAATTGTGGATATTATCTATACCGTTCTCTTTCGAAAAACACAAATTGGATAATATTTGCACAAAAAATGGTATCATTTTTAGATTTTAAACTCAATACAGGAAAATCTAATGCAGAAAGTAATTTCGAAGAATCAATTCTACCATTCAACAACTTATGTGAAAAAGAAAAGAAATAGTTCGATACAATTGCAAGTTTTTGAGGATATACGCCATCAGTTTCAAAAGTTGAGTATTTTAAAAACTTTTTTTGGACTTCTCAATATTTGATATATACCTACTGATTATAAATGAGATTCCATACGAAGGACCCATATTCTAACTTTGACCTTACTTAGCTAAAATATAGGGAAGTACTTATGAATAACATATTATTGAAAGTCTAACAATTTCTGACAATAACTCTTTGAGAGCGATAGGCAAAGTTGACAATAAAATTAATTTGTTTATCAAAAGTGAGTTGATAAGTAGTCAAAATGGATAACTATATCCCTGATAGTGTTAGTTCTACCTAAGATAGTAACATCGATACTGCATGCATATTGTATTGTATAAAATTTTTTGATAAATTATACAATTTTGCATTTGGAAATATTTAAATTGAGACGGCTTTTGCGGCACCAGTCATTTGAAGTGTTCAACTGCTGTTGCAATCTAGTACAGTCATCTATATCGGTAACAGGGATGAATAACTTCAAACTATCCGCATAAATTGATCTAATGCAGTGGAATTGATGTGTTTCATGAATCATTTATGGAAGTAATGGCCCAATATTAGATCCTTGAGGAACTCAACTAGTGAAGAGACAGTAGACATACTGCTTTCTTTGATCAAGATATGATTTCAAAAGATGAATATATATATTTCATTAAAACTCATTCCAGATATCGAAAGAGTACATTTTTATATGAGACTAATTTTTTGAGAAAGAAAGGTTTTGGCTTTCTACTTCTCCATCTCGATACAAATAACGTGGGAATCTTACAAATAATGAAAGGAAGCAATCAATTTGAAGAATTAACTTCATACAAAGATGTGTAGATCATGCAAAGAAGTAACATTCAGACAAAAACTGGAGGAAAAAGGTTTCTCGAAACATTTATTTTTATATAAACATTGAATTACACGAATGAAAAAAATATTTTCGAGACAAATACTTCTATATGAACGCTGAATTATACGAAAAACACTTTTTTCTATTCCGTTTGTATTCCAAATATTCCTAATGGAATCGGATCAAATATCACTCACAAGATTCCTACACAATATAATTAATGAAAGCTTTAAATTTCACTTACATGGAACAATGTCATCCTCACTGGTAGACATCCGATATTTAGCCGTAAGACACTTGTCTGATTGGCTCTTCAGTACCAAATACGGATAACACC
Source organism: Leptinotarsa decemlineata (assembly GCF_025532065.1). NCBI lineage: Eukaryota > Metazoa > Arthropoda > Insecta > Coleoptera > Chrysomelidae > Leptinotarsa > Leptinotarsa decemlineata. Next base: position 5,963,865 of record NW_027412533.1, on the reverse strand, counting down.
AGATTAGTGATTGTGGATCTATAATTCATGAAATCATGTTGATGATCGGAAATAGTACCTATGTTTGGTTGACAGGTGAATACGGTTGTACATAATCACCTCCAAGAGCTTCGCAAAGTTGCTGAGAAATGAAATTGGCCTTCAGTTACTGGTGGAATGTAGATACATTTATATTAGAATGCGTGTTTTTGCAATTTTTTAAATGTATTGTTGAAAGTTCAAAGCTCCTTACCTTCTAATTTCCTTTAAATTTGTGGTTGGCATCCCCTTTCAGAGGTTAGAGGTTTTGCTATGGTTTTTGAGTCGGAACTTATCACCCTCACAAAAAAATTGGCGTGATTCAGCAAAAAGTTCTTTCCTTGGCGATTTTCCTTCGAGGTATGTTTTCATATGAAATTTTATATTATGAATGATGTAAACAGCAGTTGTGCTACGTAGCCACACTTGAATCGCATTTCCTAATAAATTTCAGGAAATGATACACTTAACTACCCAATTAAGAATAAGGACCAAATATTGGGAATTTAAGTGCACTGAGGGTGTATGATATCATACATAAAATGGCAATTAATTTGTATGTCAGATTAATGAAAAATAATACAGTACTTAAACCGAGGTGATGAATTAACTTTTTCTTGAAAATAATTTCTGACAGGAGTTTGTTGTAACACTGTTTTTGATCGTCTTTGTTAACATAATAGGGTCAAAATGGATCATCTTTGCGGAACAAAATAAACAGTGAGTGTACTTATAGAAGTAATATAAAGACCTTTTGCGAGGCGGCTTGACCCTATTGTGGACGTAAGCTGATTATGATGAGGAAGTATACTGTAAAAGACATTCAGAACGAGCTGGCCAGTTTGAGAAAAATTGTGATCCTCGAAGAGAATTGGGTTAATGGAGATCGTCGAGAGACGACAATGTTGCGTCATTTTCCCACATTAAATGATGGGCTTAAAACAGAAAAGGAAATACATACATTTGTTTCGGCATTCTCAGATATCTTCAGATATCAGATATTTTTCATGAATGTCTGTTAGTTCAAGTATACAGTTGTAATTTCTCTACAGACAGTTCAAAATGCTACTAGTACAGAAGTATACTTATTTTATTCTGAGCACATTTTTTGACGACAAAGCAAGTCTTGGATGGTACAATATTTTCTGGGGCATCTGTTTTAGTTTAGAAAATCCATTTATTTTTTAGAGGTTCTTCCGACTGGAATATCGTCTGCTTTCCACGTGTCATAATTGAAGACTTTTCAATGTTTTCATCTTTTTTTTCACCGTTCTAAGAGCGGTGCCTTTGCGAAAGTAGCGATTCAAGTTGGATTGGAGTGGCTGGAGATTAAATTTATTTGGAAACCTGTCTTCGATATTCAAGACTATCAAGGTTGCAAGTGATGTTCGTGTCTCCGGTCTGGCGGACGGCTCCTTTCTGGGTGGAATCCGACAGCTTCAGGGTATGCTTACGAGCGAAGCTCCACATATGAGAATGATATTCCAAAGAGGTCTGATCTGCGTTTTACAAAGCATCTAATGTTGCTGGGGTGTGTACAGTTTTCTGGTTCGGAACAGTGTTCCAAGCTTTTGAGAAGCAGCCTTTGCAATTCTAGCAACATTATTGTGCCAAGACATATTGGTGTCTATTCTAACTCCCCAACAAACTCATCGCAGCAGAAAGCGAAATTGTCTATCCTAACATTATTATATCCGGTTCGGAAGAGTTCTGGAACAGTTTCAACGCTTTATACTAATTCTATACCAAGTGATTGACACTTGGTGATTGAAATACTTATCGAGGTGTTAAAAATAACGGTTTGGTGTTGGGATAGAACTCCAGTAATATTTATTACTACACCAAAGGTTCCAAACAGTGCATCACAAGTACTTAATGACGTCTAGGCCAACGGAACTGAATCTGTATAGTGAGTATTCAACAAAAATTAGGCTAATTCAAGCATATATAGTTTAATCTTACTCTTGAAGATGATCACTTGGTGATTGAAACACGTGTCGAGGTGGTAAAAAAAATATTAATAATAATAAAACGTCTTTATTCACCTGAAGTAAGAACATACAGAATATACAAAAAAAAATTTGAGGCGAATGGGCGGAGTGTCAGCAAAGCTGTTTTTGAACTCAACCTTCGAGAAAAAAAAATTGAAATAAATAAATGAAAATTACAGTACATACAAACAATTTGAAAAAAAGGTTTGAAGAGGTCGTCGGTGATGGAAATTAAAGCTGTGATTGTGCTGTGTTGAGGTCTGAAACCGGATTGCAGGGGTGTGATAATTTGGCGATCATTTATGAAGCTGCAAATTTGGTTCTTCATGATCATCTCAACAACTTTCGAAAGACAAGGTAGGATGGTGATAGGTCTCAGGTCAGAGAAATCCGAAGGGGAGTTGCACTTAGCTGAAGGAATAATCACACCGTTCTTCCAACAACTTGGGAAAACACCCTTAGTTAAAATGGCATTAGCGAGAAAGGTTAACGGATCCAATAGATGACTATCTAAGAGATGGATCATTAGGAGTGAGATACTGTCTGAGCCAACTGCGTTACTTTTGAGACGATTCAAGTATTTCTGTATAACTGCAGACGAGACCGCACTGAAATGAAAAGGTTTATTAATAACTGAAGGAGAACGGTATCGTTCTGATAATGAAATTTGGTAGTTTGAACGCTCAGGTTGGGAAATTGTATAGTCTATCCATTCCCAATTGGAACAGCAATAAAAATAAGAGTTTATATACCTAAAGTTTTTTGGTCCCATGTGGACTTTGTTTGTTAAATGATGATTATCCTAATTGATTTTTCGGTAATTAACTAGTGGAACTACTACCCGCAAATTAATTTGTCCGCTTAATAATCTATTATTGACAAATTAATTTGTAGGTAGTGGTTCCACTAGTTAATTACCGAAAAATCAATTAGGATAATCATCATTTAACAAACAAAACTTTAGGTATATAAACAACTAATCCTTGTCTTTAGATTCAGTATCAATTTGCTTCTCCTGAAGATGCTAACCTTGTTATCGAAACGCACGTCGAGTGCAAAAATATCAGTTTGGTGTTAGGGTAATTGATCTCTAGAAAAAGTTTTCAACTTTCACACCAAAGGTTCCAATATTATCGTTTAAAACCGATTTTTGTGAAAATCTTAGTGTTTTTGGGTACTTTCATCAATAAGGGTTTCTGGAGACCTTTTGAAACAAATGATACGTGTGAGGAATCAGTGTCAATCGACAGGGATCCGGAATTTGAAAATAAGAACTCACATGTTCAAGTTCAGCGAGTAATTTTAAATATTCATGAATGCTTGAAGAAGGAAAACTGTCACACTTCACAGAATGTTATTTTGAATAGAATATGCGAGTTAACGAAACTATCTCGTCCGACAGTTCCTCGAGTCGTTAAAATAGGGGATGTCATTGACCATGCAATGAAACGAAAACAAAGGAATAAAAAATTTGCAAACGTTGATGGTGATTCAAAAGTTGTGATTCGGCGAACAATTTATGGTATATACCAAAAAAATGAAGTACCAACATTGGAAATGATTTGGTATAACTACTCGACTATCCCGATCACAATTACAAATATTTAGAAACTCTACGAGGTGTCTTATTGTCTTGTGGTTTCAAATATAAAAAATTGAACAATCGGATGGTCATAATGGAATCGACACGCATTGTTCAACTCCGACAAGAATATTTGAGGTGAATGAAAAGCTACCGAGAATCCAGCAGACATATAATCTACCTCGACGAAACTTGATTAGACACCCATGATGTTGTCAAATATGGCTGGGTAGACGAAACCAAGTATTGTGCTTTGAACACACCTTCTCCAAGGGAAAAACGTGTTATGATTTTGCATGCCGGAAATGAAAGTGGTTTCGTACCTAACGCTTTGCTTCTGTTGGCTAAAAATATAAAATATTCGTCTGCTAATTACCACGAAGATATGACTGCGGCTTTATTCGAAACCTGGTTCAGTGAGCAGCTTCTCCCGAATATTCCTCCATGCTCGGTTATTGTTATGGATAACGCTTCGTATCATTCTCGGTTATTGACTACAATACGAAACAATAACACAAAAAAAAACAGATATTTTTGTTTTCATGCGAAATCATGATATGGAAATACCCGAAAAGATTCCAACGAAACAGTCATTACTGGCGACCATAAAACAACGTAATTTCAAAAAAGAGTATATTATTGATTCGATATGTGAAACACGTGGTCATATTCTCATACGTTTGCCTCCATACTATTGTGTGTTCAATCCAATTGAAATGGTTTGGGCCACAATGAAAGAAAGCTTGCGGAAATGTAATCAGTCATCGACTTTGAATGCTGTAGTGCTTGACAATATAAGGCGAGTGGTGAATGAAGTAGGTAATAGTGATATGTGGAAGAACTGTGTGGCCCACGTTATAAAAGAAGAGAACAAATATTATGTGCAAAGTTCCATAAATCCGATCGTTATTCAACCCGATGATGATTCCACCCCATCCGAATATAGCGAAGAAGAATTTTGATTTTTCTAGCAATTTTGTTGGCCTCTATTATTTTGTAAATATATGTTTGACGACAATTCGGTGTGATTATTTGTGTTTTCATTGTATTTTAGAGTTTTCGACTCGGAAATCCACTACCTTAAATTTCGAAGTTTTTGTTAATCACCCATGGTGGACAAATTCAGTTGAGATAACTTTTTCATGTGGTGATCAATTGCTATGATTGTAAGAATAAGTAACTGAAAAACTACCACTGAAAAATAATAAGCCGACGCCTATGTCGAGGCGGGAATTCCTTCTCTGTGCTGTTCCAATTGGTATTGGAAATACTATAATGAAGTTTATGTTAATGAGGTTCGCCTTTTTCAAGTCATTCGGGATTTCTGCATTGTTACTTTTTCTCAGAATTTCTAGTGATCTCAATGTGTTGCAAGTGGCTTAAGAATATTTTTTCGCAAGAATAAAATCGAGGTATGTTTTTTTCTCACGACGAATTGCTTCGGTTGTGTGATTCCTGAGATCTTTATAACTATTCCAAGCAGTAGGAGAAGGAGTTCGCTTAAATTTTTTGAAGGCACGGTCTCTAAGAGAAATCATTTCCTTGATGGTGTAAGTCAGCCAAAGAGCTGGTGGTTTACTGATTTTTTTGGTGAGGATGGGGGTGTGTCTGTCAAATAGTTGGATAATATTTTTGTTCAGAAGCATAGTCATTTCGTTAACATCATCAAGCTGATAAAAGTCACCCCAATTAATATTCTGGATATCATTACGAAATAGTTCGTGATTGAAACTGCGAAAATCACGATAGGAAATAAATTTGACTTTCAAAGGTATATGGATGGTGGTGATCTTGCAAGAAACAGCCAAATGGTCGGATATTCCACCTACATCAGAGACTTCGATGCACGACACTTTATCTTTGTCCGAAACAGGGATGATACCTATCAGTGTTTGGGAATTAGAAGTTATGCGAGTAGGCACATCAATAATTTGATAAAGACTGAAATAATTGAATGAATCTAGTAGGAGGTGGCATCGTCGGTCATTTGTGAGTATGTATATATTAAGATCACCGGCTGCGAGAAAAAAATCAGAGGAAGGTAACAAATTGGCCACACTATCTTCAAGTTCGCTTAAACATTGATTTACATCACCGGAAGGAGGACGATAAACTACTCCAAAAAGTCTTACAACGAAAAGAAGTAGAGATCCATAGCATAGGCAACTTCTCCACCTCGACCATCTCTGTCAGCACGTACTTTGATCCATCTTGATTTTGTTCAGGTTGAAAATCTCTTCCCGTACCCTTTCGACTGTCTCTCGCCAGGAGGACGAGTGGTTCATAACTTAAAGTGTTTTTTGGTAACGGCATAAAGGTCAATGACATCTATGCCGCTCTGGCCTTGTGTACCCCTTCCTAACTGGGGTATTGATGAACAAACTGTTCATTTTAACAGACGTCGTGGGGCCTTCACTCAACCGAGCGACGGGGCCTTCTGAATCGAGTGGGGTCGTCTGTAGTGTAATCTACAGCTTCCCTAACTAATGGGTTATCATGAGTTTCCGCTGACTCGAAAACTCTCTGATTCCTCAACTGAATGGACTGCTGTATGGTTAACAGCTTAAAATCTCTGCGAATGGCTTCATTCCGCACGAACAATGGAGCATTCACCAGCATCCTGAGAAGTTTGTTTTGCAACCTCTCCAGAATGGAGAGGTTTGTCGGAGCGGTTTGTCCCCAAGCGCCTGAAGCATACATTATGGCAGGTTCGAACATCGTGTTATATAGTAAAATCTTATTCTTAAGATTGAGCTTGGACTTTCGATTTATCAGAGGATAGAGTTTGGCTATCCTCATTTGTACTCTGTCCTTGATGTAATCAACGTGATTTACCCAGGTGAGTCGGCGATCTACCCAAAGACCTAGGTATTTGATTCGCGTTTGCCATTCGATCTCCCTGCCTGAAATCGTGACTCTTGTATCTGGAGAAACGTTGCGCCTCCCCAAATCTATCGCCTGAGTTTTTTCTGGATTCACCCGAATCTTCCATTCCAGGTACCAGCGTTCGAGGTCGTCCAATGCACGTTGCATGTAGATGACCGCCAACCCCCGTCCCATGGAAGAAGCAAGGAGAGCCGTATCATCGGCGTATAGGGAAGTCTTCACGTGATCGAACCTCGGAAGGTCGCTGACGTAAAGGCTGTACAATAGTGGAGACAGCACAGCTCCTTGAGGCACTCCAGCTTGGATTTCCCTGACGGGAGACAGGGTTCCTTCAACTCGGACCTGAAATGATCTGCCCTTCTGAAAGGACCTAATCCACCGGATCAGGCTCCGAGGCAGGTCGAAATCGAGCATTTTGTGTAATAAGCCTTCGTGCCATACTCGGTCGAAGGCTTTTGAAATGTCAAGAAGTACAAGATGGACTGTCTTCCTGTTATTTAGCTCTGAGATGGAGTTTTCGACCAGTCTCAAGGCCTGCAGCTCGGTGGAGTGTGCCCTCCTGAAACCGAATTGTTCATCAGGCAGAACATTTCGGTCTTCAACTTCTTCAGTTAGCCTTTGCAGCACAACACGTTCAGCCAGCTTAGCCGTTGAGCAAAGCAGACTAATTGGACGATGATTCTGGGGAAACAGCGGGTTCTGGCCCTGTTTCGGAATCATGACGACTACGGCATGGTTCCATCTTCGGGGGAAGTATCTGAGGGCGATTGAGCTGTTTATGATTTCCAACAAATATTTGATAAAGTTCTCCTATTGTGTATTGAATCAATTCCCGGAGCCTTCTTGGGTTTGGAGGCTCTAATGTACCCCCTCAGTTCTTCCTCCGAAGCTGGCCGGATCACATCGTCATCATTCTCCCTGAGGATACGCTGAACTCGCTGTTCCAGCCGGATATCACGGTCAATATCATCATCCGGATCAACGTTAAGTTGGAACTGATTTTCCATTGTATCTGCAAAGGCCAACGCCTTCTCGGCGGGGGAGTAGCAGATACCGCGCTGTCCATGAAGAGAGGAGGGAGCAGTTTTCCTCTTCTCGAGCCTGTGGGTGACTCGCCATAGCTCATCATCCCCAGGTTCAAGAGATTCCAAACACTCACTCCACCTATCGTTTCTATAATCAATGATGGCCCGTTTAACTTGGTTGGCCATCCTGTTAGCAGCAGTCTTGTCCCCAGGATAGAGGGTCCGCTGATAAACTCGTCTGAGTCGGTTCCTCTCCCGGATAAGCTTTTTTATCCTAGGAGGAAACTCATTATAGTTTCGCAGAGGACACTCTGTCCTAGTTGTGGCTGCGCGGAAAGCGTTGTTCACAGACAGTTCAAAATCTACCACTGCCGCGTCGAGACCGTTGCGAGTTTGAAGCGCCTCGTGGTCTGTAGGTGTCTCCACTAGATGAGCCTTGAAGGCTTCCCAATCCGTGGATGATCTCATGCGATATTCCTGAGGAGGGGGATCATCACCCAGCATCAGGATGACTGGATTATGATCTGAGTCTAATTCCGACAAAGTGTACACTTCGCAGGACATGGAGACGTTCCTGAGTAGTGCGATATCAAGCACGTCAGGTCTGTTATCCCCACGGTAGAACGTAGGCTCACCTGGACCCATCACTCGATACTCATGCCTGTCAGCTTGCGCATGGAGCGCTCGGCCGTTCGCATTGGTGATTCTGCTCCACAGATTGTGCTTGGCATTGAAGTCACCAGCAGCAATTGTGGGGGTATCTGTCGACAACAGCAGTTCATCCAGTGATTCTGGGAGTATACGATTCCGCGGAGGGTTTTAAACTGAGATTAGTCTATGACGACCTCTTCTCAGTTGGAGTTCAACGCCCACGGCTTCCGTGCCGTGTAACTGATCCGAGTCAATGCCGAATTGTACGTGAGGAAGATTACGTTTGACAAAAATGCCAACCCTTCTCCAGCACGTCCAACTCGTTCTCTATGGTAGAAACGGTAGTTTGGGATACCAAAAGGCTCGTTGCGCAGGTGCGTTTCCTGCACAGGTGCAACATCGATGTTCTGCTCTATTAGGAAATTTTCAAAATCGAGTTTTTTGTTTGAGATGTTATTGGCATTCCAAAATACGACCTTAAGAGAGCTAGGCAATGTTGGTTATCTAGCCATTAACAGGTTTCAGTTAACACGCTGGTGTTCACCGTAAACATTTTCTCGAGTACGGGGAACTGGATGAAAAGTTTCTTCATATGGTCCAGAGCGGAGCAGATGTCATTAACCTTCGACGAACTAGTACCATTTGATGCTGTAGTCGGCTTAGCGGAGGTGTTGCCGCTCTTAGCCGCGGTAGTTCGCAGTATGCACCCCCTTGCAGTTGTTGCACTTAGGAGGTTCTGCCCTAGGTTTTTTGCATTCACCTGAAAGGTGTCTGCCGGCGCACTTGACACAGATGGGGATGGCCAAGCAGTTCCTCTGGCTATGTCCAAACCGCTGACATCGATGACACTGTCCGACCAGTGTCCACAATATGTCAGCACGTACTAACTGATAGGAGTTGATTTTAACTGCGTCCGAGCTTGAAGATAGATTCAGTCACGTCTCTGTAACTCCAAAAATATCCATGTTTTCTCTATAAATATAATCATTCAGTTGATCGAACCCAGTGAACAAAGATCTCACATTCAAGTGAGCAAAACTGAAAGATTTAGACATTGAACTTTGATTTAGTAGTGAACAGAATAATAATAATAATGCAATGAAATCAATCTAATTCACAAGTGGGAAAATGAGATACAATAAATGAATCGATACAAGTGTTACAAAAAAGGCGAAAAAGCACTATCAACCGCTTATTTATCTTTTTTAGTGGAATTAGTCCGGGTGGAATGAACTCTATGTCTGAGATTTCGTTTGGCAGATGTCTCCTCGGGGGAAGAAAGCTCTTTTCTTATATTTGCTCCTTCGTCCTTATCTTCTGAGTGCTTTTCGCTACGCAAAACGTCAGGTTTCGTTTCCAAGTTTGTTGAAGAATAGGCGTTTTTATTGATGACCAGTAGATTATTCCGTATAGTCGCTTTTACTCCGCATTCTTTGGCGGTATTGAGATGTTTCCTCAGTGACCTATGGACAAGCTGGTCTTCAGGGCTCAAGTCATTAGCTACAAATGTTTTTGTTCTTTAGTTTATGGGTATTTTGAAGTATCTCCACTTTTTTCCAATAGGACAGCAATTCAATTTTCAATATCTTCCTATCATATTTGTTTGTGAATATAAATAAGTTGTTCAAGTCACGCAGTTCAATTTGTATTTCTAGCAGGCAACTCAGTAGGGCAAGTGCTTCTAGTTTATCCTCGAGTTGGATGTCAAACATCACTAGGTTATTTCGACGAATTCTGCGATCCAGTTATTGTATCTCTTTTTTCTGATGAGCGTTTCCCTCCTCTAGAAACAATATTTTCTGGTTAACGCATGCTACCTCCTTTTTCAATTCAGCTAGTGTTTCCTGGGTTTTGTCAAATTTCCTGACAATATCTTTAGGGAAATTTGAGATATCAGCCAAAGAGGGGTCCTTAGATTTATCAGGGGAAACGTTAGTCATTATGTTTACTGCAAGCTCTTATGCTAGTATTGATGATTTTGGGCAGCGTTCTTATCGCCAGGCTACCTACCTTTTTGTTCAGGACTATAGGAATTCGATTTTTGGTCTATTTTAGTATGGTTTTGGATTATGTTAAGTTATCTCGGAAATAACTAATTTGGCCAATAACTAACTGAAATTACGTGCTCACCTTTGGTGTATTGGGAGATTTGCAGATGAGCAATGGGACACTTCAATAACAAGAATGTTGCATGGATATGAACGAAAAAAAAGGTATATAAGCCGAAGCACGAACAGACTGCCAAATAATGGTTTGATGTTTGGATAGAACTCCAGTAATCTTCGTTATTGCATCAAAAGTTCTGAAAAATGCATCACAAGTACAATAGGTCAAAATCATCTGTTTCAAACCTGTTTTTCCGTTAACCAGCTGTCGCACCCCTACGAACGACAACCCTCAGATGTCGAAACTTGTGCGACCTAAGGATTAACGAGGTCTAACCTTTTGACATGTGATTCCTGAAACGGGTTGGACAATAGCAAGTGAAAATTAATCGTTCAAACTAGGGCTTGGACCACCGACCAACACGGCCGTCAATTCGAGTGAGTGAACAAAGCACCTGCGTCGAACCGCCTGGCCACCGACCGACCATCATGAAGTATATGACTTTGAAACCATACTTAGATTATAAATATAGATTCTAAATTTCTCATATTGAAAAAGTACTCACTAGTATTCTGAATTTACATTCCAACTAGTGACTCACATTCAATGATCACAAAATTATTTTAGTTTCGAATAGGTCAGCAACAACTATTGAAAAATTATCTGAATCTGTGAAAGTACGTTACTATAAATTTGGTAATTGGAAAAACCTTCGATATCAATTCCAAATTTCATCTTGTCTATAGGCGTTACTTCACTCTGGTATTTCACCAACATTTACTGAGGTCATCGCATTTTTGAAGAAAACGATCTCTCCTAATGGCCAAGACTGGTTCAACAAAAATGCTGTTAAGCCAAAATTGAAGAAATGAACAACCAAACAATCAGGAGTGGACTGGTTTTTAGTCCAAACTTCAAATGATCCTTCTGGTCAATGACTAAAATCATCAATCAGGGGCACAAGGGTCTACAATTTCTTCACTACTATGAAATATGATCATGCAAAGAAGTAACTTTCAGACACTTCTCTGCATGATCTACACATCTATGTATACAGTTATTTCTTTTAGAATTGCTTTCTTCCTTCCTTTCTTTGAAAGATTCCCACATTTTTCTGTATTAAGATGGAGTAGTAGAATGCTGTTCCAAAAATTAGTCACTCCTAAAAATATAACCCTTTCAAATTAAACAGGATTCCGTTTGGCTGGGATTAATTCAAATAGATGAATGAATGTCATTACGATGTTATCGATGACATACGTAAATCAAACTTATTCCGTGACATAAAAAATCGTAATTTGTGAATGAAATGTGTATTTTTTGTTATAATGTTATCCAGATTGGTACTGAAGAGCCCTAAGGCAAGTTTCTTATGGGGAAACATCAATGTCTACTAGTGTGAATGACAGTGTTCCATGTAAGAGACATTTTTATTTTCATTTAGTATATAGTGAAAAAACCCTGTGAATGATATTTGATTCAATTTCATAACGAATGTTTGAAATACAAATGAGTAGAAAAAAGTATTTTCTGTATAATTCATTATTCATATAAAAGTATTTGTTTCCAAAGAATTTTTTTTCCTGTAATTCAATGTTTATATGAAAGAAGCTGTTTCAGGAAGGCTTTTTTCTTCCAGATTTGTATCTGAAAGTCAATTCTTTGCATGATCTACACATCTCTGTATACAGTTACTTCTTTCAGAATTGATTACTTCCTTCCTTTCTTTGGAAGATTCCCACATTTTTCTGTTTTATATAGTTTTCAACCTGAATAAAATGTCTATAATATTATAATGAGTCCATTACAATAGTTTTCTGTATTACCGGATACTTTTTCATCTAACAATAATACAGTATTTTCATTTGAAAGCAAAGCAAGCCGGTCCCAATTGATTTTTCGATTTATAAGGGCTAGATGTTAATTGATGGCTGTCAATTTTATTGTTGTTAGGTAGGAGCATTTTATCGCTGTGAAACTGTATTTTGGTGTAGCCTGAATTTTTATCCTGATTTCATCAGTGTGAGGAAAATAATCACCTTATAATCAACTAAAAATGAAATCAAGTCGATATAGTAGTCAAATAGCTTTAAAACCACGGAAAGAATCAACACCTCAATGAATATGAAAGTCAACAAAATGGTCTGTGACAGATGTCGAAAATAATGAGATGATAGAGTTAGACATGTAAGACAAAACCTGATCTTATATCATCTATTCTTATACAGTGATAGAGGTTCTTGAAAAAAGAAACTTGTTGGCTACATAGATAATGAATGGAGATTCTCTAATATTTATTGTTTCTCTGAGACTCGAACTAGATCTTTTTTCTAATATTGCATCCAACACTCATGTAGATCCCTGAGTGACATCTCTAAACATCATACTGATTCATCCAGACTCAAACATCAGAAGCATCTCTGATTATATGATTTCAAAGAAACATCATAAGAAACATCTTAGTTTTCCTAATTTTTGATTTGATCAACTTTGCTTGCTTGTATCCCGTGACGGATTTGTATATATCAAAAGCAAGGCAAACTTAAGTTGCTCATCATATTGAGGTTCAAAATTCAATACATTTCGAACTGTACTTTTTGAGAAGAGTTCTATTTGAATAAAGATATGCCTTTGGATTGAACTTCCAGATATTGAAAGTTCATAAATGAATATAATCAAGTGAGCGAGTGAGCAGCAATTTCAAAGCTATGAGATCAAAAACAATAAGAAATATTTTTTCAAAAGTTCACAAAAAAAGGAATACGTTCAATTCGCATCATTAATAGGTGAATACTCTTATAATGTTTAGATTTTCTGATAGAATGTGCTTTTTCGAAATGAGAAGCATTCGAATACAATTCTTCCGAGTGCTTTTCCTGTTGAATATTCATTTTAACATAAATAGGCAGTTCTCTCAAGTATGCTATATTTAACCACAATTGAACACGACGTGACGTTGCATAAAGTTTACCTTTCCCGACACTTTAAATTTCACGTGACATAGTTGGCATTTCCGTAAGTGAAAGTGCTCTTTAAAATATAAAAATTATCACTTTGAGGTTTTTCCACGTGACAGAAATAAAACAACCTTGTTGGACTGTCTCAAAGGGATGAGAATCATTCTTTCAAAAGACTAAGGACTATCATAAAAGCGCCATTTCATTTTTATTTTCATGTAAATCTTTCAAAGATAATCTTGATTTTGTCTCTTTATTGTAGAATAAACCGATGGTGGAACAATGGAGTGAAAAATAGATATTAAAGCTGAATGAAGTATGTGTTTACATAGCCTCCGTATAGCCCACTTGATATTACTTGCACACGGAAAATTTCTAAAATTATATCTGAGTTTCAACACATCAGTACAATTGACAAATTCAGAAGCAAATTGGTACGAATGAAAAAAATATTCATATCTAGAAATGAGTTGAGGTACAAAAACGTCAATGTTGGGCAGTTATTCTTCTTGATCAAGTTATGAAGGACTTTTGCAATAATCTTTATGTGTTCAGCATCACAAAATTAAATTAATATTGTAAGATAATATTTCAGATGGTGTGTGAATCAAAAACTTCAAAGTTCTTCTGTGTTGTCCAACTCAGATCAAGCACACTGAACGTTTTTGGGCAAAACCTAATATCTATATGAGTTATCCTAGGTGAATGATTATTATCAGTTAGATAAATTTGAAGATCTACAAGGAGACCACTGTGCTACCTATCGTATATATGAAGAGATGAACACGAGAAAATACTGAATATTACTGGAGTTTCTTTCCCAACTCCAGTAATATTCATTACTACACCAATGATTCCAAAGAGTGCATCACAAGTACGAAAAAATACTGTTGAATATGTCCGTTTTGTTATGTATCGTATCCTTATAGTCAGTTCATATGTTATTTAACCTCAATCATCAATTATTTAAATCAAATAAATAAAAAAACACCCTAGAGATTTCTCATAGTTATTATGTTTAGCAAGTTTCAGACTGAATTAATTTTAACGGAGGGTCGGATAATTATAAAAATTTGAACTTTGCAAGAAGAAGTTTTTGTTATTGAAAGCTTGTTGTTATTTCGAAAGTTTTGTCCGTTTTGATGAGTCTATTTCGAACTGTAATATCTTAGTGAATACTCATTCAATTTGACCGGAATAAGCGCCATTTGAAGCAGTTCAGTTTTGTCAACGTAACACAAGTCGATTGATTCCGTCAGCATAAAAATGATCTAATCGGGATTTGATAAAGTCAACGAAGGAAATTTTTGCCTGGTCCTGATTGTCAAAGGTTCTATCGGTGAGAAAGTTATTCGAGTGCTTGAAAAGATGGGAGTCGGTTAGCTACAGGTTTGAGGAGTATGGTGGCTGAGGCGGAACTATGACGTACAATTCGATCAACTTTCGGACGGTGATTTGTGAAACGTGCGGACGGGTGTTGTCATGGAGCAGGATCGGAACTCTTTTGTTGACCAGTACCGGCTGCCGATGACGCAATTTTTGGTACATTTCGTATATTTCCACACAATAGGACTCTGCTGTGATGGTTTCGTCCAGTTGCAGAAAGTTATGGTCAATCACACCATACAATAACTATGTTCTTTTTTCATGGGAATATGCTTTTGGGAAGTGCCTGGGTGGCCAATCGCTGTCGTCCAACGACTGTCCTGAACTTTTGCTGTTGTTCAATACATTTTAAACCAATAAAAACCGCATAGGAGCCATCCCATGAACTGTTTGTGATGAGTCAGTCTCCACCAGGGTCCTCAAATTTTTGTTCATGATTATTGTAGGTCGTCCATTTCGGAGCTCACCTTCGTTAAAATTTCCAAAATGGAATAATTGCCAAACTCCTGATTGATTTTTCGGATTGTTTCGTCAACGATTTGTAATCAATTTGAATTGAAAGAGAAAAATTGGCTGAAAATCGCTCGCAGTAATGAGCTGATAGGAGGCAGAAAATTTTGGAAAAAATGAACAGAATCAAAGCATAGAGTACAAAATTCTGTATCTATCAGTTCATACTTTGACAGCGTAGAATAAAAAGTTATTGAGATATGGAGCTACAGAAACACACTACATTGAAATGGACGAAATATTTGAAAAAACCTAATATGAATGAATGCTCTTACATGACCTTTTTTGTTAGATAATTTTGGCCGGATTTTTGATAATCCAAACGAAAAATGAGGTGAATTATTTCTTCTTGAGGTAAAAACTCTCTAACATTATTGATTTTGCATAGCACTGGACACTATAATTGACGTATCGTCCTCGAACATAAATAACCCAGGAAGGTCATTGATATATAATGAAGAACCAGAGGGACTGAAAGGCTACCTTAGGGATACCCGAATCGATAAATGATCCATTGGATACGTGTGATAAAGGGAAGAAAATGAATTTGTTGGAAGTCATGGAAATCAATTGAAAGCCCGAAATATATAACTCTAAAGGAGCAACTCGATTAAAGTAGGTCTCCACTCTTGAATTTATAAGTTTGACACACCTGATAATTTCTATAATCTCCAGTGTTGCATTTTTATAGTTGGCACCACTGCGCATTTAAGTACCTCCCCATTCAGCTTACTTACAAACTCCCTATTTATATTTTGAATGTATTAGTTAGTTTTTATTATGGGATTAAATTTCAAATCGTTCGTGAAAATAAAATAACTAGTGGAAATTAAACAAAAGTGTTTCCATTTATTGATTAAAATGATTTTGTAATGCACTGTTTGCTACCTTTGGTATAGTAATGAATATTATTGGATTTTTTCCCAACACCAAACCGTTGTTTTAATACCTCGACACGTATTTCGATCACCAAGTGATCATCTTCAAGAGGAAAATTTTATCCTTATCTATACTATAGATACCTCTTCTAGATACCAGTGTCTTAAGTGTCTTAGATTAATTTCACGATATTGCCTTATTTACTAGTCTTAAATTAAGTTTACAATGTGTCCTTATGTAATAGTCAGATAAATCTGATGATTAAAATATTATTTTAACAAGCTATATAGTATACTATAGTATATATACGAGTCCAATGGAGCTTTCAGATGAAGAGCGGGAGCAACTACGTGTCGGGAGACGAGGGCTCTCACGTCTCCTAAACCTTGAGCCAGGTAGCCACTTCTCCTCCTCAAAATGCAAACGGATCAGTGGAGACTTCCACACGAGGAGTGAAAACGGCTCTCCCTGGTGGACGCTTCAATTTATCATGGCAGATTACGATGTGGATTTGTTAATTAGTGCTGTCTGCAACCGACCCGCCCTTTAGGATAAAAGTCTCGACATTTATAAGAACTGAATTGAAGTCGTAAAAAGTTGGGTGGAAGTAAGCAAGGTGATCAACGTAGATTTCGCAACTTTATTCATCTCATTATTGATCGATGACGTTTTTGTCGTCGAGGTTTGTGTCGACGGTAGAGAAGATATATGGCAATAGGTCGTGTGCGATCCATTCTACGACTGACCTCAAGGAGCCAGGCACTAAAAAGGCTCGCGGTGTAAGTAGGAGTAATAAACGCTCCCGTATAGGAGCAGGAGAGGCGAAGCTCCCCGTGTAAGAGTCCTAACATGACTGAAATGGTTGGATAAAAACTCGGTATGGATTTTTTTACTATTTTCTATTTGATACAACATATTTTTATTTTCTGGAATGAGCAAACGAACTTAGTCATCCAGACGAAACAGTTCCGTACTTACTGGGAAATTGTACACAGCAGGAATGGAAAAGAGGAAATCCATTCTCCTTTTTACGCTTTCTATCTAGGTCAGAAGCTTCCCTTCAACGGCGTATATTTATTCAGAATTCATATCAGCTGACAATATGTTTACCATTTCATTTCGAAGAAATAGAGAGACAACGAGCTCAATGTCAATATTTATATTCCTCCAAAGGCGTGAGGTGAGAACGCGCTGAATTATTGGCATATGAATATATGAAACGACTGGTATATGTCACTTTACATAGGAGTTTTTATAGTGTCGCATAGGTGTTGTACGTATGAATTTACCCTCAGAGCTACTTATAAATTGATAGTGAGTAAAACGATTCTTTTAATTTGATCAATTTACGCTACCAGCAGTGAACATTTTTATGAGGGAACTTGGCTGTTCTTGAATTCAAAATATGATTTGATGAGATGATCTGCTCTTTACTAGAATAACAGACACCTGTAAAAGTATTAGGCGAAGAAAGCAACAGTATAGATGAAAAATATTCCAAAAGTCAATGTTTTTGACAAAAAACTAAGTACATACAATATATCATTGAGTTATTTCATCTGTCACAATCTGAAAAAATATGGTAACTGTAATAGGGACTCTATAAAGGTTTATAGTTCACTCCGATAAGTTACTGCTGGAAACCACGGATTAGTACGAGGTGTTTTCTGATAGTAGCCTGTTGCAATGTTGCAACTTCGCCATTATCCATATATTTCTTCTATTTTTAAGAAGCTATTTCTTCGAGCTAGTGACTCGTTCATTGGCAATAATTCTCATCTCGTTCCTTTCAACACGATGTTCACCGTGTAATTTCAGAATATTTCCAGACAATTCTGATTCTATTTTTGATATAATTTCGATGTTCATACTCATGCAATTTCATGAGTCTTGAGGTTTCACTTTTATCACAAGAACAGATTGTGGAAGGTAAATAACCAGAAAAAAAATTGTCATGACTTTTTCAATAGCTGAAATTGTTAAATAAGAGAAGTGATTGACATATTGGACTTTTTCTTTTTCATATTACACACTGAATTATGTGGCAGAGTGGTACTTCCCAATTTTTCAAATACTTACGGTATGTTGAAGATTTTAAAATGTAAGAATGAAGGAATTTTTCCTAGTTGTTTTCATGACTCTCATTCCATTTCTGCATTACCTGCTGAAGTCTCTCTTAAACATTTCCTACATTGTTCAGGTGTCTTCTATATATTGTCAATGAGCCTTTATTAATTCCGTGCTGATTTCTGCTCTACCTTTCCCACACGATCCCTTCCTGAATGTATTATCGTATACGTTCCCAGATATATTTTTACATACTTATTATCATTCTTATTAAGTGATTTCTTGATTTATTCTATTACCAGAGTTTTTGGTAACACCAGAGTTGGCTCAGGGCCAATATATGGAGTTGACGATCTATGTCTAGCATACACTATGCCTATGCCACCCAGTTGTTGACAATGTTTCATGGTGAATTTCATTAGATCGGAATTCCATTGTCTAATATGATATAAATTGATTTGAAATCCCTGAAAGAACCAATACAATTGAAAATTGAAATGAATAGCTGAAAATAACATGTTTATTAGTCAAAAAACCCTGAAATTAAATTACAATAAAATAAAACACAAGCAAAAATTGAAAATAGAACAATTAAGCAAAAAAATGAAATGAAAATTCAAAGATTTCAAGCCAAGTTACCTCACCAAGTTCTGATTGTTAGTATCCACAGTCGTCTTCGGGTAATAACTAGACTATTTCTCTGAGGTCATTCGAGTGCTTTCATTTATCCCCTCATCCCTCTTTCCGGTCCACCGGTTTAGCGGGAGATGACCGTTTGGCAGGAGTTGGCCGTTTTCAGTTTGATAATGGGTTTCCATATGTTGCGTATCTTTACTCTGGCTGAATACGTTGTTGGACAACGTATATGCGGCTTCCTTGAATATCCTACTGAACCAGTGTTCCTCTCTGTGGATGTCTCAGCTTGGGACTATTTGATGTTATGTTGATGAGTTCAAAAATGGTCTGGTATTCCTTCTCGTGTGTGTTCCTTGTGCTCAGCGATGCGGCTTTTAATAGCCTCGTAGTTTCACCGATATAGGATTTGCTGCACACACAGGGTAAACGGTAAATGTAATTCTTGGTATCGCAGTCTGCATTTGGTGGCCTGGTTTTCGTGAGGCTGCTACGGATAGTGTTTTTGGATCTGAAGCAGATTCTGATGATGTTCTTGGACCCAATTTCTCTCACCCTTTTCGACAATCCTCTGATGTAGGGAAGTGCAAGAACTAGTGATAAGGGCTTCTCTTCTTCGAGAGCCTCTTGCTGTCTTTTAGCCAAAGTCTGTTCCACTATCACTTTGGAGTAACCATTCCATTGATGCCTACTTCCTTTTCGAAAGCTTTCTTCGTATTACAGAGCCAGAAACTGCCGTCTACTAGAGTCTTGATGATTTCCCTTTTAGTCGATGGATGGTGGTCGGATTAGGTCAATCTATTCCAGTCCTGAATTTATTTCAGTTTTTCACAGTTTTCCTAAACTAGTTTCGATGGCACTCTCAGGTTCATCAATGTTGGTTGTTTTGGGAAGGTGTGGCAGACAAGAGAATAATTTTCTCCTAGAAATGGGCACCTCTGAACTAATGTTGACGTGTTTCACGATATTTTTACAGTTTGGTTCGCAGGAAATATTGTATTTCTTCAATAATTGAATAGAACTGGCCGATACTTGATGAAAATCCATAATAAAAAACTAATCAATACAGTTTATTGTATGATTTTAACTTTCCATGTTAATTTTCCAGCTCACATTCCATGTTTTGGACAAATTGGCCATTTACCAGATCCTGCTGAGTAGAAACGTTGGTACAGGTCAACGTTTTGAATTTTCATTTCGGAATTGCTATTTTTCAATGTAATTAAAATGAATGAAATTTTTCAATAATTCGAAAACCCAAAATAGAATTGACTATCGGAAACAAAAATACTTATGATGAAAGTTGGACATATTAATTATAATATAAAGAAACAATCTATTGAATGGAAATCTTAAAAAAACATAAATGTTAATGATGAGAATCATGAACGAAAACAGAAAAATTACCACATTGAAAAATAAACTTATTTTCTGTGGAGCGAACTTAAACTTTTTATTTGCAGGAATAGACCCATAATTGCTTTGGAAAAGTTGTTCAAAATCGAAAAATGGAAATGAACAGTATTTGTACTTGAGAAAGTACCTTAGCCATGAAAACTTGTTCGAAAGTAATAAGTTATGAAGTACAATTCCTTCTTGAGTTCAAGTACTTTTACGAAACCTTTGTCTGAGAGAAGTACAAGTACAAATGTAAATGAAAATTATTCGTTTTTGGATTTCAAATACTTTTCTCCAGCACTTTCTAGCCATACGTATTGACAGTATTTTTCAAAACAATTTCCATGATTTTGATAAAAAAAATTCTCACTCACTAGATACGTCTTCAATGTCTAATGATATCCAATTTCATAACAATGCACTAACTATTGGATTTTATTTTTTAGGCGAAAACCGTACCACAAAGTAATAAACAATAAATAAAAAAAAATGTGAGCCATCATAGGATGCCTGGCAGACGTGAAACATCACCTCTGCCAGGCATCCTATGAGTACTGAAATATTCATAAAAAATATGTAATCAAAATATACATGAGACTTTTTTAATGGGGCCTCATTGTACTAGTAAACTCAAGAATCTTAGCTAGTTATTTCAATATATGACTGAAGATCTCAAATTATAAATATCAATAATAAATGTTTCGATATAAATTCCACCGTTAGTAGACAGTTAATTAATTAATACATTTTTTGATGTTCCTGTTGATAACAAATAAAAAAAATATTCGTGTGCTACTCGCTATCAGCTGATTTTGAAATACAATTTTGTTAGTCTTTAAGAAATTTATTCTTCAAGAAAGTGTTTTAGTGCATTATTTTTCATATGAATGAAATTTAAATTAATTAATAAATAATTTTATGTGCTAGGAAATTGTGAAATTTTAATCTACCAAGAGAGTAATTTTACATTCACTGACCCTTGATACAGTCCAATTATACGCGGGCTCAATTCATAGATAAACGCACACTTTATAAAATATGAAAATATAATTAACTTACTGATGACTCGATAGTGTGTCATAGTGTGATTTTGCTTTCTTTGCAGGAGGCTGCCCACTTTCACTTTCTAAATTATCAATGTCAAACATATTTTACCTTTATTTATTTTTTTAAATAACATATTCAGGTAAACACTGATTACATATACTGTAGTAAACACAAAGTTGTATACACTATGGATATCCGAGCTCAGTGTGGCGAGAGAGATAGCGTAACGCCGAACCAGTGAATATAGGATCGCACAGTCGCTTGCGCATAGCGAAACGTCGCCACGGCATGCATTGCCACGCCAGCTATCGGTTTTACGTGCGGCTATAGATTGTTTCACATCAAAATATTCTACACTTGCTTCCACCTGGCAGTACTACAATAAAAAAACTGTAGTAGAGAATCCTAATAACTCTATGATTAGTTGAAATCAATAAATTCAAAATACGATTTTACTTAATCCGCTTTAAAATTAATATCCATAAGGACGTCAAAAGTTGAAATTTATCCTGATGGATAATTCTCAAACATTTTTAATAAAATCACCACTGTGTGTTCTCAAGCGAAGCCAGTAACAGGTTTAGGCAATGCTACACCTGTTGCATATACGCAGAGGGCGCCCACCGAAGTATGACATTTCCCTATCTCTGTCTGTACTTCACTTCTCACTCTATGTTAATCGCTATGGAAAACAATTCTATGACTGAACAACAGAAGAAGAGCACTTGTTGATGTCAATTTGTATGTAATATGAATAAAATTAACAATGTGAACTTTGAATAGGTATCCGCAGTCTGATTTATTTGGGGTACTGCTGCAGACTGCTCAGAAGAATTCCAGATCTGTGAAAATATAAAATAGAAATTCAAATAACTGTTATGTTATAATCTACTACTTGAAATTTGCAAAAAAAAAATCAATGTGTTCAGATTGTCACGCAAACAGTATTGAATGAACAGTGGAAAAATGAAGTATTACAAAAATTTCATTCGTTTCCAATTAGGTGAATTATTACAAGAGAAGTTGGGCTCCCAATAAACCACTTGCTGGGAAGTCAGGCAATGGAATCAATCAGCTTATTGAAAACCCCTCTTTCATGTTCTCATTTT
This sequence comes from Leptinotarsa decemlineata, assembly GCF_025532065.1. Lineage (NCBI taxonomy): Eukaryota > Metazoa > Arthropoda > Insecta > Coleoptera > Chrysomelidae > Leptinotarsa > Leptinotarsa decemlineata. Next base: position 5,941,620 of record NW_027412533.1, on the reverse strand, counting down.
TTTCCTTTTATACAATCCTGATGTAAGCGGTCGTTAGATTATTTGCTCTTTATTATTACTTCATTTCTTTCGGTTCGCCTCCCACAGAGAAGAAAATTAGACGGGAACGCTAAAGTTACCAATATGAAGCTAATTTGGGTTCGCATGAAAATAGGGTTCAGGATATTTATTCATCAACATTCATTATGAATATTGGTGGAAATTTTCTTTTTTGTGGAGGATAAATATTCATTACGTTGTTATTCAATTGTGTGAAGGTTATTTGAAAAAATATTCAAGTGAGCAAAAGACAGAATAGAAGGAACTTCGTGAAAACGGAAATATTCCATAAACAATTCAAAAAATCCTAACAAAGCGCCATAGCAAAGTATAAGAATATATTGAAAATATTCGACAACTAGAATTGTTATAAGTGGCGTGACATGAACAAAAGCAAACATGTTTCTCACACCAGCACGAAAACACTGTCTCTAGATTCCAGTTTCGCTAACCAAGTCAGCATCATTAAGAGACGATATAAGTGACTTACTGTTATGTTTCTAATATTTACCTAGTTTTCATTTCTGTTGTAAGATGAACATTTGGCTGTTAGGAATGAAACCTTTATGGCTATTCATTAATCTCGAACCAAGAATCCGCTATATTGCTTTGCAGACGACAGTACACGTGTCTCGTCATTCCATTTGGATTCCAGAATATCGGCTGCGGATGCACATCTTCACCGCCAGCAGGAGGAGGATCTAGAAGTGATTTCGAATTGGGGTGAAAGTAACTAGGTTCAATTCGAAGCCATGAAAACCCAGGCCATGAAAACCCAAAAAAATAAATGTCTTCGTTAGGACAGACAATTTCGCTTTCTGCTTCGATAAGTTTGTTGAAGGTTAAAATGAACACCAATATGTCTTGGAGTCTTTGGAGTATTGTTCACATGTACGGATTTCCGTCCCTAATCTTACCCTGCATATCACTTGCAACCTTGATAGTCTTGAACATCGAAGAATGGTTGGAGATTTGCCTCTCTTCTATACAGGGTGTTTCAAATTCGATCTTCATCATTGGGATCTCGGAAACTATGAGAGATACGAAGATGGGTGAATTGGGGCAATAGTTCTGAAATAGTTTTTTTTTACGACTTTATTTTTCGAAGGATTCCAATATAAATTGCACTGACACATTGCCACTTTTTCCCTGCTGTATAATGGTGTTTTCAGATTTGCTATCCGACGTTTCGTGTTCCGGCCACCATCATCAACTTTATTCTTTCTTATAGGCGCTACATTGAATTCTTACTGTTTTGAATAAATCCAGATTATACATTTTCAAATGTATCAAAAGTTATCATTCTTTTTCGAAAAGTTGGAGATATTGAAAAAAATTAATTCTCATTTTAATAGGCTTTGACTTTGATTTTTCTAAGTTTTACACTCAATGACATTTTGTTATTGTACAAGTTATTGAATTTTTTGCGATAAATGGCTCGCATGAATGAAGAAAAAAAAGATATGATACAAATTTACGATAGAGACAGTGTTAGGACATCGGAAATGTATTTAAACTTGTGTCCCGAAAGACGATAACCATATCGAACTATGTTCAAGTTTGGTTCATTTGAAAAGCCGAGAAAAATAGGGAGACAGAATGGACCAGGAAACTAAAGAAAATTTGATAAATGTGTTATGTATGAGGTAAGTTAGACACTGTGTCTTTTTCTATAAAAATTATTAATTTGCAGATAAACATGAATCGGGGAAATCTACACGTCAAATTTCCTCCGAAATGAATATTTGTCATACAAGTGCTTGGAGACATCTTGAAAAAATCGGTTTACAGGTGAACCCGAAAGGCGATTCGAATTTTGTAATTGGCTAATAAGAAGACCTGATTTTCTTGTTTTCCTGGAAAATGTAATTTGGACAGATGAAAGCACTTTTATGAATTGTGAGATATTCAACCAAAATAACGAACACATTTGGAGCATAAACAACTCCAGGTAGTTCCGAGAAATTCGACCTCAAGTGCAATTTAGTATTAACGTGTGGGCAGGAATTTACAAATATAGAACTTTGGGTCCTAATTTATCCGACGGAATTCTGAATGCCAGTTTTCAATGTAGATTTTCGAAAACTATTTGGATGATCTACCTTTGGCTAACTATAACAACATCTGGTTTCAACATGATGGTGCTCCACCACACACTACCAAACGAGTATCTAATCACCTGACTGAAAGGTTTGGTGATAAATGAATAGGAAATAATGGGCCGGTGAAGTGGCCAGCAAGGTCTCCAGACTTACGTGTTATGTATACATTCTTATGGGGTACACTAAAAAATTGAGTTCGGAAGATTGAGGAGGAGGGAAATTAATCGTGCAGTGAATAATATTCGAAAGAATTCACAGTTGTGTTCTCACGAACAAGGCCAGCATTTTGAGCATTTGCTGTGATTCACTTTTGTCTTTACGTTTTACTTGATTAGTGTTATTTATTCAAAGTTCTATTTTCATTGAGGATACAATGTCTAATTTACCTCATACACACCTCATTTATCAAATTTTTGTTGTTGATTCTGTCTACATATTTTTTCATTGGCTTTTCAAACGAACCAAACTTGGTGAGATTTTGATCCAATAACTTGAACATAGTTCGATGTGGTTATCGTCTTTCGGGATATAAGTTTAAATACATTTTCGATGTCCTAACACTGTTTCTATCGTATTTGCAATAAATTTGTATCATATCTCTTTTTTCTTCATTCGTGATAGTCATTTTTCGCCAAAAATCCAATGACTTGTATAATAACAATATGTCATTGAGTGTAACAAATTGAAAGTTAAATTTAGAAACATCAAATTCAAAGCCTATTATGATAAGAATTTTTTTCAATATCTCCAATGTTTCGAAAAAGAATGATAACTTTTGATACATCATTGAAAAGGTTAAATCTGGTTCTATTCAAAACATAAAGAATCCAATGTAACGCCCATAAGAAAAAATAGAGTTGATGATGGTGGCCGAAAGACGAAACGTCGGATAGCAAATCTGAAAACATCAGTATGTAGCAGGGAAAAAGTGGTAATGTGGAAGTGCAATTCGTTATCGAATTATTCGAAAAATAAAGCCAGAAAAAAATGAAAAGCAATAAATTGATGGATGTAGCCGGTACTACGTGGTAGGAAATCATAATGAAGAAAAGAGAAATGAAACTTTCTATGTGTTTTACCACTTTAATTTGTAACTGACGTTACTGCAGTTTCGTCCTATACGGACATTTTCTCAAACAATAAACTCTTGTATAAGTTTGAAAATGTCCGTATAGGACGAAACTACAGTAACGTCAGTTACAAATAAAAGTGGTGAAAAACATAGAAAGTTTCATTTCTCTTTTCTTCAAAATGAAAAGCATTCTGTTTTTTTTCGGATATCTCCGGATATACTCGAGATTTCAGAACTTTCTCAACGGCATATTGTTAGTCAGGTAAATGTGCCACTTTGCCCCAATTTAACCATCTTCGTATCTCTCATAGTTTCCGAGATCTCGAATTTGAAACACCCTACAGATTCTTTCACGGAAAGTGTTTAAGTGAGTTGGCACATTTGATTCCACGAAGAGCGGTACATATCAGAGATACGCGACGGACTGTGGCTGCTTATCGTTTTGAGTTTCAACTCAGTAAGTACACTTCGAACGTCACTGTTCGAGAACTCTTTCATTTGGAGAACTGCTTTTATGTGAAATAAACTTCTTGATAACGTTTCTCCAAATGAATTCAATCTGCGGCTATTCAAATCCAACGTGAATCGCTACTTTTGAAGGGCACCGCAAGGATTTTTCTGTAGTGCTTGTGTTTTGTCCTTAAAAAACATTTTGCGAATTCTAAACTAATAAACATTCTTTTTTTAAAGGGGAAAGTGTGTCTTTCGATACCTCGCTTTTGTTTACTTATACGACTTTTCAAAATCGGATTCTAAGCAATTATCAGTTTTATATTCATTCTAATATTTTGTAAAAAAAAACAAATATCATGATTCAAACCCAATAAATATTCTAAATATTCTCTATTCACTTTACGACAATGATGAAGTTTGTTTACTCATTAGTTCCTCATATTATATTTCTGGGATCATTTCGTTAAGGTTTATTTCATCCATGAGTTCAGAAATGGTATGCGAGATCTGTCTTTCCATTTGAAGGAAATTGCTCACTTTCGACGAAGAGTGATGGAACACTATTCATCTTCATTGTCGAAAAGTACTAAAAATAAAGCATTTTCATATGAATTTTGTCCGAGCTCGATATTTTTTCGGTTTTAAATTTGAGAATGGGGGATGCATTGTTGATTATTAGCAGAAAGTATTTCTTGCGATTTATCAGCACAATACGTTGACGTTGTCAACAAAGTTTTGTTAGTGATAAATTTCATACACAAACTTCTTCATTTCGGATCCCAAAGCTTTAGATTCAGAGGGGTTGACAGCGAAATTTGTCTAAAACATCAGCAAGTTTTGCAAGTTCCTCATTACTTTCCTTGCAAACAGCGACGGTATTTCTTTCATCGAAAGCAAGGCCCAAGTAGGTATAATCCGCATAGAAATATGATGTTTCATATTTCAAATGCTCAAAGAATCGAGACATATTAATGGTTGAAAGAAACGGACCCAATTTTGAGCCTTGAGGTGCACCTAGTCTGATGATCTGGAATTTAGTATAACTTTTTGAGAACGTTTATTGAGACAGATGTTATGGGTCGTTGTCATGATGGAAAAAATCATATGAAATGAAGAGTAGTTATCATCAAGGGTGCATTGTATGAGTCCTATTATATGTGTGTATATCCTAGGCTGATGTATCCAACACTTGTAGCATTTACGTATTGGTATCTATAAAATATAAACCACTTGAATTCTCAAATCTGTCGACTTAGTCGCCTACAACATCTTCGGATCGGCATAATCATAGGAATCACTAAAGCCTCACATGAATTGCTGCACAATTATTTTCAGGCGTCCGCAAGAAGTGTTAACTTCGTGGGCGCCTCCCGTGAACGCATGCTCTTTCGAAAAGGGAGGCGTCTCCGCGATATATCCGCGCCGCGACGCTACTCTTGCTCATTCCGCCACGGTAAACCAGCCACCTGTGACCCGGAGGTGTTTTATTTCGATCTTTCGTTCTTTACGACATGAAGTACACTTGGTTGCTGCTCGCCAGTAGTTTGGTGCTCGTTCTGGCAGAGTTGGTGCCAACGGCTTCAGCCGGACCGTATACTGATGAAGGTGAGTGTGAAATTTTGTTTGAAAATATATACAGGCGGTTTTATAGCTGATACCAATATTGCTATCTCAGAAACGGTAGGTCCTACAAGGACGATTGAATGAAACAAAAGTTGCTTTTTCAGGAATGCAAGATAATGATATTCTCAGATAGATGAAATCACCAACCGTTTCTGATATATTTGCAAAAAACTGAAAATGACAGATTTAATTTTTTTGCTCTACCGCCTCCATTTTCAATAATATATAAAACCAAAGAAACTTTTTGATTCATTTCAAGTTTTTCATAATCTGGTTCAACACATTCTCCAATGCGACGTTTCGTTCATTGAAATCCATCATTAAGTTTTTTGTGAAATACGGACCTGTATATTTCTTTATATATTTTGGTAGTCATTGTAATTACAAATTTATTGATATATTACAACATATTTATTTCTTGACGTTTTTTTCCGAAAACACATCGTAAATATTCTGTCAGAGTTCTTCCGTCGGTGAACTCGTTCATTGAGATCCTAAATATTTATATTCACTGAAATCCAAATAAATTTCTGTCAGGGTTGTTTCGAAAAAGAGAGACCATAATCTTTGTATCAATACCAAGCCATTCATAATTTCCAAGTCCCTTGAAATTCAGAAAATGAGTATATCAACATGAATTAACTAATAAAAATACTGTATCAAAAAAGACATAGATGATATTCAGAAGAAACATGATAATCGATAAATCCTTTTATCGTGACATTCACACGAATGTGAATGTCAAGTTAATTGTCAAATACGAATTGAAACGGTTACTCAATTTGGTGAGCGATTTCAAGGGAAAAACATGCATTTTTCTAATGACGAAAAAGTGGATATGCTTTTTGTTTATTCGAGATGTTTGAGAAATGCTACCATATCTCTGATGATTGTATCCTGAACGACGACAACTTGGTCATAGGTATTTTCAACGTATCGAAAATAGTTTATTCGAAATTATGGATCCTTTGAAAAACCCCTCAAAAGAAAATGTACGGTTACTGAGTGTAGTGGCGATAATAAATTTGGCGTTTTAGGTGAGTTCAAAAAAGATTCACAATAATGCTGAAGTGATATATATTTGATATAGGATTTGTGAAAAATAAAAGAAGAAAAACAATTTGGTATTATGTGATACTAACCGGTGTAGTTAGGTGATACTAACAGGTAGTAGTTAGGCCACTAGAATATAAGAACACTAACATAGTAGTAAAATTCAGTCATAATGATCTCCTGAGGACGCTAATTCGGTTAGCGAAACACGCGTCGAGAGACCGTAATTTTTGTTCTGGTGTTGGGAAAGTGTTTTCGATAAATTCATTTTACGCCATAGATTCTAGTACGAACCATCAAGTTCAACGCTCTGTATCTCAGAAACGAAGCAACTCCAGACATATCTTCATGAGAACTTTTTTTAAAACGACCTAACGACTCACCCTCTGTGAGGTTTCGTACGGTAGTCAGGAAACACCCTGTATAGTAGTAGAGTCTCTTGAAAGTTACTCAGTGATTCCAAATTCATTTCTGTTGAGCTGTGTTTCATAACTTAAATTCATCGAATTATTTATTGTTGCGAAAAGTTTCTATCGCGATAATATAAGCAAATACGTAGACTTGCAGTAGCATTCTTGGCAAATATTCAAATTTTATGCGCGGTACTGAACAAATAAAATATATTTATTATCATTCCGTTTCAAAAATAGATAGGATCATTTTGAATATCTAGAAATTCCTAATTACAAAAAGAATAGCATTTCGTTCTTCTATGATTGACAGAAATATGAGAAATAAAAAAGATGTGTCGAAACGGAAAAATCTAGAATGACACTTTCAGTCATATGAAATTTCGAAACTGACGAAACTGACTAAAGTGTTAGTTGATCAGTCAGTGAAACATTCAATCAATCATCTTTATAGCTCGTTAAAGTCAAACAGTTCGATATTAATGAAAGTTTACCTAAATAAAATCATTTGAGTGATTTTTGTAATGAATGAAGAAATATTCCTCAAAAGACATTTTTTGTGGAGGACTTAATATTTCATACTGTTCTATTGGATTTACAACCTTTTACAATTAGAACTATCACAGTTTGGGACAGGAAAATAATTCCATGAAAATAAAAAAAATAATAATAGATAAGTACTATTCTGATCATTCCCATACTGATTCCAATTTTAGAGCCACCGGTAGACAGCTGTTTCAGCCTATTGGGCATCGTCAGTACCGGGCAGGCGGTTCTCGATTGAAGACAAAATGTGAACAACCAAGAAAAGTACCTAATAAAAATAACTGCGTAAACGCAAGCAAGACATAAATGGAACGACCCAAGTCATATATATATATATATATATATATATATATATATATATATATATATATATATATATATATATATATATATATATATATATACAGTGTCACCATTAAAGTGCGCACCATATGGGAAACTTTTTTTTCGAAAAGTTTCAATGAAGTTTAACTTCGGCGCTTGTTTGTGCTTCAGATTTAACTTAAAATGATGCGGCCAACTGCGACCCACTGATGTTCAGTGTTTGTCAAATTCAACTTTTTTTTTTGAAAAAAATTGAAAAAGTGGATTTCTAGATCGAATTTAACAAAAAGTTACTTGAAAAAGTTGTGTCTACGGCAATTTTATATCCATATGCCAAATTTTATGCAACTAGGATAAGGTTAACGTTTTGCTTATTTTTGACAGATATCCCCTTTATTTTAAAAAACAAGTTCGGTTAATTGTCATCAATTCATGTATACATAACAAATTCTTCATGGAGATTAGATTTTCTAATGAATTTTCACTTATACGGACATTTTAGAAGGAAATTAAAAATGTGCTATAAAAATTTTAACATGACTGGTGCAAAGTTTCAATCACTTGGCTATTTTCTTAAACAAACGTCAGTACCTTCAATTTTGAAAAAGCAGACATAACTCAAAATCTGCAATAAGTATTAATAAAATTACTGGAGTTGAAATTACATTAAAACTTCAATATTCAGTATTCACAGATTATTTATAAACACTAACTAGGGCGGTAAGGATGCTTAATCACGTTGAATAAAATTTTTAAGTAGGTCTTGACAAACAAAATGCATGCTATGGTAGTGTCAAATTGTTGATTTACTTGTCAAATTTTCAACAGTTACTGTTGCAATATTGCTGTCTCTTCAGGAAAGAATAGAAATAGTTTTAATATGTGGTGAGAATACACCATACCGGCAAGTAGCTAACATTTTTAATGAACGGCATCCAGGAAAAAATGTTCAACATACTACTGTGTCAAGGATAATGTCGAAATTCAGAGAAACAGGATCAGTAGCAAAACAATTTAAGAAAAAGCACACTTCAAGTAAATATGATGAGGAGGCCCAACTTAACATTTGTTTAAAAGTTATTGAACACTGGCAAACGAGCATAATCGATATTATAAAAAATACCGATTACAAGAGAGAAAGTGTTAGAAAAATTTTATTAAAGAATAAATTTTGGCCTCACAAGCCAAAATTTATTAACACATTAAAAGAACGAGATTTTTATGTCCGTTTGGGGTTTTCATTCTGGTTTCAAGGAGAGAGAGAAGAAAATGTAAAGTTTCCGTATAAAATTTTATGGACAGATGAGGCAACGTTCTCTTCAAATGGAACGGTAAGTTCTCAAAATTGTCGATTGTGGGCCGAAGAAAATCCCAATTTCACAGTTGAATGTGGTGATCAGTATTCCTTTAAAACTAATGTATGATGTGGGATACTTAACGACCAAATAATTGGGCCATTTTTCTTTAGGGAAAATTCATCATCCGTCGGTTATCTCAACCTTTTGAATAATGAGGTTAGTGAAGTTTTAGATAATATGCCTTTGAATATTTAATACGACCTATGGTATCAGCTTGATGGCGCACCAATACATCACACGATTGCTGTAAAATAGTCCCTCCAACAAATGTTCAGAGGCAAAGTTATTGGACGTAACAGGGAACATTATTGGCCACCTATATCACCCGACTTGACGCCTTTAGACTTTTTCTTGTGGGGTTACCTGAAACAAAAAATGTACCGAAGTAGACCATTTACTGATATACAACATCTGGAAAATACCATTCGCGAGTGCTGTGCAAATATAAATCTCCGATTTATTAGAAATGCAGTTACAGATGTCAGTAGAAGGACCATACTTTGTATTGAACGTGGAGGACGACATACTGAAATGTAGGCTATAAGTGTTTGACAACCTCATTTAGATCAATAATTAATTTTTTGTACCCATTTGTATTTTCTATAATATTATCGTTGTTCAAAATTTATAATAATAATAATAGTTCTATCGAAATTATTTGCATTTCCTTTTAGTTGCCTCTGATTTTTCGAAATCAAAGGTTTGTTTAAGAAAATAGCAAAGTGATTGAAACTTTGCACCAGTCATGTTAAAATTTTTATAGCAAATTTTTAATTTCTCTCTTAAAATGTCCGTATGAGTAAAAATGTATCAGAAAAGTTAAACTCCATGATGAGTTTATTATGTATACATGAATTGATGACAATTAACCGAACTTGTTTTTTAAAATGAAGGGGATATCTGTCAAAAATAAGCAAAACGTTAACTTTATCCTAGTTGCATAAAATTTGGCATATGGATATAAAATTGCCGTAGACACAACTTTTTCAAGTAACTTTTTGTTAAATTCGATTTTTTTCAAAAAAAAGAGTTGAATTTGACAAACACTGAACGTCAGTGGATCGCAGTTGGCTGCACCATTTCAAGTTAAATTTAAAGCACAAACAAGTGTCGAAGTTGAACTTCATGGAAACTTTTCGAAAAAAAAGTTTCTCATGTGGTGTGCACTTTAATGCTGACACTGTATATAATATCGTAACACTTTTCAATAAAAAACCTCAAAATAGATAAATTATACGCAACCGTAAGGTATTAAATGGGATTTCTCTTTGTTTATTTACTTATTATATTGGACTAAAGTTAAAGACCATGCGAGAAAAAAAAATGTGAATGAACGCTATTATTATTATTATCATACCTGTGCGAAGTTGGAGCATTATTATGTTAAATGTAAATTGGTTGAATTATGATGATGCTACCTGTGCAAAATCGCTAGTATATTATAAAGATCGTGTTTTTTGATATGAGAGGCAACAAAAGATACATTGGAGATAGATGAAATGAAACTTGAAAAATAAGATCTATAAGATAATTTGTATTATGAAATTTGGTCTGAGTGATGAAAATAAATGGTGTAATTGAATTAAAAATAAATAAAACTAGCTTTTATATTGAAAGGGGTAGAATTTTTAATAGAGAGATTCGTTTCGAACAAAAACTATTTGGCATTCTATTTATGCATAGAAAAATTATGGAAAACTTCCAATGGAAGGCAAAACGCAAATAAGTCAAAATATAAAAAATACTTTCGGAATAAAAACTTTCATATAACTTTTCACAATTCAGTTTGTACTCCAAACATTCTTTATGAAATTGAAACAGATATCAGAACGCTACACAAAATGATACATGAAAGAGTTAGAATATATAATTTTACTTGGAACACTATCATCCTGTATATAGATTGAGAAACGACCGTAACTTCGGTGAACAACATTAATTTCTCTTTCAACGCTCTATCGGATTGAACACTGATCTATTGTTAGTGAATCCTTTGCCTTATAGAGTTAGTGAGTTTGCGTCTAATGTGGACTGATTGATTCAATATTTGTCGGTGTATAATCCCCAATCCAAAACAATCAGACACATAATTGAAAATTTGCCCGATTCAGATTGCCGTTTGAGCCATGTATGAAACTCCCGTATAAAGCAATTGGTTGGCCATGGCTGCGTAGTCAATGATGTTATATAAATTACATACCTGCTCTCCTTGAAGTAATGTTATACTGTGATTGTGTTTTAAAAATGTTCCGTTTTTGCCAAAATTATTTACCGATTCAAGTTTATGCATAAAATATCATAATCAACTTATTCATACCTGTTTTTCTAGGTATTGTTTTTTTAAATCTATCTGTTTTACAAGAATTATTCATTTATCAAAAGTCTAACTGATGAAGCTGCTGTGTATCGAAACGTATCTCAAATGAAATGTATAGCGTGAAATTTGGATAATTATTATAATGGATAGAAAAGATTTAGATTTAATCTAAATTGGCTGCCATTCATTTGCCCTATTTATTTGTATATCTGTTAATTATCCGGAGATATATCGAAGTTCTGACATCCCATTTTTTTGTAAAATGATTTATCAGGGATTTTGATAAATGCCAAAAAAATATCTGTTTTTCCATCAACCAGCTATACCCTACGAGTGACAACTCTCAAAACTTGAAACTAGTGCGAGCTAAGGACTAACAAGGTCTTATCTTTAAACGTGTGATTCCTAACACGGGTTGAACGATACGAAGTGAAAATCGATCGTCCGGCCTTGCGATTCGAATCATCGGTCCGCACAGATGTCGATTGAATGAGTAGAGCAAACCACAAACGTCAATCTACTAGGCTACCGTCTCACTCAGATTGTAATGAGTATAGACCGCATATATATTTGCTAGAGTCCTTCTACCATATAGATAGTTTCCAATTAGTTACTGATACAGATTGAATAATATGATAATATCTGCTTGTTAGTTTCTTCTATTGAAAAAAAAACTCTCAACATTGCGACATATTCATTTGGACAGTTCACTGTTGGATATGTAAACAGTGTGAATATGTAAATTAAAAATTTTGAAGTTATCCACAATCAAATCTTCTAAGCTTTTTGGCTGTATATGGTATATGACTTTATTGGTAATCTCTACCTAGTGAGGTCATCATTACTAGTTGTTCTATTGAAAACTATAAGACATCTTGTTGAATATATCACATGAAATTACGATTCATCATTTGAACTTGTTTTACCGCAAATTTACGAAATCCCATTATTTTTTTGTAATTTCTCTTTATAGTTTGTACTTTACCATGTTTCATGTATACAGGGTGTCCCTGGACTTCCTCTTTTCCTCTCGGGAATGTATAGATAGGGTCAAAATATCACCAGTACTTCATATAACTTTTTTTCCTAAAATCCTTCGTTACCAAGTAACGGGCCCTCGAAGTTACAAAATGAAAAATGTTTTTCTTTGATAACTTTTCAAGTGAATATTCAAAATCATCCAAATTTTGGTAATTGACTAAACAAATAAATTCCTTCGATGAGCTTTCATGCAGGAGTCAGTTGTTTTGCTACAAAGTCAGGAACGGACTACCCCCGATGGTTCACACCCCAAAACTTTGAAATGACAGATATTTTTCAATATTTTTCAACAAATTAAGGTTACTTGGACAATTTTATGAATAAAAGTACTCGTGTGGAAAGTCGATCGGAGCAACGAGTCTTGATAAAAATGTAGTTTCACTCGACGACATCAAACCCGCTCGTCCACCATTATTTGAAATGAATAATTATCAAAGCAGAAATAATAATGATAACGTTAATTCAACAACATTTATCCTGAGATGTCTACCATTATTCGAAAATATTAGTTTTTAAGGAAAATGGAAATGATAGGTAAAATGTTCATAACGAATTTTTATAATGCAAACACGTTTAACTAACGAAACTCAAGAGCCTCAAGAGCAAACAGAAATGAAAAATCCGCTACAGAAACTACTCGATATGACCACCTTCTCTCTCTATACATTTTCTTAGTCTGCGAAGACACCCTCTCTGTACTTGAAATAGCATTCCAGGGTCGTTTCGTATGGCTTCACAATGTAATGTTATTCTATTCAACAATGCATCTCTTGTGTGAATAGGTGTAGCGTAAACAAGGCTTTTTAGATGCCCCCACAGAAAGAAATCCAATGGATTTAAATCCGGAGACCGCGATGGCCATGAATATGGCCCACCTCTACCAATTCATCTATTGTGGAAAATATGGTTCAGATGGTCACGCACAATCAAACTAAAATGAGGAGGAACGCCATCATGCATAAACCACATATCTCTTCGGGTTTGCAACGGAACATGTTCCAAAAGTCCATTCAAATCGTTCTGAATGAACTCCAAATAACGTTCTCCATTCAATCGGTCCTGTAGAACGAATGGTCCTATAAGATGGTTTCCTATGATACCAGCCCAAACATTCACGTTGAATTTCCGTTGGTGTTTGGTTTGCAATATCCCATGGGGATTTTCTTCGGCCCATATATGGAGATTATGAGAGTTGATAACTCCATCTCTACTGAAACCTGCTTCATCAGTGAATAAAACTCGATTAATAAAAGTCATATCCTCTCTTTGCCTATCCATGAACCAATTGGCATATTCCAGTCGTGCTGGAAAATCTTGAGGTGTCATGGCATGTACCTTCTGGATGTGAAATGGGTGGAGCAGTTGTTCCCTAATTATTCTATGAATAGTGGACTTGGATGTATGGAACTGTTCTGATAGATTTCTGATGCTCATTGAAGGATCATCAGCGACGGCTTCCAAAATATTTTCCTCCAATACAACGGTACGTACAGTCCTAGGAGCGCCCTCACCACCTCGTTTTGGCAAAACTGTACCTACAATAATATCGAAATAAAACAACGTGCTCAAATTAATTATCAATTATTACATACCTGTCTCCCTCAAGCTGCGATCGACATGCTCGAATGTTTCTCTTGACGGTACCGTTCGATTGGGAAAATGCTCGGAATACAGACGACGAGCTTCTGCAGCATTACAAAATGCTCGTCCATAAAATACATGCATATCTGCATATTCATTGAATGTAAACTGTTCGGCCATATCAAAAAAATTCAAAATATCCTATAGAATATTGACAATACAATGATAGTCATATGACAACGCACCACTCAACAAAACAAAATCGCATTCCAGTTTCTCATTTTTTATCAAAACTTTCTAAAAGGTTTTTTTGTCAACATCTGTGAAAGAAATGGAACATAATTATTCCCTGGATATTTTTCACCTGATGATGTGCAGCCGTTTTTGTAGTTCATTCGTTTGCTTTTTATTAGTATAGTAAATATTTTTTCCGATGTGCGTTTTTTCAGCTAAATTTAGATTCGTGTTAAAGAATTTCTCCCATAAAATTATAATTATCAGTGAAACTCCTCAACAGTTTAGCTGTGAAGAAGAATTTGAAACATTCGAATGTTGAGTTTCATGAGATTCAGATAACTGATCAACACGAAACGTGATTATTCCACACGTATTATGTACATACAAAATATGGAATGAATTCGATATTTCATAGTAGAGTAGCTTGTTAGTTTAAAAACACCACGAATCTACAGAACTTGATATTTCTTTTGAAAAAATATCTGCTATCACAATTGTGACTTAAACTTCCATACAGGTACTGTACTTTTTGTTTACGACTTCATTTTAGCATACTTTGTATTATTCCTGTTATAAATGTTGTTGAATTAACGTTATCATTATTATTTCTGCTTTGATAATTATTCATTTCAAATAATGGTGGACGAGCGGGTTTGATGTCGTCGAGTAGAACTACATTTTTATCAAGACTCGTTGCTCCGATCGACTTTCCACACGAGTACTTTTATTCATAAAATTGTCCAAGTAACCTTATTTTGTTGAAAAATATTGAAAAATATCTGTCATTTCAAAGTTTTGGGGTGTGGACCATCGGGGGTAGTCCGTTCCTGACTTTGTAGCAAAACAACTGACTCCTGCATGAAAGCTCATCGACGGAATTCATTTGTTTAGTCAATTACCAACATTTGGATGATTTTGAATATTCACTTGAAAAGTTATCAAAGAAAAACATTTTTCATTTTGTAACTTCGAGGGCCCGTAACTTGGTTACGAAGACTTTTAGGAAAAAAAGTTATATGAAGTACTGGTGATATTTTGACCCCATCTATACATTCTCCCGAGAGGAAAAGAGGAAGTCCAGGGACACCCTGTATAGGTACTATTCCAGAATTCACAAACGAAATATTTTCACAGAACTGGTTATTCTTGAAAGTTACATACAACTTTCTTGATGAATAAATAGAAATCATACTCAAAAATATACTTGAGTATTCTCAAATTTTCCAAAACGAACTTTCAGTTTCATATATGACAAAAAATAAGAAGTCTTATCTAACACAAAAGAGATAAGACAAAAGAAGAATATCTAACACAAAAGGCAATCGCAGCGTAAAATCTCGAATACACAATCAAAACTTTGTTTTCAGAAAACAAAATATATAATTTTCAACATTTCACTTCTTCTTTTATAGATGTGTAGGTACTAATTATTTCTATTTCTCAAAAAAGTACCGAGCGACATCCTAGCCAGGTCCCTCATTGAAATTATTGATGTGAATTCGAAATAAGAATCAAATAACAGATATAATGTATTTCGTCTGTGTATGTGGAATTGTCTTTAATGGATATGCCATGAAGGTACATTAATGATTCATATTCATGAACCTTAATTCAAATAGTTTTGTGACAGTTGAATCTATTGCTACTAATGGAAATTTCTGATAATTGCACCCATCATAAGCATTACTTATTCAGTTACAGTGGCCAGAAATAGAATGAATGGAAAAGACGGAATCAAAAATACATGTTGCTGAGTGAATTGATAGGTTCATCGTTTAATTGTATGGGCGATTGAAAATAATATAAAATTCCATGATAGCGTATACCTGTAACACTTTATTGTGAAAAACCGCAACACGTGTTTCACTATATAATGGATTTCATTAGTTCGGACTTCCATTGTCTAATATGATATAAATTGATTTGAAATCCGTGAAGAAATCTGTAAAAAATTAAAAAGATTAGCTGAAAAATAACAATTTTCTCAAGGAAAAAACTGAAACTACAATGATATAACATACAAGCAACAACAAAAAATAATAGAGAAATTAAAAAAATCAACTATTAACACGAGCTGAAAATTGAAAAATAATATCAAGAAATCAAAATAAAAAACTAAAAGATTCCAAACCAAGGTACTTCACAACGTTTCAATTGTTAGTATCCACAATCGTCTTCGGGTGATAACTAGACTAATTCCTCCGAGATCTGACTCGAGATCTGATAGGCCTTGCCAGTGCTTTCACCTATCCCCCCTCTTCCCTCAGTCCGCTTCATTGGTTTCAGCGGGAGCTGACCGTTTGGCGGGAGTTGGTCGTGTTCCGCTTGATCAGAGGTTTCCATATGTTACGTATCTCTACGCTAGCTTGACTAAACGCGTTGTTGGATAACATATATACGGCTTCTTTGAATTTTCTATTAAACCCGTGTTTCTCCTTGTGCATGCTTTCAGCTTGAGCCCACTTGATGTTATGTTGATAAGTCCAAACATGCTCTGCTAATCCGGATTTGCTGGTTTCTCCTCGATGTGTGTGTTTCTTGTGCTCGGCAATGCGAACTTTCAATGGCATCTTTGTGTCACCGCACTCACAGCGTATCCGGTAAATGCAATTCTTGGAATGGCAGTTCTCGTTTGGTGGCCTGGTTTTCGTGAGGCTACTACGGATAATGTTCCCAGATCTAAAGCAATCCTTTATCCAATCCTTCTTATCCTTTCCGACAAGAGAAGCCGCCACTGGTTGTGGCGGAGCTCTTGCTGTCTTCTAGCTAAAGCCTGTTCAACCATCACTTTGGAGCTTTGGAGTAACCATTCCGATGAAGGTAATTTTTGATGATGCCTAGTTCCTTCTCGAAACCTTCCTTTGTATTACAAAGTCCGAACGTAGTAGATTCTTGATGATTCCTCTCTTAATCGATTGATGGTGGTTGGATTTCTGGTTCACATACTGTCCCGTGTGAGTGGGTTTTCGATATACAGATGTTTCCGATTTAGTGTCGGTCCTCTTCACCAATACGTCTAAGAATGGTAATTCTGTGGACTTCCTTCTTCATTGTGAAAGTGATGGAAGGACTTACGTTGTTGATGAGCTTCAGGAAAGTATCTAATTCTGCATTCCCATGATTCCATATTATGAAGGTATCTCAACCAGACTCGGGGCTTCTTGTGGGCTTCTTCAAAGGCCAGAGTTTTAAACCACTTCTTATATATCGGCTATAACCGGTGAAAGTGGCGATCCCCTCATCTTGTGTAAAGAATTCGTCCTTCAGTTGGAAATAGCAGTTTCGTATACCTTCAAACAAACTATATAGTGGCTTCTAATGTATGCAATAACAATTATTAATTATTGTAATTACTTCGTTATGAAGCTAATTAATGGACACACTGCCAAAAACAAACAAAAGAAAAACTTGCCGAAAATTTCTTGAGGATTCTCCATTTACCTGTATACAGTGACATACTTGGGCATGTTTCAGACATTTTATACTGCTAGGTCTGTTAGTATACACTTCAGATATTCAGTAACCACCTAAATGGAAATCTTAAGAACTACAATCAGGTGATTTAGCGAACCAGTCCTCTGTCCCCTTTCTTCCTTTGCAGATTTTTTGCAAGGTTATGTTTGCGAACTCAAATGCAGATACAACTAAATATGGGAGTATACCATCCTCTACAAACTAGCTTCTGTGTATTAACCTATCGGTTATTTGAATATTATTAAAATGATGATAAATCAAGAATTATTGTATTTTGTAAGAATTCCAGTCATGTTTTCATCACAAAAATATAGACCAATATTTGAAATTCGTAGAATACCAACTCATATATTGACCTATCATGGTAGTTGGTATTATTGTATAAAGTGATCATTAGACCAATTGGGAGTTGCATCGGGAGTTGTATTCGTTTGAAAATGTTTTATGGGACGAAACTGCAGTAACGTTAATTACAAATACAAGTAGTAGAAATCATAGGAAGATTTATTTCTCATTTTTTATGATGATCTCCTACCACGTAGTAACGGCTACATCCATGAATTTACTTTTTTCCTATTATTTTAGCCCATGATGTACCAGCAGAGTTCAGTTCTTCGTACGAAATATTTTTCAGCTATTTCATTGATGCTAAGTATTTTATAAAAAAGATATTCAACCTTTTTGAAAATTATAAAGACTTTCTATTATTCAAATCCATCGATAGTTCCCGCCCTGTAGTGTTTAGATTTTCAATTACCGATAAAATTGAAACTTGCTGAATATATTTAAGAACGGTAGGTCTACCTCACTTCAATGCATTCCTCGAATATCATATCCATGTATTTCAGCATTAGTCTGCGCAAAGCGGATTGTGAAATAGGTTTCTGATCACTTTCATGGAATGATCCTTGAATTGAAAAAGGAACATTTTTAGGAAACGGGAAAAGGCAACTATGAGAAAAAATCAAAATTATTCGAAATTTTATGATTCAGATGAGATTTTTAATCCTTCAGATGAATGGTTTTTGAAATAATCTGAATCTAATTGTCCTGTCTTCATTCATCAAAGTCAGTATACTGGAATGCAATTCTATTGATATTTCGATATTTTTTTGCTATTTTGAAATATTTCTTGTGTCATATTTTCTTTGCAATATTTCCGTTTCAATTTAAATAAAATTTCTATGGCTGCGCTCAAATTTACTAACCGTAAATTATTGTAACCGTAAATGTATTGGAGTGTTACGTTTTTTCCCGTGAGTTCACCAATAATTGACTACACTGAATAATCAAACTCAACTTTATTTCCCTTCAAATAAACGGATACTTCAACTGAAACTTCAGCCATTATTTGAATGTCTATCGCCTTACTAGATCACTTCGCGTACCGCACTGTAACGTCCACTTGACTGTCTCGATATTCTCGTGGCTAGCATTTGAATATCGTAATCGAACGTCGTCGAAATTTCTTCGAAGTCGGTAGCATTATTCTCGCTGCTTCTCAATTGGCGGGGAATCATCGTGCACTCGCGCGCTCTTAGCCACATCACATCTGGCTTATGGCTACCAGCCACTAGCCATCAAGGCTAGTGTTCTATGTAACTGAAATTTCGAATCAATTCAAGCAACACTCAATTGTCAGGTTTTTACTGAACAGTTTACGAAACCGCAAAACGTGTTTCGTTTTATTGGCGTGTTCCTGAGTATGAACTCGCTTGTTCATAATCATAATGTTAGCAGACATCTTCAGTAGTATATGCATCGACTGAGAGGATGAAGGTAGGATCTCGAAGTCTCAGTAACGACCGTCCAACTTGCAGTGTCAGATGAAACGTTTGGTACTATACATTCCATTCGATCACATCCTGGATTTTGTTCTCTATAATGTCATGAACATTTCTGGAATTTTCACGTACGGAGCCGTTACAAATGACACTATGGTTCTGATTTGAAAAAATTGATGAGGCAATGGAGATTGAGCGGCTGGTAATTCATAATAATCTATTGCTTCCCTTATTTACATTCTATTGATTTCATAGTTTCTTTTCCCTATCTTTTTTTCCTGGTCTCCCACTGACACCATTGGAAAATTCAAGAGGTGTTGTTGTATTGTTGAAAAATTATCAAGAGTTGAAATCGAATGGTTCTGCCATCCAGATATTCTAACCATAACTTTGATGTATTTTTCATAAAGCGGAATACTTCATAAAATAATTATTTAATCAAAACTTTCCATGCGAATTCCTAGAGTCGTATTCCTCAGCATATACAAATTCAATTGATTTGAACGAACGTAAATTAGAAGAAAAACGCTATCCTAATGAAGTTAAGCAAGCCCAATTGTATTAAATTAACTAAGTTCTAACTTCAAATTTAATTTATACGTTGAGATTGAGCTGTTTATTACTCAAGTTGTTCGAGCGTTATTCCAGGATATCAGGATTTTATAGCATACAAATCAGGCGCCACAGTGCAATTACGAATAGCTTAGTTCTGAACTTAATATTAGAGGTTCTTTATTGAAAAAGTCTTTACACCTCAAACATAGTGAAATGAAATGAGTATATTACTGATGGACCCATTTACCAGAAAGTTTTGGACTATACAGGGCGTATTTCTGGAAGAAGTGGTTCACTAATATACAGGGCTATTCAAATTCGTTTCTGTACATGTGGATCTCGTAAACGATAAGAGATAGAGTATCGGTTAAATTGTGACAAAGTTGTGTATTTTAGATATTCAATGATGTAGAGGAATCGAATATAGCTCTTTTGGTTCTGGAGATATACAGGAAAAACCAAAATATCCCAAATTATTATTTTGCCTACATCTTCTTTATTCGCAGACATATTGGAAATCTTTCCACATTTTGCTATTGGCACTTGATGTGGGCTCTCAGAATTTATCCATGGATCTTTTATACAGGGTGTCATCTGACTTGGGCCACCTCCATCTTTGAATTTTTAAATACGGACCTGTATTTTTGTTGTAGTTTTTGGATCGTAAACGTTCACTTCATACTGAGAAATTAAATTAAATTTTATATTTCGGGATTTTTCGGTAATATTCGATTATAATTGTGTGAATTATTCCCTTTCAAATTACGGCCCTGAAATTGGTTGACTGAGTTGAATGAAAACACAATAGCAACTTCCACGTCTCTCTATGTACCGTAGAGTTTTTCGAGAGTTTTTTTCATTTTTAGGTATCTATTCATATTTTTTCCATTGCTCTGAGCGTTTTCTACAATGAACTTCGAATAAGAAAACCGTTTATGATTATCTGAAACATATTTACATCAAAAATATATTATTTGTGTTTTGATAAGCAGAAGAAAATGATAGTAATAATAACATCCGAAACGAACACTATAATTGTAATGAAAATTGAAATGGAGTAATTTATATAGGTACCCAAAAAAACTATTGGCGCAATAAAAGTTCGAATTGAAGTCCTTTTATTTCGAGACATTTTTAAACTCGGTTTTTCATATTATTTATTGCCCCTAATACACTTATTTGCTGCATTGTTGCGAAATCATTCAAAATCCTCAAACTCGAGTCTTCTACATTTTCTCTCTCTCTGCCAGCGTAAATCCTATTTTTCAATGTCCTCCATAGAAAATAGTCCAAAATAGTAAGATCTGGTGATCTTGCAGAACATCTAATTGTCGAACATTCATTGCACAATTAATTTTTGTGTATTATAATTATAGGGTTCGTTACGGATGTTATTATTTCTACCATTTTTTTTCTGCTCATCAAAACACATATAATATATTTCTGTTGTAGATATGTTTCAGATAATCATAAAAGGTTTTCTTATTCGAAGTTCATTGTAGAAAACGCTCAGAGCGATGGAAAAAATATGAATAGGTACTTTAAAATGAGAAAAAACTCTCGAAAAACTCTACGGTACATAGGGAGACGTGAAAGTTGCTATTGTGTTTTTATTTAACTCATTCAACCAATTTCCAGGGCCGTAATTTGAAATAAATGACACAATTATAATCGAATATTACCGAAAAATCACGAAATATAAAATTTAATTTAATTTTTCAGTATGAAGTGAACGTCTACGATCCAAAAACTACAAAAAAAATACAGGTCCGTATTTAAAAATTCAAAGATGGGGGTGGCCCAAGTCAGATGACACCCTGTGTAAAAGATTCATGGATATATTCTGAGAGCTCACATCAAGTGCAAATAGCAAAATATGCGAATAAAGAAGATATAGGCAAAAAAATATTTTGGTATTTTTTGGTTTTTCCTGTATATCTCCAGAATCATATTCGATTCCTTTACATTATTGAATAGGTCTCTGAAATACGCAACTTTGCCATAATTTAACCGACACTCTATCTCTTATCGTTTACGAGATCCCCATGTACAGAAACGAATTTGAATAGCTCTGTATAATAATAGGAATAATAAAGTTCTGAATACAGTTTTGATCAACCAGGAGAAAAAATCGAAATCATTCGAAATTTTATGATTCAGATGAGATTTTGAATCCCTCAAATGATGGTTTTCAGGATAATTTGAGTCTAATTGTCCTGTCTTCATTTATCAATATCAGTGTATTGGAAGTCTGCTGATGTTCCGATATTTTTTGCTAATTGAGTTATCACTCTCTGTAGAAATATTCCTTGTGTTATAGCGGGCGATCTATCTGACCGGGTTGGCAATATGTTAATCATTAATGGAACACTTATATACAATTATGGTAGTACGCTTTCGTGATTAGTACCTTGCTAACTACTCGTTAAAATATTTCAGGGTTAGTGTCACCAGTGATTATATTCTAGTAAATATAACGAAAACTCCTTATTTCTCATTTCTTCACCCAAACTCAACATTTCTTCACCCAAACTGAATTTTTTTGCCACAATGTGCAATTGATTTGAGATGATAATAATGATGACAATGAAAAAGGCTTTATTGTCCAACAGTCACCCATTTGTAGGCTAATACAAAATTATTACGATGCTATAACTATTGCACTATTGTGCAAACATGTACGTGTATAAACACTATTGTGCAAACATGTACAAACTACTATTGCAATTCATACACCTAACATTATATCAGTTCTTGCTCTGAGAGTTATGAAAATGTACTGAGATCGTGAAACAGGTCGTGGTACGTTGAAGTTGATTTGTTCCAAAAATTTAGGATAGTAAACTCTCTCATTCACTAATTTGAGTGAAACTATGAGAGATGCACAGTTTCTGATATGTTCTAAACTGAAAAGTATTGAACGTTCATATATTTCATCATTAGTGATATCTGTCTCCGGGTAAGAACTATATATTCAAAAAATTAAAAATTCAGCAAACTTTCTTTCAACTCTTTCAATGCATAGTTTATGAATATCACAGAATGGACTCTAGACGGGATTTGCATATTCGATCTTCGAACGTACGTAGGTGTAATACAACAGCTTAATAGCTTTAATATTATGGTAGTTTCTGCAATTTCTAACAATGACCCCATAAGCCCTCAAGGACTCAAAAACTTTTCGAGAAATATGTTTTCCAAAATGTTAATTTTCGGTCAAATATTACCCCTAGGTCTTTGATATTGCATCTCATCAGGTCTGAATCCTGAATTGTATGCCACAAGGGATAAACCTATAAACCTTCTTTTTTCGACTATACTTCATATTTCTCTGCATCAACTTTCAATGTATTACTGCTGCATCAAAAAATTCTGATCAAGATCAATCACCTACGTCCTCAATTTCAGAAAATAACTTCAAGTCATCAGCAAAACAAAATAGCTAATAAGCTAAACTTTCACATGAATTGTAACGAATAAAAACAAAACAGTACCTGGGTTGGAGTCCTGAGGCACATCGGAAGAAGCTAGATATGTTCTAGATTCATAACCGTTATAGGACATGAATTGTTTTCTACATGACAATTTATTGAGCAAAACACCATGATCATGATGAAAAGAGAAATGAAAATTTCTATGTTTTTTACCACTTTTATTTGTAACTAACGTTACTGCAGTTTGTCCTATATGGACATTCTCAAACTTGAACAATAAACTAACAATGATTCATTACATTCGCTAATATATACCAGTCAGGTACTTGATTGAGTACCTGAATTTACAGTTCACAATGCGCATGTGCCAATTTAAAAACCGGAGAGTAAATTAAATCGATTTGGTCACTTAACAGGTTGCACCCGCAATGTTTATGCTTGTGAATTTCCAAGGATTCTAAATAATTGAGTTTGCAACCCTTCCTTGCATAGTGCAGAATTTTACGCAACGCAACCTTGCCTGCTTCAGATATTGCAGTACAGTAAAGCTGCTGGGAGTAAATGAAATTAGCACAGATCACCTCCTAAAATTTGTATGTTAGCATTACGGTAGGAAGAACATTACTTTGGAAGATCCGGTACTTCTGGATAGAAGAGACCTTAAGTTTGTCTGGCCGACTGCTGGACAAGTGAGAGCATTCCTCATTATCGACTTTCAGTGTTTGCTCATTGCCTTGTCCTAATAGCATCTTTGCTCATCATGATCGTTTACTAGTTTTCCTACTTCTGTAACCTTAATATTTCCTGAATACTCGAGAAATCTCATCCCGAGTCTTAGTTGTGGATTGGACAATTGTGTTTAATTCTGATTGATCATCATTGGAATCTGTAAATAGTTACGTTAGATTCATGTTTCAAATAAAAACGTTACATAATAACTCGACTGATTTGAAGAATATGCACCTACAGTATATACTGAAGGATTTGTAATGGATTGATTATACATGTACTCATATTTGCCTTGTTAATTTCAACCACATACCTGATCTGTTATTTTGAGGAAAGTTTCCCAACAATTGTGAACGAGTACGTTCGTACACAATCTCTAGTGCACGACTCAACTTGAACTCTACTTGAGCAATTATCTTGAACAACTAATTTCAATATAGAGACCACTACTATCAAACTGTTGGTCAAAGTATTCCACCCACTTCCCGTCTTCACTGAATCTAAACAAGCCCTTCTTTTTTCTAGCAACAAGATCCATTTCGGAACTAAATTGGGAACTTCTAAGCTCCCTCTCCGTTTCCCACAAGAAAATTCAGGCACTAGAATCAGGGCACGTACTCTATGCCTGCTGCACCGTGGACTGGATAAAGTTTTCTCTGACAGAGTTCAACTCTTGCCAGCTATCCTGAAATAACTGTCACCAAACAAATTAATCGGCTTCTTCATCCAGGCACTGGGTTGATTGGTCGAGTTTGGAAAATTGTGATTCAAATAAACCTTCACGGGTTGCAGTGGATTGTTGAATATATTCACTAACTCCAATCCTGCATATCTGCAGGAATTATTATTCGATTTCTAGAATCTAGGGTCATATTACATATTATGTTAGACAAATTCCTTCAATACATTCTGCTCCACTAACGCCTTGAAAAATTGGAATCACGCTAATCCAGACAATATTGGGGTTTATTCCAACCCCGAACACAAATTTCCCAGCTGCCTGAAAGAGTTTCGACGATTTATCTCGCTGATGGCGTAATCTGGAATGCGACGTACATTCAACAGGCTTTTCCGGGAAACAGTCAGTCCTCGTTTCCAGGCGTTAAGGATACATCCCGTCGCATTGCGAGATAACCGTGGTTTTCCATTTTCCGACAAGGGAGTGCCTGAGAATACGATGAATTGCAAGAATATATTTGTGAATGGTGGTAAAATGTATGAAGAGATGAGATGATGACATTTAGAACACCGGGATCTATTTTTTCGGTCTGACCATATAATGCACACTTTTCAGGAAAATCTGTAAAACGGGTGTAGTATACGAAAGGTTATAGTAACAGCAAAAAAAATCTGCATCTGCTACTCCTAATGAAAATAATTTACCTAACGAACCCATTATAAGATTTTAATTTACATACGTGAAGTAATGGAGACGAACGTCTTGGGTAAAATTCTCTTTGGGCCCTTTATGATTCATACTTTTTACAAAGATATCAGGGAAAGTTGTACCTTCTGTCAGATTCATTTCTAATGAATAGTGCCTTGAAAAATGGTAACCTGAAGAAGCATAAAAAGTAATACCTCTGTACTTTTTTGAACTAATTTCTGAAGAATATGTATTCTCTATATCAAGTAATATTCCTAGAGAAATTCAGTTTTCTGGAAGCATTATTGTTATTCTGGTGGAAATTGGCTAATCAACTTTGTGCTGGTTACCGTGACTCTAGCTGCTTACTGAATGTATTCTAGATATTTGAAAGGGTTACATTTTTAGGAGTGACAAATTTTTTGTTTTCTTCTACTCCATACAAAAAAATGTGGGAATCTTCCAAAGAATGGAAGGAAGCAATCAATTTTAAAAGGAGTAACTTATACAAATATGTGTGGATCGAGCGAAGAAGTAACTTTCAGACACACTATGGAAGAAAAAACCTTTCTGAAACAGCTACTTCCATATATACATTGAATTACACGAAAGAAAAATTCTTTTGAAACAAATACAAATACAAATGAACAATGAATTATACAGAAAGCACTTTCCTCTACTCAGTTTGTATTCCTAACATTCGTTATGGAAATCAATTAGATATCATTCATAGGATTTCTACACAATATACCAAATGAAAGGTAAAAATTTCAGTTACATGGAACACAGTCATCATCACTGGTAGACATCGATGTTTCGCCGTAAGACACTTGCCTTAGGGCTCTTCAGTACCTTTCTTTAGAAGATTCCCCCTTTTTTTGTATCAAGATGAAATAGTTGAAAGCTTGAAAAGTTTCTTTCCCAGAAATGTTCTACATATGTTTTTAATTATTGTAACAAATATGAATAATTTTTTTTTGTGTTTTGAAAAAGATTTTTTTAGAAAGTATTTACTGTTTCTGGTATTTTGAAATATCACAGTAAATTGAATATAATTAAATATATTAGCAATCCTTACGGTTCATTCAAATGAATCTACTAAACTCCGTTTGGAATACTCATTTGATTGAAAAATATCTCAAAGCAACCATCCAGAAAAGGCACAACATAAATTATTCGTAGATTTGAAAAATGTTCACTAAAAACTGATTCGAACAATTGATATTTGTTAAATAAATTATACAAGAAACCCTTGCGGGTTTCGATGGAGAGTCGAATAGACCCACTTACTTTGGACCTAACCTAACTGAAGCATAATAATAATAATAATGTCTTTATTTCCAATGAAAAATAAAATGCATGATATTCATCTTGTTACACAAAAATCCCAAGGGGGAGTTCACCCGAGGGTGCTCTACCACTCAACCCTTGCTATTTTAAATAAGCATATTATAACTTGAAAACTAACCTAACTAATCCTAAAACCTAAATTTTTATTTCACAATTTTTTGGCATTTGACATTTGACATTTGTCATTTGTTATTTGTTGGGTCACCTGAATATTCACCACCAATAACCAAGTGGAAAAAAAGAAAGTTGTATGAGAGATAACGAAAAATGACTACTTGTGAAACACAGATTATAGAAAAAAAAGGGGTATACGAAACGGAACTGCATCAGAAAGTGTTAACTTGCATGAAACTTTTAGGCTTTTTTTTGAATTTATATAAATTACTATGGTGTTTTAGCGAATCGGGAATAGAATTATAAAGATGAAAAATCGAATACGAAAAACTTCTCTGGAAAATTGCGGTCTTGTGTTGTGGACATGTGATTACATTTTTGTTTCTCAAATTTATGTTGTGTACGTCTGTCCTGAATGTTATTTTACGATATAAATAAGGCGGATTTCTGTATAAAATAATTTTATGAAATAAACATAATGAATGAAATTTGAACCTATCTTTCATGTTAAACCAGTTCAGTTCCGCAAGCTTGTGGGACACATGTTCATACTTCCTAATTCCATATATACAGGGTGTCCCTGGACTTCCTCTTTTCCTCTCGGGAATGTATAGATGGGGTCAAAATATCACCAGTACTTCATATAACTTTTTTTCCTAAAATCCTTCGTTACCAAGTAACGGGCCCTCGAAGTCACAAAATGAAAAACGTTTTTCTTTGATAACTTTTCAAGTGAATATTCAAAATCATCCAAATTTTGGTAATTGACTAAACAAATGAATTCCTTCGATGAGCTTTCATGCAGGAGTCAGTTGTTTTGCTACAAAGTCAGGAACGGACTACCCCCGATGGTCCACACCCCAAAACTTTGAAATGACAGATATTTTTCAACATTTTTCAACAAATTAAGGTTACTTGGACAATTTTATGAATAAAAGTACTCGTGTGGAAAGTCGATCGGAGCAACGAGTCTTGATAAAAATGTAGTTTCACTCGACGACATCAAACCCGCTCGTCCACCATTATTTGAAATGAATAATTATCAAAGCAGAAATAATAATGATAACGTTAATTCAACAACATTTATCCTGAGATGTCTACCATTATTCGAAAATATTAGTTTTTAAGGAAAATGGAAATGATAGGTAAAATGTTCATAACGAATTTTTATAATGCAAACACGTTTAACTAACGAAACTCAAGAGCCTCAAGAGCAAACAGAAATGAAAAATCCGCTACAGAAACTGCTCGATATGACCACCTTCTCTCTCTATACATTTTCTTAGTCTGCGAAGACACCCTCTCTGTACTTGAAATAGCATTCCAGGGTCGTTTCGTATGGCTTCACAATGTAATGTTATTCTATTCAACAATGCATCTCTTGTGTGAAAAGGTGTAGCGTAAACAAGGCTTTTTAGATGCCCCCACAGAAAAAAATCCAATGGATTTAAATCCGGAGACCGCGATGGCCATGAATATGGCCCACCTCTACCAATCCATCTATTGTGGAAAATATGGTTTAGATGGTCACGCACAATCAAACTAAAATGAGGAGGTGCGCCATCATGCATAAACCACATATCTCTTCGGGTTTGCAATGGAACATGTTCCAAAAGTCCATTCAAATCGTTCTGAATGAACTCCAAATAACGTTCTCCATTCAATCGGTCCTGTAGAACGAATGGTCCTATAAGATGGTTTCCTATGATACCAGCCCAAACATTCACGTTGAATTTCCGTTGGTGTTTGGTTTGCAATATCCCATGGGGATTTTCTTCGGCCCATATATGGAGATTATGAGAGTTGATAACTCCATCTCTACTGAAACCTGCTTCATCAGTGAATAAAACTCGATTAATAAAAGTCATATCCTCTCTTTGCCTATCCATGAACCAATTGGCATATTCCAGTCGTGCTGGAAAATCTTGAGGTGTCATGGCATGTACCTTCTGGATGTGAAATGGGTGGAGCAGTTGTTCCCTAATTATTCTATGAATAGTGGACTTGGATGTATGGAACTGTTCTGATAGATTTCTGATGCTCATTGAAGGATCATCAGCGACGGCTTCCAAAATATTTTCCTCCAATACAACGGTACGTACAGTCCTAGGAGCGCCCTCACCACCTCGTTTTGGCAAAACTGTACCTACAATAATATCAAAATAAAACAACGTGCTCAAATTAATTATCAATTATTACATACCTGTCTCCCTCAAGCTGCGATCGACACGCTCGAATGTTTCTCTTGACGGTACCGTTCGATTGGGAAAATGCTCGGAATACAGACGACGAGCTTCTGCAGCATTACAAAATGCTCGTCCATAAAATACATGCATATCTGCATATTCATTGAATGTAAACTGTTCGGCCATATCAAAAAAATTCAAAATATCCTATAGAATATTGACAATACAATGATAGTCATATGACAACGCACCACTCAACAAAACAAAATCGCATTCCAGTTTCTCATTTTTTATCAAAACTTTCTAAAAGGTTTTTTTGTCAACATCTGTGATAGAAATGGAACATAATTATTCCCTGGATATTTTTCACCTGATCATGTGCAGCCGTTTTTGTAGTTCATTCGTTTGCTTTTTATTAGTATAGTAAATATTTTTTCCGATGTGCGTTTTTTCAGCTAAATTTAGATTCGTGTTAAAGAATTTCTCCCATAAAATTATAATTATCAGTGAAACTCCTCAACAGTTTAGCTGTGAAGAAGAATTTGAAACATTCGAATGTTGACTTTCATGAGATTCAGATAACTGATCAACACGAAACGTGATTATTCCACACGTATTATGTACATACAAAATATGGAATGAATTCGATATTTCATAGTAGAGTAGCTTGTTAGTTTAAAAACACCACGAATCTACAGAACTTGATATTTCTTTTGAAAAAATATCTGCTATCACAATTGTGACTGAAACTTCCATATAGGTACTGTACTTTTTGTTTACGACTTCATTTTAGCATACTTTGTATTATTCCTGTTATAAATGTTGTTGAATTAACGTTATCATTATTATTTCTGCTTTGATAATTATTCATTTCAAATAATGGTGGACGAGCGGGTTTGATGTCGTCGAGTAGAACTACATTTTTATCAAGACTCGTTGCTCCGATCGACTTTCCACACGAGTACTTTTATTCATAAAATTGTCCAAGTAACCTTATTTTGTTGAAAAATATTGAAAAATATCTGTCATTTCAAAGTTTTGGGGTGTGGACCATCGGGGGTAGTCCGTTCCTGACTTTGTAGCAAAACAACTGACTCCTGCATGAAAGCTCATCGACGGAATTCATTTGTTTAGTCAATTACCAAAATTTGGATGATTTTGAATATTCAAGACCAAGATTTCAAGATTTCAAGATTTCAAGATTTTTCAAGATTTATTTGTAGGTCATCATTTTTACAGTTTTTGCAGTTATATTCACAGTTAATATTTCCCTCAGTGTGAGGATGGATGCACCTAAGTAACTAAAGTACTTGTGTTGTGCTTTCCATCTACCACTCAGGGTATTCAATTATATACAATTGACTGTCTTATACCTATATCTATATACACACGCTTCAATATAGTTAATTGATTTACAGAATTGATGAACATTAGGAATGATGAAGAGCTTGCTGAACATTGTTTATATTTAGCCGAATAAATCGAGAAGTTCGGTATTGGACATAATGAACGTTTTGATGGATTTTTTGAATGTATTGAGATTGGAATTGTTTCTTATGTTAGCTGGCAGAAGATTGAATAATTTTGGGCCGTGATAGAAAATACATCTCTGTGTGTGACTTTTATTAAATGTTGGTATGTTTATGGAAGAGCTAGTAACGAATCTTGTTTGTTTTTCTTTGTTTGTTGATTGAAGTGTGAGTTTGTTTGTGTACACCCAAACTAAACATTGGTGGATATAAAGTTCTCTTGTTTTCAGTAACTGCGTTTCCTTATATAAACATTTGGTAGAGTATATTTTAGGTTTCTTGAATAGTATTTTCAAGATTGTATTTTGAGATATTTGGAGGGTATTGATGGAATTGTTAAATGTACCACCCCAGGCAGCAATACAGTATCTTATTACAGATTCTGCTAAAGACTGGTATATGGTGATCAAATTTTTGTATTCCAGAATATTTCTCAAATCATAGAAATTTTTTGTTAAAAGTCTGAGCCGTTTAACAACATAGTTTATGTGGTCATCCCACCTCATATGCCGATCCACTATAACTCCCAGATACTTAATCATTTTCGTTCTTTCTATAACAGCACAACTGCAATTTATTGTATTAGTACACTCTCTGTCATGTATATGGATTATGTTATTTCCAGGTTGATCATTCTGTAATAGGGTGAATGTAATAAATTTAGTTTTTTTCACATTCAGACTCAGAAGGTTGTGATTAAGCCATATCTGGATATCTTTCAGTCCTTTTTCTGATTTTTCAAATGCCTCCTTCCAATTACTACCTGTGAATATGAGTGCTGTATCGTCCGCATATGATATGAGATGACCCCCAAAATTGTTGATGAAACAGATACTATTAATGTAAACAAGAAAGAGTATGGGACCTAAAACTGTTCCCTGTGGTACTCCTGTTTTCACTTTCATTGCTTCACTCAGACTATTATCAACTTTGACCTTTTGTGTCCTATGTGATAGATAGTCTTCCAAAATATTATATGTTGGGCCACGTATACCATACCCATGTAATTTTTTTAATAACATGTCGTGATCAACAGTGTCAAATGCCTTAGCTAGGTCTAGAAATATAGCTAAACATTTTTCTGATCTATCCAATGCTCCAATTATTTTTTGTACGAAATCTAGTACTGCTTTTTCGGTATTGGAGTTGCTAATGAAACCGAACTGTCTGTCTGTTAGTATTTTTTTTGCATTGAGGTAATTTATAAGTCTACTTTTCAAGGATTGTTCAAATATTTTAGCAAAATTATTGATAACCGATATTGGTCTATAGTTTCCAATGTCATCACGCTTACCTGATTTATATATGGGGGTAACGATTGACTCTTTGAATTGGTGTGGTAGTTTACCATTTTTATAGATCAAATTCATTATGTGAGTTAATGGAGATATAACGAATAAATGAATATTCTTTATGAGTTTCGAGGAAATGCCATCAGGACCAGATGAACAGTTGGTTTTTAGTTTGAATATAATTTCAATCAGCTCATTTTGTGTTACTGGTTTCAGAAACATGGATTCTTGTTGCATGGTGTTTTTGAGGAAATGATCAGGTAAGTTTCCTGTTTTTTTAATGTTTTTTGCCATTTCAGTTCCTATGTTAGTGAAGTAATTGTTAAAATTAGTAGGATTATCTTTTTTATCAGAGATTGGTTTTCCGTTTTGATTTTTGAACGTTATATTACCGACTTTTGTTTTTATTGATGAGTTTTTTCCAGTAATTTCATTAACAAGTTCCCACGTTTTTTTACAATTTCCATTTATTGTACTTAATCTATTTTTATAATATTGATTTTTTGTTAACTTTATAATATTATTCAATCGATTTCTGTATGATTTATATTCATTTTCCCTTTCTGAGGTATATTTAACTAATAATTTCTTTTTCAGGTGATCCCGTTGCCGTATTGCGCTAATCAGGTCAGTAGTGATCCATGGTTTAATTTTTTTATATTTTTTATTTTGAGTATTGTATGAATATGATGCTGCTCTCAAATGAAATTCAAGTTTTTCAATAAATTTGTCATAACAAACCTGTATTTCATTAATCCTCATCACTTCTTCCCATTTTTCCCCTTTTAATGATTTGTGTAATTTATTGAAATTTATATTTTTTGTAAATGTATTTGATTCATTTTCATTTTCAGAAGGTGACTTTATTGTTCCTGATATTTCCAAGTATACTGGGTAGTGGTCGGTGATATCGATTTTGAATAATGCCGGGCTCAATAGTATGTTATGGTTCGCATTATTTTTACGAACGAAAATATGATCTATTATGCTTTGTGTATGAGACGTAACCCTGGTTGGCTTATTGATATAGGAGAAGTAACCATTTTCAGCAAGGATGTTGAGGTATTCATTAACAGAACCGGAATTTTCATCCATCAAATTAATGTTTATGTCACCTATAAATATGTCAATATTATTTTTTTTCAAATCATAGATGTAGTTTTTTATGTCGTTCAGATAAATTTGTGTATCAATGGAGGGTAATTTATAAGATGCTGTTATTCCAATCTCAATACCATCAATAGTCGATGAAATTTGTATTAATTTGGTTTCAGTTAGTGACATTATTTCGACATCAGCAATAATATAATCCTTGATGTATACCAATAGACCATCATTCTGATTTACCTTTGAATTGTTGTAATATGCTGAATAACCTGGTATTGAATAATCACTTACCGACTCGACATTCCATGTTTCCGATATAATTATTATGTCCATATGCTTATTCACCTCTTCTAGATAAATAAGGAGTTCATCAAAATTTTTGTTAATGCTTCTGATATTAAAATGAATAACGGCCAACGCACTCTTCATATTCCCTTTTCCATCAAAAAACACCCGAAAATCATGATATTCTTGTGTTTCAATTTCCTTCTGATTATCTAAAATATCTAAAAATTCTATCATTCTGTATTGAATACTCAAAATGAAACTGAAATATAGTATTCAAGTAGAGACGTGTGTGTATATAGTAATAATTGAATAATCTAATATTATTCGAAATGAAGATAAAAATAACCTAACAATAATGTACATAAAACAAAATATAGTTTCTTGGTAGGCTAATGAAAATAACATTGTTCGAAATCTCCTAAGTTCCTGTTGATGAAGTGTGATTACTTATCTTATTACTTTCTATAAAGAAATTTAGGCTACTGATTATTGAATAACATTTTGGTTATTCTAAAGAAATCACAGGAAGTGTATTATTTAGTTTCATTTTCTTCTGCACCAAATAATTTATCAAAATCCTCATAAGACTTTAAAATACATATTTTATTATTATAATTGACAAAAATTTGCCCTTCGTAGGTCCACACGTTTTGCAATGACGTTTTTTCAATAGCTTTATTAAAAATGTTCAACCTAATATTTGTTAAATCTTCCCTCACAACGATTCCGGTTCCTTTCAAAAACTTTTTCTTGTTATAAATTATTTGCTTCATTCCATGGGTTCCAAGTCTCATAAAAACTCCTCTTGTTTTTCCTCGGGTTTCTGATTTTTTTCCAACTCTATAACATAATTCTATATCCGAATTACTTATCTCAATTGCCATTTTCGTATTGAAAAGTTTGATTATGCCTTCTCTCAAATTTTCTCCATCAGTTTCCTGGTAATTGAAGATTCGTAGGCTGTTTTTCTTCATGCTTTGTTCCATATTGTCAAGTTTTTTATGTATCACTGAATTTTCATTAATTATTTTTCTTGTAGTACCTTCAAGATTTTTTATTTGGTTTTCAAAGTGTTGTTTTACCTCTTTCATTTCGGTTTTTAGTTCGCTGATTTTTTCTTCTAACATTGAGAGTTTTTTATCAATGGATAACGTGACCGCCTGGGCTACACTATCAGTAATTGTTTTTATAAATGTCTGGTCTCTCAGGAACTTCGACATGGCATTATTTACTGCCGATTTTATTTCATCAACAACATCTCGCGTTAGAACCATTTTCTTAGATTGCACTTTTCACCAGGGTGTGATACTACTTCTTTTCTACAAGTACACAACTTTTCAGATTTTTTTATCTTGATTTACACACAATTTGTAATGATATTGTAGGAGCAATCGAACACACGACTATTCACAACATACCATGTTGCCAAAAATGTTGCCAATTCACTTGAAAAGTTATCAAAGAAAAACATTTTTCATTTTGTAACTTCGAGGGCCCGTAACTTGGTTACGAAGACTTTTAGGAAAAAAAGTTATATGAAGTACTGGTGATATTTTGACCCCATCTATACATTCCCGAGAGGAAAAGAGGAAGTCCAGGGACACCCTGTATAACGAATACAAGAGTTTTGAACACGTTGTACTCTGGACCAGGTATCGTAGTCAAGACAAGGTCCATAGATCGGAAAACAATAATTGAATTGTGCTAAAACTAGAGACTCGCATAACATTTTCTTTATAGGTACATTGAGGTACATTTTGTGAGGATATAGTAATCGTAGTGCACCCTAGGCTCTCTGAATATTTCGATTGATATGTTCTCTAAATCTCAAAGACTCATCTAAAATTAAACCAAGATTTTTTGCATTACTTTCAAATCTAATTACTTCATTATTCAGATACAGTTTCAAGTTATTTTTAACTGATGCTACATGAGCATTGTTTCCAAATACTAGTGCTACTGATTTTTTTGGATTGATCACAAGGGAATGCAGTTCGGCAACATTTAATATGGTTTCTAAGTCATTGTTCAACTTTCTAGCAGCGTTGTTCAAGTCATCAACTTCAAGAGGGAGGTATAGTTGTATGTCATCAGCATGCATGTGTATTTTACAATGTTCAACATGTTTATGAAATTGGCTAGTATAAAGTGTGAAAAAAAGTGGACCCAGAACTGAGCCCTGAGGTACTCCCAAGATGACATTCCTAGCTGCAGATAATTGATTTCCCAATTTGACGCTTTGTCTATGATTGTTGAGATATGATTGACAAAGCTGCAGTGATTCCGTACAGACTCCACTTGTTTTCAAGATCTTTAGTAAGGTATCATGCCTAACCGTATCGAACGCTTTACTAAAGTCAAGCATTACCAATACCGTACAATTATTTTTATCAAGTGATCCAATAATATCATCAGTTACTTGTAGAAGAGCCGGCGTGCAACTATATCCCTTTCGGAACCCCGACTGAATAGAGGGTAAGATTTTATTTTCATTGAGATGTTCAGATAGTTGACTGGCTAAAATTTTCTCAAACAATTTAGATAAGCCCGTCAAGATGTTTATAGGCCCAAGGTCAGAAAACTGTGAGGGATTTTCGTTTTTCGGAATAGAGGTAACAATAGCAAATTTCCAAGTAGAGGGATATTTAGATGACAGTATTATACTATTAAAGATATGTACCAAGAAAGGTAAGATGTAGGGACAACAAATTTTTATGAAAGCTATACTTAAGTTGTCAGAGCCAGCAGAGCTGTTTTTTATTCGTATAAGGAATTTGAGCACTGTAGCTTCATCTATAAGTTGGAAACTGAATTCTTTTTCACATAAGACAATATTATCGTAAAAAGTATTTATGGAAGTAGTAGCTGAGTTCTTAGGTATGTTATCTATAAAGAAATTATTTATTGCATTTGCGTCTTTGAACACATTTGTTATATCAGTATGCGAGTCATTAGCACTGGTTAGGTATGTAAGTTTTTTCCATAATTCTTTTCTGGAGCTATTCAAGAAGGCATTATTAAAGTACTCACGCTTTCGGTTCTCTTCTTCGCGGTTAGTTAGGTTTCTCAAACGTTTGAATTCATTCCAGTTGTCTAGTGTTGGTTTCTTTTATGTCTCACTTTGGCTTTATCTCTTTTTTCATTAGTTCTTTGATTTCAGTAGTCAACCACGGAGCATATTTTTTAGTTATCCTAACGCTTTTCTCTGGAAAATGCATATTAGATTGAGTAATTTTCTTGTAAGAATTTCGATCTTTTCGTCGATATCTTGTATATAAAATATTTCACTTAACTCAAGTTCAGAGAAGTCATTAAAAAATGAGTACTCATCTAAGTTTTTATTATCTCTAATTTTGATTATCAAAGGTTCAATATTTTGGCCACTAATCCAAAGTTCAACCACTTTGAGATATAGAATCATTAATGTCTATCATTTTTATTGTTTTCAACCATCTTGAACGTCTTTGGTAAATGCTCACTATAGTTGATTCAGATGACATGTATTAGTCCTTTTTTGTCAGTCCAGATGATTGATCATTATCAAATGTATTCTCAATAGGCATATTCTGCTTACAAAGTCCATTTATGACTGATTTATTTTAGCAGCAAATATTCCATGATTGAATACCTGAATTTTGTTTGCCTCGATTCCGTAAAATGAGCATATCAAAAAAAAGAACACTCCGTCATGCTCTTCATAGTTTTGTCTAAAAAGCCTACTAGACCTGAAACTTTTTTCGTTGCAAATTTCCTTGCTTATTTTCCAAGCCTCAGATACATATTCATAACCACCATCCTCTTCGTGTCGAAAAGTACTCATAAATTCAATAGGAACATCTTTTCATACGTTACAATCCTGGAATATCAGACTCGTAAACCTCATTGGTGAAGTAGTTTCAAGTAGCGATAGGGACAAATATAAAGTATTAAAGTACTTCCTTTGGAAGGTTACCAAGCGTTAATCAACATGTTGAATGTTTTGTCATTTTTCGTTTTTCGTTTTTGGGTAAACTACAGTTTGAGCTAACAAATGCCGATGATTAACGTTTCCAGAATATTTTCATGAAATTCTCTTGTGATTATTCATACTTTTTTTTAACTCGTATACGTTCAGAACTTTAGTCGATTGTATTACCGCGTTTAGAATATCTGCGGATTTGAAGGATTTCTACAGATAAACTTCGCAAAAGTTGGAAATAAATCGGGATGAAGGAAAAATCGTCCAATTTACCCTTCAATTTGAGGGGATGAGACTCGAGAATTGAGGTATTATTCAAAAAGTCAGGAAGCCGGTTCGAAAGCATTCAACTCGTGTTTGGTAGCGGTTCTCAAAAATCAGAAGTGAAAAGTTATCAGGAGTTGAAGAGGGTTGTTTGTATTTAGAGTAGTTTGAGTATGTACGTACACTAGATGTGTTTGAACAAGGGTTTGGAATATTCGAAATGAGTGGTTTTCATACGGTCAACATTAGAATCAAGTTTGTTGTTTCCAGAGTATTATTACAGTACTCTACGGTTTGTATTGTGAAGTTCGAGTATATTTCGAACATAACTTTCGTGAAACTACAACGAAACTTCTGATGTATGTAGAATTCACTGTCAAGTGTAACAGCTAACTCGAACTTTCCTTGCTGATGGTATGTTGAATATTTCATAAAGTGCGAACGTAAATAGTCTCCTCCTTTCAACGTTTGAACGGGACCAGATATTAAAGTCGAACCAAAATGTATGAGGAATATAAAGAAGCCAATTATGTGATATCATTTGCCGCAGACTGGACGGTATCAACTTTCATTTTTGAATAGAAGGCAGGTCTTGTGAACCCCCACTCGAAAGATATTTAAATTTTTTTATACAACAACGTTTACTGTTCTGAATTTGAATAACCCAATTTATTGACGTAGAATTGAAGACTAGGAAAAATGATAATTCGTAACTTTGCAACCGAAAGAGGATTGAAATAGCTTCATAGTTATCACAGATTACACAAAATTTATGGTTGTAAAAGAATGAAATTGATTATGGAAAAGAATCTTATTCAAAATGAAATTGAAAGAAAGTATTTGCCAAAAAAGGGCATTTCTGTTTTCACTCCGATTTCGTTTAGTTCATGATCGATAATTTAGATGAGAACCCCCACCATGTTACCCCAGTAGAAGAGAGTATTATGTTAGCTTGACAGCTGTCTCTATTGATACTGAGAATTTGATTCATTTCATTTCTATTAAATTTTCAGAAGGGGCTTGCGCCAGATCTTTGGAGACAAAAATAGAAGCTGCAGCCGGTCATAATTTTCAAGAGGCAGAAAAAATGTTCAAGGCAAGATTTTTCAATAATCCGATCGGCTTGAAGTATTTCAGGAAATTCGTCAAAATATTTCGAACTGAAAGGGTAGTTGGAGAAAGAGGAGCTGGCAGAAAAACTATCTTGAACGAGAAATAGATAAAAATCATTGCGTCTGTAGTGAATTTCCTCCTTCATTGACGAATGAACTTTATTCTCAAACAGGAATGTCAACCGTCAAAATGTGCGATATTGGTCGGATATAAACCCACATATTTTTGAGAAGGTTAATATCAAACTCCTGAGAAAATGAATGCCTGGGTAAGCATTCTGACTGGTGATTTTTATTTGGAAATTTTTCAAAACCCCATTCATCCACCGATCTGAGAAAGTGGGGCCAACAATCAAGATGGATTGAAAAACCCAGTTGTTTTCGAACAAGATGATGGTTGGATCGAAGATAACCTGGCATGTGGGTTGGCAGGCGCGGTCCGTTGAAGGGCATGTTTGTTCACCGGATTTGACTCCTTCTGATTTTTTATTTGGGGCTGTAACAAATTGAAAGTTCGTGTCATGCAACTTGGAACAATCCGGGAACCGAGAAACATAATTAGCAAAATTTGTGCTAGCGTTACTCCAGAAACATTCCAAAATGTTAGAAATGAGTTCGAAAATAGACAGGTGATTCAAGGAGACCATTTTAAACATTTGCACACATGATAAATATTTACTCAAAAAAATCATCGATACCTCTGCAACCGGTTATCAAAATAAAATAAAGAGTATTATTATATAGAGAATTGAAATACCTTTCATACAAAATGTCACAAGACTCTCCTTTTTATTTGGAAAAACGAAGTTGATACCGTCCTTTCGGCAGCAAGTGACGTTACACTATCGGATTTTTTATGAAAAAGAACTGAACATTATTTCTTTTTAAAAACATTTTGCCTAATTCGGATGTCTTCCACTTTCGAAAGTTTGGAGGGGCAACACTGCAACACATACATTTTAGAACATGTTTTGTGACAATCCATTCTTGTTCCTTTTTACAGTTCAGGCAACAAAAAAATACACATGCGTCATTGATAGAATTCTTCATGTTCTTAAATTATGAGAACATATCATGACATTTCAATGTTGAGGGTTGAAGGCTCCTGTAC
The DNA here is from genome assembly GCF_025532065.1 of Leptinotarsa decemlineata. Classification (NCBI taxonomy): domain Eukaryota; kingdom Metazoa; phylum Arthropoda; class Insecta; order Coleoptera; family Chrysomelidae; genus Leptinotarsa; species Leptinotarsa decemlineata. Next base: position 5,901,811 of record NW_027412533.1, on the reverse strand, counting down.
TACAAATAATAATAATAATAGTACCAGGGATCAGAGTTAGAATTCTGAATATAGAATATAAAAAAAATTTCAAAGCACAATTTATATGAAATTGATCTAAAATCGTGAATTAAAAAAAATCTTCATCATGAGGTTGAGTTGTTCGGGGCAAAAACCATGACGTTCCATTTTCATCACTTTGCCACTGCCATTCAAATAAATTTATCATGGTCCAGAATAATGACCACTCAGTGAGTTTTACGACATTGAATAATAATGATTGAATTGTAATCAGAGAAATATTGATGTGAAAATAAAACGTTATTCAACGAGCGAGACATTTAGTTCATTACTCGTGAGAAGGCGAGTATCGCAAATCAGGAGTATCGGGTATCGATTGACAATTTCTCACAAGTATATTTGTGACTCATATTAGGAATATTCGAAAATAAGATCCATAGGTGGAAAATATTCCGAATTAGAGTAATATAACGAAACCATCGAGTCGCCCCAGCTCCGCACGGATGCAATGCTGATACTAAATATACTATAGAATGTCTTTGTATACAACATTCTCAGCTTTTTTTGTCAGTAGCCAATACAAACATATTTTCCTTAGAGATTACTCTTGAAAGAGCGGTATATACCCGATAACACCGCAACTGCTATGTCCCTGCGTTTTAAATATATAACATCTTCGAAAATATTCATTCAAATTACATGTCCTGCTGGACCATATTGAGCACATTATGGACAGATAAGATAATTTCAGCCTCCGAACATATACCGGTATGGAGAACAGTCATGAAAAGGTAACTTTATATTATTTACCCGATTTTTCCCCTAGGGCTGGTGCCTCAGTTGAAATTTAAAAAAAAATACTTTCTTATCGCACATCTACAACTTTAAATGAACCTAGGGAAGAAGGGGCATGAAAGGGACATTTTTGAATTTAAGGTCCTAGTAAGTGATTGAGACAATATTCAGAACAGATGGGAACATATAGGAAGCATTCATTATTAAATAACTGAAATGAAATGAAATAATTGTCATTAATGAATTTTCAGTAATTTATTTTCGCATCTTCGAAAAAATTGTATTTTGTCCGTTTCGTAAATGGACTGTATTGAAAGGAAAACAGTAATTTATGAAAGGGATAGTACCAAATTTCGAGGAAATATGTGAATAACAACTATTTAGATATGATGTGGATCAAATTAAATAGTCACTAGAACTATAATCATTAAATTTACCGTATTGATTTTTCAGACTAGTAATAAACTCTTTTATGTCACATGAATGAAAATCAACAATATCAAAATGTTTTTCTGAGATAAAATGAAGTCAATAATTATTGTTAGCTTTTATTGATGCACTTATTTTTAATCATTTCACTTGTAAATAATAAGATATTAAACACTTATATGAAATTGAGGACAAATCAACAATTTTATATCACTTTTAATCTTCATTACTTTCTGAATATTGTTTTTACAAATATTACATTGGTCATCACCTCCTGTTTTATCTTTTCGGGTACGCTTTCTTAATCTTGGGGTGATTTCTTCATCTTCAAAAATATCATATGAAGACCCATCGCTACTGCTACTACTCCTTGCGATTTTTCGTGCAAATTTCTTCTTTTTCTGACTAACTTTGGCATTTTCCTCAATATCGGTTTTCTTATTTTTAACCTTCTCGTTACTTTTGGTTTCATTTGATTCTTGATCTGTTAAATTGCTTTTGAATATTTGTTTTACATGTTTTAAGTTTTGTTTCTCAGTCTTAGATGTTTTCTTTTTTAAGATTTCCATCATATTTCCTGAAAGCAATCTATCTTTTTCAGGAGTTTCAGTTATAATTGTGGTTTTACCTTTACGTTGCTTTCCAATAGGTTTTCGAAGCAAAGCTTTAGAAATTGGTACTAACGAGGTCTCACCTTTTAACGTGTTATTCCTAGCATGGGTTGGACGATAGAAAGTGAAAACCGATTGTCCGGCCTCGCGGCTTGAACCACTGTTCACACAGCGGTCGATTGAGTGAGTGAAGCAAACCACCCACGTCAACCCAACTGGCTACCGTCCCACTATTGGTTCGAAAGTTTGAGTTATGAGATCATCGCCCACTTATCCAACAAAAACCATAATTGAAAGGCATGTATATGTTCTTTCTGAATTAATGTTTTTCATTGGATACAAATGACATCGTCTTTCTGAAATCGATTTAATCTTGCATGCGTGCCTTTTATTGAGGTTAACTTCTGTTTAGAGGACGTTTTCAGGCTGATAAATCAAACGTATCAAACCTCATACACCATCCCTAAAAAGGATAATGCGGCGAATATCAATTAGCAAAAACATTTGTGGAAGTAGAGAACACTAATTTAGGACTTCAATTTAACATATTCACAAATGTTTTTTTAAATACTGTCGAGATGATTTCTTATAGTGGGTCAATAAAACAAATTCACGATATATAGTAAGCTTGTATAATCGCAATTCGTTAGTTATTACTGTCTTGAATCCTCGGTAATCTTGTAATTCTCCTGAACATATTCAAACAGCTTATTGCGAATTTTCATTAAATTTTCATCAACGTTTTGCTAGTCTCTTTTCATTAGTTTCCATGAGCTGCAGCAATAAACTCGCATTTATCTTCCCGGATTTCCATGTAATTCTTGGAAATTGAAAAATATTGGTGCACGAAGTATTAGAAAATGTTCCAGGAAAATTATTTTAGATTTTCAGACGAATAGCGCCAAAGAGACATACGCAACCTAGAGTAGATGAAGAAGTTTCCAGAAAATTTTGAAAACCGATTTATAGGCTTGATTGTTGAGGTTTTCTAACTCTATAATGATAATGTAGGTTCTCATTTTCCTCAAAAAATTGTTATATGAAAAAACTATAAATCGATGAATAACAATTATGGTAAGCCTCGAAAATTAGGTCTTAACGTACTTTATACACAATATATTAACCTCTGTTACTGAGGACATCGTTTCAAATTGACACAGAACTGATAAGCAATTGAGTTTTGATACAATTGAGACATAAAACGGTGGAAAAATATTTAACCAGATTCAATAAATTCTATCATCTGTTATTATAATTTTGAAATTCATCAACAGTAATTATAGTTCTTCAATTTCCTACTTTGTATCAATGGCGAAGTACATTTGAATGCATTTTCAGAGATGGAATCAATCAAGTCAGTTTCGCTTATAACCGTAGTTACTTTTTCGAAGATTACTTGTTAATATGAATCTGATGTTTCATAAGTCTTCAAATCTGTCTTTCACTTTTGAAGATACGTTTTCGCTCCATTTTTCGTACTTACGGCTTCTCCAATATTTCATTCGAGAAGGGTCCATTAGGTAATAGGATCAATTTTTCTTCAGGAAGCAATTGTTTTCTTGCTATTCGTTCATTCCATGTAGTGTTGTTGCCTCGGAAATAATAATATTTTAACGTTTTTTATTTCTATCATGTATCTTATATGTCTGAGTATTTCAAAATAGTTATATTTTGATCACGAACAAACTTCTTTTCGAGTCCTGAAAAAGAATTCAAATAAATTCTAAATGTTGACAAGAAAACAACTGTTTTTTTTTAATTGATCCTGTTTCCCGACCAACCCTTTTTGAAAAAATTATTGGATCAGTAAACCACTTAATTGATTCACATATCAATTAAGTGCATTGTTTGGAACCTTTGGTGTTGTAATGAATATTACTGGAGTTTTTTCCAACACCAAACCGTTATTGTAACACCTCGACACGTGTTTCGATCACCAAGTGATCATCTTCAAGAGGAGGATCAGTTTTGTGTTGGGGAAAAACTCCAGTAATGTTCAGTTAATTGATTATTTATAATTCAATTTAGGTGGATTTATCTTCGCTCTAAAAGGTGACAAGCCCAGATTTGAAGACGTTAAACACTTTTGAATATTGAATCAAACTCACTTCCTGAGAACTACACAAAAGTCACTGAACACTCGTCGTTGCCATTTAGGCTATTCTACTACTTCACATTGGTAACGTTTACGACATTGATGGTTGCATATGTTTCGATGCGTAGTTTGATAGAAACATGAAAAGCAACTTGAGAATGGTACAAAAACTCGAGACAACCTTGACATTGTAACATTTCTTGAATGTTTGATGGTCACTGGAGTATCTGAATTTATGAACGCCAAACAAGAATGAATTCCCCTCCCCATATTTGCCCTAAGTACAAGTCACAGTACAGGACTAAAACTCGCTTTTTTCTCATACATTTTCAATAAATATCAAATAACCCCGAAAAAGCTAAGCTTGATGAAATACATGATACCCTTTCAATGTAATTTTTATATATTATTATGACGCTGTTCAACATACTCAAAATTTCCATCATATCTCAAACGTTCTTTTGGAAATTCAACTATGACTAAGGTCATTTTACGTTCAGACAACACTGAAAATTAGGTATTCAGAAGAAAAACTGTTTGCAGCGAAGCCTTCAATTGATAAATATTTCCGCCACTTGTTCCGAATAAACTCAACGGACCATTGGAACATACTTACCTTTATGATGAAAAAAATGCTTCAATCTCACCTTGATGTTCTTAAAAAATGAAAAACGAGAAAGCAATCTTCGTCTCAAAGCGATTTGCTCGGATTTCAAATAAGCTTGAGCGTATAGAAAAAGCTGTTGACTTATCATCCACAACAGCTGAGATGGGATTTGCATAAGCAAAGCGACGAGTTGCGGGCAAGTGTAAAATAGGATTTTCTTTCGTTTGATTTCGAACGAAATTATCTTGTTTATCACCAGGAAACAAAATAAATGAATATGCTGCTAGGGTAATTCCTTGCTTTCACTAGCAATATTGATTTCCTACCTTATTGACATTGAAATAAGTGGTTGAAGAAAATTGGTTTCTCGAATCATCTGAAAAAACATTTCTTTCAGACCAGTCTCAACTCCCTACACTGTAGGTAAATGGACAGACGCATATCAGAAAACAACTACTCTCCTGGCTAATACCACCAAGGGTGTTGGATTATATCCGACCGGTGTCAGTGCAGGATTCTTCACTGAAGTTGATCTTGCATATGCTGTTGGCTATACAATTGCCGCAATATATTTTCAATTACTGGAACACACTTGCAGACCGGTTTCGGGCTGTTTGGCCACTTGTCCGTGCAAGGTAGTGTCTATCATCAACATAAAGTCAATGATTTTCAATAACTGAAAATCGAATTCCTTCAGAGTATCATTTCTCGAATTTATAGTCAATCTTCAAGTATGCCCACTGGCTATATGTGGAAAAATTGGTTTTTGTTCGTGATATGCCTATAAAAATTTATTTGAGCACTTGGTATTAATTTTTTTGGTTTGATGCTTTTCCATGAGTGTGTTCCGATCTCCATGAAATCACCCCCATATCTCAGATATTGAAACAATGATGCCTACCAAATTTGAAGAGCAAACTTTCCCTTCTAAATGCAACACGTCATACACATGATTGAACTCATGTCCATCTGCTGATAAATGGTTTGTGATTGTGCAACTGGTCTTTCTTTTCAAGACAACACTTCTATGGTTTTTGATTATTTGGTGTAAAGTTCTCCCTCTTTGGCCAATATAAAGTTTTGGGCAAGGGCCACAAGTCAACTCATATACTCCTGATCTATCTGACACTGAAGTTTTGTCTTTATTATTTTCAATTGAATAGAATTGGCTGATACTTGATGAAAATCGATATTAAAACTAATTAATACAGTTCATTGTATGATTTTCACTATAAAGGGTTTTACAAAAACTGAAATATTTGTTTGTAGATTTTCTGCACGACACAGGTGTAAATATTGAAACCAACCACAATTTAGGCATGCACATTGAGAATAACAAAGATGAAAGTTCAGTTCCAGAAAAATTGGAAATGTATAAATTATGATGTGGGTAAAGTCCAATGTTTTATGTGGGTCAAACTAGAAGAACGTTCAAAGCCCGCGTTAAAGAACACAGAATGGAAAAATAAATTATACGTATGCCACTCATTTAATCACAGAGGGACATAAGTTCAACCATGATTTCAAGCCCCTCCACTTCCAGAAGGAAGGTTTGAAACTTAACCTGTTGAAGAAAAACAAATTCAATATCTTATGAACGATCAAACTGAACTGAATAATTCGCCATTATTGACAACTCATTTCCAGGTAAAAGAAGTTAAGTATATGTACGGTACTTTCGACAAATTTAATTTATTCATATGGTTAATGAATTCATACCTGCCCTTTTCAGGTAGATTCATTCATTAGGAAGTAGGCAAACTAGTAGGTAATATGTTAGAGCATAAAATAATTGTAATTTAGAAGTAACTTTTAGTTTACGTTTGTGAAAGCGAAACACGTGTTGCGGTTTTTGTAAAACCCTTTATAGTGAAAATCGTACAATAAACTGTATTATTTATTTTCATTATTTTCAATGAATTTACTTAAACTATTATCCGTTCTGTAAGCCAAGTCCAAGCAGTCGTTTTTCAAAAAACGAGCGATATTATTGGTGGGTTCACGTCCCATCTCTGTTTTAAATCTGTTTTTTCGTTAATCAGCGAACGTTATGGTTTTTTTGATTTGGATGGACCTGGTCCGTGGCTAGTTCTTGTAGCTTTTGGCATAGATGGAATTGATAATATCTACCTCATAAACGTTGTTATATTTTGTTCGATGGAACTCAGTTCTCTCTGGAAATTACTTTTCGACAGTATTTATTAGTATGTGAAGCATATCATGGAATGCAGCTATTTTATGCTGGTGAGGTTGTGTGGAGGAATTATGTATAACGATGTCTATATAAGATGGTTTGCGGAGAATTGCAAAATCATGTTCATTCAAAATTTTTGTAATAGTCTATAATCAAGTGATTTATTGAATCATTTACGTCTCTTTCACTGGTGAATTTTATTGAGTGGCGAATGGAATTGCTATATTCGACAAAGTTACCTAATTGCTTTGCTGTACCAGTTAAACCGACTGGGATATCATCTACGTATCTGTACCATTGCAAGAAAATGATAGTTAACTGATTATTATGGATGTCATTCTCTGTTATCCATGGATATTTCAGCCAGCAAAGCACTCAGCAAGTTACCCATTATTAGTCCTTCGCTGCACAAAAATCTCACAATGAAGTGTTTTTTGAATACCTTATGGATTTTCATCAAGAATTTCGGATGGATAGACTGTATTTTTCGTTAAAAGATTACCACAACAACTTTTAGGGTATTTATAAACATTTTTATTTTTTATTAATTTACTGATAATAAATAATATTTGGGAGTAAATTAATACATTTTGGACATGCTCACAAGTTAGTGGTGATATTTATGTTGTTACCCATGGAAGTCTCTATAGAAGTTTGTTAGTATTTCAAATGAAAAATTGAACTATTATACATTTTTCGAAATAAACCCCCTTTAAAACATCAGCAGCTCTCCCTCACCCTATAATATTGCAACCTGAAATGAAGTGAACAAAAGGATGGTACCAATGTATTGAATGCGGAATATACTTTATTCAATGTTTCATAAATAAATCCAAGTTTAAATGTTCATATCATTACTATTATTATTCTATCTTTACTGGATCAAGTTTTTCTGATAGCCACAAACGTCGAAGAATAATTGCAAATTACAAGGTGAACCTTATCAAATTGTTTCTGAAAAATATTCAATCTCGGTGTAAATATGTCAGCAAAAGATAAGGAAAACACCCGTATTCACCCCGACAGTAGGCCATTTGCATTTTGTCTGGACTCATTAAACGAGATAAGGTTGGAGCAGCAAATTCGAGAGGAAAACGAAAAGGGAAATTTACAGTATGAATATGTTGCAGCACACCAATATCAGAATTTATGTACGAACAAAATGGTTAATGACTAACATTCCCAAAATAAAGTTAATGCATTCGAACATTTCAGGTTTTTTATTGAAGAATCTCTTGAGGAAGCAGAAAAATTGGACACGTACATTTGGTAAAAAAAAGGAGTGTGTGTACGCACTTAAGGAGTTATACTTCCTTTTTTTTTAATTATTTCTCGCTGTGATTTTTTGATAATTCGTTTGGGTTTATTGATGTATTCCAAATATTTACTGAAATTTATTTTGATACTACCGTCATGTTGTAGTGTGTGTGGAACAACCTGACGACAAATTTCACTATTTGAAATTTAAAGATTACTTTTATGAAGAATTATTTAATTTAATTTATTATTCGGAATACCGGTCAATTGGGGTGACATTGCCCAATTTTAAAATTTAAGTTAATAATTTTCACATAACCCATTTTTCGATATCCTAGATAAAATTTGTACCTTTGGAAAATGGTTTATAGATGTGATTTATGTAGTTATTTTTTTTAATATTATTTCCCTTCTTAAATAAAAAATCAAATATGAGTGGGCAAAGTCACCTCGTGAAGTGGGGTCACTATGCCCAACATATGTTTTCTTTGCATAAAAAAGCTATAAATAAAAGATGGGCAAAGCCACCTCCTCAGAGTGTTACAAGAGCCACAGTAAAGACAAAAATTGCTCAAAAAATCGAAAATAACTAGTACAGTTGCCATGACTGTCAACAGAAATTTTATGAACGACATAAAAGTTAAAAAAAAATTGTGGACAAAATAAGTCGTATTTTTTGGTGATTTCAATGCTCTCTCTATATGAAGTAAAAAAAACTAAAATTACAATGTAACCCTTTTAATGAAAGGTGGGCAAAGTGACCCCCATTTTCGTGCAAAACGTGGGGTGACATTGCCTACTCGAATATCAATCAAGAGGTTGGGTGCAGGAACGAAATTGCAAGTGGATTAAATTCTTCATTACATTTACTAATAATAATAATATGTGATGAAACTCGCCTTGTTTTCGTAGCAGCTGTGTATATGTTATTTTGAGGAGATCAAATGTTCATAGATAACACACATTACAAATAAAACAGTTAATTGGTGATAGCACTTATCTGGAACGACCTAAAAACTATAGAATATCTCGATGTCATTGAGTAGGTATGTTTCATTGCCTGCAGCGCCTCTAACGACCTTTCAGCTATTTACTATGGAGGCGCGAAACTGTTTTTTCAAAACTAGGCAAAGATACCCCAGAGGACAAAGTCATCCCAATTGACGTTAATTTGATTTTTCCGGACATTAGTAATTATTATTTTCATTTATTGATATTTTTATTAATTCATTTGTACGCTTATTACATATTGAATAATAATGTGAAAATTCATTTTAGTTTATGATGTGAATAAATAATATACACCGTTAACTAACATCAAATTCTACAAACATACTTTAAGTTATAGGTTAAAACCACTTTTATCACTTATAAATCAGAGTAAATTAGCTTGAATCAATAAATTGTTGATTAATATTAGTCACCACAATATATTATTGAAAAATGTATGTTTATGTAGATGTTTGTGGGTTCAAAATCACTTGAAAAAATATCGTAAATACAGTTGCCAGTTCTCACGCAAACATACGTAGGTTGTCTTTACTTTTACTCTGTTGGTGACTTTTTTGAAAAACTGAAATGTTGACTAGCTAACTTCAAGAACTTCCTCTCTGATCGCGAGGACGTTTGTGCCGATAACGACCGTCCTCAAAGATTGCACGTGGATGTCGTGATCGGAGTGGAGTCCAAAAGTGAGGGGTTTTCTAGAAAATAAAGTAAAGTTCCAAGAAAATGTTGGCGTGAAAGACATTTTGAGAGGACTTGCGGCCCCCTACACCAGTAACCGGGCTGGATGTCGACGGATTCGACGAGGTCTCAGTGCGATTGAAGATGTGTTATTTGTGGACTGGCGGTCCCTAGTAAAAAAATGAAGAGATTTTATGAAAGAGAACGTGAATGACAAAACTCAGGGTGGCAGCATTGCCTCGACCAAGACAGCGGCTCCCCCGGACGAAGCTTTGGTTCATTATGGACAGGAAGAGCCTGGCCAAATGCGCTTGACTGGGAAGCAACAGCTGTATGAATTAAAGAAGAAGAAGCTAACTTCAGGGTATCGGTTTTTTGTGACGGTGTGCGCGCGCACCGTAAAAATTTCCTTCAAGAAAATTATCACTGATATGATAATCTATTTCTTAGTTGATAACACCATAAAAGGATCTGGTGAGCGACCATATCTTGCCATTTTCATGACAAAAAGGTCATATATATTTTTTTCCAATTGAAAAACAGATTTTTTCGATTCCCCTTTATAGAATTCAAAGTACAAAGAGTCGAGGGAGGCTTGGGAGCTCATTTCATTTTCGAGTTATCACCAAAAAAACTTCATTATTTTTTATATTCTTTGTCTCCAACAAATTCTTCGATGAAGAAACTAATTTAAGGAAAAAGAGAAAGAGATATCACCTAATATCATCTCTTACAAACTTAACTGAAACCTAAATTTGTAAACTGTTCAAGTTTTGCCATATTCATTTTTTTTATGCTGCGAGAGCATCCAGAAGTCTGGTGTTGAAGCGGCCTCAACATTTCATACCGAATTTCTGCTGTCAGAAATTCAATATGAAAAATGTGAACTTTGAAACGAGTTTCAGTGGCTCACTTAGTCTTACCAATATATTTTACGTGGCAGTCGTCATAGCTCACTTCATAATTTCCATATTTTTGAGTTTCTGTCATCTTGCTTTCATTGGCTGCCCGATACTTACTGGAATTATTTGGCAATTTTGAGAGTTGAGTCAATTTTTGACAATGCTAAAATGACAATTTTACAATGAAAAGTAATGAATTTGCTTACACTTTAATTTATTCTATGAGAATGAGAAAACGAATTCAACATTTACAAATCATCTTTTAGTAAAGGAACATGAGTTCAATCACAATTATGATGAGAAGAGATCAATAGATCCAAGACTATGTAAATTCTGGTCAATAACTAAACATACTATTTGTTCAATTTATTTTCTTAAATTTTTGAAAAATCTTTTGCGGTGTCAATAATCGTTTTGTGAAAGTTTCTCTATAAATTGTTCTAAAATACGTTCTTTATGGTATTTCATCAAGTATCGACTATTTCCTTTAGATAAATTACAGTCAAAATGGATTGTGAGCCTGACTTCAGACTTTTGGATAATTGGTCACATTACTTTACCAGTTCCGTGAATTTTCATTTATATTTCTTCAAGAGCTGGTACCAAAATTCTAAGAGAAAGGGAGTTTCATTATCAACAAGCTGGTGGATCTTTCGATACTGAAACAAATACTTTCGAAAAAAATTTAAAATTCTATTTCTGAATATTATACAATTATTTTTTTTCAATCAACAAATAGTATATTAAAGAAGAAAGTAATACAAATCAATAAAAAATGAAACAACAAAAATTAATTGGCGCTCCGGGGCGACTTCATTGATTCCAGTGGCGCATTTGCTTTTTCAGCTGGAAGAAAACTCGGAAAAACCTGCAGTACCACATCATCTGAAGATCTTGATCTGCCAATGTCCACTCTTTCATAAAACAAAATGTAGGGTATCTCTAGAGGCTCCAATAAATTCAAGACATCGCCAGAATACTTAGTGACACGACTATCGTCAAACTTAAACCAGTCCGTTTCGTCTTTGACCAATGCGTAATAATGACCAGATTCAACGCCAGAACCACAGGAACAATGGATACATGAAGATTATAATAGTGATCTGCTAGATTGAAGTGTTCATCTGTTTCAAACCTTCGTAAGAGTTTGGTGCTTCCGTCAGAGGTTGAGTCATTTTTAAAGATCATCAGTGTTAATATTAGGTTGACTGGAGCCTCAGCTATACTTATTTTTTTTATAATAGTCAGTTAGTTTGGCGCATGTTTGGCAATACAGTTGATCATCACCCGTTAAAAGTTACATTTTCAGATGGTTCAACAAGATTTGCACGGACTGGTTATCAGTAATATTAGGAAACGCTAGTTGAAGTTTCAGAAAACCACATACGTTTTTGCTACCTCTTGAACATTTACCAGAAAGTAAACAAGTGAAGATTTTTCCAGCAAAAGATCTACAAAGACAAGACAAGATAGACTGTACGAAATCATTCAATCCAGAGCGGTCAGGAGTATTGATTCTGCTATTTTTTTGCTCACGAAAAGTATTCAAGAAGAACCCCAAGAATTCGAAGCAATCCTCTTGTTGTCCTAACGAGTATCTAGTGGACTTCAAAGACTCCAGGAAATCAATTGGTGGGAAAGATGATACATTCTTACGAAACTGCAACTGCATGAACAATTGTTTGAGTTTGGTGAATAAGTAGGAAACATTCTCGTTCTCGTTCATCGTTAACACCTTGTTCTTGAAATTTTTCGTCAAGAACAACACTTGTGAAATGTTAACCATGTAGCAAGTGTTTCCTAAATTATCTAATCCAATTTTCTTCTCAAGATATTTAGGACAACTGTCTACTGATTCGTAAGGAAGAACATGTTTCACAGAATCTGTATGAGAACCATTTCTCAAGATGCAATCGATCCTTCCAAGTGATGAGAAGGGTTTCGTAGAGGGATCTTTCTTGCTCTCCCACTGAAAGGTAACCAGAACCACGAGGACTGCAGCTCATATTTGGGGAGCCGGAATGACCTAGGTCCATTGACCGCACTGAAAAAGAAGAAGGTGGATCATTCACTTGCGAGTTAACTTCGATAGGAGACTGATGAATATACACATATTTCGGCTTGTTTCGAAGAGATTTTAGTTCCATACTGAATTGAAGGTAATGCATGATCTCATCAAAATCATGTGAAGGAGGAATGGTTCCAAAGGCCGAAGAAGCATTACCTCGTTGAATAGCAATACTGATTCTTTCTATCAAAAAAAGTAGTAGAACGGTAATCTTTCGTTGCTTGGCATATTCTTTTCCCGAGTTCTTAAACGAATAACAGAGACTCCGGGCCCTAAACACCAAAAGTTGAGATATTGGTATGTTTTTCGTTTTAATTTTTTGCCAGACAATGCTGTAGTTCCTGCAGAGTTCGAATTTTCAGCTAGATGGGAAGTCGCGACCGTGTCATTGCAAGTGAAGTCCCTCATACGTGGAATATTACAAAAATTTGCGAATGCATTTAAGATATTCAAATAGATATATTCATAACTATTATAGGGATCATTTTATAAAAAATATTCCATTCAATATAAACATATTACGTCACTTCACTACTATAGTTTTGTATTTGTTTTGTTGAGAATATTCAATCTTTTCAAATTTCTTTGAACTTCCCTCATGCCCACCCACAATCACTATAAATATCACTCGAAAGCAAGTCTATGAAAATCTTGATTCACATTACATATAGTTGAGTCTGAGGAGTTGAATTTTTGTTTCAGATGAAAATTACTTACCAGGGGAGGACGACTACCAGGAAAATGCTATTGACCGTCTACTTCAGTCAGCTCAGAAGTAAGTGCACTGGTTTTATTTTCATTTAATGGGGTCTGAGTTAACGCTTCTTTGTTCCCTTGAAAGGGCTGTGATGGGTAATTTAGAATTCAATTTGCGACTGAATAAGCAGGATGAAACGACAAATAATTACTTTATGAATGTTGGATAGTAGTGCAGATTGATGCACCATTAGACCCTATTGAGTGATATGAGTTTTGGTGTAAGCATATTTTTGTTGGTTCTCCTTTTATGAGAGGAGCTTTTTCTGTTGAATTTCATACTGCACATTATCTATGTCTATAATAGGGGAAAAAGACAAATTCTTGCTTCCGATCAATATGGCATATTCTGGCATATATAAACAATAAAAAAAATTGTTCATATTATTTTCAACCTGTTAACTCATGACCGGCGTTCTCAACTCCTTACAGATTTTATAAATTCGTTCGATCTTTATCAGCTTATAGAGAAGCCTACCCGAATAACTGCTCACTCTCAATCCCTTATTGACATCGTCCTTGTCTCTGATAAGGAAAGAATATTAGATGTGGATGTATATGATATCCAGGGAATTGCAGACCATATGTCAGTGATGTGTAAAATTAATGCTTCTGTTTCTTCTAGAAGAGTTAAAATGGTTTCTTTTCGCGATTAGCGTAACTTCGAATTCGATCTATTCCGTTTAGACGTCCTGAATATTCAGTGGGATCTCATCTATCAATTCAATAACGTGGATTGTATGGTCTCCTTCCTGAAAGACAACATTATTAATCTTTTCGAAAAACACGCCCCATTCTCAAACGAAGAGAGTAACTAAACCCCCAGCACCTTGGATAACTTACAATATAAAAATGATGATTGCACTCAAAAACCGAGCTCTGAGTAAATACAAGATATCTTCATCTATCGCCGATTGGAATAGCAATAAGGACCTCAGAAATTATACATGTAGTGCGATACGACGTGAGAAAAAAGCATATCTGGACTTTGTTATAAGAAATAAAAATTCCAAAGCAATTTGGAATACCTTAAGAACGCTTGTTATCCTGAGGAACAACAAAAAATCAGATATCCCTGATGAATTAAAATACGTCAATCTGATTAACCAGTACTTCAATTCCATACCTCAACCTAAGAGATCTGCTCACCAATTGTCCTTATTAGATCGATATGTTAATTTGAAAGAAACTGAAAACTCCTTTCACTTCACCTCAGTCACCTGTGAGATTGTGCGAAGTTCCCTGAGACGCATCGAGAGCAACGCTTTGGGTTCTGACGGGATATCCCTCAAAATGATCAATCTCATAGACTCTTCTTTGATAAATCACTTTACCTTTCTCATAAACTTTATCATTACCAGTTGCCAATTTTCAAAATGTTGGAAGGATGGATTGGTTATCCCTCTGGCTAAGTGTAACTCATCTACTGTCCTTTCTGACCTAAGACCAATTACAATTCTACCGTATCTCTCTAAAGTAGTAGAATCGATTCTGAAAAATCAGATTAATGAGTACGTCAATGAAAATCATATTATAACATCTGTACAATCAGGATTCAGACCTCAGCATAGTACCACCACGGCTCTTCTGTCAATTACTGACGATATTTTTCAAGCCGCAGATGAACAAAATTTGACCTGTTTAATACTTCTAGATTACAGCAAGGCATTTGACACTCTAGATCATGAGATATTGTGTGACAAACTTGTCCGCTTCGGTTTTTCTCGGATAGCAGTGGACGAGATAAAAAATTTAGGATTGTGATTTGATCTGGATCTTCGCTTTACTAAACATGTCAGCTATCTGAACCAATCTTCTTATAAGGTTCTCAGACAGCTTTTTCCTAATCGTGATTTGCTCAACACAAACTTGAAACTATGACTATGCGAGTCTCTGATTATGTCAAAAATTTCCTATTGCGACAGTATTTATGGACCTGCTTTGAAACAATCGGATGCTCTCCGACTACAGCGTATTCAGAATAGCTGTCTACGTTTCTCGTTTGGTATTCGGAAATATGACCATATATCTCCAGCAATGCAAAAATCAGGATGGTTAAATGTTGAGAAACTTAGAACTCTACACCTTCTTACCAACACACATAAAGTTTTGATTACTCGACAACCTGATTACTTACTGAAGAAGCTTAAAACATTATCTACGATTAACAGCTTTACTACAAGGAACAGTTCAGTTCTAGTCATCCCCAAACACAAATCTTCCATCTTCATCCGCTGCTTCTCGTATAATGCACCCAAATATTATAATAAACTACCCTACGAATTTCGATCATACACCATCGTAAACTTTAAAAAAAGACTGATGACTTATTTATCTCATTAGCCTCTTGTCCGTTCCCGACCTTGGCATTTCTAAAATGAATTTTCTAAAGTAAAGCAATTAATAAAATTTTTCGATATTGTTAACTCGACTTGTGTTCATATTATTTATCTATAGTTTCTCCCAGGTTGAGTTGAAAAACAGCCTTGGCTGATACTCCGCCTATTCACCATATACTGGAAGTTTTTTTTTCTTTGTTTTTGTTATTGTTCCTGTATTCTGTTTCATTTTGTTTTTGTCTATTCCATTTGTATTTTTATGGTGAATAAAGACGTATTATTATTATTATTATTATTATTAAATCTGGCATCCATGAAATAATCATAAAATCAGTATAACCATAGGTCTCATCAGTGGTGCTACACTGAACCACAAATGCATTGCTGATCTCAATTCTCTTTTGAGGACAAGCCTGAGAGAGCTAGAGCGATGAAATCTACCCTTATGAAGACGCCATCTATGGGATTGACAGAGAACTCAAGTCGCGAATATAAAAGACAAACTAAGCTTCCCAAGTAGGTCAGTTGCAGAGCCAAGCTTCGATATCGACTGCAGACGAGATTTGTCTGTCACTGCAACTTTCACTGCAAGCCTACTTGCTGAGAAAACCAGAGCTGAAATACAATGACTTCATGATCCAATATCAGATAGCCCTGGTATTTATGGTGCTAGGCTGAACTACAAATGCATTGCTGGACTCTATGATTCATTTGAATACAAATTATCTAGTAATGAGCAGTTATTGGTGGGTTTATACCACGATATTATCAAAAACTATGTTGGGTACACCATCTTTATCGAGAATTTGTTCACGATCACTCTCGTGAGAAAGCGTGAATCGAAAGTAATATTTGAGGCTTATATTTTATATGTCACGTCATGTAGTTGGAATACCATTAATTAGTCATGTAAAATATGTATTATCAACGTATTTGAAAAATCAATGTCAATTTTTTAGAAAAACATATTTCTTTGAATTATCTACTTTGAGCAATTCCAAAAATGTCATACAATGTTTTTCCTGGTATATGTATTCATGAATGAAATAAAGAGAAATATCTGCAAGCATCGGTTTTCCAAAAAGAAAAAGAATACACTTTCAAGTATCTGGGAGAAAACAGTTATCCACTACTCGCTGTTATATTCTATAGGCATATCTGTAAGGTTTCCTACAAGATAACATATCTATTGGTTCTTGTTGTGGAGCAGCACGGTCACAATCATTTTATTGGATCACCTAATGACTGGTTCCAGAGTGTTTTGGCATAAGACAAGGCAGATTAGACAAAAAACACAACCATATGGTGGAGTAAATTATTCATTAGCGACCAGGAAACTATCGTTTTTGTGTCCCAAATAGTGAAAAAATAACAAAAAGAAAGAAGCATCATATTGAAATCGAAATTCTGTGTAATTATTCTAAAAGTCAAAGGAAACATCAGATTGTCCAAGTTTCAACACTGTCTTTGTTCATTCTCCCAACCCGATTTGAAAATTGTGATAGTCACTTAATTTGATGAATCATAACTGCCGTTTTCGCAGGAAGTAAGGCAATATCTGTTATGTTATTAGATTAGAATAGAGTTGTTTTTTGACAATCATTTGCAATAAACTTTCAAGTTGTGAGATTTCTTGATATTTATTGAATATATATTTTTCTCGAACTTGTTAAGTAAGTAACTGACATACAAAATCTTGCAGAAATTGAAATTCAACCGAAAAGCCATGCCTATTTTGTAACTTTCGACAGACTTCAAGAAAATGTATTCACATTCTAGGCATTTCGAACTCTGATACAGTATATTTTTTTCATTCACCCTCTCAAAGACAGACTACTGTCCATCATGCATAAAAATTTGTCGTCCACTTCTTAGAAGGAAAATTATTGCCAATGGAGTGGAAATAAATGAATGTCATTTTCTTGAGGTCTGTGCTTTTAGAGAAACGAAGAGCATTTTCATTTCCGTTATACGCTTCTTTGTTTTATGTGTTTAGTTAGTTGCTTGTGGAAAAATAGAACATGCATACGTCCTAGGAACATTAGATATCGCTCTATAACCACTATGTCAAAGTAACCTAATTGTTACTCCACTAATCATCGAGATGAAACGGAAATCTGAATGAAAGTGATTAGAAGTGTGCTTATGAAAAAGTACAGTTGTTTCATCAAATCAAAAAAAAATGTTATAGTGTAGCTCATTCGACGGTTATAAACAAAGAAAAAGTACAAATTGAAGTGTAAGAGAAGAAGCATTTTCCATTCATTTTATATGAAACTTTCACCGCTAGGTTTATATCTATTTCAATTATTGTTTGCTCTCGCCAGAACTAGTGAAAAATATTTTCAATGCAGGTTTCTCCAATTGAAGTGGTATCACTAGCAGAAATAGGCAATGAATTTATCAAATCACGATAAAATTGGTAATAAAATCCAGATACAGAAGGAATCAATAGTAACTTCACAAAAAACATGAAAGTAAATGAAGTTCAATAAAAAGTCCCTTCAGTTACACCACTACTAAGGCTTAAATAGGAATTAGTTAAACAACTCATTACATTGTTAGATTTATTCCTTTATACATTCCTTCTCAAATTAAATTTTCTCTTAAATGTTGGTATTATTTTTGAATATGAAATGGGGCTACTGTATATGTTCAAGACATTTGAGTCCAAATCATCTCTTTGATATTATTGCAGTTGCATTGAATCATCACATGAGAAAATATATTTCTCATGAAGATGCATGAATACAGCTGAAAAAAATTCAAGAAGTTGTGTAAGTAAATAAAATGTGTAGGTAAAAAAAATGTGAAAGTGATATTTATCAAAGTTATATCGACTTCAAAAATCCGAGACTGTCAAATATTCAGTATAGCCACCTTTCTGTGGCTAACCCGCCTCACTTTGAACACGTCTATATTTTTCAACATGCCTCGAGTTAAACTTTTTTGGACAGTCAGAAATCCCTGAAGTAAACTTGAAGTAATCTTGGGTAAACATATGTGGATTCATACCTTCCTTCAGCTTTTTTCGACAAATCTGGTAAATCACCTGCTAATCCTTTTTAGTTATAGGTTGAACAAGAATAGTCTTCCAACAAAGAGAAAAATCCCGTTTTCTTTGTGTCAGAATCAAAAGATATCTTCGTGTTTGTGTTTAACTACTTCAGCAATCGTTTTATTCAACAATGTGAAAATACAATATCAGGCATTGTCTACTACTGTTCAGCCAGGATAATAGTTGCTTTGTTAATGAGATCTTCAAAACTCTCTATCTTATTATTAATCGGCTTAGTTCTTGTTCCTGAAGCTGAAATGAAATTTTATCGTGACATTCAACGGAAACTCTGTTTGTCAGAAACACCAATGTTGATATCCCAATAAAATTAAATAAGTGTTCGTTCATTTATATGATGATGTTATTTTGCTCAGTCGGTCGAACTTCCATGAATTCCCACTTAACAAAATTATTCAGGTTTCGTCGCGCAGAATGCCGTTTTCATGCGAATCAAGTATTGTGGAGACGGGAACCGACAGTAGAACATTAGAATTCCTGGGGATTGGCGGTGACCATGATTAGTATTGAATCAACACTGTCTTGTTTCCTGAGCGGTAAGAGGTGGTTTTATATCTCCGAATGGTATTTCAGTTCCGGAGTTGCTGTTGGGCTGTTTGTTACTGATGAACTGATGATTGAAAGTGATTCTTAAGAAGAACGGATTCCATTAAACAAACGACTGTCAATAACTATTACAAGGAATCATTGACTAATTTTTTTCTGAAAAACTACGAAAACAAAAATTGGTTGAAAACAGAGCCGTAACACAACGCATTTGTGATTCAACACCCGACATCGCTGTTTCGACCCGTCGTAGGTTTCATCAGTAGTGTTGCATTTTAAGGACAGTTGAATCCAGCAATGCATTCGTGGTCGAAAAAACAACACTGTCTGGTGTTTACTCATGAATGTGTTGTGTTTGGTGTCTGGTCATCAACTAGTTGCCTTGCAGTGCTGCAGTAAAAACAGAAGACGAGTCTTGTCGGTGGTCAGTGTCGTTGCTCGTCTCTGTAACTAAACGCCTTGTGGAGGCTCGTTCATTGTTGATATTCGTGGGTTGAATTCTTGTCAATCTCATAGAAGGTGTCTTCGTAAGGAGAGATATCATCGCCCTTAGTTATCAAAAATTCTTTCAATGAAAAGTTTTGACCATCTTTTAATCTGAATTAGGTATTCTGCACCAAATTGTTGAATCTTGGAATACAGAAGATCATTGTAACTTCACAACTAGTCAAATGAGAGATCACACCTATTAAAATTCGCTTTCGCTTCATATATAAAATTGGTTTTCGAAACAAAGAATGTATATAACAACTTAATCATCAAAACATACTACTCTCAGAATACGATTGAAATCAACCCGAAAGGTTCCGTTGTAGCTCAGAACTATTCAAATTCGTCCAAATAAATCCCGATCTGAAACGAAACCGATTGCTTAACACGGTGAGGTCAGGTCAGATGGCAGAGACAAACCATTCTACAAGGCATATTGGGCTACACTAAATTGTTTTTGTCTCCGAAAACGGATATGTGCGATATGTTCTTTCAAACGAGTTTCAATGGCTTGCTTAGTCTGACCGATACATTGATGGAAAGTCAGGGGTATATGAAATGAGTTGTGGAAACTGTGATAAAAAATATAGGTCAAACTAAGCAAACCATCAAAAGTCGTTCCAAACTTGCCCCCTCCCAAGATGAGTAATCGTATATCCTTAATCCAGATGGTGCAGGATGCTGCCGTCTACAAGCTGTACATCTTCTTTGTAATCCCCGCATCATCCTCTTTTGAGATGAACCGTTCACCACCCTTGAGGATTGATGGAGATCCTTTTATTCCAGACACATGAACTTCAAGATCTTTCGTATGAAGCAAATGGATGTCCTTATGCCTGCGGTTTCCGGGGATGCCATAGTTGTACCCTCGAGTATTTCTGAGTGCAAAGGATAATGCAGAAAAGCAGAAGACAGAAAATAACCCTAAAATGCCCACCCAAAGTGGCCCACTTTGTTCAGACCCTAGCTTGACCGGACGTTATGGTGAAGCGAGTCTTTCAGAGTGGTATCAGTTGTTCAAGGCATCTCACCATTTTGTCGTGTACCGCAAGGCATCTAAGCAAATGTAGAATAGGTTCATGGGATGTTGCATCAAATGTCTTACGGTAATCGATCCAGGTCGAACAGGTTCTCCTTATAGCCAGCCTTCAAACATGTTATCAGTCTATACTGAACCAACAAATCTCTGTTCTTGGGGATAAGAACGGTCCACCCTTCAGGGGTGGACCATTGAAAGATGGCAGTGGCAAGATTATTCATTATTATTATCAAGCACTTTTCTCAATCACTAGAAATTTAGTACTCGTCTCGACGTTCGTTTCACCAACCAAGTTGGCGTCTTCAGATGATTTTTTTTTCCTGAAGTCGTCAACTTGGTTGGTTAAACGCGCATCGAGAAAAGTATTGTATGAATGATGATTGGGGAAAAAGTGTTTTGGATTTATTCTACGCCAGAGGTTCCACTTTTACCTTTTATTATAATCAACATTATATTATTAGGAACATTCATATATGAAAGGTCACCCACCCTACTGAATGAATGATCAAATTATGGTGTCAATACAATACGTTTGAATTAATCCTGATGAAACAACTGTGTTTTCCCGATTCCAGACAATTTTCACAATTAGAGTAAACAGTAATTTTCCCACGGAACGCAAACTTGTACACTATCCCATCACAGGCAGATTTCCGTCCGGCACAATTAGACACATGCCAGAGTAGAGTTGAAAGTTGTTGTTCCTTACCAGTCGTTCAAGCATTTCAGCAATTACAGAAAATCACTATGCGGAAGTAATCTTTAAGCATATTCAGAGTGCTAGGGTTAATTGGATGCACCATCAGTGGCGTCTTTGAGGATCTGACAACAAGAGTTTTTGTGTGAAGCATTACAAAAATTCAAAATTCTTGATACATGAGAGTTATTTACGTTTTGCAACCACTATTGCAATCTTCATCATTGAGATTAGAGAAAACGATGTGATATTTGAAAATTATTTGTTTCAAAGAAGAAATATCCTACTTGAAAAATCACACTAAAGTTACTGGAAAGGAAAATACCTCAAAATTATAGGATGTAATCTGCTAAAAAGTTATGCACAATGTGAGGATTTTCATTTTATGACAAGAGAAATGACTAGATTCCACTCAAGTGATTCGAATCAGTTTTTCATTCAAACAATGTCCCGACTGAGAGATAAAGACCATTTCGAAAAACAACCGTTTCGCAGTATCATGTTCCTCAGTTGAAATTGTAGTATTATTGATATTCCTTCAGTGTCTTGTCCCATTTATATGCTAACTCAAGGCTCATCTCCGTAAGCTAACCTGCATTCACTCTAATGAAGAGTATTACGGCTTATTAGTATCTTGCATGTTTGACCAATATAAGTATACTATCTCAGATTGACACATTATTGAGATTACTTCAGAAAAATTGGATTCATAGCTTGAATAGTTCAGGAGTGAAATGTTTGCTGTGAGGAACTGAAACATATTCAATGGGAGTAATATTTGGATTAATGGAGGGCTACTTCTCAGAAGGAGTTAGAAGGGCCAGCATAGAAAAGTCGGAATCTATGAGAAATACAAAATCGTTAAATTAGGAAAAAGTTGCCCATTTCTGACTTAATTTGTTTCTCTTTATTGAAATAAAAAGACATTCCATGACATTGACAAAAATAGACCAATGATACTGCGAAAATACTAATGATACTGCTTTCAACCTCATGGAAATAATTCCGCCAGCAGATAATTTCATGGAATTTTGAGGCATATATATGTCTTTGTCAGAAAGTAGGAGACACCATGAAAAATTTGTCACGTGCTCTGAATGTAACCACGAAGCTTTCATCTGAGATGCTTGAACGACCTAGATCAGTGTAGAGCCTTTGAGAAGTGGTTGTAAAGTGATTTCTAATTTTCATTACAGACGTTCCTCCTTAATTTACCTTTTCAGAAGAGCATGCGTCAGGAGAGGAGGAAACTGCGACCACAGACCGAATGACTGCTGCTACAACAGCTCCTGTAGGTGCAACCTATGGGGATCCAACTGCAGGTGTCAAAGGATGGGACTTTTCCAGAAATGGGGTTAAAATCTGAACGATGCCTCGGCAGATTGGGGTGACGATTGGAGAGTACGGTATCACAACCCACTTAAAGGTTATTTGATTATTTTCTTATGTTTTCTCAAAAAACAAATCGATACTGAACACTCCCATTGTTATCACTGAATTATAAGAAAAGCGTCAGGGGTGTCAAACCTGCCGCCCATTTCCTTCCTAGGTTTCCCCTAAAGGACTGATTTTTGTACTGTGCTTTTTGGGGGTAGGCTTGACGCTCACGAAGCAGACCACTGCATGATCTTGGCTGACGATATTGGCAAAATTTTTGAATTATTTTCTATCACATTGCAATTCTAACAACAGATAAAAATTAAAAAAAGAAGAAAACCCGGTAATTGATTTTTCAGTTCTAAACCCCTTTTCAGTACTTGCATTCAAGACAACGATTCCGGATTATTGAGAAATGGTTGAATTATATCACGAGGGGCATACAAAAAGTAGACAGAAATCTGCGTGATGACTAATCGAAATTTTTCGGTATTTCTTGTATGCCCAATGCCAGCTGCATACTTACTGAGGGTTTATCCAGCCACATCCTCAGTGTGTTTGCATGTCCGGCTCGAACCAGATTATTCTTATATATCATATTGTAATTATGTATCTATGTATAGATGTAACGCCATGAAGGAGGTACTGTTTCGGATAAAAGTGGATATGTACTGGATAACCTATAGAATACTAGTAGTTGAAATATGTATATTTAACGTTTCTATATGTACGTATATGTGAAGAGGGTACAACATTCACAATTCTGTCAATATTAATTATATTAATTGGCCTATTGAATGTGTTTCATTTCCAGACCATTGTGAATTCACCCTCAGATAAATTTCAATATAGATCAGAAATATTCTGAAATACAGGCAGACATTTCATGATAATGCACCATGGTAGTTTTATGAGTGAACATTATAGGGACATTAGAAATAATGTATAACGGCAATGTGACAACAAGCGTGAATATATTTCGAGAGATTAATAAAGATTCATAGCGGTGGATCATAGCGATAAAATTACTCATTTATAGTTTAATAGTCAATATCTGTTTTGACATTATTGAAAAGTGATATATATTGATCTTCGTTAAGGGTAGTTTACAAATTGAAAATAATACGAACAAAAGCTGAAAACAGTCCAAAATAATGTTGTTCTGCCCCAAGTACCTACACTCATACAAAATAAAAACAATGTTAGTACACTCATGTGTATGATTTGAAAGGGTTATATTTTTAGGAGTGATTAATTTTTTGGGAAAGAAAGTTTTTGGCTTTCTACTACTCCATCTGATACAAAAAAATGGATGAGAGAATCTTCCAAAGAAAGGAAGGATCAATCAATTTGAAAATAAGTAACTCTATACATGGATGTGTAGATCATGCAAAGAAGTAACTTTCAGACACAAACTGAAAGAAAGTCCTCCTGAAACAGCTACTTTCATATAAACATTGAATTACACGAAAGAAAAAATTCTTTCGAAACAAATACTTCTATATGAACACTGAATTATACAGAAGATACTTTTCTCTATTCAGTTTGTATATCAAACATTCGTGGAGGAATAAGAATCAGATATCATTCACATGAGTTCTACTTTGAATGAATGGTAATAAATTGTACTCACATGGAACACTGTCACCCTAACTGGTATACACGTGTTTCGCCTTAAGACACTTGCCCTAAGGCTCTTCAGTACCAAATTGGATAACATTATAGAAAATACACACACTTCATTCGTGAATTACGATTTTGAATGTCACGGAATAAGCTTGATCTGCTTATGTCATCGATGACATCGTAATGACATTCATTCACCTATTTGATTTAATCCCAGCCATGAGGAATCTTATTTGATTTGAAAGGGTTATATTTTTAGGAGTGATTGATTTTTTGGGAAAGAAAGTAGTAGAAAGCCAAAAACTTTCTTTCCCAAAAAATTAATCACTCCTAAAAATATAACCCTTTCAAATCAAATAAGATTCCTCATGGCTGGGATTAAATCAAATAGGTGAATGAATGTCATTACGATGTCATAGATGACATAAGCAGATCAAGCTTATTCCGTGACATTCAAAATCGTAATTCATGAATGAAGTGTGTGTATTTTCTATAATGATATCCAATTTGGTACTGAAGAGCCTTAGGGCAAGTGTCTTAAGGCGAAACACGTGTATACCAGTTAGGGTGACAGTGTTCCATGTGAGTACAATTTATTACCATTCATTCAAAGTAGAACTCATGTGAATGATATCTGATTCTTATTCCTCCACGAATGTTTGATATACAAACTGAATAGAGAAAAGTATCTTCTGTATAATTCAGTGTTCATATAGAAGTATTTGTTTCGAAAGAATTTTTTCTTTCGTGTAATTCAATGTTTATATGAAAGTAGCTGTTTCAGGAGGACTTTCTTTCAGTTTGTGTCTGAAAGTTACTTCTTTGCATGATCTACACATCCATGTATAGAGTTACTTATTTTCAAATTGATTAATCCTTCCTTTCTTTGGAAGATTCTCTCATCCATTTTTTTGTATCAGATGGAGTAGTAGAAAGCCAAAAACTTTCTTTCCCAAAAAACTCATGTGTATCTTTTGGAAAAAAAAATTAAGGTTCAAATCATTAAAGTGATCTCCACATTTCATTTCATGAGCTAGGATAAACCTTGCTTGAAAATAATGATTTTATTAGGTGATGAATGAAAGTGAAATTTCCATTTGATGAAAAATTCTTCTGATTTTTTCTATGTGATTCAAATCAATGTGATCCAAACATACACGACATCACAGAAAATAATCTCAAATAGCTCATCTTCATTTCGCGTGATGCTAACAAATGCTTTCGTGGATAGAGAAATGTCAATGAACAAACAGAATACTATTTGAACGCAATGGCTAATGTGCTTTTTGAATTGTACGTACCCAGATCCAAGCCGGAATTTTTAACTTACCTTCGATGTGCCCACGCACAAGGATATATCCTTTTGTGGGTTAACTGTTATATTTACCATATATTTATTCATTTATTTATTTATATATTTATTGTATTACACAATCATGTTAATGGAAATATATTATTATAATTAAAAAAATCATCTTTAAGATTGAATTACATCATAAATTTGATTTATTTTTATTTCCTAAAAAATTTCAATCTGTAGATAACTCTTTTTCAACACATTTTTCCACTGACTCAGATCTCAGTTATTGATAGAATGTATACATACTAAATAACAATAGCCCAATAGTAGAACTTTGCGAAACTGTTCGATATGTATATTCTGCTACAGGTGGCATTGGGATTTGCTGCCAAGTCATTGAAGCATTGAAAAATATGACGCTAGTTTTTATAGTATTATAGTCTGATAATTATTCGACTATACTTTCATCTTCTGAGTTAAAGTATATACCGGGTGATTGTCTACGGTGGCTCACCCCTATAATTGGAGATAGAAAAACGAAATTTGGGGGTTATATATCATAGTTCAATTTACATTTTTTGACATATTTACTTGCTTCGCCGTACTTCCGGTTTGACCAGAAATGACCCCAAATTTCGATTTTTGAATGGGACATCCTATATATTTTCACTTATTTGGATCGAGAATGACATTTCAAATCCAACAATACTTCACTTGTCAATATTTGACAAATAAAATCATGTTTATTCCAATTTTTATATTTTGATCTAGAATGCCATGGATCATGTAAATCGCTTGATTCTTGATCAAGTAACATGGGAAAACTACGACTTTGAGGCTTATGACTTCACAGTCGTTCAAAGAATTATTTCAAAGTCCCAAATATGAATTTTTCCAGTTAACTTGATTTTCTCTAATGGAAAAGATCATTTTCTTACCAATTTGATGTCACACACTTTCACTTTATTTTTTTCTATTCTTCTGAATAATTCTATTCTGAATAATTGCAAGAAAGTTGCAAATTAGTCCATTAAGGTTATACGTTTTCAAAATGGCCTCCTCCTTGATCACGGCAAAGTTCAACTTTTACAGCTGTTGTGCGCATTACATTGATTAGCTGTTCCTCAGTGATGTTCTGAAATGTCACCCTTACTTCATGCTCTAGTTCTTCACGAGTAGCTGATGTTGTATTATAAACCTAATTTTTAATTTTTCCCCAGAGGAAAAATCTAGCGGAGTAAGATCTGGTGATCTAGAATATGAAAAATACATTTATGTAAAAATATGACAACTCAAGAATATACCTCGCAGGCCACTGAATAGGTCCATAAGTACCAATCCACTTTTCTGGGAAGGTGTCATTCAGATGTTCTCTTACGACTTGAGAATTGTGAGGTGGCGATCCATCTTGTTGAAAATAGATATCAACTTGGTTAGCCAATGGCAAATCTTCAAGGAAATCATTATTGTGATTTCTAAGGAACTGTAGATATCTTTTCGCAGTCAGTTGTCCGTCGAAAATTATTGGCCCCAAAAGTTTTCCTCCGATAATACCCATCCAGCAATGGAAACCAAATCGCTCTTGAAGATTTCCTTCTTCAGATGTAAATTTGTTTGAGACCAGTACCTTTTAGTATTCCTATTGAACATACTCAAGTTGGTGATTCGGGTTTCATCTGAATAAATAATTTTAAATGAAAAACGTACATTTTCTCTGTATTTAGTCAAAAATCTTCGGTTGTGATCGTTATCGTGAAGATGTTGGTGTAGTTGGTACTTGAATGATCGATAATTATATTTGTGAAGAATTCTCCAAAGAGACGAATAACTTATATCACACTCAGAAACAATTTTGCGAATTGACGGCGTACAATTCACTTCTTCATAGGCCAACATGTACACTTATTTTTCTTAACTAACGATGAAGTTATTGGCATTTTCTTCTGGTTCAATTCGCATTTTTCTTTCCAGTTTTGGAAAATAATGCCGAGTGGGATAGCGACGATTAGGGAACCTCTGAGCATAAATTCGAACTGCATCAGTTGCATTCTTTTTTGGTTCTCCGTAAATTAGCAACATGTCAATTTTTTCGTTTCTAGTTTAATTTGCCATATATAATTATAAACTACATAACAAATAAATTTTTAAAAGTGACAGCATATTCATTAGCCTATTTGTTTAGGTAGTCCTAGCAACAACTTCAATTGTTTGTCACGGATAACTAGAATAACAGGACTTAGTGTATAATAATAATAATAATGATAATGTGTATTTGTAAATATATAACAGCACATGTACACAAAGCAATACAAACAAACAGAGAGAAACCCATTAAAACCGAAATTGTGCGTGGGAATTCTTTAGTTGCGCAATGCATAGCTGATGTGCAGAATTGATTTTACATTTAAGTAAGGCGATGCCAAAAATTTAATATTAAACTAAGAGTGAAGAACACAAATGAATGATTAATTTTTTAAAAAGAAAGGTATGTTATATATAAATGAAAATACATTTAGCAGTAAACGAGTATGAACGAACAATGACAACGTAGGTATTTTATTTTACAGTACAAACGAGGATTATTTATTTATTCATGAGTATATCATGAACAATATCTCTATTAGTATTATATACATACTTTTTGAAGATGGTTTTCATCAGGTTAATATTATTTATTTTATGAATGTATGTTTTGTACAGATCAGGTAAGTTGTTACGTTATCCGTAAAAGGTACCTATTTATTGTCGCTTGCCCACGTACTAGTAGCTCATATCAAGATCATAAACAACCACCCGATAGCTGCTGCCACTAACGGAAAAATTAGAAACTTTGTTGGTCCTTGACCAAGGTATTTTAATCATTTTCAGTTGGAAATCGACAATGATACTTGAACTGTGAATTTAACTTAGGGATTTTCGTAAACGCTATAAGCGGTTGTAAATCACATGTTCACAGAAACGGATTCGTAATAGTGCTGATTTGGAAGGTTGAGAATTCCGTTTTCTTATCTCTTCGGAGGATATTTATATCAGTTTTTTTCCAACTGTATATGAAAACATCTTTGAATTATTAGGGTTCGATAATCGGAGGCGTTTTTTTTTCAATAACTTTTTGTACCACCCAGAAAAACCAGATATTATTATAACAACACTCATTTGGGGACAAGGAAATGAGGAAATGACACATGAGATTTCATTCTCTTCCTTGATGGAGCAGCGTAATAGTGCCGTATTACAGCTGGCCCTTTGGAATCGAGGCTAAGTACCGCATAGCGGCATTAAGGACTTTCCTTTTGAGTGAAAATTTAATATATATATATTATTTTTTCTATTAATACCTTCACATTTCACAATACCAATATCATGTCTTCCGGTCAAATTTCTCTTCAGAAATTTCTAACTAGAAAATAAGTTTTCCCCCTCGTTGTGCAGGAGATTGGAAGGGTAGTTTTCTTTTTCCCAAACACCCTGTCCAGTTTTCTCTGTCGTGCACGACCCCCCTCCATGGTTGGCTATTATTTACTAGTTACGGTTTTCCTTGCACATTGCCAAACCCTGTGTGAAAATATGTCAATATATCCATTTGCCAAATTTTGAGTTTTATTGGGGCATTACTGTATCGTGGATAATTTATAGATTTGGATCTGCTTGCTATTACATTATATAGGGTTAATAGTAAATCTGTTGGCGCCCTTGGAACATAAATCATTTGTATAACTCACCCCCCCTCTCGCTGTCTAAAAGCTAGCTGTGAGCAAATAACCCTATCCTGTTTATATCTAAAATACCCCACATATGAACTAATGATTGAATAAATAAGTAATAAGAAAAAAATATTACGTAACAAAGTAATTAAAGAATTTTGCACTGTAGTATTTGTAAGAGTGTTGCCCAATTGACTTTTTTGTTGCGTTTAGCTGTACATTACCTTTTGTTTTAGTGCGAGTATTATAATTATGACCGATTTGCTGAAGAGATGTTTTATTCTTGAAGATATACAATATTATATTATACATATATAAGTGTCGTACACCAAGTAGCTTTGAATCTCTAAAAATATAATTAGAGGGGTAGTCATTCTTTCTATTGTACATAATTTTAATTATTTTTTTTTTTAATACCTCAGCTTTTTTCAGGTGGATATCTAATATGCCACCCCAACTGAGTATGGCATATTGGAGCCTAGATTGTACCAATGCGTAGTATATCATTTTGAGGTGATTGATATCGAGAACGGATCTCAAGTACTTGAATTTATACAATAAACATCTCAATGATTTAGTTATTTCTTTGATATGTTCATTCCATCTGATATGTGAATCAATTGTGACTCCCAGGTATTTAATATGGTATGTTCTTAGGACCGCGGTTATTTATTATTAATTCATTACAGTTGGGTAGTTGATTTTCGCAACTTGCAAAGGGTAGAAATTTTGTTTTTTCAAAATTGATTGTGGATGACTTATGATCAAACCAGTCTTTCAATACATTAATTTGGGTTTCAACTTTCATTTTCAATTTTTCCCAATTATCATCAGTATATATTATGGCCGTATCATCTGCAAAACTGTAAATGGAACCATCTATCTTCATGGTAAGTAGGCTGTTGATATATAATGAAAATAATGTAGGTCCAATCACAGTACCCTGTGATATACCATGAGTAATTTCTCTTTCAGAACTGAGAGTATTGTTTACTTTCACTATTTGCCTTCTGCTGTTCAAATAACTTCTGAAAAGTAGTTGTGTTTTGCCTCGTATTCCTGATTTATTCAATACCTCCAACAACTGATCGTGGTCAACAGTGTCGAAAGCTTTTGCTAAGTCTAAAAATAAACATAATGCCAGCCGTTTCTGATCTATGTGTCCGTTTTTTTCCCCTGTTAGTGCAGCAATTGCATCATTAGTTGAGAGACCTTTTCTAAATCCATATTGTTTGCAAGAAATAAGCCTATATTCATCAATGTATGAAGTTATCCTCGAATTCAGTGCTTTCTCGAATATCTTATTGAAACTTGTTACAAGAGATATACTGTATAAGTATATCTACCAAATAAGTATTATTTGTTATTAGATAGGATCGTTTCTTGCAGTTATTCAAAAAAATAGAGAAGATAAAGTGAAAGTGTGTGGCATCAAATTATTCCTAAGAAAATTATCTTTCACAAAAAGCCAACGAGCCACCCACTTTCCATTTGTAAATCAAGTTAACTGGAAAAATGCATATTTGCGACTGTGAAATAATTCTTAACACGACTGTGAAGTCATGAGCCTCAAAGTCGTAGTTTTCCCATGTTACTTGATCAATAATGAAGCGATTTACACGAGCCATGGCATTCTAGATCAAAAAATAAAAATTGGAATAAAAATGATTTTGTTTGTCAAATATTGACAAATGAAGTACTGTTGCATTCAGAATGTCATTCTCGATCGAAATGAGTAGAAATATATAGGATGTCCCATTTAAAAATCGAAAGTTGGGTTTTTTTTCGGTCAAACCGGAAGTACGGTAAAGAAAAAAAATGTGTCAAAAAATGTAAATTGAACTATAATACACAACTTCTAAATTTCGTTTTTCTATCTCCAATAATGAAAAAGTTATAGGGGTGAGCCACCTTAGAGAATCACCCGGTAGTATGAGGTAAGTGAAACTCAACTAACCATTCGTTTTACATTACAACAAGAGTTGAAACGGTTGTTGAAAATTTATCGAAAAACTTTTTGAATGGTCGTAAATGGGTCTTCAGCCGAACTGATCAGCTGAAGAAATTGGAAACAGTTTTATATAGAAATGAGAAATATAGTCACAACAATCAAAATTGCTACTGAAGTTTTCCTTCTCTAATTCTGCTTGACGTAACAAATTTGTGTCATTTCGGGTTCGAAGGCAGTGGATGTTTGGAATTTCTTTCTGTCGTTTCGCTGGCGCGAAACTGCTCCAGAGGTTTATATATTCTGGATTAGTCTCGGATAGTAATCCAAAATGTATAAACCTCTGAAGAAGCTAGCTATTCGTGTCAGCGAAACCGCGAATGCCTTAACTATTTTGTCAATTATTTTCAAGAATTTGTGATAAAATTTCGATTTACACCTTCTCTTCCCAGGGCATAGAAAAACTTTTGCAAATGAATTGAGAGCTCTGACACTGTAATGTAAGTGAAAACTCAACTGTAGATACAAGTTTAAAATATGATCACACCAGTTAATCTTTCACTGAAGGACAACCAGATTTTCAGCCCTGTTTCACCTATTCATTCTATTTGTTTCACTCGGTTATATGATATGGAATATTGAGTTGGTAACATAGTTAGAAGTCATGACTGCAAATATCATTTGTGAACCAAAACACCACAATCCTTGTAGTTTCCACACCAAACAGGAAGACCAACAAAATTAGTGAAGGTGGCATATTTGACTTAGAGCAACTCCAAAATATTTTTTGACATTACATCATGACCTTGCTACATGTAGAAAATCGAAATAAGGCATTTCGTTGCATCACAAATATTGATTTTTACCGAATTTAAATAAATTTGAAGTATTTTTTTTCAAATTCTAAAAAAATTCAGTGAAAAAATAGGATCACCCCATTGAAATCATGATTTGATGTAATTTTCTCACTCGTTGAGCTCTCTTAATGATTTAATGACGAAAAAACTAAAAATCTAATTTTATTATGTGATATGATTTAGCCATTCACACTTCAGATGAATATCCCTGTATATGAAAGTCCCTACATTCAAGCCTAATTTTCATCAAACACTTGCGCCTTCCACAAAAAGTAATTGCTTCAGACCGGAGAATTTGTATTATTCCACGTACAACTGAAATTGGTGATGTAATAATTACAAAACAAATTAAAACGGCATAATGGTGGAGTTTTTGTAGTCCCTGAGACATTTTGAACAAATTATAAACCTATGAAAACAAATGGCGCTTATCTGTCTTCTTCTGAAAGCAATTACATCAGCGGGTTGAGCGAACAAGAATAATAACGAAATTCCAGAATTAATAGTGACAGGAACATGCCGAATCGTCGGCATTTTTCATTGTTGGTATTTTCGAACGCTTAATCAATGTATTTCACTTCTCTTTCTATTAATAATAATAATAATAATAATGATTTCCATTAACCTTTTTGTTACTCAGTTTACATATGGTAAGTCAATAATTATATTACATAATATACAGAGTGTCCCTGGACTTTCTCTTTTTCTCTCGAGAATGTATAGATAGGTCAAAATATCACCATTACTTCCTATAACTTTCGTTTCTAAAATCTTTCGTTACAATGTTACGGGCCTTCAAAGTTACCAAATGAAAAATGTTTTTCTTTGATTGCTTTTCGAGTGAATATTCAAATCAACCAAATTTTGGCGATTGACTAAATGAATGTATTGCTTTGATGAGCTCTCATGCAGGAGTCAGTTGTTGTACTACGAAGTCAGGAACGGACTACCCCCGATGGTCCACACTCCAAAATGACATATATGTTACTTGGAGAATTTTCTAAATGGAAGTACTAATGTGAAAAATTGATCGGAGCATCGATTTTTGATAAAAATGCACTTTTGTTCGATGACATCCAACCTGAGATGTATATCATTATTCAAAAAGTTCAATTTTGAATAACAATAGAAATTTGTTTGAAGGTGGTTGACAATGTTCCGTGGTGTATTTCAACAGTTCGGACTTCCATTGTCTAATATAATATAAATTGATTTGAAATCCCTAAAAGAATCTGTGAATTTTTTTTAAAGAACTGAGAAATTAAAAGAGATTAACCGAAAAAATAACAATTTTATTAAAAAAACTGGAATTACAAAGAAATGACATACAAGCAGCAACCAAAAAATTTAAATATTGATACAAGCTGAAAATTAAAAATTGAAAGATTCCAAACCAAGTTACGTCACGACGTTTCGATCGTTAGATCCACAATCGTCTTCGGGTGATAACTGGACTTATTCCTCCGAGATCTGACCATTTATAGGTCCTTCGAGTGCTCTCACCTATCCCCTCTTCTCTTTCTCAGCTTCATTGTTTTTTTTTGCGGGAGATGACCGTTTGGCAGGAGTTGGTCGTTTTCTGCTTTAGCAGAGGTTTCCATACGTTACGTATCTCTACGTTAGCTTGGCTGAATGCGTCGTTGGACAACATATACGCGGCTTCTTTGAATTTTCTCCTGAACCAGTGTTCCTCCTTGTGAATGATTTCAGCTTGAGCCCACATGATGTTATGTTGATGAGTCCAAATATACTTTGCTATTCCGGATTTGCTAGTTTCTTGTGCTCAGCAATGCGCACTTTCAATGGCCTCTTAGTTTCACCGATGTATGATTCTCCGCACTCGCAGGGTATCCGGTAAATGAATTCTTGGAATCGCAGTCCGCGTTTGGTGGCCTGGTTTTTGTGAGGCTGCTACGGATAGTGTTACCAGATCTGAAGCAGGTCCTGATGTTATACTTGGACCCGATCCTTCTTATCCTTTCCGATAATCCTCTGATGTAGGAAAGTACAAGTACTGGTTGTGGCGGCTTCTCTTCCTTGTGGAGCTCTTGCTGTCTTCTAGTTGAAGCCTGTTCTACCATCACTCTGGAGTAACCATTTCGTTGGAGGTCATTTTTGATGATGCCTAGTTCCCTTTCGAGATCTTCCTCTGTATAACAGAGCCCGAAAGCACGGTCTAGTAGAGTTGATTTCTCTTAGTTGATTGATGGTGGTTAGAATTCTGGTTCAGATACTGTCCTGTGTG
Source organism: Leptinotarsa decemlineata (assembly GCF_025532065.1). NCBI lineage: Eukaryota > Metazoa > Arthropoda > Insecta > Coleoptera > Chrysomelidae > Leptinotarsa > Leptinotarsa decemlineata. The sequence goes on along the minus strand of NW_027412533.1, from coordinate 5,867,168 downwards.
AGTGGGTTTTCGATATACAGATGTTTCCCATTTAGTGTCGGTCCTCTTCACCAATACGTCTGAAAAAGGCAATTCGTTATGTTCTTCCTTCTCCATTGTGAAAGTGATGAAAGGACTTACGTTGTTGATGTGCATCAGGAAAGTGTCTAGTTCTGCATTCCCATGGTTCCATATTACGAAGGTGTCGTCTACGTACCTCAACCAGACTCGAGGCTTCTTGTGGGCTTCTTCAATGGCCAGAGTTTCAAACCACTCCGTATATATATATATATATATATATATATATATATATATATATATATATATATATATATATATATATATATATATATATATATATATATATATATATATATATATATTGGCTATAACCAGTGGAAGTGGCGATCCCATTGGCAGTCCCTCATCTTGCGTAAAGAAGTCGTCCTTCATTTGGAAGTAGCAGTTTTGTACACAGCATCCTAGTAATTCCATGATTACTTGTATCGGTACGTTTGTTTCTATCTTTCAGGTTCCCATCTTCGGATAGCTTCTTCTGTATGATTTGAAGTGCTTCTCCGACAGGCACGTTGGTGTAGAGGCTTTCCACGTCGAAACTGATCAGTTGATCCTGCTCTTTGCCTCCGATTTTCCCTAGTAGTTCAACAAAATGCCTGGAATTTTTCACAAAAGATGATGTTTTACCTTGCAGTGGTTAAATTATTGGTTATTTGGACAAGTTCTGAGTGGCTGAATCTCTGGAGCTAATGATCGGTCTGACCGGAGCATCCTTTTCGTGGATTTTGGGTAATCCATACAAATGAGGGGGCTTACTGTGGTGCGGTGTTAGCGATGATCTCTCTTTTTCCGAAAAATAGACTTGGTGTTTTTTCAAATTCTGGTACAACTTCCTTCCAATTGATGCAGTAGGATCTCTTACGATCTTCGTGTATTTTCTTTTCTGAAGCACCTCTTCGATCTTCTGTTCGTAGAGATCAGTATCCATCACAACAGTGGCGTTTTCCTTATCTGCAGATAAGATCTTGATGATACGTAGAGACACCATCAAGATCTTACCTGCAGATAAGGGAAATGCCACTGTTGTAATGGATACTGATCTCTACGAACAGAAGATCGAAGAGGTGCTTGGTTTTTGGTTTATAATATCCCATGAGGAATTTTTAGGACTGAAACCTGAAATCTGTCAATAAAACTCGATGAATAAAAGTCATGAACCAATTGGCATATTTCAGTCGTGCTGGAAAATCTTCTGGATGTGATATGGGTGGAGCAGTTGTTCTCTGATTATTATATGAATAGTGGACTTGAATGTATGGAACTGTTCTGATAGATTTCTGATGCTCATTGAAGGTTCATCAGCGACAGCTTCCAAAATATTGTCCCACAATACAACGGTACGTACATCCCTAATAGCGCCATCACCACCTTGTTTTGGCAAACCTGTACCTACAATAATATCAAAATAAAACAACATGCTTCAATTAATTTATCTATTAAACATACCTGTCTCCCTCAAGCTGTAATCGACACGCTCGAACGTTTCTCTTGCCGGTACCTTTCGATTGGGAAATTGCTCGGGATACAGATGACGGGCTTCTGCAGCATTAGAAAATGCTCGTCCATAAAATGCATGCATATTATCTGCATACTCGTTGAATGTAAACTGTTCCGCCATATAAACAAACTTCAAAATATCCTATGGAATATTGACAATATATTGACAACGCACCACTCAACACAACTATTTCATTTCTTTCTAAAATGTTTTTTCATCAACATCTGTGAAAGAAATGGAACATAATTATACATCGGATATTTTTCACCTATTCATGTGCCCATCAAATTAAATTCTCAGTGAAACTCCTCAACATTTCAGCTGTGAATAAGAATTTGAAACATTCAAATGTTGAGTTTCATGAGATTCAGATAACATAACACGAAACGTGATTATTCCACACGTACATACAAAATATGGACTGAATTTGATTCTACAGAACTTGATATTTCATTATCTCCCTTATATTGTTGTATTAACGTTATCATAATTATTTCTGCTGGGAAAATTTTTCATTTCAAATAATGGTAGACATTCTAAGGTTGCACGCTCTTGAACAAAATGCATTTTTATCAAAAATCATTGCTCCGATCGATTTTCCACACGAGTACTTTTATTTTGAAATTCGTCTAAGTGACTTGAATTTGTTGAAAAATATATACAAATAAAATACAATGACGTATGTATCCAAAAATTAAAAACTCGATCACTCATACTCAACATGGTTTCATTAAATACCGCTCAATCACTTCCAATTTACTTGAAGTAACTCAATATATTTCGGATAGTATGAATAAAAGAGGTCAAAGAATATTACTGGAGAGAGGAGAGAAAGATCTTCCTCTTGAAGATGATGATTTGGTGATCGAAATACGTGCCGAGGTGTTGAAATAACGGTTTGGTGTTGGGAAAAAATCCAGTAATATACATTTCTACACCAAAGGTTCCAAACAGTGCATCACGAAAGAGGTCAAGTTGATGTCATTTATACCGATATTTCTAAGGCCTTCGAAAAAATAAACTATGTGTTTTACTCGAAAGACAGAGTTCAGTATATCTGGGGTACCCCAGGGGACCAACTTGGGTCATCTCCCCTTTCTTTAATTCATAAACGATTTGCTAGATTCTCTGATCTATCGCTCCAACAGATTCATGTACCAAATAGAATGTTTTTTAGAAAAAAAAGTTATTTGAGCATTTCTTAAATAGCTTCAGGTGAATCCTCCCAGAAAAGAGGAAAGCTTCTTATATAAAAAGGGACCATCCCATTGAGAGGACTGTTCATATTCAGTGTGCTGAGATTTGTTGTGTTTCTCATGATAGAATAGAATAGAATAGAATAGTTTATTGGCTACGTGATACATTTGAACAAATATTTGTAGCAAGTCAAAACACAAAAATTTCTAAATATGACGTCATATATACAAATAAAACCATCACAATGCTTGTATAACAGGACAGTGTACATAATAATGAAAACAATCAATCAACTAATGTTAAAAATGAGAACAATTGTTACTCACTCAAAGTCACATGAATTATCTATGTTGTATAACATGTATTCATCTATAGAATATGAACAGTGATTCAAAAAAAATGATTTGAGTTTCTGCTTGAAACAGTAGAAACTGAGTTGTTTTATGTGACATGGTAACTTATCATAGAATTTCAAATTCAATGAATTATTTTGTGAGGTGCTCAGTCTGAATCTTTCAGTTCTTATCAGATTTCCTGATCTTGTAGGATATTCATGTTGTTGCGATTGTAAAATGTATTTTGATTTATTTTTATGAATTTCAATCAATGTTTCATATACAAAAGCTGTAGGAAGCGGCATTATTTTGAGATGAATAAAAAGTGGGCGACAATGATCTTTAAAGTTGGCATTAGATATTAGACGTATGACTCTTTTTTGCAATATAAACATTTTTTTGGAATGACAAGAATCCCCCCACAACACTATGCCATATACCATGTGACTATGGAAGAGTCCGAAGTACGAAGATTTGACCGCTCTTATATCGGCGAAATCCTTCAGTCTACGAATTATAAATATTGCACTTGATAATTTCTTGGCCAGTTTGTCAACATGACATGACCAGTTCAATCTGTCGTCTATATGAACCCCCAGTAGCTTAACACTTTTACCCGAGGTTAAATACGTATTTGTGGAAATTATAAGATTTTGATTTTTAGCCTCATTAAGGAGAAGTCTATTTGGAACAAACCAGTTACTTGCAGACTTCATGGTGGCGTTGGCAAAAACACTCAAATCATTAACACTACCGTGACAGTCCACCAAAGTAGTATCATCCGCAAAAAGAAAACATTTTTTAGGAAGTATGTGGTAGTATAGGTCATTTATATATAATATAAACAAGACAATGAATGTAGAAAATGAATGAAGTGTGAAAACATACATATGATGAACTCCATGATAATATATTATGGAAAATCGTAGAACAGCAAGATAAATTTAAAAATTTATTTATTTTGCATAAAATATTCTGAACCCTTTGCGACCTCCTGCTATGAAGATCAAGCCTTTCGAATTTTTCAAATTGAATAAGCAGTCAAGTAACACATTGTTTGGGTGATATTTTGGATGATTTAGACCGATCTATTTGTTGATCCGATTAGGTTATATCTCCAAGAGCACATCTGTAAGATTCAAAATGTAATGGAATTATCATATTGTTCACCTACCTACTTATTAAAAATCAGCTTTTGATAAAAAATTCTCGTATATGCCTGGTTTTTAATGCTAATTTTTTGTTCACTTAAAAAAAATTGGAAACAAACTGCAGGTAAAAGTAAAATGCTTCAAAGCTAAATGTGTGCCAAAATACAATTCATTGGAAATTATCCAAATAAATCCCACCGTACAACTATCCTAAAAGTGATTGGATTTGGAGATAAGACTGGATTTCGAAAATGATACAGTTTGTTTATTTTAAATTGCCTCATATGTCATAAGGAATGGTTAACAGAATCGAAAATCAATTCCATGAGTGTTTGCACATGAGACGAGGAAATTATTCAGTTGACGAAGATACTGAACTAAATGTATGAGGTAGTAAAAATACATATATGAAAATGATAACATACTAGTTCAACCAACACAAAAGTTATGTGAAGATGATCTTGACCGCAAAATTCAATTTTGTGAGTATATGGCGAGAAAGTTAAACCAACATTAATCATTGCTTACTCATCAATTGTTTTCTAATGAATACACCTTTACGGTTCGAAGACATGTAAATTGCCAGAATTTTAGATACTGGCCTCGAGTAAATCCCTACTGCATACAAGACCAGAATAGAAAGATGTCAGGGTCGGCATAAATGGATGATTGTAACATTCCATTTTTCCTTTTTTTATATTATACTGTTTGCGAGACAATCTGAACACAAAGAGACTCGATTTGCCAATCCTGAATTTTAGATTGTAACATAGTAGTTATTTTAATTTATATTTTCTATTTCAACATATCTGGAGTTCCTCTGAGCAGTCTGCAGTAGAACTCCAAATAAATCACAATCACAATGCTGACACCTATTCAAACTTCATAATAATTAATCACTCCTAGAAATATAACCCCTTCAATTCAAGTATTATTTTGATTATCATTCAACAGTTAGGTATACGTCAACGAGTACTATTTTTCTTTTGTTCAGTCATAGACTTGTTTTTCACAGCGATTGAAGTAGAATGAGAAGTGAGGTACAGACAGAGACGTCCACTTTGAGTAATGTCATACTTATAATCGGTGAGCTGCATGTATATTTTTGAAGAGCCTGATGGAACAGGTGGCAGCATTGCATGAACTTTGAATCGATACCGATTCTATTTTTGAAGAAAACATTTTTGAAAGAGTCTTTCTGTGCCTGGCTTCGCTTGAGAACACCCAGTGGTGATTTAAAAAAATATTCTGAGAATCATCCATCAGAATGAATTCCAATGTTTGAGGTGTTTATAGATGATAATTCGAAAGCGAAATATGAAAAATCATATTCTGAATGTGTTAATTTCAACAAATCGTTAAAGTCATCGGGATACTTTTCATAACAATTTTTTATATTATAGTTCTGCCGGGTGAAAGCATAAAATCATAAGAACAAATAAAAACATAAAAGCATAGATGCATAAAAACCAATACTAGCATAAAAAGAGCCAAGAGTTTAAAAACAGAAAAACTAGAATAAATTGGAAAATCGACCAAAATCGACGAACTTAGAATACATTGAATATTCAGAGGTTTGATTATATGGGGGATAAGATCGTCTTTGATGTGTCTTGCTGGACTGTAACACATAGGTCCGAGGTGGCTACCACTGGAGACTGTCGAAGTCCCGGATCTCAAGAATCAGAGGAGTCTAGCAAGGGACGTGTGAAACGAAAGCCTCGAATTTCCTTGTCGGTTTATGGAAATGAGAATTCGATCAGAAGTTGTGAGGTTTAGTACAGAAAACCCTAGGATAAGGCCCTGTATTTTGTTACTCTTTCTTGTAAAGCAACCATTGGAAAATATAGAAAATATCAGAACTATGACACTGATTTATTTTTATAGTGACAGTTTGAATCCAATACCAGATACTTATCATTTTTATTCATTCGTTCATTTTGAAGTTGGCGATGCAAACCTCTATTAAAACTCTAGTAAATTGTATTCCATGTTTTATTGATATGTTTAAGTGTATGATGTTTAGTGCTAGAGCATGAAAAATACAACTGTCGTATGTCTAACATACGAGTTTCGATGTATAATCTATTAGAGGGATACCTACCATTTTTAGAGAATATTTGCATAATTTCAATTTGGGAAATATGACTATTCAATGCTCCTCCCCACACTACTATTCCATAGCGGATATGACTTTCCACAAGCGTTTTGAAATATATTCAACATGGAGGTCCCATTTTAAATTGGTGTTTAGAATTATTCCTAAGTATTTCATTTTCTTTTCAGTAGAGATATGGAGATGTGTATCAATTTTATTGTTAATTGATCGGACGGGGTGCTCCAGCTGCATTACAATAGAATACATATCTTGAGGTACTCCACAGTCGATTACCTTGTCACTGCTCAATATATCATCGATTCTTAATCCTTGACTCCAAAGAGTTACCCCGTATTCCGATATCTTCTAAAGACTGATTGGCAATTTAAACTTTTAGAATTTTGAAGAGGATGGTCTCAAGAGCTGAACATGTTGTATGTAAAAAAAAGTTGAATTTCAAAAATAAAAATGGACATGTCCAAAGATTTTTCAAAATATATTTCTCTTATGGATATATGGATTCGATCTCATCATGTTTTCACGATGTATTCGATGAGTAGCTCTATTAAAAAAAAATCCACACACCAGAACACAAACTGTTCCTCTGTGATGTCAGGAGATGACAGTTTCAGTTATCTCCTGATGATGCTAACTTGGTTAGTGAAACTCAGGTCGAGAGACAGTATCTTTGTTCTGGTGAAGGAAAAGTGTTTCAAATTTATTCATTCCACACCAGAGGTTTCAATTCTACCTACCAAGTATTGAATAATTGATTGATACTGTTTTGAATTTCATCACACTAAATTTCCTAATCACTGCCACCTCGATTGACAGTAATGATGAAGTGAACGACTCTCAGAAGAGAGAGAAATATTTTCTTTTTAGAAACTTGTAACCCAGTATATATTCATATGTTATATTCATTATTTTACCTGAAAACTCATTCTTTCTTAAAAAATTAATGAATTACCAATATATTTAGAATCATTTAGCGGATGATGAAATGAATAATAACAAAACTAGTACGAATTGATTCAACATGTGTGTCTACACAGTGCATTTCATTTGAAACGAGACACCCTGAATAACTTTTGGTACAATGATTTTCAGGAAAAATATTTACATTTGATGTTACTTCCTTTATCGCACCCCCAGAGCATGCCACCAATTTTTTTTGAATGTATCACCCAATTTTGTTTCGCATTATCAGTTAGTTGTTTCATGATGAGCAGATTTCAACAAAGTATAAAACATTTGGTCTGAAGCTTATGGTTCGGAAGCTACAAATTATTTGAGTTGAAAACGAGCCACCCTGAATAACTTTTGAAACAATGATTTGCAGGAAAAATTAAAAAAACAGGTCAACAATTATACGGGAGGCTATATTTTGAAATATTCGTTCTAGAGACAAATATGGAAGAAATAAATCAGAAAAAGAGATTCATTATTAATTCTTGAACCAAAATTTGATGACTGAACAATGAGAAGAAAAACATTTTTTCAAGTCAATATTCAAAAACGTTTTCATACCAAGGTACAAACGAGCTTCCTTTGCCGCCCTCACATGGTTGAGAATCTCGGGAGTTATTCCCCTGTAATGCCTCATGATATTCTCTCTCAAATCTTCTAATGTTGTTGATTCTATCTCATACACTTCAGACTTCAAGTGACTCCATAGAAAGAAATCTACAGAAGTGAGATCCGGAGACCTTGGTGGCCATTCTGTAGGACCTCTTCTGTCAATCCGGCGACCAGGAAAATGATCATTCAAAAATTGTCGCACTGGAGCTGCATAATGAGGAGGTGCACCATCCTGCTGAAAAACTATTTCGTTTTCGAATAAATTTATATTCTCGTCAATTGCCCTATTGTATTATTCGATTCTCCAACATATCTAAATATTTATCACTAATCAAATTATCATCGATAAAAAAAGGTCTTGTAATGTGGTCACCTAAAATTCCTGCTCAACCATTCAGTTTTTGAGGTCGTTGGGTATGAACTTGACGATATAAATGAGGATTCGTATCACTCCAATATCGACAAATTTGCTTATCCACCTCTCCATCTGAGCTGAACGTACTGAAAAACTAATTTTATACAAGAAATTTTGATGCAAGTTGGTCAGTGAGACTTTTACGAAACTCGATACGTCTATCGAAATCATTTTCGTTCAATTCATGAACTAGTCTAATCTCATATGGATGAAATTTGTACTCTCTAGATAACTTAGTAGGAAATTGCGAATTTTCCATTAGTCCAAAGTGCCCTAAAACTGCAGTACAAATAGTTTCATCGTTGACAATTCCTGAACGGTTATGCTTTTCATTGTTAACAGATCCAGTTTCCATAAATTTGTTCAATAATTCTCAAACGTATTTGTGTCGTACATTTCTTTCTGGATGATTATCATTGAACGTACAGGCAGCAGCTTCAGCACTATTTCCATTCTGGAGGTACAAACTCATTATTTCAGTCCGTTTTTGAAGCGTATAAACCATTGCTTCTCAAGAATTCACAAAAACAGAAACACCAATTGTAACTTCACCTGGTAGGTAATCGTTATTGTAGAATGAGACAAATACAAAATGGAGAGAATATCGCATTCAAAACTCAACTACGCAAAATAAGACTTTTTGAAAGTATACTTCACAAAAACATCTATGAAACCTAGGTAACAGATTGTACAGAAGTTCATTCAAGGTGGCTCGTTTCCAACTCAAATAATTTTTAGCTTCCATAGTATGAACTTCAGAACATAATGTATTCTACTCTGTTGAAATCTGATCATCATGGAACATCTGATAATGCAAAACAATTGATCCATGTGAAAGAAATGGTGACATGCTCTGGGGGTGCGATAGAGGACGTAACATCAATTGAGAATATGTCAAAATGTGTCTCCCAGTATACTATTGTTGACATGTTTTTTTATTTTCCTGCAAATCATTGTACCAAAAGTTATTCAGGGTCGCTCGTTTCAAATGGAATGCACTGTATGTACAATGTTGAGGAATTGATTTTCTTTCATTTGTAGTTTTAGTTCTAATTCATCGTTTTTCTTTTGTTTCAACTTACCTAGTAGTTATATGGTTTTTAATTGTTTTTTTCTTTGCCCTAAACATGAAGTTTTCCTGGGAAAAATGAACTCTTCATTATTTGATGAAATTGCCGGATACTCGGTGAAAATCTAGTTTTCATTGTGGATTTCCATCAAATCAATGAAAATTCAAGTTCCATTCTGGATTTTCATCAACATTCAGGTATGCTCATGTCAAATGAGTTAGTATGAACACACGAGGAATCTATTGTACAGTGAAGAACTTGATGCGGTTTTATATAAACAGTTCGGTGAAACTCTCACGATGAAATTCACTTGAATAAATTCTTCACTATTATTTCTTTTAGATCTCAGCCACGGTATAATTCAAATTAGAGTACATTAGCATAATCTACTTCAAAGATCTTCAGTTGTCCAGATTTTCAATTTGTCAAGAGGCTTACGTAGATCCACATTTTGTTGACAAAAAAAATTGAAAAGGTTTTATAGGAATCTCGCAATTCACTTTGAATTTAATTCAATTTCTAGTAACTTGTGCTAGCAACCAAACTCTTCGAGAATATTAAGCGGCTTTCAAGCGACTTCGCTAGACTTGAATTTATTTCATCTAACTCGATTACTATTAGGGACTTACTGCTGGAGCGTAATGTCAAACTACTACTTTTCCACCGACACGCCCCAAATGGATTTCGTTGTTTAATTGCTTTTTTCATTACGAATATCTATTCACTTACTTATTACTAATTGATTGATGAATTTGTTGTTTTCTATCTCACAAATAGTTCACACTATTCGAATTTCAATACCCCTTTTGTCAAGAGTAGAAAGTTGTTGTGTGTTGCAACAACAAATAATTGAACATTATTAGGACTGAAAATTATATAGGAATGAGAATGTTTGTTTGAAGGTGGTTGACAATGTTTCGTGGTGTATTTCATCAGTTCGGACTTCCATTGTCTCATATAATATAAATTGATTTGAAATCCCTGAAAAAAATTGAAAAGATTACCCGAAAATAACAATTTTATTGAACAAAAAACTTAAATTACAAAGAAATAACATACAAGCAGAAACAAAAAAAATTAAAAATAAAAAATTCAAATATTGATGAAAGCTGAAAAATTCAACAATATTATTATCTAACAAAAAATGAAAAATGAAAATTAAAAGATTCGGGTTATCACCCGAAGACGATTGTGGATACTAACAATCGAAACGTCGTGACTTAACTTGGTTTGGAATCTTTTAATTTTAATTTTAATTTTTCATTTTTTGTTAATAATATTTTTTCATTTTTCAGCTTTCATTAATATTTCAATTTTTTATTTTTTTGGTTGTTGCTTGTATGTTATTTCTTTGTAATTTCAGTTTTTCGTTTGATAAAATTGTTATTTTCGGTTAATCTTTTTTATTTTTTTTTTCAGGGATTTCAAATCAAGTTATATTATATTAGACAATGGAAGTCTGAACTGATGAAATACACGAATAAGAATATCTTCAGAAGGCTTGACTTTCCAACCACTGAAAAAGTAGTTTTCATACTTTTGTAATATGAAAATATAAATGATCAATTATTTGTTATATTAGGTATTCTTTCAAATGTTATTGTTAAAGACCAAAATTTTCGATTGAAAGAAAACGAGAGCATTCAGCGCAATTATAGTGAAAAGTATTTTTAGCGTTTCACGTAATTATGATAATGGCCACTAAATATGCAGTCACTGAATCAAAATAAAAACAAAATATCGACCTGAGAAGTCTTTATTTTGGCATTTTGTAAGTTATATCAAAATACACATGTAATGTCGGACGTCGTAAGCAATTCAAAGTCAGAGGTCGTCACAAAAAAAGTTTTTTGAAATTATCTGGTTCTGTGCCTCAAAGATATATTTATTAAAAAAATTGTATTGCATCAAATATGCGACAAATATTATTTTGTGAGGAAATCAAAGTTATTCATTGATCATTCTGGGAATTTTCATCTTTACAATCTGGAAAAAATGAAATTCATATATTTTTTTCAGATCGTGAAACGTGAAAACTCTAAAAATGATAGTCGCATTCCCCTTCTTCTATCTCATACATGATTGAACGCATGAAAAAATGTTCTGAAATGTGCTGCAAATTTCTATTGGAATTTTTAAAAAATTTGGAATGTTATGTTCCTTCATTGAATGAAGTGAAAGCAATCGTTGCAATATGAGATTTTTTCTGAGTATCAATTATTAGGCTTCTACTGGTTTAGGCTATAAAAATGATGACAATGATATATAAAATACATTTTGAATTTATGAAAATCATAACTGAGAATATACATAAATTCAATTCCACAGTAAATGTTCAAGAGGTAGCAAAAACGTATGCGATTTTCTGGACCTTCAACTAGCGTTTTCTAATATAACTGATAACTAGTCCATGCAAAGCTTATTGTTGAATCATCTGAAAATGGAACTCTTAACGGGTGACGATCAACTGTATTACCAAACATGTGCCAAAGTGACTGACTAGGGTTGTAGATCATGCCCGAAAGAAGGTAACGCCGGCGCCACTGGTAACCATAAACCAAACGTGACGTAGCTAAGAGCGCAGGAATGCCCAATGTTCCCTGCCGCTTGGGAAGCAACAAGAACTTCGGCGAAAATTCTACGACCTTCTATTACGATATTTAAACGCTGGCTGCGAGCGTATGGAGACAGTCAAGTGAAAGATACAGTGCAATACGCGAAGTGATCTAGTAAAGCGATAGACATTAAAATAATAGTTGAATTTCAGTTGAAGTGTTTGTTGTATTTAAAGTGAAATAAACTTAAGTTTGATTATTCAGTGTAGTCAATTATTGGTGAACCCACGGGGAAAAACGTAACACTATCATAAGAAAACAAGTATAGCTAAGGCACCAGTCAACCTGATAATAACACTGATGATCTTCAAACATGACTCAACCTCTGACGGAAGCACCAGACCACTATTATAGTCTTCATGCAGTCATTGTTTACTGTGGTTCTGGCATTGAATCGGACCATTATAAGGCATTGGTCAAAGACGAAACAGACTGGTTTAAATTTAACGATAGTCGTGTCATTAAGTGTTCTGTCGATGTATTGGCTTTATTGGAGCCTCTGGAGGTACCCTACATTTTGTTTTACGAAAGAGAGGACATTGGCAAATCAAGATCTTCAGATGATGTGGAGCAGCAGGTTTTTCCGGATTTTTCTGCAGCTGAAAAAGCAAATGCGCCACTGGAATCAATGAAGTCGCCTCGGAGCACCAATTAATTTTTGTTATTTAATAATTTCATGATTTGTATTACTTTCTTCATCAAGTAATATTTCTGCACATTTGATTCCACATAAATTGACTTGAATTGAATATTTAGGAAAATCATTAATTACCACCTTACATATATTTTTTTTCAATTCTTCATCACAGTATTTGAAAATGCACTTGATCATCTTTGTTTCTGTCTACACTGTTCGCTTTTTTCAAAATATTGATCGCAATTGATTTTATGATCTAACTGAATACCATTCGAATAACTATAACATACTATACTATAATTCCAAAAAAGTGGGCAATAAATTCTCAGATATGACTGAAGTTTTTTCCTTAATATATCTTTAGCAATGGCGAACGGAAATTATACTGACCAGATGAGGAAAAATGATGATAAAATATATAGAATCACAATCTTGACAACAATGTTTTCGTGATAATGTAATTATATTTCTGAGAATTCAGTGGCTACTATTATGGAGTTGTACTCTAAATAGACCTAGTTTCAGGAATGGAAGTTAGTCTATCTAGTTAGTTATCACCTACTTTCAGGTGATGAAATTATCAATAACTACAATTGAAACTATTTTTTCACACAAAATGAAATTTTTTCAGAAAAAAATGTTTCATTTTCATCCATGATATTTTATTCGGATGATAAATAACCTAAAAATGCTTCATCAAGCAGTTCGAAGTAGATGATTTCGCAAAAGAATTATTATTGTTAGATAATTTTAAAAACACGGTTTTTAGAACATGGGTATTTCAGGCTGAAAATGAGGTTTTTACAAGGTTTTAACATCAAAATGAATATTTGAATATTAATAATTTTCAATGATTTAAATTCCAAATTGAAATCAAAGACCTATAGATGGACACATAAATATGAATCAGAGCATCTTTTCCCGGACTATTCTGCGAAGTTTCTTAATTTATAATACGGTACATTATTTTCGAGGGAGAGTGTTCCGAACAAGATAAGTATCCACCCAGCTCCTGAATGATAGATCTTTGAAAACTTGAACTCAAGGACAATAGAAGATTGGGGTTGAGGTTTTCAAAGGAATCTTTACTTCAAAATTAATGCCAGCGATGTACCATCCCAGTACGAATGAAAAGTGATTACATCTTGATAATTTTTATTTGATCCAATGAAATTGATTCATAAACTCTTCCTGTGAGATTAAATAGTGATTTTTATCCCCTATGTCAAGGAATGGTGTTTATTTACAAGTTCTGCGTATTTTCACCGGAGGCATCAACCCCCTCAGCACCCCCTACTTTATCATTCCGGAAAAAATTATTCGCAAATACATCTGCATGAGGTTAGTGTGAATTGATCAAGTATTGTGGAAAATTGAAAAAAGTAGTCCCGTTCCATTCAAGGGTATGCCCTTGAATGGAACGGGACTACTTTTTTCAATTTTCGAAATATCTGATGGTGATAAATCTGTAACTTGCAGACCGTTCTATTGGTCTTCTTCCTGAGAAACTTTTATTCGAAATGAACTTACAGGTATAGTTGAAATAATCTTTATTGTGAATACTTAAAGCTATCGGCGGCCTCAAAGGTCCAAAAAACCAATTCAAAGAGATAAAGCTGCTGCCAGCCAGTCTACGTGGACTGAATAATTGGTGGTTCGTAGTGGATGATTTTTACTAACCGAGTTCCATGATTGGCTGAAGAATCATAAAATTAAATTTTGAAGTCATGTTACGGTGACGAATAGAATGCGAGCCGTGTCAATGTTCAGTTCAGGAACTGATCGCGATTTGAGTGTGAAATTCGATATTGGTGCAGTTATAATTACTTAAAATTTTTGTTATCTGTTTGAAATGTGGCGTCCTTAGACAAGTACTAATAGTAATAACGAGTGTGATAACAACGCAGACTTTTTCCTGTGTAGTGATTCCAAAAGCGCTGGTGAACAATTCGAGAAAGAGATACCAGTGAATAAGATTCGGATGCATTTCTTTTATTGAAACACTGAGAGTATGTTTCAATGTATATAAGAATCTACATCTCAAGTTTGGTTTTTTGAAATTATGTGCAAAAACACTTGAGGGCTGCAATGTTGACTATCATAACAACATGGAAGCTAATATTTTTGAGGAATAGTTTGAAAATACATTGATCCCAAATTTGGATGCGAATATTGTAATAGTTCTTGACAACAATATATATATATATATATATATATATATATATATATATATATATATATATATATATATATATATATATATATATATATACAGGGCTATTCTGTGCATGGGGATCTCGTAAACGATGAAAGATAGAGTGTCAGTTAAATTGTGGCAAAGTTGCGTATTTTAGAGACCTATTCAATGACGTAAAAAAATCGAATATAGCTCTTTTGGTTCTGGAGATATATAGGAAAAACCAAAGAATCCCAAATTATTTTTCTGCGTATATCTACTTTATTCGCAGATATATTGAAAATATGTCCAAATTTTGCTATTGGCACTTAATATGGGCTATCGGAATATATTCATGAATCTTTTATACAGGGTGTCATCTGACTTGGGCCACCCCCATCTTTGAATTTTTAAATACGGACCTGTATTTTTTGTTGTAGTTTTTGTATCGTCAACATTTACTTCATACTGAGAATTTGAATTCAATTTTATATTTCGGGATGTTTCGGTAATATTTGATTATAATTGTGTGAACTATTCCCTTTCAAATTACGGCCCTGGAAATTGGTTGACTGGGTTGAATAAAAACACAATAGCAACTTCCACGTCTCCCTACGTACTGTAGAGTTTTTTTTTTTCATTTTTAGGTACCTATTCATAGTTTTTCCATTGCTCTAAGCGTTTTCTACAATGAACTTCGAATAAAAAAACCTATTATGATTATCTGAAACATATCTACATCAAAAATATATTATATGTGTTTTAACAAGCAGAAAAAGAAATGATAGCAATAATAACATCCGAAACATCTTCAAACCACTGAACATCAACATCACATACAAGCCGAACACGAAGATAACACAAAAAATAAACAACTATGAAAAAGAAGAAGACAAAGACCAAAACGGGATATACAGTATACTATGCTCGGACTGCAACAAATTCTATATCGGCCAAACCAAGAAAAAACTAATCCCAAGGTACAATGAGCACAAAAAGGCATACATAAATCCATTAGTATATAAATGAAACCTCGCAACTCACGCCATACAAAACAAACATAATTTCCCCCCACCAGAGAACATAAAACTCATAAAACAAGTCAACAAGGGAAACCGCATGGACATTTAAGAAAACTTGAACATCCATAAATTTAAGTCATAAATCACTTATCGAGGAACAAGTACAAATCAAAAGACAACAAGACCAAACATTCAATATATTAAACAAAACCATACACATTCCTAGAGAAGATTTAACACAAAGAAGAGTACCTGATGCAGTACAAATACAGGCAAATTTACCTAAAGTACCTGAAATACCTGAGTTGAGATCCTCTGACCGTATAAAGAGGCAGACGACAGGATTACAAGTCGAGTTTGAGGAGTGCCTAGAAGATGACAGTACTACCAACTGTCGAAAGCGCTAGCAGATAATTAATAGAAGATATAAAGCTTCAAATCCTTTTTGTAAAATTTAATATTGAAATACTGAAAATAAAGGAAAATTTGTTGCATAATTCAAAAAAAAAATATATATATATATATATATATATATATATATATATATATATATATATATATAAATGAAAATACATTCAGCAGTAAACAAGTATGAACGAACAATGACAACGTAGGTATTTTATTTTAAAGTACAAACGAGGATTATTTATTTATTCATGAGTATATTCAAAAAAATATATATATATATATATATATATATATATATATATATATATATATATATATATATATATATATATATATGATCGCATGGGTGCGATATAAAGAAATGCGGCCCCCAAAATCCCATCCTGAACATCCACTTCATGACGTGTTTGTGAATGACTTTTCCTGCACCTATGTGCATTCAAACAAAACAAAAAGATTTGTCAGGTCATCTTCATTCAATTCTTGTATATATACATTTCTGAATATGGACGTATTCAAAACACACTTTGATGTGAGGTTTTCACTTGGAAGTTTACAAAACTGAGACACGTGTTTCGCTATACCAGAGTATCTTCCAGCACCACAATACTCATTTTGTGCCACAGATAATTTTTATGGCAGGTAGATTGGAAAGCAAGCAGCAATGGAGGTGAATTGCATGATTCATTACCCTTTAATTTGTTTTTCTCAGACGTGAAATATCTATCATGTAGACCAATTCTCTTGATTTATACTCAAAAGTAGATTAGTGTCCTGCAGTGACTTTTCTGACCGACATTTCTATTATTACTTATACGTGAAAAATGACATTGTTCACATTTTGAGCTTTTCATATGATAACACATCTTAATTTGAACTCATTTTCAGTTTGCATCAGTTTTGTCGAAAATTGGGTGGTACAAGGTTAACAGGGACAGATTGTATATAATGATCAAAAACTCGATAACAATTTTTTTATTATATGCCATGCATCATAGTCAAGTACACAAAATGATAAATTTGATTGAAAAAGTTTTGCAAAGGTGATCCATTCAATATGAGGTGTGGTAAAAAACAAATAACAATTCCAAAACTAGGACAAAACAATCATCGTGCTATATTTGTGGAATTCGACCGTAATTGGTTGAATCGCAGATCAAACTACTCATTCATCTATTTCGCCTAATTGACTAATTGGCTGATTCACTAAAGTTAATTACACGCTCCATCAATTCTATTGGGCGACATACCTGGAAGTATTTAGTTTACAGGACACATGTGAATGTTTGTATTAGAAAATGGACAATATTCAATTCCAAGTGTATGGGAATTTAATAATGGAAACGAAAAAGAGAGTAGGTTAAACAGAAGTTTAATCTTTCCGAAAGTAAATCAATATCATTTATTAGTTCTATGGGAGATTGTATCATTTTTCAGGAAGTAACACCCACATTTTTACATTTCGAAGGAAAATCGAAGTTTCAAAAATGACTGCGACATCACCACCACTGAGACCTAAACACCCCTTCGAAGCAGGTTCCAAAATACAATCCTGTATGATAAAGCAGGAAAAAGTACATGAATGAATATACGACCTTAAAAACAAGTTGACAATGTCTCACAAACAGGAAGAAGAAGAGAGTGGAATTATATAATGTGAAAACACTTTACACTATTGACAGTTCATATTGAATGTTAGTGAAGACACCACCATCGTTTTTACTCGATTATGAAAGAAATACTGACAAAAAAAGGCATTTTTCACATATGCGGTTATTCCAATATCAGTGTGAGGGTCTTTTGGTTCCGGGGATATACGGGAAGACCTAAAAACTCCAAATTATATTTACGGATGTATTTTCATTCTTTGTAGGAATATTGAATATGTAATCAAAGTTTGCCATTTTCAGTTAGCATTCAGAATATGCTCAATAAATTTCTACACTTCCGACTTGGGCCATCCTCAACTTTCAAATTTTTAATACGGAACCGTATTTTTGATAAACATTCTTTTATCTGTATCTCGAAGGTAAAAGATACCAATTTTATTTTTTTTGAACAAAAATGGGATTTTGTTGAAAGGTTGTCTATCCAGTGATATACCTTCTAACTCAGTGGCGTAGCGTGGGTTATCGCCGCTTGGGGCCGACCGGAAATACGCCGCCCCTTGTTATTTATTATCATAGTGAAATGTTTACGTATGAATAAACATATACATACAAGAAAGGTTGATGCAGTCAAGCTGCTGAAAAATAATCAAATGAAAATCAAAAGATAAATAGATGAT
This sequence comes from Leptinotarsa decemlineata, assembly GCF_025532065.1. Classification (NCBI taxonomy): domain Eukaryota; kingdom Metazoa; phylum Arthropoda; class Insecta; order Coleoptera; family Chrysomelidae; genus Leptinotarsa; species Leptinotarsa decemlineata. The sequence continues at coordinate 5,848,621 of NW_027412533.1, read as the reverse complement.
AACTATTCCGATCATTCCCAATTTAATTGGGTCTAGTCATTGCTAGACAGCTGTTTCAGCTTGTTGGGCATCATCAGTACCAGGCAGGCACTCCTCGATTGAAGACCAAATGGGAAGAATCAAGATAAGTACTGGATAAAAATAACCGCGTAACCGCAAAGGAGACATAAGTGAAATCACCTATTGGTGGTTTGACAAATCTTCAAAACCTTCAACTGCGTTAGCAGAAATTCGGGAAGATCTTCTGGAATGCCATCGGAAAACGTCCACATATTTCTAGAAATTATATAAAATCAATAATGGTTATTGCAGTCAAGCCACTGGAAAAAAATTTCACGAAAATCAAAATATATATGGACAAGTACCATTCCGATCATTCCCAGTTTGATTTCAAATTAGGATCCATCGGTAGACAGGTGTTTCAGCCTGTTGGGCATCATTAGTACTGCGCAGGCGGTCCACGATTGAAGAAAAAATGTGAAGAACCAAGAAGAGTACTTGATGAAAATAACAGCGCATACGCCAGCGAGACATAACTGGAATCATGAATTGATATAAACTGACATAAACTAGAACCAACTAGGATCTCCTGACGCAAATAACAGAAAAACTTGGGTAGTGAATCAACGTTGCATTTGAAATCGTAGATTGTCGCCAAATATGGGCCTCACCTTCATTCGTGATTCAATGATTTTATAACAGCAATTGAGGTGAACTTTACAATTCATTAAGCTCAATTTGTTGATTTCAAGAGGGTTGTCGCCACTTCCGATGCATTCAACTCCACCTCGTTCGCCGCCTCTGTTTCGCACGCTAACTCACCCTTCCACTTGGTAGGTAAGTAACATGGCGCGCGCGATTTCGAATATCTAAGTAACTTTTTACTTTTTCCAAATCAATAAATCGGCGCTTCCTGCCGCTCTCTTTCGTATGCCGCTTGGGGCCGTGGCCCCGACTGCATCCCTCAAGCTACGCCACTGCTCTAACTATATCCGTTATATTATGCTGTGAAGGCTCTTCTGTGATATCCAGTGAATATGACGAGGTGACCCTTACCCCTGGGGTAAAGATACAATATAAGAAAATAGGCTTTCACGGCCAGAATCACGGTCATGAAAAAGTTTCAAGGCTTCCCACTTCATCTTTCTGTGAAGTAGTTATTGTCGAAAATGACAAAACATTACTTTTTCACTGGCACTGGAAAATAAACCACATAGTATCTTTGTCATTGTTTGCAGTTAAAGTTTGGAAAATATCACTTCCTCATTAGATATCCGAAATAAAGTAATGAAGTTACATTAAAAAAATGAAAGTATATTGAAAATTGTGCAAACTTCGTTTTTTGTTTCTAAGTACATCAATATTTCCATAGATGAAGTTAAACTATCGCTATATGCAATTTGGCCATTTTGAAAGGGAGTTGTCAGTTATGTATTGAATTTATTGGAGCCTCTAGACACCCTATATTTTGTTTCATGAAAGAGAGGTTATTGGAAGATCAAGATCTTCAGATGATGTGGTGCTGCAGGTTTTTCTGGGTTTTCCTGCAGCTGAAAAAGCAAATGCGCCACTGGAATCAATGAAGTCGCCCCGGAGCGTCAATTAATTTTTGTCTAAAAAATATACAGAGTTTTGGGAGAGAAAGTTTTTGGCTTTCTACTACTCCATCTGATACAAAAAAATGGATGAGAGAATCTTCCAAAGAAAGGAAGGAAGTAATCAATTTGAAAATAAGTAACTCTATACATGGATGTGTAGATCATGCAAAGAAGTAACTTTCAGACACAAACTGAAAGAAAGTCCTCCTGAAACAGCTATTTTCATATAAACATTGAATTACACGAAAGAAAAAAAATCTTTCGAAACAAATACTTCTATATGAACACTGAATTATACAGAAGATACTTTTCTCTATTCAGTTTGTATATCGAACATTTGTTGAGGAATAAGAATCAGATATCATTCACATGAGTTCTACTTTGAATGAATGGTAATAAATTGTACTCACATGGAACACTGTCACACTAACTGGTATACACGTGTTTCGCCTTAAGACACTTGCCTTAAGACTCTTCAGTACCAAATTGGATAGCATTAAAGAAAATACACACACTTCATTCATGAATTACGATTTTGAATGTCACGGAATAAGCTTGATCTGCTTATGTCATCGATGACATCGTAATGACATTCATTCACCTATTCATCTTTTAGTAGAGAGGTATGAGTTCAACCACGATTACATTTGGAAGAGATGTGTTTGAAATTCTTTATTGAGGTTCATTTCCGGTCGAACCAACATATATTCCCGTTTGTTTTCTCATCAGCTGGAATTAACTAAACTTTCGCTTCTAATTTCTTGCCTCAGAAGCAATTGAATGGTGTCGTGTACAATGATTTCGTAGTCACCTGGTATAGGATGACCTTTTGTTATATTCGAAGTTGAATTGGAAGAGAATAAGATGCAGGCTAGTAGGTAATGGACGAACAGAACCTGACGTACCAAACGTTTCGGCAGACTTCATCAGTGTTATGTGTGTTTACAGCGAGGACGAAAGTTGCATTTCGAAGTCTCAGCAACGAATGATGAGAATATAATATTCACGAATTGAAGTGACTTCGGCGATCCTGAAAGTTTTCTTTTTCAAGAAAAATGAGATAGTTTTAATTTCATTTTGTGAATTAATTCATTTCTTTCAACTCGGTAGGTATCTATTACATTACTTTTATTTTGGTGAGTTTTTTCAACTCGATATTCCTTGGGAACTCAAACACTGATTCAAATTTTCAGGGTATTTTTTAACTGATTAAATATTACTTGAGATCATAACCTACATAAAGTGATCATGAACTATCGTGGTACCTGGAATATAATTAGGATAAAAAAGTTTAATTTGTTCAACATGAAAAAACCTGACTAGAAATAAAAGGTTGGGAAGTCTAAACATTTTCCGTAGGTATTTGGTGCTGTAATCGTTCAAATAACAAAAATAAAATCACATTAGCTGTAGTACATATAGGAGCATATTGCGATCATAGAAATTGGAAAAAAATCAAAAATTCAAATACAGATCCGTATTTGAAATTTCGAAGTTATGGGTAGGCCATGAAGTCGAATGGCACCAATGGAATAAAAATAATATTCTTTTAAAGATATTTTGAATTTATAACCCTTCACAATTTGAAAAATAAACAAAGTTGAATAAAACATCTTTTAGTAGAGAGGTATGAGTTTAACCACGATTACATTTGGAAGAGATGTGTTTGAATGAGATATGTTGAAACTCAATCCATTGGAATGCTTGGAAATTATTAAATTAGATCAGATAGAATTGAATTCGTTCCCTCTTTTGAATCTGTTTTATCATGTGAGAATTTGTAATCAGTTTATCACATGTACATTCAATAAGTTGCTATTTTTACCTCAACTCAGGTGATATTATTAGTCATTAAATAGATTGAAGGTAATATGATTCAAATTGTTATTATATTGAGCGGTGGTTAGTTAGAATTAGGTCGGAATGAAAACGATTGAGGAAGTTATTTCAAAACAGTAAAAATCTTGAATAAATTTGCCATATCAACCTAACCTTTATCTTTTACTGTTTACTAAATCTCCTTGCATTGATTCGAAGTTGTAAAATAATAATATTTCGTTCACTACCAATTCCACCCAGACAAAACAGAAATATTTATAATTTTATTTGTGAATAAGTTGTAGACATACATAGAAAATTTTGTTGCTAGTTTTTGCTGAAATATTCATAAAATGAATACAAACAGTTGCTAGCTCCATTTTTTATTGAGCCTGAGGTTCTGTTTGAGATTATATGATGAATAAAATAACATCTAGTCAAACGTATAGTACAATGTATTAATGAAAATACACTTTTTGGAATTAAATATTTCATTTAATGTATAGCGATGAATTACAAAAATAAATAATTTCAGAAATGATTTGTTTGTACATCAATCTATTTCACGAGATCAATCAATTCCAATCAATTATTGATAAGTTTATATCAGTTATCCTTTAGCATATGGTGGTACTTCATTTGTGTCTAAGAAATATATACCCGAAGCCCTGAAACAATGAAAAAATTTTTTAACAATCAGTGATATAAAGCAGAAAATATTCACGAATAAAAAAACATAAAAACCTTCAAAAACAAATCTATAATAAATAAATGTATTGGAAATATGATCAGATGTTCTCAGTTTGCCCTTAATCATTATGAATCATCAATGAAACGTACAATGCATGTTGTCATGTGTCAAATAAAAACTTACGTTTTCTTTTTTCAACATACCTACACATTGTTAATTTTTTTCCAAATTTTCCAAAAAAAGTTCTCATATTTCAAGAACAATTCACGAGAATGGCAGTGAAACATTTGAAATGAAATAGTGATGAAGAGTATTGAGAATTTGAACTAAGAGAGATATGAATAATAAATGTTGAGAATTAACAGCGTTCTCGTATATTCTAATAACGAATATTTTCAATATACCCTGAAATAAATATGGATACTTTTATGAAAATGGTAAATAATATAGAGTTCTCAATAGTCCTGAACCTTTTTCCATAAAAATGTTTGTTCACCTACCTCTTATCAACCGGAAATTCTCCCATGAAAGAAACATCTGCACTGCAATTCTTCTGTTGGAACTGAGAATAATCGTTGCACTTGAGTGCTCTGAAACGTCCACTTGAAACGGACTCACCAAAGTAGTCCATAGATCGTAAATGGTCGCATACACCAAGAATTTCCCATTCGCATCCAGGTTGTTTCTTACCCCCATTGGGATAGTAGTCTGCATGTCCTAGAGGTTGGTAATATCCAAACTGATCACCGTTGGTATGGATTACGTGAACAAACTTGCCACTGGATGTGCTCAAACGTTGAGAAGCTTCGATGATATGGAAACCTATACCTACTGGGTCTAAACCTGAAGAAATGTAAGGAGTTGTAGATTTTACGTTGTAAAATGTTTTTTCCGATATTATTTCCGTTTATTGACCAGAAAAGAAATGTAAACCAGATCAAAAGGTGTATTTCAAAATGTAGAGATGGAGCTCCTAGTCTCCATCATCATCAAGAATTTAACCGCAACTTTTTTCAAAAGGTACGTTCAAATTTGGCAATATACGATTAACTATGTTTAATACAAAATGTTGCGAGAAAAAAACGTCAATCAAATTTTTGCACAACATGTCAATATATTCAACGTAATCGTGAATATAATAGGCATCTTTCCATATCATATGTTTCCACGCTCAGCAAATAACATGCCTCAGCCTTCTGTTTGGTCCTTTAGTGAGATTGAAATCTAACCTCTTTTGGTTTGGAGTCAGCCGCTGGTGCTTATATTGCATGTTCATCTGTTAATGTTCTTGTAACTGACTCACTCTAATATGTTTGCATGGTGATTCCCTATGCCTTACTTGTGACTAGTGTGTGTAGAACTGGATTGTGTATATGTGTGTTTGTGTTCTTCGTGTTTTTATACTTACCAGATGGCGACTTTCGGAGGGGGTGTCTTTGAATTAGCTTCAAAATGTTTTCGGCATGCTTTCTCAAGGAGACATTTACGTATTGACTGCTATAATCCATCTTTTCTACATGAATCGGTTTGGTATGTATCTAGGAGTGATTACGACCAATCATCAGTTTTTAAACATTTGAACAGAGAGTCTGTATGTTTCTATTAACTGGCCCCAAACAGTGGATGCATTCAAGAATATGGAATAGATTCCCTCGCTTAGAAGTAGATTCATGTTACATCTGCATCCTCTGATGAGATAGACGTTTTATCGAGTGGATTTCGCCAGACTCAACGTCTCTGTGATACGGGACCAGAACATCAGATTATTGTCAAGGTTGACCCCCTGTTATCTTACGTTGTTTTCAAGGAATCTCCAGTTCTGGCTGAGGTCCTAGGGGTTGAGCGTTGTCCCTTTGCTATCGTCTGTCTCTCCCCACTATTTGACCGACCGATGTCTCGATATTTTGCACCGAAAAGGTGCAACAACAACATTGATTTTCGGAAGTGTCATCAAATGATTGGACTTTCTCTTGATCGGTTTAGACTAAATCCTGATCTCCGTGAACTAGATGACATGGTTACCAGTGACCCTTCTTCAGTTATTTCCACAACGTTTGACGCAGAAGTCTGCTGACTGTTAGCATGCACCTCTTGTTATTAGGGCATTTCCATCATATCTTTGGTGTTATTTGATCTGAAGATTGAAGCGTTAGGCTGGGACGTCCAAAGCGCTCCGCTCCGTGGATTACTGAATCGCTTGTTGTAGTCGTGTCGTACCGTCCTCTAAGTTGATCTTTGTTTCGTTATGGGGAAAGTTCCCATCGCGTTGTAGATGGTGCGCTGGAATTCACTACAGTCGATAATCTTATTTGTAGAATTTTCTAGTTCCATTACCCATTCTTTTACTTTTAATTGGATGTGGTTGTGGTCCGAGGACCATCTGTAGAGTCATCTTCGAGGTGGCGATGTTCTGCACTGTGGTGATGTTCATTATAGCTAGTACAAGGGCATCATGAAGCAGTTCGTTGAGGCCTTTGGGTAAACGAACACAATGTTCATGTAGGAGTCCTGCCAGGTCCCTGCTCCTTACTTTGAAATTAAATTACCAATGGTCACTGTTGAGTGGTGGTCTGGAAACAATTTTGTTAGGTCGACACTTCGTAAGTTTTCCTGCGAAAGTACACCGAAAAGATCCTACTCTGTCGGTGATGTCTTAGGTTTATTCCATAGGCGACTGTTTGGTCCGTTTGGTGTTTCGGTTTTCAGTCCTTGACGATTGTTCTTATGAAGGCCGTCTATTCTGCAGATATTTGGTCCTATCGACCCCATAGATATTGGATTCCGAAATGCATGAAACTTTCGTGAATCTCAACCTTGATTGCCATGACATCAATGGAATGACATGATAGCAACTCCACTAGCTCATCTTTGCGGCTTGTGATGCCATTGATATTTTAAGGTCATAAGACGATGCTTCTCCTCCGGTATTGTCGGCGGGTTCTTGACAGTGAATGCCGGTTGGTTTAGTGTGTGAATGGTGGTTTTCGCTCCATTTCAAGCGAGCTATCGCATGACAGTATACATATAAAGCTTGAACTGTGATACGGTATGTATTGGGCAGACTAGACACCTATTGAACAATGGAAAAAAACAACACGAATTCGATTGTAGGGAGAATGGATGGATTTGTCTGTATATTTTCATGATATAGGTCATCATTTTGATTTTGACAATGCTCAATTCGCTTTTATGCATCATATCACAAAAATGCCGTCAATAGACATTCTAAATGGTGATAATAGCAGAAACTTCTTAGAGATGTTTATAGTTACATTAATTGAATCAGCTGAACAGCTAGATAGCTGAAATTAATGGAATGATTTTTTTGAAAATGATATTATTTGTTTTGGCAAGATTACGACAAATTATCGACTAATTGTATTCTTCAGTGGTTTATGATGCACAGTTATTGAAAAATAACCCTTTTTGGGTTATTTTTCAGGTTTTGGAAGATTAAATACCTAGGAAAACTGAAATATATATTCGAACTGACCTATCACTTGGTCACATGACCCTCCTAAATCTCTTCCAACGACCCCCATGATATGTGCACCCAAGGAAAACCCAACAAGCGAAGTTTTACTCAATTGTAGATCATTTTCACTAACGAGCTTCTTGATGAATGAGCTTATTAAATCACACAATTCTGAGATCTCCAAATAGGCCGTCATGGTGTATTTACTCCAATCAATGACGATTATATTGACGTCATGTTTTTTGAGGAAAGCGTCTTTAATTATTGAGCAATCTTTGAATGACTCTGTGAAGCCGTGAGTGACGAAAACGGTGTTCCTGGAGATGTTGAAGGAACTGTTGGAGATGTTCATGTCGTTGATTTCAAAAGGGGTTGATGGATTATTCCTGTCGTAGAAGTAGAAACCTATGTTAGTGGGATTGATTGCATGCAGGTCATCTTTCGCCATAACGGAATTATCTGAAAAAGTGGTGAGATACGTTGAGATACGTGAAATGAAATACCATCAGATCATTTTTGATAGTAATAATAAAATACAATATATTACTGGCACTCCCATTTTCTAAGAAGTTATGTAGACAGATTTGGAATTTATGAGAGAGAAACACTTAATGGCATATTGAGAAAAAAATGAAAAATACCAGAAGTGAGATATCCGAATGTGTCAGTTGAAGAAGAAAATAATACTGAACATAAATTATTTTGACCTGGATTGGAAATGAAATAATGCATATTTCAAACAATGAATGTAATGTCGATAATATCACAAGACTTTTGGATCGTTGGTATCCACAACCTTCTTGGGGTGATGAGTGACTTATTTCCAATATTCTGAGACTAGATGCCCTTTTTTTCTCGCCTTCACTTTCTTGGTTTTCTGGTTCAGTGTATTGTAGTCGATTTATTCGGTCGATTGGAGATTTTCATAGGGTACCCATAATGAAGATTTCACCTTCGATTTGAGGGTTCAAACCTGCTACGCTATTTCCAATTTGTTTGCTTGCTTGCCTGCTGGGTGTTTCTCCTGTGCTCGTTAATAATGATTTTCTACAGCTTCTTTGTTTCATCGATGTAGGCCTGGCTATATTCCCAAAAATCTGGTAAATGTTATTCTTAGAGTCGTTTTTCGCGTCTGGTCGCTTGTAAATTCTACCGGAAAGCAACTACTTCCTCGGCTAATACTATGATGGACATTGAAATATATCAGACAGACAAGCATATAAGATACCTATCAGAACCTACTGTGTAGACACGTTGGGTGAGATAAATATTTCGAGATTCCATTTTGAAATATTTATTTTCTCATACGTATGCATATCTCCTCCATACATGCAGTCGAGCCGCTTTGAAGTCAGTAGAGTCCCAGGCACACTGCTGTTTGGGTCATATCTTTACTGCACTGATGATGGGGGGTAATACTTCGAAACCAGTCTGTAGGTTATCCACTCGATAGATTTCACCGTATTCCTGCTGCTGGATGAACAAAAATTATCTGAAAGACTAATCTTCGTCAGGTATCTTGACTTGTTTCCCACACCTACTGTGTAGGAAGGCTGGAAAATATTTTGATCATTGATTCCTTTCTAGCCAAAATCTGTTACACCAGATTTCTGGTGTAACCATTATATTCAAAATCTTTCCTGATATAATCCAGTTCTTTGTTTTGACTTGAACCTCAAAAGTATGAACAGCCACAGTCCGTCGCGTATATCTGATATTTACCGCCCTTGGTGGAATCAAATGTGCCAAGTCACTTGAACACCTTTGGTGAAAGTATCTATGAAAGAGAGACAAATCTACAACCTTTCTTCGATGTTCCAGACTATGAAGATTGCAGGTGATGTTCGAATTTCCAATCAGACGGATGGATCTTTTCTGGAAGGAATCCAGCAGCTTCAGAGTATGCTTAGGGGGGGAACTCCATACGTGTGAACAATATTCCAAAGAAGGTCTGATCTGAGCTTAGGTTAGGTACGAAGTGAGTGGGTCTATTTGACCCTCCACCGCAACCTGCTAGGGTTTATTGTGGCTTACACCTATTCACACTCGGCCAAATGAACCCAGCATCCTAACGAAGCCGATTAGTTTGTATGGTGAGTGGTCTTTCAGGTCAGATGGTGAGAGTAGGGCTCTGTCGAACTCTAAAGACCTGATTCAGTCCCCAGCGGGGCAGGCACAAAGTATGTGCTCTGTTAAGGAGGTAGACGGATAGTCAAGTTGCAAGATTCCCTCCTTGATACCTACGACAACCTTCCCTCCTATGGCGTGCAAAAACCCTCAAGTTTTCGCACGTCAGCTACACCTGACGATGCCTTAGATTTGGTGAATCATTACTTTAGCGCAAACTTTTGCTAACCTGCTCATGGGGGCTTTGTTCCCCGACCTGAAATAGATTCTGCGTACGCCGCTCAAGAATTTGGTGCAAGGCGGTTGTATAAGGTACCCCGCTCTTGAGGAGACGACTCAGTCGTTTCTTGGCTGCACCACCAAACCTTTTTTCTTCAAGGTTCAGCTGGAGTCGTAAACTTGACATCCATCTCCTCTGTAGACTCGCTCCTGAACTAAATTTACAGGGAGGTCAGTTGGAGTCGTAAACTCGATATCCATCTCCTTTGTAGACTCGCTCCTGAATTGAGTTTACAGAGAGGCCAGTTGGAGTCGTAAACTCGACATCCATCTCCTCTGTAGACTCAGCGTCAGAAAGAATTTTCAAGTTTACTCTGTCCATAAAAATTCCACGAGTAGCTAGGGAAAGAAGATCAATCACGGCAGAGCCCCGCATTACCGTGACAAGGCGATGCTACGACGAGAGGGCGCCCGGTATCTCGAAGGTTTCGTAGAGACAGCTGATAGGCTCAGTATCATTTATCCTCTCGGCACAGATACACACACCTTAGGATTGAGCTATCGTTGGGATGCCATTCAGTTAGAGAATGACAGAACCACAAGTGATTCTGTCATTCCCGTATCCAGCGGGGCTACGTGAAAGCAGGCATCCGATGGCCGGTTTGCTCAACCCCCACATCCCAAGCCGAAAACAGAATGCACAGTGGTTCAGGCAGTGAAAAATGAACAAGGACAGCCAACTCGCCTGATCTGAGCTTTATGAAACATCAAGTTGCTGAGGTTTGTACAGTTCTCTGGTTCAGAACAGTGTTACAAGCTTTTGAAAAGCAGCCTTTACAATTCCAGCGACATTATTGTGCCAAGATATATTAGTGCTCATTTTAACCCTCAACAAAATTATCGAGGCCGAAAGCGGAATTGTCTGTCCTGACATTTTATAACCTGGTTACTTTCCCCCTAATTCGAAATCATCTCCAGATTCTTATTAAGATATGCACCTTCCATAATCTTTTCTTCTCATTCTTGATATTATATCTTTCAACTAATTCATCCAAACATTTTTGTACTGGTATTTTCAGTATTTTTCAATATTTCATTCTTTCTTTTTTTTCTCATTTTTCTGTCAACACCTCTTTTGGACAATTAAAGAACGAACTATCATCATTCAAGGTTTGAAACACGCTGATTAGGACGATAGAAATCAGAAGTTGGAGTAAGAATAATTACTAGTTTGAAAAATATTTTATAATAGTAAAATGAAACAGTGAAAACTTCTCACCTACAGCAGTTGTTATTCCATTCAAAACCAGACCAACAAACCAATAGTAATTCATCGTTTCAAACAATACTAGTGATAAAAATGGATTTCTACTTGTTGCCAGTTATAATCCTTTAGAAGGAAGTGAAACGTCAATAGTGATAAGATACGTATAAAAAAAATTAAAAAATGAAATCATTTGAAGTGTCAGTGATATCAACTAATTTCAAGCTATAATGATGATATAGCGACTTTGAACATTATTAATCTTCTCAATCAAATATGGAAAATTCGCTATTCAAAAACGATATCAGTAAAATATTTTGAAATCCTTCCTTCATTTGAAGGAAGGATTTCAAAACCACGGTTTTCAAAACCATGACACGAGTTTCGTTTCGCATATTCTATTTCACCAGTGACTATTTTGCTCACCTTGCTCAACTATTCAGTTCATATTTCAATTAGTTGTTATGGAATTCGAACATATATCATCCACAGAAACGCTGTACAACTGAAACGCTGGTGAACTGAAGAGGTTGAAGGAAAACGTAAGGCTTGTGCTCAGGCCCGAAGAAAAGTGGAAATGAAAGAGGTAATTTTCCCGAAAAAAAGAGTGAAAGGTAATAGAACTCCGATATACTGGTGGACTGAAGAGGTTGCAGAAAAACGTAAGGCATGTGCTCAGGCTAGAAGAAAAGTGGTAAGATCGAACAGAGGTAAAGATGAACCCCAAAAAAGACTGAGGCAAGATGAATACAAACAAAGCAGAAATGATTTGAAGAAAACAATAGTAGAAGCCAAACAGAAAGCGTGGAGAATACTGATAGAAGAAGTACATGCGGATATCTGGGGAAAGGGCTACCAAATAGTAGCTAACAAGGTTAGAGTCAGACAGCCGATTGGACTTACTGAAGAAGAACAAATGAAATTTTCTAACACGTTGTTTCCATCTTACCAGATTAAAAAATGGGACAGACTACCAACGGCACCAGAGGAGATATCACCGTTCACAATGGATGAACTCATGGAAGCCAACAAAAGACTAAAAGAGAAAAAAGTTCCCGGTCCGGATGAACTTCCAGCGGAAGTCATCAAAGTTGTCGTTAAATCACACCCGGAACAATGCCTGAGGACAATGAACCTATTATTAACGAAAGTGCAATATGTATCCTGAACATCATGGGAAAACTCATCGAGCATCTGAACAAGGCGAGACTTTCGAGAGAAATAGGTCAAAAACAGATGCACTGGCGAAGGTACAAAACATCGCAGACCAAGCAAACGAAAAACCTGGCAGGAAAAGGTGAGCCATGATAAAGTTGGATGTACAAAACGCTTTCAACTCCGCGCTATGGGAAGGGATCTTGAACGAAATCAAAAGAAGAAATGTAACTGCATACCTGTACAATATGATTGCCAGCTACCTTGAAGAGAGGTAGTTAATAGTAGGACACAAGAGAAAAATGAACATCACCTGTGGTGTTCGACAAGGTTCTGTAATTGGTCCCCCATTGCGGAACACTATGATGGGGTACTGAATCTGAAGGTCCCTAGGGAAGTTAGTCTAATAGGCTACGCAGATGACCTAGCCGTGGTGGTGGTGAGGAAAAATGAAGAAAGTCTGGTAAGAACTTCCAATAGAACTGTGAAGGATATAGCCGAGTGGATGTCAGTGAAACAACTCAAGCTTGTCCCCCGGAAGTCAGAGGTAGTACTGCTGGCAGCAGGCAGAAAACTGAAAAGTATTACAATTGAATTGAAGGAAACGAACATTCGTAGCCAACAATCTGTTAAATACCTGGGAATCCACATGGATTGAAATATGAAAATGGGAGCTCATGTTAGGAAAGTAGCAGAAAAAGCGGGAAAAGCCATAAGCAACATAAGCAGGATAATGCCCAACGTTGGGGGGCCTCGTAAAGGTAGCAGAAAATTCTATGCCCAGTCGCCCAGTCGATCATGCTATATGGCGCAATGATTTGGAAAAGAGCCATGGAAAAAAAAGTATACAGGAATATATTACTTGGTGTTCAACGGAAAGCAGCCATAAAAATAGCTTATGCATATAAAACAACATCAACTGAAGCTTTGCTGATGATTGCAAGAACCCCCCCAATAGATCTGCTGGCGGAAGAGAGAACAATGTTACAAAACAACGTATCAAAAGGTTTAGCAAGGTTACAAATTATGGAAAAATGGCAACAACCTTGGGAGATGGACGATGGAAAGACCAACTGGACAAGATGACTTATAAGAGACATGGATGGACAGAAAATGAGGAGAAGTGAATTACTTTCTCACACAAGTTGGGAAGAACAGAGACGAAACGCAGAAATGACAACAGGAGAATTAACACCGAAAAACATGATAGGGAAGATGCTCAAAAGTATAGAAAACTGTGGGAAGAAAGAAAAGAAAAGACCTTGATGAATAATAATGAAGTACTGAAGAGAAAGGAAGAGCCCTGAACGATCACTATAGTCTGATATTCCGAAGTGATGCCCGAGGGCGGTTCCAGAGTAGCCTGCGTGACTCATGACTGGATTTTTAGTCCATAAAAATCTGACAGTACCTGATCACAGGGCGATCAGGTGTCTTTCGAAGATTTTTCCACTCGCCGAAAAAAAAACTATTGTGTAGCAATTCTGGTAATGATATCTGATTTAATTCCCTAACGGATGTTTGGAGTACAAACTGAAAAGGAAGAAATACTTTTCTATAATTCAATGTTCATGTAAAAGTTTTTTTTTTGTTTAATTCAAAGTTTATTCGAAAGTAGTTGTTTTGTGTCTGGAAATTACCGCTTTACACATCTCTCTGAAGAGTTTACTTTGAAATTAAATGCTTTTTTCCTTTCTCACATTCGCACACATTCTCACATTATTATATAAGGAGAAGTGGAAAAACAAAACCTTTCTTTCTAGAAAAACAAAAACTCTCTAAACACTCAACAACATTTTTATGATTTTTGGTCCGCATGTGTCAGTTTTGTATGACTTATTGGAGACCTACGATAGTATTCAAATTCAAAAATCGTACGGATGTTGAATTTTGTTCCAATTCGTCTTCTCTGTTCAGAAGTGAAATTTTAAATTAATTTCTCCTCATATATTACGCTGTCTGTGAAATAAATCTGTTCAAATTCAAGTACAAACTGAATATGAATGGAGCGGCCCGTTACAAACTGTAATCTACTATAATATAACTGAATATGTACAGCATGTATCTGTAAGAAAGTGCTGTACATATTCTACACATCTTTACAAAGAATTCAAGAAGAAGAAAGCCAAAAAACTCTTTTTCCATAACACTCCATATTATATGAAAGAGCTGCATTTCCACGTCGGATAATGTTATTTTTCAAATAAATCACAACAGGATTTTTTTCGATTTCAGGAACATGAATATTGACTGTGAGATTTTTTTTCTAGCGACAATGCGACTCTAACATTTCTTCATTCATTCCATTCGATCGATTACGTAAATTCTTGTTAGAGCGTTTTCAAAACCCCTTCATTCGTCGAAGAGGCATGTATTCGAATAATTGAACCCATTCAATATCTACGACGCCTACTATATTTTTCGTTTTCCTGACGTCACTAAAAACCAGGGTAACCCATCGATTTCTCTGCAATATGACTTTTTAGGGCCATTCATCAAGTACCGAAATAAAATCCCCAGTAAATAGGAAAGGACAGGTTTCCCGGTCACCACGATTAATTCATTTTTACCATGTGCTACATTCAAAAACTGCCGTTTAGGATACCTGGAAAATGAATATTAGGAGCTTCGGAAAAAAGGACAGACCGATTTACCCTCAGGTAAGAAGAATAATAATGATAATAATTAAAATATGCAAATGTGCTTGCCGTCCCAATCTTACTCAACTCGTTTGGAGTATTGAAATTGGACTCGGGAGGAGCTGTTTCAACTCGACGTAAAGACTCGAAAAATGATGCATCTCTATAGGAATTTACATCCCAAATCATCCGTTCCACGGTTGTATTTCCCCGACAACAAGGAGGCCGTGGTTTGGAGTGTCTACATGGCAGAATGGTACTGGATGTAGCCTGTAAAGTCGTCAGGAGTTCGGATCCCCTTCTCTGCTTGGTCCGTGACCATGTCGCGAGGGCCTGTCGCGAGGCGCCGGAAACCCTAATGCACTTCCTATCAGCATGTCCAGCATATGCGGTTTCGGCCTATATCGCGGCCTAACGCCTAACGCGGCCCTAAGAGTGCCATACTACCATCTACGTCACTCTTACGGTATTGACGAGACTCCGGTGTTGCCCTACGCTCCGGGGGATATTGAATCCGTTGTGAAAACGAGAAGTTCGAATTTATTGGAACTATTCTTTTCCCACCTTCAGGCTCATACAAGCTAATAAGCCTGATGTAGTCTTTCTCCACCACCAGAGCAGAACTATATTTGTCGTGGAGTTTTCAGCTCCTGGCAAGACGAATATTGTCCGAAAAGGGGAGGGAAAACAAATAATATATCGAGATTTTCTCTTCGAACTCCGCAGACTCTGTCCAGACCACTCTGTTAAGATGGTTGTTCTGATTATTGGAGTCCTTGGTGGAATGATGCCCTCCCAACTCTCAAATCTTAAAATCATACCGGCTTGCCGCAGTGAGGCAGAAATCTTAGCCGGACAGATGCAGAAGGCTGTCATTCTTGGCTCACTGTGCTTGCTCAGGGCTCATGATTCTCGGACCCAATGATCACTTACCCTACGGTTTGGGGGGTGGTCGTTGGTTAATAATGCTGGCGCGCCCTCCCGAATGTATCGTGGCTTCGGGGGATAGGGCCTGACCAGCGCATATTTCGGTATGAAATAATAATAATAATGATAGGTGAAGATGGGGGATTACGGAAGGGATGTTCAGGTCGTAGATGAAAGCATTCTGCACCATCATCTGGATGCCAGATAGACTTATCTCGTGGTAAGTCTCCCCTACAAGTATCAGGACAAACTCTAACATATCTGGTCATAGTGAATCTCAGGGAAAAACACAGTTGCTACTACATGAATATGCTTGCTGTTCAGATCGTACTCTACTCGTCGTATCAACTTGTCGTTAGATTAAAAAAATGATGAGTTTGGAGTGTATATATGATAAAATGGTACTAGATGGAGCCGATAAAGTCATCAGGTATTCGGACTCAACATGCTCAGAGACCATGAGAGAGGGCAAAAATTGAAGCATTGTCCTTGAAGCAGCTGAGTGGCTGATGAACTCGGTTCTTCTAACACCTAATTAGACGATCGCAACTCTGTCGAGTTGAAACCAATTCAACAGAAGGCCCACATAAAAACTGCAGAGATCACTCCACTCCGCGACAACACAAGGATAAGTCAGGGTATGGAGACTTCTTTAACAGCATTGAAGACGTCGCTTTCCTCAGGTCGAGTGGGCTGAAGTAGGAAACTGAGAGATTCATCATAGTCTGCCAGGATGGTGTCTTTGATATCTTAGTCTACCGTATTAGCGTGATGGATATAGAAGTTTCTAATATCAGATGCAGGGCCTGCCGCAGGGCGCTTGAGATCATAAAGCACTTGATGTCGACATGTCCAACATATGTGATCTCAGCCTATATCTATCGACATATCGCGGACCTAAGAGTAATTTATTAACATGAACGACAATTTTACGATATTCACGAGACACCGGTGTTACCCCACGTCCCAAGAAATATTGAATTCCTTGAAGGATATGAGAAGCGACAGACCTATTCATTCTCCACCTACAGTTAATGAGTCCGATGTATTTCTTTTCGACCATAAGAGCAAGACGATATTTGTCTTGTAGTTTTCAGCTCCGGGTGAGATAAATATCTTCTCGATAGAGGGGAAAAATGGATGAAATATCAAAATGCCTTCTTCACTCTCGAATCTCAAGATCACGCCAAATTGCCGCATTTAGGCCCCCCCATGCCGCCTCACGAGTTGAGTGCCCTGAAGTAAAAGCTTCGCCCCACAACTAATTTGAGAGGAAAACCTAATACTCCACTCCATCAACCACCGCTCTCCGAGCGGTCCTCAATTACTGATGGGAACTTCAGCCAGATGGACTCTGACCTCTTTTGGTCGAAAGTCAGCCTTTAGGTGCTTGTTCTTTCTGATCCGTTGAGTGTTTTGTCATGACTATTCCTAACTGAATTTTTGCATGGGGGCCCCCAAAAACTAACCGGCGGCTATTGTTATTCGCGTCGAGCATTCCTCAGTGAATCTAAGGAAAAGTGAATCGCGGTCGTGGTCGAGTTGTTCTGCGTTGAACCTACCTGAAAGAGAGTTTATCTGATTAGTGCTATGCTTACCTGAGTCGCCCGAAGGCGACTCGTGGGGGCGCCAGGCCAGGGCACCACGGGCCTCTCCGTTCTGTATATATTGTATCCCGGGATTCGGTAGCTCTTTTCGCTTCTTATCCGTGTCTCCTGTATTGTCATGACGTCTATGTCTAGACGCGATAGCATTTCCAGTAGCTCGTTCTTTCTGTAGGTGAAACCGTTTAGGTTCCACGGGACTCATGCATACATCACTGTTGCCCGGGTGCCTGTATTAAGGCAGCTAAGACCGCTTGCGCCATCTTCTGCTGCTCAGTCGTTAAGCTGCCTAGGATTTGGACCATCTCGTTTCCTCCGGCTTTCTGCGCCTTCGGTGCTGATTTTCTTTGGGCTGGTTGCTGACGATGCCTCTGACTCTCCGCTTGTCGAGGCCTGTTTCTTGCTGTTGGTATTTGCCTAAGTTTAGGGAACATTCCACATCCCCTTTAGCTGGCCGAGTGCGTGTTCAGGCAATTGTCGCATTTTGCTGGAGTGTCTTTTGTCTGTTGACACTCCTTTGTGTCGTGACCTTCGCCGCACTTTACGCAGCGGGCTGTCGCGTGACAGCACCTCTGCGCGTGCCCGAAGAATTGGCACAATTGGTTGATAATCGTTTTATTGATTCTTTGCGGCTCCGCCCGCACTATCAGGTTAACACACGTCTCAAGCGTGTATATTTTTTCCTGGTCTTTTGGTACTTTTACCAGGAATAGTGGGAGTATTTTCCTCGTTTTCCGCGAGGTCATGCGGTGACATTCTATCACCGTATATCCCTGCCTTCACAGGTCTGCTTTCACGTCGGCCTCTTCAACGTTCTCCGTGATTACCCGGATCACTTCGTGTAGCGGTACTTCCTTTTTTAAGATGTGTGTGTGGAAGACCTGGCGGTGGTCTTCCATGTATCGCGTAAACTTACGCCAGCTTTCCTCGTTGTCGGTGTGTATATAAATGCCATCTTTTGTCAGCCTGACCCTGCTGTAAGATATTCTCCTCTTTTCTATCTCCCTGAAAACCTCATTCCACCTTCTGGTGTCGTGCATCACGACTGGTGGCGGTTTTGCAGGGTTTATCGTGCTTGCGTTCGTGTTCGGATTCAAATCTGAACTCAATGGGGTTGGCGGAGCTTCTTCGTTTCTGTTCCGTCTGACATTTGGCCATACTGGAACTTTTGGTGTTTTGTGGGTTGGTGCCTCTATTTGTTTACGTTTGTCGTCTATGGTCGGTGTTTTCGTTGTTGGTAACCCTGCTTTTATGGTTACCGTTTCCTCCTCTGTCTCCATGTCCACGTGGATTTCTTTCTGCCTTTCTCTTTCTTCCCGTCCCAATCTTCTTCGCGTTTTCCGGTTTTTCTTCGTTTCTACGCGTTGGAAACCGTCGTCTGATTCTGTTTCGGAACTTACCTCTGGGGCTCTTGGCCGCTTGTTTGCTCGTTGATCTGGGCTGTTGTTATCCATTTTTTCAGGGACATTTTCACTGTTTGTACTTACCTTATCCTTCTTTTCATTCCCTTGTTTAGGAATGTTTTTTCCTTGGTCCTTGTCGCTTTCCTTTTGCTTTTCCTTTTTGTCTTCGTTTTCTTTTTCTTTCTTTTCGTTTAAGATTTCATCTATCCTACGTCCCATGCTTTCTATTATTTCTTTCATGGCGGTGATGTCTTCTTCATACTTTTTGTCTGTTTTCATTCTTTAGTTCCTAGATGATCTCCTCCTTAAGATTTTCGTTTTCGCGCTCCATTTTTCAATGAAGCCGTTGACTAGGTCTGAAATGTAATTTTTTTTTTATTTGCTCGAATTCTTTTTGACGTGTGCTTTCACACACAGCAGTTCTGAAAAGAACTTTCTCTCGTGGTAGTGTGAAAACACTGCACTAAGCACTTTCACTAAATCGATCTGAATAATATTCGTATCACTGCACTTCAAGTTACACTTATTCGTATCACTGCACTTCAAGTTACACTTCAAGCTTTTACACTTTGATGTTCACTCTTTGGCGTCTGGAAGCGGAATGATGATCCTGCATTTAGGCAGAAATTTTAGCCGGACAAATGCAGAAGGCTGTCATTCTTGCTTCATCTGTTTAAAGCACATGATTCTCGAAGGCGATGACCACTTACCCCACAGTGTGAGGGGTGGTCATTGATTGATGATGCTGGCGTGCTTTTTCGAATGAGTCGAAACTTCTGAGACAAGCCCCGACCAGCTCAACCTTCAGAGAAATAAATATCAACAATAATGGTAATGATAAGTTTATTTATGTAGTGGAAGAACATATGATTGTAAGAATTCCAGAAATTTACTAACAAGACGGTGGGATACAAATTCGGTTTCTTTGAATTGTGTATGTGTACATCCATATTATTTTTCATTCCTTTCATATATCGAATAACTCTTTGGTGGAGGTGAAGACTACATTGATTAAAACTGGTAGGTAGTTTTTGGGAAAGAAGGGTTTCCATCCTGATGCAAAAATATGTGGGAATCTTCCAACGAACGGAGTGTTGTATTTTGTGTAGGAATCCTGTGAATGATATCTGATTCCATTCCACAATGAATATTTGGAATACAAAATGAACGAAGAAAAGTGTTTTTGTATAATTCAGTGTTCATTTAAGAGTATTTGTTTGGAAATTATTTTTCTTTCGTGTAATTCTATGTTAATATGAAAGTGGCTGTTTTGAGAAGGCTTTTTCTTTCAGTTTGTTTCTGAAAGTTACTCCTTTGCATGATCTACACATCTCTTTATATAATTACTCTTTTGAAATTGTTTGATTCCTTCCTTTCTTTCTTTGGAGGATTGCCACACGTTTTAATATCAGCATGGGGAAGTAGAAAGACAAAACCTTTCTTTTCCAAAAAATTAAACTCTCTCAAAAATATATCCTTCTCAATTTGAATGGGAGGTGATGTAATGCATTAAGAATAGATAATTATTACATTAGCGAGTTTCTTATCGAACTATTAGTTATCATCTGTAGATATCTGATCATTGTGATGATAAAAAATATTTTTAAATTTCATTATCGAACTGTGATAAACAGTTAGCTGGCAATATTTTATATACTAGTTCATCCACAAATTTGGGAACTGGAAATGTTTGATATATCTGATCGATAGTTTTTAAAAGTATATATTTGAATTTTTTATTTCATATATAATGGAATTGCTCGATACTTGATGGAAATCAATAACTCATTCAACGTTTTCATACTATATAAATTGATAATTCTTTTGTCTGGTGGATATCTCACAATGAAGTATTACTTGAATACGTTTTTTATTTATTCTCGCTCTTGTCTCATGATTATACGGGATTGTTAGTAGATGATTAGAGTTACTGTAATTATGTCGAATGTTTGTCTAAGAAAATATATTAGTCTGTTCATACCTTGGTTACTTTGGCAATAAAGTTCAGCAATATTTCGTATTTTCTATTCTCTTTCTCGAAACAGTGAAAAATGTATTTTATAGGCATCATGAATATTTGAAATGACGGAAATTATGGAAAATAGTGGAAACTTAATGAAAAATCCGAGCAGGGGGCGGTATATCTCTGTCAACATCAGACACCCTGCCACCTTTACATTTTGTTATAGTGTGTTCTCAGGAGAACAACAACCAATATGCCAGCAATGTAGGCAGAGGCTAACAGTGAAACATATCATGCTAAATTTTGTCCAATATGATGTAGCTAGACAACGATTTGAAATACCAAATTCTATGAAGGAATGTTTAAAAGATCATAATGAAAGTCTGGATAGAATTATAAAATTTATGAAAGCTATTGGGCTATACTCAAAAATTTGAACAAGAAAGCAAATGATAAACAAACTAATAGTAGAAGGCTAATGACCTCATAGTCTACTCCTTTAAACCACAAAAAAAACGAAGAAATATAGCAGTGACGAAAAAACCGGCCGTCGGAGGCGGTACAGATTCACCAATATTTTTATTAGAGTCTCTGCCACCTTCATATGTTGTTATAACGGTCACAACTGGAAATAAAGAAATATGACAGAGGTAAAATAAAAAAACCGGTCGTCAGGGGCGGTACATATCAAGCAATATTTTTATTAGAGACTCTGGCACTTTCATATTTCATTATAGTGGTCACAACTGGAAATAAAGAAATATGGCGGAGGTAAAATAAAAAAACCGGCCGTCGGGGGCGGTACAGATCCAGCAATATTTTTATTAGAGACTCTGCCACCTTCATATTTTGGTATAGTGTAAAGAAATGGAAATGAAGAAATATGGCAGAGGTGAAATCAAAAAACCGGCCGTCGAGGGCGGTACAGATCAAGCAATATTTTCATTAGAGACTCTGCCATCTTCATATTTTGTTATAGTGGTCACAACTGGAAATGAAGAAATATGGCGGCGGTAAAATAAAAAAACCGACTGTCGGGGGCGGTACAGATCCAGCAATATTTTTATTAAAGACTCTGCCACCTTCATATTTTGGTATAGTGTTAAGAAATGGAAATAAAGAAATATGGCAGAGGTGAAATCAAAAAACCAGCCGTCGAGGGCGGTACAGATCAAGCAATATTTTTATTACAATCTCTGCCACCTTCATATTTTGGTATTGTGTTAAGAAATGGAAATAAGGAAATATGTGAATGACATCATACAAAACAGTAGATACTTTTATGAAATCAGTAGTAGTAGTTCAACTTCAAAACTGAATATGCATCAACAAAATTTAGTAAAACACACGTAATATACGAAGAACTTTCATATATAACTACCCTTATTTTGGAAAATCTTGATAAAAAATTCAAAAATTGTTCAGTATTAAAAAATAGGTGTAGCTTTGTTGTCATGGCCCATCTAAGTGAAGTTTTATTTTTTACTCATTTTTCAAAATGGGGACTAACAAAAAAACTAATTGTTCAAAATTATACACTTTTGTAACAAGAACTTAATAGTCCATAATATCAAATCACAAAATATCGATATAAAATAAGTATTTTGGCACAAAATCATTACATTAATTTCGTGGAGATTTTCTTGTTCAATATAATTCTTATAATTCGCTTTGAAAACAAACCCATTTTTCCGAAAGATATATTTTATACCTCATTATGACGTCCTTCTCGCAGCTTGTACGTTTCGGATCTTATCACGCAATCCTCGCCTGCATTCGTAATGTGCTCATGTTATATGGCCTCCAGACAATTAGTTTTCAGAGTTTAGAAATGATACGTATGTTTGCAAACTTCTTTTTCCAATAAACCGCATGAGAAGGAATCCAGAAATCCATTGGAGTTAAATCTGGTGAGCACGCTGGCATGGAATACTCTGAGTAAGATCCTATCTATTTTCCATCAAAAGTTTCATTTAGAAATTGTCGTAATGCTACATTACAGTGAACAGTCGTTCCATCTAACTAATGTATAGGTGGTATTTGACATATACTGGGTGACAACGAGATCGTTGTATATGGCGCCATTAAATTGTTCATGAAGTAATAAATTTGAAATTCGGAATGGAGGTAAAAGTACATTGAAGCCGATATTTTTTATGATGAAACACTCTGAGATCTATACAGAGTTCAACCGGAAATGAACACAAGTCAAAAATTTTAATTAGAAACCTGTATATATTTTTCAACAATTTAATTGGGTATAAAATTCATTTTTCAACAATTGACACGTGTGGACATCTTTATTTATTCGAAATGGCAACATATGATCAATTTTCTCCAAATCAAATACGTGCCACGGATAGCCTTGAAATATAACAGTTTGCTGTTATTTTCAACCAGTCGTCATTAGAAACCAAAATCTTCACTTAGGTAATAGCCGGGTGTCCAGTTGGCAGATACTCTGATGAAAATATGTCTGGATCTGTACCGCCCCCAACAGCCGGTTTTTTTATTTCACCACTGACGTATTTCTTTGTTTCCATTTCTTAATACTATACCAAAATATGAAGGTGGCAGATTCTCTAATAAAAATATTGCTTGATCTGTACCGCCCCCGACGACCGGTTTTTTCATTTCACCTCTGCCATATTTCTTTATTTCCAGTTGTGATCATCATAACAAAATATGCTGGCAGGGACTCAAATAAAAATATTGCTGGATCTGTACCGCCCCCGACAGCCGGATTTTTATTTCACTTGTGTCATATTTCTTTATTTCCATTTCTTAACATTGTAACAAAATATGGAGGTGACAGAGTCTCTAATGAAAATATTGCTGTACCGCCCCCGACGGCCGGTTTTTTTATTTCACCTCTGACTTTCATTAATTTCCATTGTTCAACACTGTACCAGAACATGAAGATGGCAGAGTCTCTAATAAAAATATTGCTGGATCTGTACCGCCCCCAACGGCCGGTTTTTTGATTTCACCTCAGACATATTTCTTTATATCCAGTTATGACCACTATAACAAAATATGAAGGTGGCAGAGTCTCTAATAAAAACATTGCTTGATCTGTACCGCCCCCGACGGCCGGTTTTTTCATTTCACCTCTGACATATCTATCCGCATATATGTATACCTCCGCCATATTTCTTTATTTACAGTTGTGACCACTATAACAAATTATAAAGGTGGCAGATACTCTGATAAAAATATTGGTGGATTTGTACCGCCTCCGACGGCCGCTTTTTTGATTTCGTCACTGCTATATTCCTTCGTTTCCTTTTGTTAACACTATAACAAAATGTAAAGGTGGCAGGGTGTCTGATTAAAATGTTGACAGAGGTATACCGCCCCCTGCTCGGATTTTTCATTTGGTTTCCACTATTTTCTATAATTTCTGTCATTTCAAATATTCATGACGCCTTCAAAATATATTTTTCATTGTTTCGGGAAAGAGAATAAAAAATACGAAATTTTGCTGAACTTTATTGCCAAAGTAACCAAGGTACAATAAATTACTTGAATAGTCCCTATTTTCCTTACGGATAACTTTCAGAAATAATTTCTGTATCATGTCCAGTTCATCAAGATCTAGATCATTATTAGAATTTCCACTTCATCCGAATATATATCCTACGATATATCATACTATTCAGTACGTGAGTGTTGAAATGAATTTACTATGATGTTTGTATAATAGAGCTGAGACTGATATTGAAGAGAGGAAGTTGATATAAGTATGAGATAAGGAATACTTTTGTATTCTATTTTTCATCTGTGATGAACAGGTATTTCGCTTTTTTTGGGGTAGTTCTAGCTCCTCTCAGAAATCAAAGACTCTAGCTCCTTTATATAGTGAATCACTTGAATCATCTCTTATTTATTGAGGATAATTTTTGAAGATCATTACTGTATTGTGATCAGTTCTTCTAGGCGGCTATTATAAACTCCTCATCCGAGTAATCCATAAGATATCTCCACCAATTATCACACTAGTGTGGAGTAGAATGGTATAGTCAGATTCTTGTATGATGAAGGTGAGACAGATTTGAAAGAGAAAGTGCCTATTTTAAAATCTGTTTTCTGGAAGGTATCATTTATATAAGACAGTTTTCAGAAAAAACTCCCGGTGGAACTTTTATTAACAGTTACCCATACAAGACATGACTACCAGAAAAATAATTATTCGAGATAGTCCAAAAACGTATTCAACCCTCTATCCTATGCTGTGGGTATTATTGAAAGCAGACGAAAAGAACTTTTAAAAAATACCAACGCACACGTTCAATTTTTGAGTTTTTTTTTTATGTATTTCCCGCATGAATAATTATGAGATTGCCATCGATCCAGTAACGATAAAGTACACTCTTCCGAAAAAATATAATCAATATTCGCTAGTTCACTCGTAATTTCGCAAAATTGCATGAGATGCCTAAGATTGCGCACTATTTGATAAACGCTCTGTAGATACATACACACAACGACTGTGTACGGCCGTTCAGATTGTGGGTCAGTGCTCACAAAGTCATACCACTCATTCTTTCAATCTGCGGATAACACGCAAGCTAACGTAATGTGACTCGCATCGTCTGTTAGCTTAGATTGGAGAAAGAACTTGAAATTCACCGTCTGCGGAGTCTAATACTAACAGTGGCGGAGCATATTGTGGGCCGTTCGAGTCCCAAAAAGAAAAAATTATGAAATAGTTTATTGACAAATTTTTAAATCTATAGTGAACATTTTTGAATTTTTAATCAAAATAGTCACATTTCAAAACACATTTATCCTTCCTCACTTCCTCAGAGCCAAATGCAAATTAACGTTTACAAATAAATCCTTGTTCCAATGATGACCTCTGTTTTATTGATAATCCTGAGTTTTTTTTATGTAGAATTGAAAAAAAAATAATATAGAAAAATTCAAATTTTTATTCCAATGGAAATATTGTACAATAATAGGGCACGTCCAAACTTTTATTAAATGAAACTGATTTGAAAAATCTGTTTTAAATCTGTTTTTCCGTTAACCAGTTGTCTCACTCTTACGTACGACAACTCTCAAAATCGAAACTCGTGCGAACTAAGGACTAACGAGGTCTTACCTATCAACGTGTGATTTCTAGCACGGCATTTATATACCTTGCAAAAGTACATAATTCTGCATTTTATTCTGTATAACTCTACATTCATATACAATGGTGTGGTTTCTAAATCGAACATAAATAAATTACGTCATACTAGATGAATATCGTGTTTTTATTGATGAGTTGCCCAGTAGATGACAATGTAGGTACTTTATGTACACACCGGTTTGAAGACACTGTTAATGAAATTATAAAATGTGAAGTTAAAATATCAATTATTTGAAATTCTACTCAATATTATTTGATAAAATTAAAAAAAAAACAGGATTCGGCGATAGTTACATTGAGTGCAGATAATGTTGCTTCATTTTCAAAATATGCCTGTCAGCAACTCCGGAAATATTTTTGAAGATATCTAAATATCAACCAGTAACAGTCATACTCTCTCACCCACCTTGGCAGTTTTCAATATTATCGCACTGGCACAAGCTTCTAATAAAGTAGTTGCCGAAATACAAGACAGACAGTGACATTTGCAAAGATAAATGGGAAATTTTCAAATATATTTCCTACAACTGGCTGTACAGCGATCTTGGCAGTGAGTAAGAATCAGCTTCAAAGGCGCCTTTTACGAAAACTGACTCTGAGTAAATGTCATGTATTGACATCGTGTCCTCGTGACACGATATATATATATATATATATATATATATATATATATATATATATATATATATATATATATATATAAAAATATATATATATATATATATATATACAATTCCTTGGAGTTATTTGGGATAGCAGCGAAGCGCAAGTGTACTCTTATAACATTATATTTCCAATATTTCGACAATGGTTATTGTCATCATCAGGGAGCTAAGATGATAGATTTTGAATTAATACAGAATTTAAGTTAACAGACAGATACTTACAATGTTAGTAAGATTGGTCGCAATTGAGTTGAGTTAAAATTAAAATATGAGGTGCATATATATATATATATATATATATATATATATATATATATATATATATATATATATATATATATATATATATGCACCTTCATAGCCGATGACCTGAAAAACAAAATCAATAGAAACATCAATCACAGTGTTAAGAATTCAATGGAACTCACAGACAGAATCTCAATGACAAATGTCAGCTCGAGCACTAAACTATTCTCATTCGACATAAAAAGATGTACTCTGATATACCGATCAACGAAAGTATAAAAATCATATCAGATAAACTAGAACACCAAAACGGGATCTACGATAAGCAGATGGAATCCACTCTGAATACAATAATCAACCAAAACCGAATCCGAAGGAAAAATTTATAAACAAACAGATGGACCAGCGATGGGATCTCCACTATCCAGCATTATATCCGAAAATCTCAACAGTAATAAAAACACACGATGAAAAAAGGGAATGGTTCAGATAGGTTGACGATGGCTTGTACATATCACAAAACAAAGTAATAAGAATAGAACAAATAACAAAAGAAATTAACGAAATTAATCAAAAACTGATGTTCCAGCAGCTTGATTGCGTTAACTTCTCTTCCGATGGCATTCCAGGATAGCTTTCCAAATTTCTGCTACTGCAGTTGTAGGTTGATTGGTCAAACCACCAACACTGACATAAAAACTTGGCAAGTTGACTTGGGTGTCACACCAATAGGTGGTTCTACTTATTTCTCGCATGCGTTTACGTAGTTATCAAGTACTTTTCTTGGTTATTCACATTTTGTCTTCAATCGAGGACCGCCTGTTCGGTACTGACGAAGGCCAGTAGGAGAATTATTTTCCAGCAGCTTGACTGCATTAACCTTTATCGATGAAGAATACATTGTAGATGAAATAATTGTAAAATTAAAGAATTACAAATCAAATTGCAATTATTTTGCAAAAAAAAAAGATAAATTGAGGTTCAATTCAGTTGAACACCTGTTCGCGTATCTTTCGTTGAAAAACACTTCAAAATCTCTATCACAGAAATGGAAAAACAACTGCTGAGAAATAAGGACACGCCACTTCATGAAATCTATTCACATAGCATGTCTCGTTTTTCCACTTCAACTATGTTGAAGCATAATCTGAATTATCTACTTAGTCATGGAAATTAATTTTATGAAGATAATAATAGTGTCTGAGTGTCATTCGGTTTGTAATTATGTAATTAAAGTGTAAGATGTGAACAATTTACTCAAAAACGTGAAAGAAGTGTTCGTTTTTTGCCAAAATTTTAAGAACTTCTGCAGATATTCAAAATTTCAAAAAGACTATTGAAGAATAAAATTTTCCTAAAAAAATCTTCGGTCGCTTCAACGAATAAAAATCAACTCATTGAATATGAATAGTAGGAATGAAAAAAATTTGGTAGTTGATGGATAGTTATATGAACAATAATGGGCTCGTAGAGATTTTACCGCAATTTTTCTCTCATTTTCGCTTCCGTTTTTCAACAACTTTTCCAAACCTATTGAGAACCTTTCCCAACGCCAAAACAAAATTACGGTCTCTCGACGCGCGTTTTCCTTATAAAGTTAGCGTTCTCAGAAGATCATTATGGCTGTCATAATGATCACGTGAAGACGCTAACTTGGTTAGCGAAACGTGCGTCGACGGACAATAATTTTGTTCTGGGGTTGGGAAAGTGTTTTCAATAGATTAATTTCACGCCAGAGGTTCTAGTACGTACTATAAAAACTTTTGAAAGTTGGTTTACATAAAAACATTAACACATAAACTAAATATTAATAGAACTAAGAGGGATTACTACGCGAAAAAAATCAACTCTTGTGGAACAAACCAAGGAAAAAACAAACAAGTTTGGAAAGTCGTGAATAAACATACGGGAAAGTCCAGGAAAGATATACCGAAACAAATGTGTATTAATGATAAGATAAAAAATTATCAATTAACCATTGCGAATTCTTTTGCGGAACATTTTGTAACCTCTATCATTGACCATACAAACAGTTACCGCTCAAATCATTTTTCTAGTAGAACAGTAGGGCATCGTGTACTGAATAGTTTCTATTTCCAACCAGTCACTGCAGTAGAGGTGTACAATGTAATCATTTGCATGAGAAATAAAATATCTTTAGGTTTCGACCACTTACCTACTAATATTATTAAGGTTGTCGCCTCGTCTATTTCGGAACCACTTAGTTACGTAATAAATAAGTCTGTCGAAGAAGAAACATTTCCTGATAGGTACTTTAAAAATAGGAAAAATCATTCCCATATTTAAGAAAAATGATCCGCTGACCCTGAACAATTATCGACCCATCACGATTCCAAGTACCTACTATAATGAAAAGAGAAATGAAAATTTCTATGTTTTTTACCACTTTTATTTGCAACTAACGTTACTGCAGTTTCGTCCTATATGGATATTCTCAAACTTATACAATAAACTCAATAACAATAAACTTAGTTACAAATAAAAAAGTGGTAAAAAACATAGAAATTTTCATTTCTCTTTTCATTATGATCTCCTACCACGTAGTAACGGCTACATTCATCAATTTATTCCAAGTACTATAAGTAAAATCATCGAAAAATGTATTCATAATAAATTGCTTGATTTTTTGTTGAGTAATAATATTTTGAGCAAGTTTTAGTACAGGTTTTGTCCGAATGATTCGACGGAAGGAGCGACTGCTGCTTTCATGGAACGCATTTACAACAATGTTGACAAGGGAAAGTATGTCGGTGCGCTCTTCTTCAATTTATCTAAGGCATTTGACTCTATTAACTTTGATATTCTATCGGAAAAATTATGTACTATAGGAATTCGAGGAATATTTTTAAACTGGATATTGTCATATATAAGGTACAGAAGGGTATACGTTTGATGGAATGGTGTTGATTCGGACAAGTTTGACACTTCACTTGGAGTTTCCCAGGGATCCATTTTGGGGCCGCTTATATTTCTGCTATACAATAATGACCTGCCAGAGTATATTGGAACATCCTCGATTGTACTTTATGCTGATGACACATCGATTTCTGCAGCAGCAGATAGACCTGAAGAGCTCGAAGAGAGGCTGAATTTTATCAGCAATAATTTTACGACATGGTGTCATGATAATAAGCTTGTTGTAAATGCAGAAAAATCAATATTATTAGAACTTTTTGGTGAAAAAAGATGTATTGATCATATACAGGTTTTAGTCAATAATGTCACAATTCTCCCAAGTGAAACAACCAAATTTTTGGGTGTTCACATTGACACAAATTTATCTTGGAAATTTCATTCAAACCAAGGGATTAGAAAACTTAATAGCAGCTTTTATGCACTATTGCAACTACGTCAGGTTTTGGATGTAAAATCTTTGATTAACGTTTTTTATTCTATGGTTCAATCTACATTGTCATACAATGCCATCTTGTGGGGAGATTGTACAGGAGCGGATCGTGTTTTTATAGCTCAGAAAAGAATTCTTCGCCTAATTTTTAATCTAGATAGAACTGAATCATATAGGCCCTCATTTGAACAAAATAAATTTTTTACTTTTCCAGCAATCTATATCTATGGTTATTTAGTCTATACGTGGAAAAATATGAATAATTACGAGTCCAATTCTCAGTGCCATCGATATCCCACAAGATCGGTAAATTTAATTAAAATTAAACAACATAGGACTTCAACCTATGAAAAGTCTCCCTTTTTGGCCGGAGCAAGACTTTTCAATTGTCTACCTTCTAGTCTGAAAAATGTCTCCGATATCAAAAAGTTTAAAATGAACCTCAAAGAGTTTCTAATTGATCGGACTATTTATTCAGTGGAAGAATTCTAAAAAAATGACTGTGCATAGTGTTTGTATTACTTGAGTGTATATTGTATATAATATTTGTTTTTCACTTGTTTCTCACTGCATATAGTTGTTTTATATACTTGTATTTGACGTTTCCTACATCATGATTGTATGATCTGAAAGGAATAAACAGTATTATCATTATTAATTTATGGATGTAGCCGTTACTACGTGGTAGGAGATCATAATTAAAAGAGAAATGAAAATTGCTATTGCTTCTTTTTTTATTGTTATTACAATAAAGTTTATTGTATATAGGACGAAACTGCAGTAACGTTAGTTACAAATAAAAGTGGTAAAATACATAGAAATTTTCATTTCACTTTTCATTATTATTATTATTATTATCAAAAAGTTTCAAATTCGGGCCTGAAAATTTCTCTTGGAGATATTCTTTGATGATTTTAAAAGATTTTCTCGGTAGAAACATTTTTTAAAATCAAATTTTTCTTTCATGCAATCACAGTTATAGAAAAATTCACACATAAATAAATTATCATATTTTTGCTCTACGTCATAAAAGAATGATATTATTCTATTAGCGAAAAGTGGTCATTACTGATTTGAATGACAAACTTCATTCTCGCGAGTAACAGACACATTTCTCGCTCGATGAATTTTATACTGTAAGCCGTTCCTGATCTATAAGTTTTTCGAACTCAATATTGCACAACTACTCATTATTTCCCCCACTGTATGAAAGCAAACTCAACTGAGTTATTCCATAAGCATACCGAGGCAGGATCCCCATCGCATTCCCCGCCACTGCAAGGCCCCCTTCCCATTACACACGCCAACTTGCGGCACACCTCACCAAGGTAGTTACGACTGGTTGACTTAGTTCGAACAAAACCTTGTATAAACATACCTCCGTCCATTGAAACCAGTTAAAAATCCTCCTGCAAACTTCTGCGGTCACCTGTAATTCGGTCAGCAGGAAAATGTAAGCGTCCGCAGGAAAGTGATTGTCGATAGCAGGAATCGAATTTTCTTCTCGCGAACGTGCCTTTCCAGTAAACAGCTATCGATTTGTGTTATGTGTTTGTGAGGTTATGCGCCATTCTTGTGTTATTGTCTGTGATTTGTGATACATCCGAAAATATGTGTTGTTTGTGATATGGCGGAGGTAAAGCCGTTGTATTCGACATGTGTTGCGGTTCTAGGTTTCATTTGTTTCGTGGTTGGCGCCACTGCAGTTGGGATACCAATGTGGGGATATTTTGACACGCCGAACGGTGAGTGTGGATTTTTAGCTGAGCTGGGATTGATTGTTAAATGAGTAAAATGGCACATACCTGCGATAAGTTGGTTCTCAAGGCCGAGTTGATTTGTGGAGTACGATTTTGAAATGTTCGCCAGGGTTCCGTCATCAATGCTGCCAACAGAATTTTGTTCTTTTCTGATTTAAATTCTTCAATTACTTTTTGATTCATACTCTTAATGATTTTTCTTTGGATTTAATTTACTCAGTGGGTTGATATTAACTCATTGCGTAACTCAATGAATTAGAGAACATTGAGAAAATTTATAAAATGATGATGAAAAATATGCTTCACTAGCCGAAGAAAAAATCTTGCTAACAAAGCTAGTAAACAAACAAAAAATGAAATACAAAAATGTCATATTGATTAAAGAATTATAAATAAAATATAATATGCAGTAATATATGATATGAAAACAGTGAATAAAAATCAACAAACAATGAAATTGAACCAAACATATACATAAGACAAACTAAATTAAAATTGATTACTTTACAACTCAGTCAAACCGTGAAGGTCGAGGGACTTGACTTCTACTCAATATTAATAATAATAATGTATCTGTATCGATAGGTATCATTATTGGTCTCTTTGAGGTAACTGTTTATGTATATCTACACCATTGTGAAACGAGAAGTCGTTGACTGAATAGTTGCAAGGGATAGGTAATTTTGAATTATTTTTTATGATCCGACGAGTTGTAACCTCTAATTTCACCAGAAGTTTTTAAGTACAACAAACTGTCACGAGGTTCAGCTTTACCCAAGTATATAATAGCTCTCTCCTGTAATACAAATACCGACTTCAGTGGAATAAGTACCTTCAGTGACACTACACCAAAGCGTAATGAACTGTTTTTCACCGTATAAATCCCCAGTTCTATAGTAATAATTCTCACCGGTAATAATTTTGATTTTCATCTTTCTTGTATCAAATTTTAGCCCATCGTCAATATATAATCCCAGAAATTTAGACGAAACGACAGATACAAAATCTGCAGACATGTGCATCATTTATGAAAAAAAAAAAAAAAAACTAATACAAAATTTGAGAATAAAGATATATGAACCGCAAGGAATTTTAGGGAGTCATATGATATATGTGGAAAATGGGCCACATGTTGTCAGTTGTAGGCGAAGCACGTGAAAATATTGGGAGAGTTAGAAACAATAATCCAAGTGAGGGTGGGGTAATAATAATAATAATAATAATGAAAGTTTTGTACAGGTTTCACAAATTCAGACTCGAATTAGGTAAACCAAATGCCATACAAAATAAACGGGAATGCACTGAACTTTTGCAAGGCTGGGGAATTTCAATGAAACGAGAATGTAGAAAGAAGTTTTCACGAGATAGGAAGATGGAAAAAATCTTGGTTGTTGAATGTTGGAAATAATCTGTTTGAAATCTGTTTAAAATCTGTTTTTCCTTTAACCAGCTGTCGAACCCCTACGAACGACAATCCTCAGAAGTCTAAACTTGTGCGAGCTAAGGATTAACGAGGTCTTACCTTTTAACGTGTGATTCCTAACACGGGTTGGACGATAGCAAGTAAAATCGATCGTCAATTTGAGATAGTGAACAAAGCACTCACGTCGAACCGCCTGGCTACCAACAGACCTGCATAAAAGCTTCGAAAAATAAAGGTTCCACCCAGAAAAAATCCTAGTAGTCCACAAAGTGAACAAGAATGATCCTGATTGTGAGAAGAGCTGTCTGCAGGAACCGTTCAAAAAAATCGTGAGCAGTCAACAAACAGAACTGTTGATATTGTGTCTAAAAAATTCAGATTAGATGATCGAGATCAACTTTCAACGATGAACGTTGGATTATCAAAGTTATCAGTAACACGAGAAATCAATTTATCTTACTTTTAGATTGTACGTTTCATCTTTATAGTTCACACCAGCTTTTGGCTGCGACTCCGTTTGCGTTAAATTCTATTTTTGAGTTTTTCAATATTTCCTGAGTCAGAAAAGGTTCATATGTATCGTTGATTCATAAAACACATTCAAAGAAATGTTGATATAGTTAACCAAAGTTTCATCTAAATAAATCAAAAACTGAATGTTATGTGAAGATACCCACAATACATTTGTGAATACCACTCCCGAATCGATTAACCTATTTTTGAGATTAACACACACAAACGCACAGACAAACATAAATGCCAACTAGCATTATGACAATCATTGTTATCGCATCAATAAAGACCACCAAACTGTGCGAGATCTACACATTCTTACACGCAACTGTTAATTGTGAAATTGATTTTTTCTTCCTACTTCAAAGTTTTCCATATTTTTTGTTCGAAGAACAAGAATTAGAAAAACGAAATATTTTTTTTCTCCTGAAAGTATTTTAATGGTACTCTTTAGTACTCTTTTTCAGAAAATATTTGACGTGAGTTTTCAAATTGACATAACTATTGACTATTTTGATAGAATTTTGTGAAATATGATTTCAATTCTAATTGGTGCTTGAACATCGACGAAAAACTCTGGATTGTTTTTCGAAATTTTCAGTAATTATGAGAAATATGAAGGGGGTTGACAATGTTTCGTGGTGTATTTCATCAGTTCGGACTTCCATTGTCTAATATAACATAAATTGATTTGTATTACCCTGAGAAAAATCAAAAAGATCAACCGAAAATAACAATTTCATCAAACAAAAAACTGAAATTACAAAGAAATAACATACAACAACAACCAAATAAATAAAAATTGAAATATTAATAATTGCTGAAAAAACTTGAGAAATTTATTGTTAATAACATTTTTGAATTACAAAGAAATAACGTACAACAACAATCGAACGAATAAAAATTGAAATAATAATAAAAGCTTGAAAAAAGTGAAAAATTAATTGTCAATAACATTTTTAATTTTTCAATTTTTTTCAGCTTTTATTACTATTTCAATTTTTATTTGTTTGGTTGTTGTTGTATGTTATTCATTTGTAATTTCGGTTTTTTGTTTAATTGTTATTTTCGGTTAATCATTTTTATCAGGGTTATCAAATCAAATTATATTATATTAGACAATGGAAGTCCGAACGGATGAAATACATGAAAAACATGACATTAAATAGTATATCACCTACAACTTTTAGTTTTTTTGCAGTAAAACTCTATAATATTTTAATTTCATCCGTTTTTAGTCTGGTCGAATTTTATCTAAATTCCACAAATATGTTTTCATTCAGTTTTTCCATATGCTTTTTCACTTCAACATCACTCTTTTCACTCTTTTCGTGTATTCAAATATCAGAGTTGATGATAAGTTGATGTATTACTGACAATTCAACATCAAACATCAAACATTCTATGTTATAAACCGAAAATCACCAAAGCCGACTCAAAACCAAATTGAAACTATTCAAGGATGAATAACAACTGATGCAAGATGAACACATGCCTCAGAAACTTAGCTATAAAAAGTTTTCATCCGTTTTTTTAACAATAATATCGACAGAAAAATTGAATTTTGCTAAATGAAGAAGGACTTCAAATCAAGATGGTGATATTTCACAAATATCAGTGAATAAAACGAACAGAATCATACAGGTAGCTACTGGGGTGATGGAAATCGTCGACTATTTTTGATGGAAATTTTCAGACTCCGTACGGATATACTGCTCCGACTCCGCACAGATAACAACGTTATATGCCACCCAGTTTACAAAAACATCAATGAATTATATACGCCCAAACCATTCTCTGGAATCAATTCGTCCATTGGTGGAAATCGTATGAAATTTCGGTAGTTTTTGTGTTTATCTCTTTCAGACAGACATACA
This sequence comes from Leptinotarsa decemlineata, assembly GCF_025532065.1. Taxonomy (NCBI): domain Eukaryota; kingdom Metazoa; phylum Arthropoda; class Insecta; order Coleoptera; family Chrysomelidae; genus Leptinotarsa; species Leptinotarsa decemlineata. Next base: position 5,812,750 of record NW_027412533.1, on the reverse strand, counting down.
GAGGCTTCGGTATGATTTCGTTCATGCTATATACTAATACTTTCCATATTCTCCAACTGAATAATATATTCAAGAAGCCTTGAAGGCCAAAGCTACTCCAAATCATATCCTATGATCTTATTTAACCTGCGCAGTAGGTAGGTCATTACAATAAGAAAAATGGACCAAGTTGCAGCAGTTTTCGCTTCTTCAGTTCATATGGTCTGAATTTGAAGCTCATCAAATTGAGTGTCATCTGCCATGATGAAGCAGAAACCGTACAATGCAATCAAAGTATTTATCTGTTGATAAATTTGGGCTTGATAGGTTTGGATTTATTTGTATGTATCACACCAGTTCTATCAGAAACGCCTTTAATACTGGTTTTTCCCAGTTCAACCACACTGAAATATATAGTTAACTTAGTCACCCAATAATTTGTTGGATAATTACGGAAATGGTTTTCACCAACATCAATAATCTTTTTTTGTTCAATCCTTAATGATTTTCAGAATTTTTAAGAATGTTAACAAATGTACAATACAATGGTCTGATGTTTATTCAGGAAAAAGTTTCAATTCAAAATTTCAATCAAGTGAATAGTTCAAATTTGACCATAATTGTGCTTTCTGGACGATATGCATTGAAAATATCAGTTGATTTGTGCTCGAATCTGTCTATCCACCACAAAAATTAAAATAGTTCAAATTTTTCTCAGAAATTAAAATTCTTCAACAATAATAAACGCTTCAGTATGAACATATTTTATATCAACTGGAGTGATGAAAAGAGTAGCTATTTAAAAAAAATTCGAATTAATCATCGTTACTTCCTGGGCGATAACTTTCCTTGAATTCAATTCTATGTTGAAGTGCTGGATTTGCTCAGATGAACTTTGGAATATGTATAATAGTTCAGTAGACTGTTTATAAATCTTGCATAATCTTGATATAATTATCATAAATTTTTATCAAATACTTAACATCCAAATTCATGAAAAATCAAATAGGATATATATTTTTGTAATCGTTGAGTAGGGATAAACATTATTTTGTTGCTAGTTTCGGAGAAAAAGTTATAGAAGTATTTTTTAATGCATTTCTCAATCATTGTACAAATGAGGCACTGAAAGAATGCATATGTGTCATAAATAAAATAAGCGGTGAAATATATACACCCTTTTCTTCTACAAGTGAAAAAGGAAAACAAAGCAAAGTAAATTACTATTACTTGAAATAGTTTACATTACACAAATAGTTATTTGTGCAGCTAATAAACTGCGGACATTCCATATTTCATAATAAATGAATTTCATATCGTGATTTTAAGTTTCAACCTCAAATTTGAAATGGTCCTGTTTAATGTTCAGCATACTGGAATATTCACTTTGGAAGATATAGGAGTTGTGATTATTTTACAAAAGCTTAGGTTGTTCAGAGCAATATAACGTCATATTTTTTCACTACTTTGTTCACTCATTCCTTATGCACACATGTATAATGATGACGCATGTTCTGATGTCCCAAGTATACTGTGTACTTGAAACGCAACACAGAAGGTCAAAACTTCTGAAACAGTTAAAATGCGTCTTTTGGTTCCTGCTTTTTATGAAAACACGAACCTCATTTCTCACGTAATTTTTTATTGATATTATTGTTTGGTTTGGTAGTTCATTTATAACTGATCCTTCTATCATTAATGGCACGTTAAATAACTGTTTTGGAGTTCAAAGTGCCCATTTTCAACACTCAGTATGCAATGTATATATAAGATACTACTATTCAGTATGCAATGTATGTAAGCTACCACTATTCAGTACAATAACTAACTTATTTATTGGGAAAGAGTCAAGAAACAGTTTTAAAAATAAACGTAATGTATCTTTTTATAAATGAATGTTTGGTCACTCAGTGCAATTTACATCTGCCATTGAAAATTTTTCTTTTTTCTCGTTGGATGCATCAGAACTGTGAGTTTTGCTGTATTAATGAAATTAAGAAGATTTAGTAAATTGAAACATTCAATTTCGAATCGAATTCAATCATTTTGACTTAGGACAATCATCCCACATCTTTCAGCTGAATAATGTCTCATTCCTACATAAACAACTATTTTAAGTATGTTGATTACTTCGAAAACTTTCATTTCAACATCAGAATCGATTTTTGTCATAACTTATTTACTCTGGGAAATCGATTTTAAGGCTGGTTAAAGCGTACTTTTTCTTAGTTAGGTTTATAACCTAAACAGTAATCCAAACTCTCATATTGCAAAGAGGTTAAGTTAAAGGTCATATATCTTGCTCTAAATGATTAAATTTTGTTCTCAAGTCTCACATCAAAATGCGATGTCATTCTTCTTTTTACTACTAGGTAACATTATATGATGGCCATATTTTCTCACAGGATGATTTCGAAACAAGGATAAAAATAATTAATGTTCTCTCAGGCAACATCATCAAACATCGAATAGCAAAAATGTTTCCTCTTGAAATAAGTCATTTCCACCAAACGATTGTACAGGGTGTTTCAAATTCGATCCTCACCATTGAGATTTCGGAAACTATGAAAGATACGAAGATGGTTGAATTGGAGCAAAGTTGCCCATTTACGTGACTAACAATATGCCGTTGAAAATGTTCTGAAATTCCGAAAATATCCGGAGATATCCCTAAAAAACAGAAACTTCGGAAAATGGTTTTAATTTTTTTCTGGGTTTATATTTCCAAGGATTTGAAAATAAATTGCACTTCCACAATGCCACTTTTTCCGTGTTACATAACGGTCTTTTCAGATTTGCTATTTGGCTCTGACTTTAATGTTTCTAAATTTAACTTTCAATTTGTTATACTCAATAATATTTTGTTATTGCATTTTTGGCAAAAAATGGCTTTCACGAATGAAGAAAAAATAGATATGATACAAATTTATTAAAAATACGATAGAAACAGTGTTAGGACATCGGAAATGTATTTAAACTTGTATCCCGAAAGACGACAACCACATCGAACTATGTTCGAATTATTGGATCAAAGTCTCACCGAGTTCTGTTCTTTGAAAAGCCGAGGAAAAAATACGGAGACAGAATGGACCAGGAAACTGAATAAAATTTGATAAATGAGGTATGTTTGATGTAAGTTAGACATTGTGCCCTTTTCAATAAAAATTATTAATTTGCAGGTAAACATGAACCCGGGAAAATCTACACGTCAAATTTCCTCGGAAATGAATATTTGTCATACAAGTGCTTGGAGACATCTCAAAAAAAGCTGTTTAAAATGTTACAAAATACACATATCTCAAAAATTGCATCCAGGTGATCCCGAAAGGCGATTAGAATTTTGCAATTGGCTAATAAGAGACCTGACTTTCATGTTTTCCTGGAAAATGTAATTTGGACAACTGAAAGCACTTCTACGAATTGTGGGATTTTCAACCGAAGTAACGAACACATTTGGAGCATAAACAACCCCAGGCAGTTCCAAGAAATTCGACCTCAAATGCGATTAAGATTAACGTGTGGGCAGGAATTTACAAAGATAGAATTTTGGGTCCTCATTTATTTGCCGAAATTCTGAATGAAGCAAACTATCATCAATTTTTAATGTCGATTTTCGAAGACTATTTTGACTAACTATAACAAAATCTGGTTTCAACATGATGGTGCTCCACCGCACACTACGACGAGTATCTAATTACTTGACTGAAAGGTTTGATGATAAATGGATAGGGGATAATGGGTTGGTGAGGTGGCCAGCAAGGTCTCCAGACTTAAGTGTTATGGATGCATTCTTATGGGGTACTTTGAAAAAAAGAGTTTATGGTCAGAGGGAATATCAAAATATTGAGGACCTTCAACACAGCATTATTAGAGAGTTCGGAAGATTGAGGAGGAGGGTAATTAATCGTGCAGTGAATAATATTCGAAGAAGGGCACAGTTGTTTTGTCATAAACAAAGCCAGCATTTTGAGCATTTGCTGTGATTTACTTTTGTCTTTACATTTAAGTCAATTCTTGTTATTTGTTTAGAGTTCTATTTTCATTGAAAAGGACACAATGCCTAATTTACCTCATACACACCTCATTTATCAAATTTTGATTGTTGATTCTGTCTCTATATTTTTTATTCGCTTTTCAACCGAAACAAAATCACAAATTTTTTGTATAAAGATGAAGAAGTAGAAATCCAAAACTTTCTTTCTCAAAAAGTAATCTCTTCTTAAAATATACCACTTTCACTTTAAAATATTATTATTATATTTGCCTGGCCACTCACTCATTATTTTGAAACACCTTTAGTGATCACTTTGAAATCATTCGAATATTTTACGTGATTCACAAAATTTTTCAGCTGGAATATAAAATATTTTCAAAATTTTAGTTCAAAATATGGGTTATTGGGGAAGAGAATTAGGTATTTCAAGTTCTGACTTTATATTAGTAGCTGAAATGAAATAAAAATACGTAAGACATTCTTTCTTGAACTGAAATTGAATTATTTCTGGGTAGGCAGTTACTGATGGATTGTGTCAAGTATAATATATACGTTGTTTTTAAGCTAGTCAACTTTGTTATTGAGTTGCAGCGCAGACAGTGTGACAGGTTGTCGATATTAATTTTATAGACATACTCTGCGAATAGAGAAAACGAAATCTTGGTGAAGTACATTCCCTGAAGAAAATTCAGCGGTGGAGAAATATTGATTTTTCAAAGGTTCAGTGTATTGAAGAAGAAACGTGTTACTGTTATTGATATACAGGGTGTTAATCGACAAAGTACTTGACAGTGTTTTTTATTAGTGTTTTCAGATGTCTTCAGTGAAATATATATAGAGGATTGTCGAAATACTCTTCAAAATACTTAGTCGAAATAATCTTGTTGAAGTGTTTCATTTTCTTCGCTATTCCTTCTTTTTAATGTTATTTTTATATCACTTCCACAATTCAAATATTTCAGTTGACTAGTGATATGAACAATTTTCATCGAAATTTTCCGCGATTTTCCAAACCGTTTTGGAGCTGCTTTGATGATGCATTGAGATAATCATAAGTATGTTTTTCGATTAATATGACGACTTTTTGACATAACTTCAAGAAGAGGAAGTAGATGATTTTCTTCAATCTCAATTATGAACTTGTTTCATTTTTATCATATACCAATTTTCTTGTTAACTAATGTGAATTGAATAATGCGCTTTACATTACGATTGTCAACGTCTATAATAAGTTTCAATGAAGGATTCTTGGAAATGTTCCATGTGAAGTTATTCAAAGAGGGATACAAAGAGGAACCCATAGCTGAGTCAAAATCCTATTGATGAAATCGGGGATAAAAGTTTACTCTACACTGGAAATACGTTTTTTTCGAAACATAATATAATTTGTATATTTAGTTTTCTATCAAACCAGATTGATAAGTTCTTGGGTTTCATTAACAAGAAAGTACACCAAAATATTGATATCTAGTGGTGAATCTTGCAATTCTTTGATTAGTGGGGAAAAATTTGTCAAACTGTTTCTATTTTCAGACATCGTTTGAAAATTGGAAAAAATATATATTAGAAAAAACATTAGACTTATTTGTGTATTTTTGGTACGTGAAATGAAGATTAGAAGTACAGTAGGAAATGAATTGTATACGTTCTATTTTGGCTAGTTCATTATACAGTATGTAAAAGCCAAATGGAATAAATGCATTATTTCGGTTACTGTAAATTATAATTTGACAATTATTCAACGTAAAATAACTGACTTCAGGAAAGTATTCCAAAAAAATGATAACATCTAGACGTACAAGCTACCTACAGGAATATAAACTTTCATCGGACATGCAGTTTGAATTCAAATAGAGTGAATCCATACAGGATGCCAATATAGAGTTGATGTCACGCATTTGTGATAGCCTAGAGTCTGTTTGAAAAAAAACTGTTTAAAATCTGTTTTTTCGTTAATCAGCTGTCGCCCCTAGATAAAAACCAACCGTGTTTAACCGTATTTTCAGATTTGACTAAGGCATTTGACTCAACACACTACAAAATAAGAGAAAATATCATAGACAACATATTTGAGCGATAGACGACAATATGTAAGGCTTAAATGCTTGTTGTGCAATTTTAGAACTTTCGATTATGGAATTCCGCAAGAAGCGGTTCTTGGTCTTATCCTGTTAACGTTATGTTTGCTCGAGACATTGTTATCTCTGTAGATGACAGCAATATACCTTACACGGAGAACAAATTAATTGGAATAAAAAATAATAAATACTGGTTTGACTCTCCAAAAATCTGTAAGATTGAGATACAGAATAACCTTGGAATCAACTCTACCATAAAAATATCTTTGAAAGATACTCACGATAGGATTTACACGTTGAATTAATAGTGAAATTGATAATTGCAGAATGACTACAGATGTCAGAGAGACTTGTTGTATCCCGAATCACGAATTTCAGATAATAAACAACTCTTATACAAATACGTTGATATTAGACAATATTCAGAAAGAGTAAATTGAATATAATATCAGCTTTTGAATATAATATCAGACAGCAGCATAAATTTGTTTGTTCAATTATGCTCAAACTGATATGACAGAAAAGTTTCAAATATCATTGTTCTAAATTATTCAATGCAATATTTGCAAAATGTGAAGAGTCTATATCTTTTGAGAAAAAAATATCCTCTCAAGTCAGAAAGTTTCCAAGAACAAATAAGGAATAACTTTGACTTTTATATTGAATCTACAGATATGGCGACTGAAAATTATATTTAATTTAAGTACTGATACTCTAAAATAATTAGAGACTAGAACAGAACGTAAAATATAAATATACAATTAATTACATGCCAATATATTGTGTGCGTGTGTGTGCATTAAAAAGCTTTTGATATAATTTCAATAAGTTACTACCAGTTTTGGGAAAGAATGTTTTTGGCTTTTTACTACTTCATTTTGATATAAAAAATGTGGGAACCTTCGAAAAAAAGGAAGGAAGTAATCAATTTTAAAATAAATAACTGTATACATGGATATGTAGATCATGCAAAGGAGTAACGTTCAGACACAAACTAGAAGAAAAAACAGCCCTCCTGAAATAGCTACTTTCATAAAAACATTGAATCACACAAAAGAAAAATTCTTACGAAACAAATACTTTTGTATGAATACTGAATTATGCAGGAGACACTATCCTCTACTCAGTTTGTATTCCAAACATTCGTAATGAAATAAAATCAAATATCATTCACAGCACTTTTACACTAAATGAATGGTAAAACAATTGCACTTACATGGAACACTGCTATTATCACTGGTAGATATCGATGTTTCGCCGTATGACACTTGCCTTAGGTCTCTTCAGTACCAATGTGGAAAACATCATAAGTTCATTCATGAATTACGATTTTTATGTCACGAAATAAGTTTTACATACTCATGTCATCGATGATGTCGTAATGACATTCATGAATGAACTGTGTTCTTTTTCTTATAATATTATCCAGATTGGTACTGAAGAAACATCGATGTCTACCAGTGAGGATGGCAGTGTTCCATGTAAGTGCAATTTGTTTGGTTCATTTAGTGTAGAACTCCTGTGAATGATATCTGATTTTATTTCATAACGAATGTTTGGAATACAAACTGAGTAGAGGATAGTGTCTTCTGTATAATTCAGTGTTCATATAAAAGAATTTGTTTCGAAAGAGTTATTCTTTCGTGTAATTCAATGTTTATATGAAAGTAGCTGTTTCAGGAGGTCTTGTTTTTCTAGTATGTGTCTGAAAGTTACTTCTTTACATGATCTACACATCCATGTATAGAGTTACTTATTTAAAAATTGATTACTTCCTTCCATTCGTTGGAAGATTCCCACATTTTTTTGTATCAAAATGGAGTAGTAGAAAGCCAAAATCTTTCTTTTCCAAAAATTAGTCACTCCTTAAAATATCACCCTTTCAATTACTACCAGTGTAATGTATTTTTTACTTTGGTCCTGCACAAGAATCAATGATTCTTTTCATGACCATTATCATTTTTATCTTATATACGAATTCATACTTTCATATTCATTTTGCAATAAATATTGGTTGATTACCATATATATCTCGTATGTTGTAGTTAAATCAGCCATACAATCTGATTCAATTTCATAATCGAAAGTTCCTCCACAAAAGTAACTTTGCGTGTTACTCGTATACTGTTTTAAAAGCTATACATTTTATGCAATAATAATAATGAAACAACTGTTTTTCGTAAGAGTTATTGAGCTTCTATTCAACTAATTCCTCTTGTTTTGTTGAAATAATTTTCTCACAAATAACGAATGAACAGCTACGTCACCAAAAAAACATATTTCACGCATATCAATGACCCAGGCGTTATGTTCCGAAACGCTGCCTCCATAAAAATGAATGTCATTGTCAAATATACGAAGCCAGCTTGATTCTGACTTGACGCAAGAAATTTGTTACAGTTATAACCACATAAAAAAATAGAAACAACAGTTATGCGAATGCCGTAAAATTGAGTGAACGTAGGTAATCAGAAAAGAGGCAAGCTTAGATTTATTTCTTCCGAATGACTTTCACAGGAAGTAGAATGAGACTTTCATTTATAAAATTGTGGAACTGAGACATTGAGAATTTGAAAACAATTGCACAGATGTATACAGAGTGGCTATTTATTGTAGATCACGAAAAAATGAAGTTGGCTCAGAATTTCATATTTTGAAAATTACAGATAGGTAATGAATTATTACTGAAACTCAGTTTAAAATTTGGTTCATTCATTATCAAGAGTGTTTCATTTAGAAAAACAACATATTGAGTAGAATTGACGATAAACAACACAAATAGAAACACTATCATTTTATTGTGTTTATGAAAAAATGAAATCATTGACTAATCTTTCTTCAGTAAAATATATTCGAAAATGTGAAAAAATCTTTTCCTACAAGCTATAACTACTTACTAACTTTCTACTTGTAAAGATAATATATGAGATCATATTTGTATTAATAGGGAGATAGAAAAAATGTGGAAAGACTTCAAGGCAAGAAAGGAAATAACTTCAATTAAAACTTCTTACAAGATCTGTAGATCATGCACACATCTTACTGTCAAATAACTACAAACTGGAAGAATACACCCCTTTCGAAACAACTACTTTCAAATATATATTGCAAATGCAAACGGATGACTTTAATAGGAAATGTTCGTAAGATGTCTCTCAATATACCCCGTGAATTTCAAGCTGGCACTATTTTTCTGAAAGGGCTTATATCCGATTTTCATCATTCGAGGGTAGTTTCACATCCTCTCATCTCCTTTGCAATTCTCTCTCTGATTAATATAAGGAGTATTGCGATAGTGTTTTCTGACGTGCCATAAAAATTTCAATTTTTCTGTGAGGAATAGTTCTATTATGTGAGATCTTATTTTTTCTTCAACGCCACTGGTGATATGACTGCTGGAATTTCACAATTTCATGACAGTAAAGAAATTGATAGTTTTCAAAAGTTCATCATTCAATAACAACCTGGAAGTAAATTGAAACACAATAGTATCAGTTACATCAACTTATATACGCGTTAGTAGGGTAGTTGATAGAACACGGGACTTGTATCCAATTCTCTGGATTCGACACCAACTGAAGGCTCATTTAAAACATATTTTCAGCCACCCAATTTTCAACTAATTAAAATTGAGTGGAATAAGAAAAATAGAAGTATTTTTTCAGGTTGCCTTTTGTTATGAAATTTTCATTCAAGATATTCTTCACGAATGAATCTCATTTTGGAATATTCCAGATATAAGTCATAGAAAAAGTATAGTATTCTACTCACGAGAAACGATTATTACCGTTCATTTTTACACGACTAATGGCGACTAATGGTGATTGGATATTATGACTATTTTTCCAATATTTTTATGTGTTTTTAAAAGGTATATTTATTCTTCTGTCCTATTTTGGTGACGTTTGTGATTAGAAATGTGAGTGTAGAGATGATGATTTTATCCTATTGACTATGCAAGGCATAATCAGCAACAATATGAAATTTGCTCTGAAAATGCCTCTTTGGAAATACTCACTATATATTGTTTTTTTTGGGAAGCTTCATATGGAAAAAATGTGTGATGATCAGCCCGTTTTGCAATGTTCAGTTTTTTTCACAACCCAATTAGAGTTACCTCTATTGATACTTATATATTCAACGTTGGACTAGAAGTGAAATATATTCATATTATGTTTTCAATGCCTAAGAAACCAGTAAAATAGTAAAATTATTCAGAAAAGCATCAAATATATAAATCACACTTGAGTGTCAAATTATAATCAATAAAAATAATTCAAAATGTAGCAGTGAATAAATTGAATGGAATTATCTGAAAATAAAAGCACTTACTTCAAATATAGAATTTTTGACAGTAGTTTAAAATTTCATTGGTTGAGAAACGTTCAGTGCAAAGAAAAAATAAACGGACTCTTCACGGTGTCTTTCATAAAGTTTACTATTACTCCATTATTCATTATGCTTCATTTATTAACGCCTACACCTCTCGGGCTCGAAGAATTTGCCATTCCTACTATAAAGAATTTAAACAGAACGTTTCATTAAACTTTCTTGGCGAGACTTCACCTTTGGCTCTTCCGTCAGTGTCTCGAACATCGTTTATTTCAAGGCAAGGTAATGTGTACCTTCTCGGTAATATAAGCGTGTTTTTTCAAGATGCAGCGTTATGATGAAATACATACTTTTTTGCCTCGTCAATGAGAGTTCTGTCATGATTCGCGATCCGAAAAATTTCATTATTTATTGTTTTCATTTTATTTGTTTCTTCTGTTTCTCTAGATACAGCAAGAATGACTTTGTTCAACAGGTCTACATATAGGTCACTGTCGTCTGGATCATTAAAGATTTAGACTGTTTGTTGGAAAACACGGTTAGTGCCGTTTCTGTTTGGAAGATGATGAATCGGCGGAGCACATATAAGTACTTTGCTTGCGTCGCTATGGACCGAATCATATTCATAGAGTATGGCAAAGTTTCACTATCTAGTCCAGTCATATGAAGAGTTTCATCTCAGACTGAGGGATAATGAGCTATACACTTGTATACATCTCTGTTTCGAAATGAAGTGAAAATATATGTAGATTCATCTTTAATTTTTTTTAAAACAAAAATGTTAAGTTTCTTCTTCATCTTCTTCATTTTCCAGGCACGTGGACATTCCTGTTTCATTGTCATCATATTCGTTGTTTCCAGGCCTTTCAGAATTTTAGAGTCAAATGCTCTTCCTTCCTCAGGGTCAGTTTACGATAAAAAAACTTTGAGACAAGCTTTTCCATTGCAGTGGCCATAAGCTAAGTGCATTGCAACTCCGATTTTCTGAACACACAGCGTGGACCACATCTATTATTGCAATTACAAAATAGTGTATTAAGTAATATCTCAGGAGCTGGTGTGGTGATATTGTTGTTATTGGCTCTAGTAGTTGATTCTGCAGCACCCAACTCCATTCCCAGGGTTCTGAATGATGCTCTAAAAAGTTTTGAAAATTATTGAACACGATTCATATTCTGATGGACTGTTGCACTTGTCGGTGGAAGATTGGCCAACTGAAGAGGTTTATGAAGCTTGCTTTTACGAACTGAGTTAATCGAAGATGATCGATATTGTCCTCATATTTGGGAGCATTATATATCGCTAATAAGATGCGTAATCCATTTTCGTATAATTGCTGTGCAGGACAGTCTTCTTGCAGAACAACTCAAGCCCTTTCGTTGAAATTGGGAATTTTTATTAGAGATTTGATGAAAGATTTTTTCTATTTTCTACACAACGCAGACGTTACGTCAGATTCACTAATTGGATGGTGAAAATAATATATGTTTTTTGGAAAGGAATATTTGTCAAAACTGTTTAACAAATACATTCATGCTTTGATATTCCCTTTCCAACGTTTTTAACGAAAATTTCTTCTTGAAATAGTTGAGTGTGTCTGATTGAAATAACGAGAAAATTCATGTATTCTCCAAAGATGACGGAAGTCTTTCCATGTGTGGATTCTTCGATAGCTGTTTCTATGATGAGTATATAAACATTAGCTCTTGCTTAGATTAAATGGAACACCCTGTATATTATTGATCCATAAGAAGCGCCAACGAAACCTCTACAAATTTCATTAAGTATTCTTTTCTTAAATGAGCATTTCTTTCGAAAAATGGTCATTTTTTCAAAGCGAAATCCATTTGACGACTGATAAGAATATACAAAAAATACCCTTTCCTTAAAATATCGCCCATTCCTAAAATTACCTGTTGCTAGATAAACAAGTTGCGAATTACACCACAAAATGGACGTTCTTGAATAGTTACAATAATTTCAAAAATCTCGGAATTTGTGCCATATTCTTTCGGTCTAAAACAACCTTTCAGCGAATGAAATATTTATTGGAAATCAAGTAGTCTGGCTACTTCACACTCTATATCTCACAAACTGATAAGCGTAAAAAAGAATTCACAAAATTTGTCGCCAATTTCATGCTCGATAATTTTTATTATGAATTTTAATATCATTGAAGCTATAGAAACCGAGATAATCGTGAATAACTGATTTTTGTGACGTTTGACCTTGAATAACTTCCGATGCATACACTAAATTTCGTGAAACTTTTGAGACAACTTCAGAATACCAAAAAGAAGGTTTACAGCTTATTATTCCTCATTCCGAGGTTGAATTTTTTTTGTTTATGTGACGGGATCAACTGTCCAATTCCTCCTGAGCATCTGGATGTGTTTGAGATTTCAGAATCAACATTTACGAAATCTGGACCAGATGATTTTTTATATGATATATGATTCAATGCATCGATTAGATGCCCGCCTTCGATGGAAATAATTATATAGTGTAGTGTGCGCACTCCTATGATACAAAATTTAAATGAGGTCTTCAAATGTATTTGAAAAAATTGATTTTTGAGATAATGCATTGTCTCATATGAAAGCATTTGAAACTATTTATGAGTGGTATAGGTTACATGTACTGCATGTAACTACTGAGGGGGTTTAGCCTGCACCAAACCTTCACAAATCGAAGTTCACGATCATGGAACTCAAAAGACGATGGATCTTTCGAAGCATGTTGAAAGATCTACAATACACGTGAAAGTGCATACGAAACGAAAGTACGCATTCTTCTACAATAATCTAAGAAGTGTTTGTAAATAACGCACCAAATAGCGACATACCGGTTCAGATACCGGTCTCAGTTATAATAGGTTAACGGTGCACTATTAAGCTATTTGAGTGTGTCCAAATCGATATAAACGATGAAAGGATTAGAGAAGGCTTTGTTCGTCTGGCATCATTAACACAGACAAGGTGGGCTAATTTGGCATGGTCGAACCAAAGGGGTACTATACTCATGATTATATCATGACTTTCAATTGTTTTGAAATAAATCCTTTCCTCTGACTTAGTGAAATTGACTATGTACATTCAATTGAGAATTAAAACATTCAATTCATTGTCAGTCACATGAAACACAACTTGAGTTATGGTGTTAGATTTCCATCAACTTGTCTTTTTCACCATTGTAATTGTTATCGTGTTTTTAGATAGTGCTGGAATGGTTTCCTTTCGGTTCCCCAGCGTGAGTATCTGGGAATTTTCAGAGGTCCTTGGTATCGCTCCCAAGATTGGAGCTATAGTGGAAGCGATATACTCTTGGAAGCGAGATATACAGTATATCTCCAATCTTGTAAGCAATAAATCAGGGATATGGAGAAGCCATCCAGCCAATAAAGGACGGCCCAAAAACACGAATAAAATGTTTCGGTCGAGATTACTATTACCACTTCATGAACGAAAGCTAGTTGCTTATTTTGCTACTTCATTTTTTATGAAATGGGAGTTTTGTAGTAACACTACAGATGTAGCACTCAACAAATCAAAAGAATACGAACAATGAGTCATACTTTGTTTAATTTAGTCGAAGACTTTTGATTGATCAATTATCGGTAACCTTTTAACTTCACCTTTTCTTCGATTTCTTGAAGGAATAGCAGCTATATTTCGAGTAAAATATGTCTACTATTTCATATTGTACAAAACAGATCTTTTTTACACTTGAATGTTCATTCAAAATCGAATGTATATTGTATTATAAACCAAGGAGAGCTTTCATCTTATGGTGCGTCACTTCTGATCTTCTTCAACCATCTTGTTTAAAGCATCGATGTTTTTTAGAATCGCAACATATTTTGGTCGCTTTTTACAAAATTCATCACTGTCAGATTATCCCCAGAGACGGAAACAGTTTTTTTTCATAGTGCTTCATTATCAAAAGTTGAACGGAGTTATTCTATACATTCTTGTAGGAAGAGGCAAGTATACATCTCCCTTTATGAAAACATCATCTTTGGGAGCGACAGAGAAGATGACTGTTCAGTTCTTCATTGTCAAAGTGTTTCAACAGTGACTTTGAAAGTGACTTTTTCAAAATTTTGACATTCACTTGTAATGATAGACTATACCTATTTTCTATTTTAAGAAAATAGCCAAGTGATTGAAACTTTGCACCAGTCATGTTAAAATTTTCATAGCACATTTTTAATTTCTCTCTAAAAATGTCCGTATAAGTAAAAATTTATCAGAAAAGTTGAACTCCATGATGAGTTTGTTATGTATACATGAATTGATGACAATTAATCCAACTTGTTTTTTAAAATAAAGGGGATATCTGTCAAAAATAAGCAAAACGTTAACTTCATCCTAGTTGAATAAAATTTGGCATATGGATATAAAATTGCCACAGGCACAACTTTTTTCAAAAAAAAGTTGAATTTGACAAACACTGAACGTCAGTGGGTCGCAGTTGACCGCATCATTTTAAGTTAAATTTAAAGCACAAACAAGTGCCGAAGTTAAACTTCATTGAAACTTTTCGAAAAAAAGTTTCCCATTTAATCCTATTTAATTATATGCGAGCGTTTTCGACAGCTGGTCGTGCTGTCATCATCAAGGCTCTACTCAAACTGCAATTTGAGTAGATGCATGTGATGAAATTGGCCGAAACTTGATGAAAATCCATAAATCCATAACGTACCTATTCAAGTACCGTGATATTTTCACTCAGCAGTTTACAAAACCGCAACACGTGTTTCGCTATACCAATAACTTTCTCAGGCGTGTTGTGGTTTTCTAAACTCTTAGGTGAAAATCTGACAATGAAGGCACTATTGGTAGTTTTCGCTACTTTTTTTTGAAAAATTACAATCACGTTCTAATTCTAAAAGAAATTACTTTTCCTATCCAATTATACTTCAAATATGTCTGTGTCATCAAAATGTAGATTTCATATACAAGAAAGCTACACAACGTAATAAGTGACAGAGTATTGATATAAAATTTGACTCACAAGTGTCCTAGTGTATTTTCAAAAATTTTAGATTAGCAAAGTCTGCAGCTTTTCATCACATTTTTTATATTTTCCGAAAACAATTCTATCAATCCTCGCAGAAACTTTATGACTTCATGTCACTGCAAGATACTAATATATTCTTTCACAATGAAGATTCATAAAAACATGGAATCAGCTATCTTATTCAAGTCCAGCTATCGAAGATTCATTTTACGGGAAATGGAAAAGTTATTGTCTCAGAAACTGCAGTCAAAAATGACAGCCAATCCATTTTCTGTTATCGTGCGTGAGTAGTTTCATCATTTCAGCTTTTTCCTTTTGTTGGGATCACTTGAAGTTTCAATAATTGAAAAGAAAAAGGAAATTGGGAAACATATTTAACGAGTAGGTATGACTCAATAGATGATGATGCATAAAACAAGTTATGTATTTGTTACCTGTAGTCGATTATAGATTACCAGTCATTGAAACGGTAAACGGGAAAATGCTAACCACAAGTTGATTCAACAACCTTGTATGTTTTAAGTTCGGATACTTCTTTCTGAAGAAAATCATGGTTAGATGCAAATCAACAAAATAATGTTTTTTTTGTCAGTAAATATTGGTTACAAAAATTCAATCATTCTTTGGGAAAATGTCGAGTCTTATGACTTTCAAAACTTTTGAATGAAACCGTTGAATAACAATAGTTTCAAAGTAACCTCCATAACATTTTATGCTTTTGATTGATATTCCATGAAAATCATTATCTCATCTCAAAATTATTTTGTTTCTAACCTCTACTATCTCATTTGATGAGATGACTTTGGAAATGTTTTCTACAAGAAAGAAATTATTCTATATATCCAATATCACATCGGTTGTACAGTTTAATGTCCTTCAAGATAAGTACTATTGCTGAAATTGACACTAATCACTAGAAAAAAGGGAAAATCGATACCAAGCTACATATCAATTGCCACCTAAACAATTAACTACAGTTACCACTTGAGAGAAATATTGCAGATTATTGTAATATGGTACAAGAGCAATCAATTATCTTTCATAGCAACCAGGTCAATTTAGAATCGATGCTGCCATTTCCATCTGGTGTATGTAGAGAGTTAATCAGTTGAAATAATTGATATACCTAATAGATGTTGGAATACTTCAGTTCCATTATATACAAAGGTTTCATATAATAGTATAAAAGAGGAAGCGATTTAAAAAGGACGTTACTAATTTTTTTGAGTAGTAATTGTATGAAAGAGACAATACTGATGATTATAGGAATATTACGAATGCACTTTTAACTCCAAAAC
The DNA here is from genome assembly GCF_025532065.1 of Leptinotarsa decemlineata. Lineage (NCBI taxonomy): Eukaryota > Metazoa > Arthropoda > Insecta > Coleoptera > Chrysomelidae > Leptinotarsa > Leptinotarsa decemlineata. Next base: position 5,796,047 of record NW_027412533.1, on the reverse strand, counting down.
TACTACAGAGATAGAAATTTTCCATTGAACCAATTTTATGTTGTGTTCTGTAAAAGATATTCTAACATTTTTTTCACAACTGTAATACTTCTAAAAATATTCGAGAGGCAAGATGGTCCTGAAACCTGAGAATATTGAAAACAAACATAGAACTTTTTTGTTTCCTATTGAGGAGGTCAATGAACTACTTTATTAAATTGTCGACAATTGGATTCAAAGAATCATCGGCGACTAAAAACTAGTTGGAACAAAAACTGATAATCACTAGAAGATTTGTAGTGTTTTCTTGTTTCTACCAAGAATAAAACAGAATAAAAAAAGTAACTCAATACAAAGATGTGGAGATCATGTAAAGAAGTAACTTTAAGATACCAAACTTAAAAAAAGCTCTCTCTGAACAGCTACTTTCATATAACCATTGAATCAAACGAAAGAAAAGTACTTTCGAAACAAATACTTTTATATGAACACTGAATTATACAAAAAATAATTTTCTCTATTCAGTTTGTATTCCAAACAATCTTTATGGAATTGAATCAGATATTATCCACAGGATTCCTACAAGTGTTTCACGGCGAAACATCGGATGCTTACTAGTGGGAATGACAGTGTTCCATTTACTATATTCCATAGGAATACTGTGAATGATATCTGATTCAATTCCATTACGTATGTTTGGAATACAAACTGGATAAAGAAAAGGGTGTTCTGTGTAATTCAGTGTTCATGTAAAAGTATTTATATCTTTCGTATAATTCGATGTTTGTATGAAAGTAGTTGTTTCGAGAGAACTTTTTTTCCAGTTTGTGTATGGAAGTTACTTCTTTACATGATCTACACATCTTTCTATTGAATTGAAAAACAGAATAAACAGAAGTTTTGCCATAATTACTTTAGTTCGAGAAATGTGGGCAGATCTAATGAAAAAATCTAACAGTTGAGAACAAAGTAGAGACATATTCAAGTAACACTTAATTGTGACATTTCCACTGAACAGTTAACAAAATATAACGATTGTTTCGCTACAAAAAAGCTCAGGCTTGTTCATACTGATCAAATTCTACTTAATTTGTGCTTATTATCATATAACCAGTTGAATCATAAGCCCTTCTATCTACTTGAAGACTAATAATTATACAAGGGTTTACGTATAAATTGACTGAAAATTTAAGCATTATAACTTATCCAGTTGATGATTAATAATTTCACAAGTGTTTAGGTATGAACTGATTGAAAATTGGAATATCATCAAAGAAAATTTACCAACTAATTTAATGGACATGTAATAAACCAATCATCAGTTTCTTCATTAGAACACATTTTCAACAGAGGGTGAAAATTGAAGTGAATCTTCAATTTTCAGAAATGTTTAGAAAGAATTCGAGAAGAATGTATTACTTATTTAGAGCATTATAGATAACAATCAACCTTCATAGAAGGTTGAACTACTAGGACTGAAAATATTTTTTGAAACTATCGCCCTTGAAAATGAAATTGAAGTTTTTTTACATTTTGTTTTTCGGAGTGTAGAACAATTTACACTTTTCCATTTATTCAAGTTTCGGTACAATATGAAGGATTTTTCGGAGTTAATTTTTCCCTTTCAAATACTAAATTGAAGGAGGTATGCAGTTTCTGCATTTGATGTGGTACTTGAATCACTTTTTTGGCGAGATTATCAATCTAATGAACATAAACTCGCGGTTTGTTACGCTGCCGATACGTCAAACAAAATATTGTGGACCGAAATTACACCAGATGCCAGAAAAGCCCCAAGTAAATCCCAAGTAAATATATATCCATGTCACCCCCTTCTATTGCGTTTGATTAATCGGGGACTGAATATCGATTAATTTCCAGACACGACCTGTCACTTTATTAATTAAACTGAGGTCGTGTAGAGCTAATTTCAGTTCAGACTTCCATCAAATATTCGACTTCTAATATATTTTATGCTAATCACCAATTTAGGCACATGGTGGAAACCTTGATATGAATGAAGAATCGGCATTAACATGGAATGGGTTTTGAAGTGACACCAAAATGCTGACAGGAGCAGAATTTGTTTATCACTCAGTGGTGTTTTACAAAATCAAACAAAAACTACAATGGCGGCCTTTGCAAAGCTCATTTGCCTTTATGAGGCAAATAACTATTGCGACAAGTATGTAAATTTAAAATGTTCATTTTTTATGAGTAATCAGAAATTAAATTTATGAATAAATGTTTAGAGCTTCAAAATACTATGCAGTGATTGGAGATGAAATAAAGGTGAAGCTTCGGAATACTATAAAAAAAGATTAATAAAAAATTAAAAAAACCAAAACGACGGATATTCAATAAAGGAAAAAGTAAGATACGAGTACATAAATGCCTTCGAAGGTATACCTACGCAGGGATTCGAAAATAACTTTGACAAATTTTATCAAGCCAAAATCTCTAATGCAAGCATTATATCTAACAAATGAGTTACACTATTTTAATTAGGAGACCTGAAAACCGACCTCATGGCATTTTTTTAGAAACAAAACACAAATACTAAGGGAAAATCTTTGAGGCACTCTAAGAGCGGTGCCTGTGCTAAAGTAGCGATTCACGTTGGATTTGAATCGCTGGATATTAAAAATACATTTGAAAAAAGTTCTCAGGAAGTTCATTCCCCATAAACGGTCGGACGCCAGGCGGTTCGACGTGGGTACTTTGTTCACTCAGTCAATCGGCCGATGTGTCTGACGATGGTTCAAGCCGCAGGCTGAAGAATCGATTTTCACTTGCCATCGTCCAGCCTGTGTTACGAATTACACGTTAAAAGGTAAGACCTCATTAGTTCTTAGCTTGCACAAGCTTCGACTTCTGAGGGTTATCGTTCGTAGGAGTACAATGGCTGGTTAACGAAAAAACATATTTTGAAGATATTTTTAAACGCAGTTCTCCAAATGAAAGAGTTCTTGAACGGTGAAGTTCGATGTGTACTGAGTTGAACGTCAAAAGAATGAGCAGCCACTGTCCGTCGCGTATTTCTGATATGTACAGCTCTTGGTGGAATCAAATGTGCCAATTTACTTGAACACTTTCCGTGAAAGTATCAGTATAGAAAAGAGACAAATCTCCATGGAATTTTTAGAATATGTTTCAATAAGTGTTAACTTCAGAAAGCTACTTTATACACAGGTGCTGCGGCAATAAATAACGACTACTATATTGGTGGGATACACTTGGTTTTTTTTGTGGTGACAACGACAGGCAATATCAATAACCACCTAGGAAGCATTATTACTATTCGCAGTCCATCAGCCATGTTACGTTGCAGAATCGTCCCAACTTCAACTAGATAAATTTTCTGGAGAAAAATATCTGATCGAGGCGAGGAACGAACTCGCGACCTTTGGGTCGTGAGTCGGGCGCACTACCACTGCGCCAATTCACCCCTACTTGATAATTTTTTCATTGTATATTCCACCACTGAGATAATATCATTGTTTTCTTCATACCGAATGAAGACAAAGTATGTGAATCAGTACTAGAAATCTCACGAATCTAGCGATAAAAAAAAATATCATAGGTCATACTCTAGGTATAAGTTTCAACAATTGGATTTGATTGAACTCCGAATTTTATTTCGAAGGTAATCTCAAGGTCAGATATTAATTTTCAACGGAAATCCCCAATTTTGATACCAGAGTCAGGAAGGGAAAAAATGTTAAGTTCAAGTGTGTACTCAGATCTAGGGTTTAAGGAAGCTGCACGGGTCGAATAAAGGTCTAAAGAACAGCAACGGCGAGAGTATACCTTTGTCTTCACAGTCAATGCGTATACCACTAATACCGCAGTAGCAAACAAAACTTCAGAGTTCATTTGACCACGGGCTACCAGCTAAAATTATATTCATTTTAATACTCTCTGAAATTGTTGACACCGGTATATATGACACTAGATTTTTGAAGACTTTCGAAAGTGAACTTTGATCAGTGACGAATGTTTCATTTCAAACAGCACATTGTTTACCTTTTCATGAATTAGCGGAAACTTTCAGAGGAAATTTCCTGCGAATTTCTACCGAAAATCAATGATTTAGGAGTTGAGGAAAAGTTTTCTTCATCTCCTCGAAAAGCCAAATTGGTTGGTGAAACGCGTCGAATATTGCAATTCTGGTGTTATGAAAAGTGCTTTTTTTGAACATACATACAAATACGAGGTATTGCAATTTAATTGAATAATAAAAACTTGTAATAATAAAGATACCGTGACGTTAGCTCTGAGAACTGATTAGTTACATAAATTTCAAGAAATGTTTTGTCAATAACTTTTATTGTTTATATAGAACCTGTATCACAATTGTTATTCAGTAATCAGTAGTTTAACCAGTTTTTCTTACTTGATCGAAAACAAATCATTTATTTCCGTAACAATTCCTACTTCCTGCCAATCCAGTTACTGTTCAACAAATCCTTTCATTCGAATTCATTCTAGATTCCACGTGCGAATAATTGTCTGTTCTTCAAAATTAATTCGAAAGTTCTTCCCATGTTCCAAACTTTTTTCCTCACTAAAGCACATGTGAGAAACGATCTTGTTGATAAATAAATGCTGGAAACTGGAGCATGCCTTATATCTAAGTCAATTCATTGTGGTGAATTTTAATAGGGTTCTGATGAATGGTGTGACTTTAGGAAAGTTCATCGTAACCTGTCGTTGTAATAAGATGTCTAAATAAATATTTTCATCACGTAAATGAAAACTAGGACATTTAATAAAATCTCGTAGAAGATCTTCATTACATCTAATAAAAATAACTTACTCTGCAGTCAATGAACTACGTGATTTTGTTCTATCTATGACAAATAACTGATGACTGTTTCACAAATGAAAAAAATAATAGTCCATTTCAGAGTCTTGAGATTTTTTATATAACGTCCACTTGTATGTTTGTTAAAGTCCAAACTGTTGACCGTGTGTTCAGAAGTTTTTGAGTATGACAAATTGATATGCTTGCACTGTTGGGTCTGAGTTTTTTGAAAATGTTAAAGCACAAAAAAATATAGATGGTACAATTTGAGCGCCAAGTGATTCTGATGTTTGTTGTCACAAAAAGTTACCGAAACAATTCACCAAAAGTCCCAATTCCATAGATAATGCACTCAAAATAATCGTTAAGTATATATTAAGCTAAGGATACTGAACATGATGTGAAATTCATATTAATTTTACTCCTTCAAGTACTCTAAATAAATAACACAAATATCATCATCGACTCATTATTATGGCTCTTGAAACAAAAATGCATGAATTGAGTAAAGGTTTTTAATGAACTGGTCCAAATTCAATGTATTACGATATGGGCTACATACCAGACATATCGAAAAATGAAGCCAATATCGCATAAGACAGCTTGAATGATTTATCTGTATATTATAACAAAATTTTTGATCATTCAGTTCGCCGAATCAACTCTTTCACAATGTAATTTAATCGGGCCCCAATCCAGAATATCTGATTTTTTTTTCTCCGCGCAAAAAGTGAACCTATCTTCTTTCGATTTATTTCTAAGCAAATAAAATACAAGAATATATTGAATGAATCATAGTCGAATATTAATTTTTTATAACAACACTTCCAAAATACAAATCATGAAATTATAAAACAACAACAAAAATTAATTGGCGCTCCGGGGCAACTTCATTGATTCCAGTGGCTCATTTGCTTTCTCAGCTGCAAGAAAACCCGGAAAAACCTGCAGCACCACATCATCTGAAGATCTTGACCTGTCAATATCCTCCGTCTCATGAAACAAAATGTAGGGTGTCTCCAGAGGCTCCAATAAATTCAATACATCGCCAGAACACTTAGTGACACAACTATCGTCAAACTTAAACCAGTTCGTTTCGCCTTTGACCAAGGCGTAATGATGACCAGATTCAACGCCAGAACCACAGTGAAGTTTGGTGCTTCCGTCAGAGGTTGAGTCATGTTTGAGATCATCAGTGTTAATATTAGATTGACTGGTGCCTGAGCTATACTTGTTTTCTTATAACAGTCAGTTAGCTTGGCGCATGTTTGGCAATACAGTTAATCATCACCTGTTAAAAGTTCCATTATCAGATAATTTAACAATAAGATTTGCAAGGACTAGTTATTAATCATATTAAGAAACGCTAGTTGAAATTCCAGAAATTAACGTTTTTGCTACCTCTTGAACATTTACTACAAAGTAAACAAATTAGGATTTTCCAGCAAAAGATTTACAAACAGAAGACGATATAGACTGTACAGAATCATTCAACCCAGAGCGGTCAGGAGTGTTGATTCTGCAATTTTTTGCTCACGAAGAGAATTCAACAAGAACCCCAAGAATTAGGAACAGTCCTCTTGTTGTCCTAACGAGTATCTAGTGGACAAAGACTCCAGGATATCGGTTGGAAGGAAAGATGATATATTCTTACGAAACTGCAGCTGCATGAACAGGTGTTTGAGTTTGGTAAATAAGTAGAAATCATTCTCGTTCTCGTTCATCATTAAAACCTCGATCTTGAAATTCTTCGCCATGAAATATACTTGTAAAATGCTATGCATGTAGCAAGTATTTCCTAAATTATCTAATCCAATTTTCTTCTCAAGATTTTCAGGACAACTCCACTGATTCGTAAGGAATCAGTAGAGAATTGTCTGCATAAGAACCATTTCTCAAGCTGCAATCGATCCTTCCAAGTGATGAAGGGTTTCGTAGAGGGATCGATTCAGTTCTTGCTTCATGAAGCTCTTTCACTGAAAGGGAACCAGAACCCCACTGAAAATTCGCAATCACTTGCGAATCAACCTTGATAGGAGACTGATGAATATCCACATATCTCGGCTTGTTTCGAAGAGTAGTTCCGTACTGAAATGAGGGCAATGTATGATCTCATCAAAATTATGTGAAGGAAAAATAGTTCCATGGACTGAAACAGCATTACCACGTTGAATAGCAATACTGACTATTTCTATCAAAAAAGAAGTGGAACGGTAACCTTTCGTTGCTTGGCCTATTCTCCTTCCGAGTTCATGAACGAATAACAGAGACACCTGGCCATGAACACCAAAAGTTTCAACTGCTACTGGATGGAACAGATAGTTGTTACTAAGATTTTGATATTCTTTTCGTTTCAATTATTCGTCAAACAATGCTGCGTTTCCAGCAGACTTAGAACTTTCAGCTGGATGGGAAGCCGCGACCGTGTCAACGCAATTTGATATTGACCTACTTTGATGGGCTACAATATCACCTAATTTTTTTTTCAAAGTATGTTATTCATCGTACATCAACTCAACATTTATTATAATTGAATTCACAGTTATATATGTTTATATTCACTATGGTTCCAAAAAGACCCTTTTTTCACACCAGAACTGTCTCGCTTTTTCGAAACGCGTTGAGGCATATTTAATCTACCAACGGGGAGGTGTTAGAATACCCCTGGAGGATGAGGTAAAATTATCCTAAAAGTAAAATTATTCTTGATGCCTGTATGATGCTTAATCTACACCTGAGGCACAACATTTTTAGGGTCGCAAAACTGGGGACTATTTTTCATTTTTGTATTTTGAAAGGTCAGTGTCAAAAATATCGAATATTCTTCAAGTATTTCACAAGTATTAAAAACAAAAATTATTTACATTTCAATTACGAGTTTGTTTCTTATTGAGAGAACTGTACATATTGCTATAATGAAATATGAAAATATTATATGTAAAATTGTGTGTTATGTAACTTCACTAATACTAATTCAGATTTCTCATTAGAATTCTATACAAAGCAATTAAAAATATTTTTTCAACTAACATAAAACGATTTTTCAAAGTTATATATTCAGCAGATTCCGCTGAAATAGTAGGTATTTGAAAAGGACGCTAACGGATACTAAAATTCTAAAGCCGGCCCTGCAGGAGATGGCCAGGTCACAGACACGACACCAAAGCTGTACATTTTGGCCTGGATGTCTATTGGCAATTCAAATGCGTGATGTTGGCCAATATGCAAACACAGATGTCTACATTGTGATGCACTGTTTGGAACCTTTGGTTTAGTAATGAATATTAAGCACTGGAGTTCTATCCCAACACCAAACCGTTATTTTCAACACCTTGACACGTGTTTGAATCACCAAGTGATCATGTTCAATCATCTAAATAAATCAGTTTAGATTAATCTTCCTCTCGAACTAAACTAAATAATTTACTTTAATATTCCTCTTGAACATAACCACTTGGTGATTGAAACACGTGTCGAAGTGTTAAAAATAACGGTTTGGTGTTGGGACAGAACTCCAGTAATATTGATCTAGGTTGAACGTTCAATCCATTTGAAAATGGTTCCTACAATTTTTATTGAATTTTTTAGGCTTTTAGAGAAGTGATTTGTGTGTTGGGTGCATATTGTTTTTGAATTATGTGGATTTTCAAAGGTTCTTCTACTTTTCCTCAGGAATGATGAAAGCTCCCGCGACTTTTCGAAACTAGTTTGATGTTTTCGATGTTTCACGTTGACTTGTTTTATTATTTTCAAACTTGCTTATGAATTTGGTCCTATCATACCAAAATTCCTTGTTTCGTTATCTATTAACTGATTGGGTTTTAGATAAGAAAAGTTAGATGGAATGTGGCAGATTTATATAAAGAGAAACGTGTTTGTTGAACATTTTTCAATAATTGAAAATGGCTGAAATACTGAAGAAATTTTTCCTAATTATCACCTCATTTATTTAGGACGTTCGTTCATCTACATACTCTTTCAAGCCTAGCTAGTTTCCAGTACTTCACGTTGATTTTTCGCGGACAATTATGAAAATTGCTGTCGGAGCATCGGGATCTCTTTGCCTACAAGTCACATTGGGAGACGATGTATTGATAGTCTTAACATGATTCTGAACTGCTCATACTTGAATCAAGAAAAAGCGATAATCGAAAAAATCTTATAGTAGAAAAAATAAACAATAATTAAGGACTACTAAGATGAACAATGGATTTGACTCTAATTAGTTACACATAGGAGTATCTCTTATTTTTAATTCCCTATAGTTCAACTGAGAAGTGTCTCGTGGCACCAAGACCTTCTTCCCAAGACATATATTCATGTTGCTGACTTACTTTGCCAGCCGACCTGAAAGATCACACACAGATAATATACTAATCGACTTCGTTAAGATGCTGAAATCAACTGGTCGAAATTAAAAAATATGGACCACAATAAAGCTTCGAAGGTTATAGTGGAGTTTGAGTAGATCCATTCAGTTCGGACCTATACCTTTCCCCATCAACAACAATCTATAACTTTCATTAAATAATCTAAAGGAACAATTCGTTGACGCCAGTCCTCCTCCACCTACATCGTAGGTTTAGGGACTGACACAATATCTGAAAACAACTACTCCCTTAGCTAACTAGCTAATACCACGAAGGGCATTGGATTATATCTGACAGGTGTCAGTGCAGGATTCTTCACAGAAGCAATTCCTGCAAATGCTTCTGGCGTTACAGCTGCCGGAATCGATTTTCAATCATTGGAACGGGCAGTGTAAGGTAGGTTCTATATCGACACGAAGTCGATGATTTTCTAAAATAAAAAATCATATCCTTGCAGAATATCATACCCTGAAGAACAAAGCTGAAGCAAACGACGTTCAGGTCAGTACTTCCTTACCTACACAGCAGGTTTATCATCTATCAGAAAACAACTACTCCCCTGGCTAATACCACGAAGGGCGTTGGATTATATTTGTAGGTCATGTGGGGTTTTCTTGTTTCTTAGAGGTATTTCTTATCTGAATTAGTCTCACTCTTTTATTAACTTTGTCACCTCAGTACTTTCGGAAGCTATTTTCAGAAAGTATTATCACACTAAGTGATAATTTTCATGTTGGCGAGGAAGTTTAGGATTTTGCAGATTCCTAATTAACCTGGAAAGTTCAAAATTCCTGCTGGAAGTATTTCGGCGTCATTGTTTGGATCACTCAGCATTAGGGGAACTGTAATGAATCACCATCGTTTATTTTTTCATACAATTTCACTGTATCTTCGTATTGTACACTCCCTTTTTCAGTCTGCGAAGCTTAACAAGACGATACCATCGCCGCCAGCATTTTTTCGAGGTTCAGACCAAACGTAGTGGAAAATCCTATTTTCCGTTCGAATAATTTAATGGGTTCTTGATAGGGCGACCGTCATTTTACACGGTCAGGAATTAATAAATTGAGATTTCTGTAAATGATCGTGGGTGGTAAAATTGGAACTGGGAGAAATAAGATACGACCGGAAAGAAACCACTCAATGCTTATGTCAGATAGGATTGTGAATTCGTGTTTGATATTTTTTGTTAAGGTTGTAGTAAGCACCACTGTAACGAATATTCACTCATCAAGGTCGAATACTTCACCTAACTAATGTTGATTTTTCGGTTCTGGTTGTTCCAGTGTCTTTTAAATTTCATTCATTTCTATTTTTTTCTCATAAATTTCAAGCTTCCACGGCTGAAAGTCAAATGGAAACTGTGATTATCTAGCCTAGATAGCCGTGGTCTATGCAGTTATTGGCCCCGAATGTTTCGCCCATAGTTGCACGGACATCTTTAGCGATGGTTAGCAGCAGTGCGTTGCGAACTCCTGGGCTGGTTAATGAGACAGTTTTCTCATTTTTTCGTGAAGTTTTTTAAAGACAATTTTGTTTATTGTCCTTTTATTACGTTATTTACAGTTGATTTTGAAATATATGCTTCTTTATCGCCGATCCTGTTATTTTTCTTCTCTTTATATATTATATTTCCAATTCGTTATAACAACATACTTAGATAAACAAACATTATTACAACATGACGACGGAACCCTTCTGAAAATAGAGTCCGTTGATAAGCTCAAATACCTATATATATATATATATATATATATATATATATATATATATATATATATATATATATATATATATATATATACCCTGTATATTTCAACATCTTTGAGCTCTACATCCAATTTTAGATTAACTTTGTTCAGATAATACTATTCCTATTTTGAACCTTTTTCAAACATAAACTGACGTGGTTTTCTTGTTGGTTTTTTTGAATTCATCACTTATTTTGGATATTCAACATTTTTTTTATACTTAGTAATATTTCTTTTTGATCTCAGGTCAGATCAGATAATTCCTTTTCAATATTCTCCGTTTCACTATCAATGTCGTCATTCAAATCAATCCAATCTTCTTCGGTAATATTAGATACTTCTCCTTTAACTAGCTCTATCACCTTCTTATCAAATTTTGGAAAATTATTTTTACGCCTGATGCGTAATAGGGGGAAGTCTCAATATGGTGTGTTCATACTTTTCAGCAATACTCTCAAGGGCATACAGTTTTTCAAATGTTTTTGTCTATAAAACTTCAAGAAGTGGGTTTTTGGTATAGTTATTTTCAAAATACAAATTGTTATCTAATAAAAAACTTTGTATTTCATTTTTCCTCGAATTTTTATTCGGTACTTTGATGAGCTGTCGCAAATGATAGGAAGCGTTATCGAGAACTATTACACTATTCGCATCCAAATTTGGGATCAATGTGTTTTCAAACCATTCCTCAAAAATATTAGTTTCCATGTTCTTAGATAGTCAACATTGCAGTACTCAAATTATCTTCCACATAATTTCAAAGAAATCGGAACCCATCCTTCACTTCCTCCGCAATGCACAATGGTTAGTCGCGATCCTTTATTTGCAGAAATGTTAGGCCTACACATTTTCGAACCATCAGTCCACCCTTTCGTAACTGTGTCGTGAGTGTCATACCAAGTCTCGTCCAAATAGAAATTTTGCCGTTGTTCTTGTCTATATTCAGTTATTTGTTCTAAGTATTTGTTACGCAATTCCACTATTCTTTTGCTTTCCATTACTTTTTGACGTTTGTTTATTATTTTAAATCTAAATCCTAGTTTCTTTATCCAAATATGGCCAAAATTATTCAATTTCTTCCTGTATCACATCGCGTTTTGCGTTCATAAAGTTTGTTTTTGACTATTTTACGTATAGTTGAGAAAGGAATTTCGGTCAAATCTGATGTTGCTTGTAATAGTTTGTTTCCCTAGAAACCAAACTTGAGATGTAGATTCTTATATACATTGAAACATACTCAATTATCAAATGCATCTCTATCGTATTCATTGGTATCTCTTTTTCGCATTGTTCATCATTGCTATTGGAATCACTACACTGGAAAAAGTCTGTGTTGTTATCACACTCGTTATTACTATTAGTACTTGTCCAAGGACGCCACATTTTAAACAGATAACCAATTTCGAATTTCAATATCGAACAATACCGAATTTCAACACTCAATTTGGGATCAGTTCCTGAATTGAACACGACGGCGATAACCTTCCCCGATTTCTATTCGTCACCGTAACATGACTTCAAATTCAATTTTATAACTCTTCAGCCAATCATAAAACTCGGTTAGTAAAAATTATCCAATACGAACGGCCGAAGTCTACAGTCCACGTGGACTAGTTAGCTGCCGATTAATTTTTATATATTGTTTTTTTTTTGGCCTTTGAGAATGCCGCCCCTTTAAATATTCACAATATTGTTTACTTCGACTATGAAAGGGAGCGTTTCAGAGTCGTCTTTGGAAAATTGGTGTGGTGCAAGTCGTATAAATTTTTTTCATTATATTTAGCATGGAATATTTTTGAATAACTATATTCTAAGTAGGAAGTTGAAACAGATATTCGAACATTGTTTCGATACCATTTGGGAACATTCTTGTTTTCTTTATTTGAAATTTTTTGAATTTTTAAAAAGGCATGACGTTCTTCAAAAATATCAGTTTTTATACAAAATATTCAACAGAACCGAAGAACCAAAGAACCAAAGAAGACAGTCAATATCCTCTTATATCTGTTATATTGTTTGTGTAACACATTGATATTCTCATTTTCTTTATTATTATAATCATGAGAAGGCATGTGCATCTTCCTTTAGAAATGTGTTAACAGGAAACTTTAACCTTTTTAGTTAACTACTTCAGTGATCCAATAATTTTTCTGAAAAAGGGGTTGGTTGGGTAGCAGGATCAATTTTTTCCTAAAAAAACAATTGTATACTTGCCGTCGTTTCGAATTTAATTAGATTCTTCTTCAGGGCTCGAAAAGTAGTTTTTTCCTGTTGATGATAATACTATTTCTAAAATCATCAGACATATTTTGTCGTTTGTTTCATGTCGTTTTGTGTTGGTGTTGTCTCGACAATTTGTTGTTTGCAATGTGTTTTTTATTTTTATTTTTCAAATACGTATCTAATATGTCTGATGATTTTTAAAATAGTATTATCATCAACACGAAAAAACTACTTTTCGAGCCCTGAAAAAAAATGTAATTAAACCAAACCCCTCTTCAACCTTTTTATCTGAAATATGAAATACGAATGATATCAATTTGGCCTGGACCGGTTCCGTAGATGATCAAAATATTGCGTTAGCGACAAAGAATAACTTATTGCAAGTGTCAGTGAAAAGTTTTATTTCTGATACCACAAGACCTCATTTCATCAAAAAATTTCCATTTTTATAACGAAAACTCTGTTATTTAGCAATACCATGAGAGCAAGCAGTATGATAAAACGATGAGTCTGTAGGAAGGGTGCTTTTTATCTATTACTGGTTGATTGAACGGTATTGCGCAAACATATATCAGAGTTTGAGTAAGAAAAATATATATTGATCGGAAAATAATTTTGGGTCAAGTGGTATTCGTGAAGGTTATTTCACGAAATATGGTCAGCTGAATGCATTCATATAAAAACAAAATATCAATTATGAAATTAAATACAGAATAACGAGAAATTTCAGCAAGCACGATTTTTTGAAAGTGCAATATTCGAATACACGAACAGAGTGCGTGAATGACTAGGGTCCTATTTGTCAACGATAGTTGACCTACTTGACGCGACTACATGCATCACCACGACATTGATTATGGTTTTTGATACCTCTGAAATTCAGAGAAACATCTCCATCCGAATCGAAAATGTCTTATTATACGAATATGTTAATGAACTTGAGGTTTCTGGATTTTATACATAAATTATTGATACTCATTCAATTGAAGGATTATTGTCTCATTTTCATGAGATCATGTGAATCAGTCAAGTGTGTCAATTTGTATTTCCTGAAAAATGAGAAATGAAACTTTTTATGTTTCTTTACCACTTTTATTTGTAACTAACTTTACTGCAGTTTCGCCCTATAAGAAAATATCCAACCTTATACGATAAACTGGAAATTAATTAATAATATTAACTCGTATATATCTAAAGACCACTGTAGGTAATAATGGAGGTACTCAACTCAATTGAGTACATGCTTTTGTCTACCTGTGACAATGTGGGTACGCTAATTTCAAAACCGGTGAGTAAACTAGATTAATTTGATTGTTTAGCAAGTTATATCCGGAATGCTTATGCTTAAGAACTTTTAAAGATTCCAAATAATTGAGTTTCCAATCCTTATTTGCACAGTGAGAAATTTTCGTATCGCTTAGATTGTGGTTGTAGTCCATGGAATGGTTTGACCACATGCCAGGTTATCTAATTTCCTTTTTGAAGCCAAAGATAAAGTGGACAAGATGGATAAATCTGGAGTTTATAAGCTGAAGTGTCGAAGTGTAATAGTATTTATGTGGGACAATTTGGCCAAAATTTCTCAAAACGGTATGCTGAACATGAAAGGTTTTCTAGACTAGGTAAAAATGATTCGACGTTTCCAAAACATTCTTTGAAATGCAATCACAAGTTCCCATATCCCCACGAACATGTTCCACTATGCAAGCAAGGGAAACTCAACTATTTGGAGTCCTTACCCTTGTCGATAAGGCGTTTTCATTGTATTCTTTATTACACTTCGAAATTATTTGGTGATAATACCAAAAATGAACATTCTAGTTCAGATTAAATTAAAACAGAAATTATACAAACTTCTTTCGTGATAATTTCTATCAAAAAGTATTCATAATTCATTTGAGAGAGGTGTACATGAACGAACTCCCGTCAACTCATAGTATGGCATGTATTCTTCTGGAAAAGTTGTCCTTCATCCAAACAATATCGCGAATAAGCCTTGAAAATGACTCCTCAAGTTTTTATTGTTGTCATGTTAGTTGGCACTTGGAAGCAATATAAATTATTATTTGAATAGATCACCATTATTGAACTTGTTTTCTTTAAAGAAACTGAGGAAGTATTATTATTAATGTAGAAGTGAGGTAATATGTTTCAGGTAATCATAATTGAAGAGATAACTTAGGTATATAAAAGTTGTAGAGGTTTAGGTAATTTGACGGACGTAGTCTCAATTGTAGTTACCTGTGGAATATAAATATTAGGGTAAGAAGCTGAAAGTAGAACTTGTAGTACTCAAATCACTGTTGAAGAAACTACTGTGTTAACGAAACATGTCGTGATATATTTCTCAAATGAAGTTTGTGGGGATCAAATCGTAAGGTGTAGTTTATGAAATTACTTTGAATCTTCATCAATTAACAGCCGAATCAATCAGAAAATTCATGAAAATAGTCAAAGTTTTCATACAACCCTTTAGTGCCTGTCAATTCTCGTAGCCAACAGCAAAATGAACTGTATGAAATGTTTACCCCAAACTACCCGCTAAGCTAGGTTGTCACCTCTTTTATGGGGATAATTCACAAAATCGTTATATCAGAAACTTCATCATAGAAACGACAAATATTAAAGTTGCTGTTCTATCAGTTGACTCTTACTTACATGTTTTGATAGAATATTTCATATAATGGCAGCTTGAAGAATAGTATCATTTTTGTTATCAATTCCATCGAGTTCATAAAAAGGTGATGGTTCTCTCATTATGTTTACTTATTCAATTCAATAAGGAATAACCATAATCTGAAAATAATTAAAGTATCATCATTTCTAGGCAACTTTCGAAACCAATAGAATAATATTGTATTCGGGATCTGCAATCTATTCCTCATTTACCTTCAATTGGTTATCGTTCAGCCAGATTCACATGAAATAAAATATTATTTCAAACGAATGGCCTGAATAAAAAGGGTAATGTGATGGAATAACTTCGAATAAAATTCATTTTGAATTTTCCATTTCGTTAGCAAACATTTTCGAATATTTTAGAGAGGATTAAAGAAAATTGCTCATTCGCATAAACACTGAAAACCGATGTGGAACGAATGCGTGTGAAAAAAGACATAGAAATTCCAAATTCAAATATTTTTATAGGGTAAACCTTCTGAAGAATCACTCAGATAAGGGATATTGAAAAAGTTATAAAATATCAACATACTATATAGTGATGCCAGTCATAAACAAAACAGTAGGTCAAAAAAATTATCGATACTTAGGACCAAAACTTTTCAGCGCATTACCAATAAATTCGAAATGCGAGACAAATCCAAAAATGCCCCAAAGAAAACCTCAAAAACTATATCAAACTCAGACCCCGTGCAGTAATAGCTGGAAAAAAATGTAGTACATATGTAGTATATCTTCCAAATATATCTCTCCCCAACTAATATAATGAGTCAGTATCATGAATTCCAAAATGGTTGCGTCATGTATGTTCATCTTGATTTAAGACTTATGAGTTCTCTATGTGTCCTATACCATGTACATGCAATATGATTTGTATCTTGATAGTTATTTCTAAGTATGTAGTATACTATATTGTGTCAGTAACAAAGTATGTCTGAATTAACTGTAATCGCTCCGGTATGCAATTTTTATCCCTATATGTAACAATTAAATACTATATCTCTAGTACTGTTTCCCATTACGCCACGTATATTATTCCCAATTTAGTATCGTTTGGTTCGAAATTCGCGTTCCCGTAGCTTCTATAAGGCGATTTTGCAGTGTTCTATCAGAATCGGTGCGACCCCTAATTGCCCAAAGTCGTAACAAACGATTTTCTCTGCGGGTTGTTGCCCTTTGCCGATTGGGATAAGGGCCTCTTCTTACTATGCCGTAAATTTGGTAGAGGGATAAGGGCCTCTTCTTACTATGCCGTAAATTTGGTAGAGATTCCAAGCTCTGGAAACCGCAGAACGACTCACATTGAGCATTTGGCTACACGACGCCTTGAATACCCTACTTCGATCAATGCCACTGTTCTAGCAACTTGAAATTCGTTGAGGTACACCCAACGTATCCTCCTTCTTCCCAATACATCAACATTCATTGTTTAAATTTTAAAATTTAATACCTATCACGAAGTAAAGTAAAGTGAAACTGAATACAGAATTTTTCATATTAATGATTTTGTAGCTATAAGTACAAAAAGAAGTGAAATAAGTAAACAACAACCGGATGGAACATGATAAGAATTACTACGGAGTACACATCAGAAGTTTTTATCATGAAATAATACATGAAATAATAAATATTAACGAGTGTGTATGATATAAATCAAAAAGGGAAAATTCGTGGACAGAACACTCAAAAAATAGGGGCAAACCGCGGACACGTGTTTCTGGCTATTGGCCTCATCAGCGCGGTGCAGCCAATTGCAAAGATGGACAACAACTGGTTACCAAAAATGAAAAACATCACAGTTGTTGTCCATCTTTGCAATTGGCTGCACCGCGCTGATGAGTCCAATAGCCAGAAACACGTGTCCGCGGTTTGCCCCTATTTTTTGAGTGTTCTGTCCACGAATTTTTCCCTTTTGATTTATATCATACACACTCGTTAATATTTATATCTCTGCATTTATATCCTGGACCCGGAAGTCACGCAGGTAGCTATAGCTGCCTACGTGGTGATGTTAGATGATGCCTGGGAATTCTAGGTCTTCTAATTGAAACCACAAATGTGCGGTTAGCTCCTGTTGGTGACACCGTGCATATGTAATGTTTTTCATTTTTGGTAACCAGTTGTTGTCCATCTTTGCAATTGGCTGCACCGCGCTGGTGAGGCCAATAGCCAGAAACACGTGTCCGCGGTTTGCCCCTATTTTTTGAGTGTTCTGTCCACGAATTTTCCCCTTTTGATTTATATATATATATATATATATATATATATATATATATATAGAAACAGAAGTTAATATCGGACATAGCACTCATGAAAGTGGCAAACCATAGACACGTGTTTCGGGCTTTTGGCCCATCATCAGTATGGTGCAGCCAAGTGTAAGGATGGGCAACACTTGGTTACCAATGTCCGATATTAACTTCTGTTTCTATATCAAGACACTCAATAACTTTCATATTTGTATATATATATATATATATATAGAACCACCTTGTAACGTGGGTGCATTTGAAAGTAATCACTGTTTTTTTTGTGTTTGTTCTGAGTTGCCATTTAGTAGTCTGTTTTGGGTTGGGTGGAAGAACAGATGTCAGTCTGTACCTTCCGGTGCCGATTGCCATACTGAATCTCGCCCATTTACTACTTTTTTAGTTCACATGTATGAATATAACTGTAAATTAATAAAAGACCTTTATTATATATATATATATATATATATATATATATATATATATATATATATATATATATATATATATATATATATATATATATATACGTTTATGTTTTCGCCATCGCTGGTCTAAAATTTGCGATGATGGCTGGTTGTAGAATGTATTGTTATTTCTCGAGTTGCAATAACAGATACTGCTTATACTCGTCATATTTCCAATATTTAACTCTGAAACTATGGATCCTTTGAAGACCACTTCAATTTCATTTGACAATTTTGAAGGTCAGGTAATGGAAAGTTTCATTAATGAACCGAGCAATCTTTTCTGATTTCATTTTCATTGAGTCACTCTGTAATTTCGAATTACAAACATTAACAAATTCAAGAACTGAAAAAACTTTGGTAACAAATGTTGTTATTGAAGAACAGAAAGTATTTTTAGGGAATATTTTCAGAGAGACTTTTCCCAATCAATTACAAAGAATAGAAGGAAGACTTGAATTTTTTCTGATAAAGTATTTCAAATGTCATTGATATTCTTCAATCATTCTGACCGTAACAAAGTTCTCATTCATCAACATAGTTATTACAATAATCATCAGCAGGGCTTGGCAGTAAACTCATTGAACCCAGTACAATAGCAAATAACCTCACTTCCTCTCAAACAATAGAATATTTCGCCCACTCAACCATCACTGAAAATCCAAACGAACTGGTCCACCATCGTTAGCTTTTTGCGGTGCTGACAAATCATTTATAATACTATAAAATCAGAACTAGTAACCAGGGTATAAGAAGTTCCATATTCTTTTTTCACGTAACTCAGTTCACATCCTCGAGAAAGTTGACTTTTTTAAATTCGTTATATGGTAAAACAGGTTTTTAACTTAGATGAATGAATTAATGAAAACGTTTTTTATGCCCCCATCTGCCAGATAGCAAAGGTCTCTCCATACAGTGCATGTATCTTCTATCAAAGTGTTGAGAGCGTGCAAAAGTGTCAAAGCTTGTCAAATATATATTGCCTGACAAGTGAGTAATCTCAAATTTTCCAAATTTCTTCGATCGTTCAGCCTGCGGCTTGAACCACCGACTAACACGGCGGTCAATTGACTGAGTGAATAAAGCACCCACGTCGACCGCTCCGAAAACTGAAATATAAGATTAGAGAAAAATAAATAAAACAAATAATAAACCAAAAATTAAAAAACAATCCCTACAACAATTCCACTAGATAGAATGTATATTTTCTTTGATATCAGTATATTATGTATTATATGATTCCCATTCATTTTAATCACATAATGAACATCCTGAATTATTCCGAGAGGATGCACAAAACAAGCGCCTCGAGTACATAGGAGAACCCTTGGTTTCGAATTCCATTGGATATAATTATATAAACTGTCCTATTCTCAAAATCGTTCAATTAGTCATAAAGGAGTTGTACGCGAGTCCAAACAGTATTGAATGCATACTTCACAGATATTTAGTCACTCTTTTTATATTATATAAATATCAAGATGTAATTTCACATTCATATTTCTTCAATTTCACATGTTTAGCTTCATACACATATTTTACAGTTTAACATTTGAAATTTTATATTTTCACATCTTTAGATATTAACAATCTATATTTTTCTACACCCGTACTCTAACAATACACTTATATGACCATAATCCGTTTCATAATGATATCCCTTATGATACAGATTTTTCATAACGATACAGATTATCAACCAATAGAAACCCATAATTTTTCAATCAAGAATCCTGTTCCTTTGTTTGTCCTAGATTCTAACCTAAGTAACTATAATTGCTTTATTTGTCAAAATCAGTTTTCATATTACCTACCTATATTATCAAAATGTCTGAAAACAGCGATATAGAAGGAATACCATCGACTCCTCCACACATATCGGAGAAAGCAGAAAATGCAACAAAAAATCTTTTACCCCAAAAATCTAAGAAAGTGTACGAAAAACTATATCAACGGTTTATGGACTGGAGAAATACAAATAATATTTCGACATTGTCGGAAAATGTTTTGATTGCCTATTTTCAAGAATTGATGGAAACTATGAAATCATCTAGTATATGGACACATCACTCAATAATAAAATCGTTGATAAACATCAACCATAATATAGACATTTCAAAATATAAGAAGCTACAAGCTTTATTAAAGCGAAAGTCCGAAGGATATGTTGGAAAAAAATCAAAAATATTTTCACCTGAACAATTAAAAACGTTTATCGACGAAGCACCCGATGAAATATACTTATTTATAAAAGTAAGTACATATCTACCTAACATTATATTTTTAAATACTCATTTTGTCATAATTACTTTTTCTATTTGACAAATGCATGATATATATTATTAATTTCGCAAAACTTATTAAGGTACCTCGTGGCGTGCGAGCTAAGGAGTTGACTTCGATCTTGACGGCTTTGCAAGCGCCGGTTTGAATCTTTTTATTGTCATTTTTTTTCATTTCTTTCTTTATTTTGTAATTATTTTTATAGTTTTTCATTATTTATCGAGTTTAGAAAAAATAGCGTATGCAACTCTCATGTAATGGTTATCAATACACTCACATATACCATACGGTATCCCGGTTAATGCTCGTGTCTTAATAACCATCATTACATGATCGTTGCATAATATACTATTATGAACAACAAACCGATCTATCTGCTGAGTTAGATTGAATAATTGTTTTGTAATTTTATATATTTTTGATGGCAAATAAAAATAAAAAAAATAAAGGATAATGATAATAATAATAATGTTTTATTCGTACTATTTCATTACATATCTTAATTCTACCAATCATAAAATGAACAAAACAGAAGAAACCACAAGGAAATGAATCCGCGCTTGACATGAAATCTTTGTCCAAACATTAAACGTGAACAATCATCTAAAATACAAATGTTCTCCAGATCTGTTTAAATATAATAGGATGTAAATCTAAACGATTCAATAACAAACCAAATGGATTTTTCTTTAAATATCTAACGTGAACATAATTAAAATATGAATATTCTCTAATTTAGTTTAAATATAAAAACATAGAAATCTAAAAATTATTCAAAACAAAACAATTCAAAGTGGAATAAGATCATAAAGTCACATTTCTAAAATATTAAATTTCATATCAGATTAAAGGAAAATTTAGGCACTAATATCACATTACAATAATTACATCAGAAAATTACATCTGCAGATAATATTATGAGCAACACCTCATGCAAGTCTATAACATACTCTGCTTGTAGCTATAAAGCTTTCTAGTGTTTCTGACGGAAAAGTGGAATAGCCAAGTTCTGACCTTTTTCTTGAACATTTCGTATGAGTTGATCGTTTTGAGTTCCGGCGGTAGCTCATTAAAAAGTTTTGGTCCCAAAAAATTAACATTTCTGTCCTTTAGTTTTTTTAGTTCTGGGTATCACAGCGTTGGTTTTATGCCTTGTGTTGTAATGGTGCTGAATAGGTACAGTCGAAGTAACCGATATAGTAATTCTTAAAGCTATCAGCGAAGTCAAAGGCCAAAAAACCAATACAAAGAATCAATGCCGCTACGAATTAGTGCACGTGGACTGAAGAATTGGCGGTTCGTATTGGATAATTTTTACTAACCGAGTTTTATGATTGGCTGAAGAGTTATAAAATTAAATTTGGTGACCAATAGATCAATTGAATGTGAGGATGGTTAGAAGAGTTGTGTTGTCAATGTTCAGTTCAGAAACTGATCGCGAGTGTTGAAATTCGATATTGATGAAGTTATAATTACTTAAAATTTTTGTTATTTGTGTATAATGTGGCGTCCTTGGACAAGTACTAATAGCAATAATGTGTGATGACAACGCAGACTTTTTTCTCTGTAGTGATTCCAATAGCGCTTGTGACCAATGCGAAAAAGAGATACCAGTGAATAAGATTCGGATGCATTTGAATATATACACAGAGAGTATGTTTCAATGTATATAAAAAATCTACAAATCAAGTTTGATTTTGAGGGAAAAAAAAACTATTACAAGCAACATCAGATTTGACCGAAATTCCTTTCTCAACTATACGTAAAATAGTCAAAAACAAACCTTGTGAACGCAAAACGAAATGTGATACATGATTACCAAAACCTTAAGATGTTCATCTGATAAAATCATTGAAAAAAAAACAATATACGAAATTGAATACTTTCGGCCATAACGTGAGCTGCTGTGATAAAACTCTGCAGAAATGGATGAAGAAACTAGGATTTGGATTCAAAATAATAAACAAACGTCAATAAGTTTTGGAAAGCAGAAGAATAGATGAATTGCGTAACAAATACTTAGAACAAATAACTGAATATAGACAAGAATAACGGCAAATTTTCTAATCATACGAAACTTGGTATAACACTCACGACACAGTTTCAAAAGGGTGGACTGATGGTTCGAAAATGTGTACGCCTAACATGCCTGCAAACAAAGGATCGCATTGCGGAGGAAATAAAGGATGGGTTCCGAATTCTTCGAAATCATTTTTAAAAAACTTGAGGATTGCAATGTTGACTATCATAAGAACATGGAAGCTAATATTTTCAAGAAATGGTTTGAAAACACATTGATCCCAAATTTAGATGCAAATAGTGTAATAGTTCTTGACAACGCTTCCTATCATTCGCGGCAGCTTATCAAAGTATCTGATAAAAAATCGAGAAAAGATGGAATACAAAGTTCTTCAATAGAAAACAATTTGTATTTTGAAGATTACTATGCCAAAAACCAACTACTTGAAGTTTTACAGACAAAAACATTTGAAAAAGTGTATGCCCTTGAGAGTATTGCTAAAAATTATAGACACACCATACTGAGACTTCCCCCCTATTTTTGTGTTTTCAATCCCATCGAGTTGATTTGAGAAAAATTGAAGCAAACTATCTGACGTAAACATAATTTTCCAAAATTTAAAGCAAATTAAAGGAGAAGTATTCAATATAACCGAAGAAAACTGACAGAAAAGGATGAAAAAAGTAATTTTAGTTGTAAAAAACTTCATGGGGATTGGACACTTCCATATTAATGGTGGAAATGAATTCATTGTTGATTTAAATGACGGCAGTGGTAGTGAACAGGTAACAAATCCATACAACTTACGCAACTTACGTATAAAAACACCACAAGAAGAACCTAACATCAGTTACACCTCTCGAAGCGAAGCAGTAACTCGTCTTGATAATGCCATCTGAGATGATGGCGAAACGTCGACTATCGAATAGTACACAACGGATGAACACCCGGAAAAACAACACATTATATATATATATATATATATATATATATATATATATATATATATATATATATATATATATATACAGTGTGACCCATTTAAAATGGAACCACCCCTGTAGAATGTGCATTTTTCAATCAATCTCAATTTTTTTTTAATGAAATATTAAGCATGAAAAACTGTATCTTGACACTAACTTTCACAATTTTAGTTTCATTTCCAAGGCACTCTATGGTTTTTTTTGTTTGTCAAAAACGGCAAAATTTTATTAGGCAATTTTTGTTTTCAAATTTGACTACACCACTGGATTCGTAGTCGTTATAAATCAAAACTGTCAAATTTTCATTAAAAAATATTTGTTAACAACGAAGTTACAACAACTTCAATTTTGGAAACAAAGTATTTGTTTGTAATTTTTATTCAGATTATAGACATATTTGAGATCTGACAACACTGTCATCACCAAGTAGAACACCAGTGAATTTGTACAGTGAAAATCCGAAGTCAACAGCTCAATGCGTTCTACAGTTATAACTCCTGAAAATATGGTAATGTGAGAGATTTGTGGTGCAAGCGTTTTGTAATAAAAATCTGACTACGCCACTGGATTTGTGGATAATATTCCCTTAAAATCATTCATTTGAGTGTAGGTTACGAGAAGTGTATTCTAGAATAACAGAAAATTAAAAATTCATTTTCAAGTTATGCAGTACTTAGTACATTCTTCCGCATAGCCGCTAAAATCAAATTGATTTAAAGCATGGAAATCATTTATTCAATAATAAAACAGAGAGCAGGACAAAAATTGTTCCCTGTAAATTCTTCATAACTCAGCTAAAACAATCTTTTAGAGGAGATATCAATAATTTGAGGAAGCTGAACTCATTATGCAAAGGTTTTATAATAAATCAACAGTAGGCTGTGATTTTGACAGTTAATCATAAATAAAATAATAGTTGTTAGTTACGTGCATTTATTAATGGCTTTGCAATTATCATTAGAAGAAAGAATTGAAATTGTGAGAATTTCTGGGGACAATTATCATAGTGAAAGAGAAGCAGCTAGGATATTTAATCACAGACATCCAAATCGACTTCCCATTGACAGAAGCACCGTCAGTAAAATTAACAAAACATTTAAAGAAACCGGTGCAGTCAGCAAACATATTTTAAAAAATAATCACCGAAGAAGAAATTTAAACGAAGGTGCTGTTTTAGATTATTTTAGAAACCACCCAAACAGAAGTTTACGAGTCGCCAGTTTGGATTTAAACTTACCGAGAGAGACTATTCGACGATGTCTTAAACAAAACAAAATGAGAGCATTTAAACCTAAATTTCTTCACTCTTTAAAGGCAGGTGATGAAGTGAAACGTATGGAATTTTGTTTGTGGGCACAAGGCGAGTACCTGAATACAAGAAATTTTTTAAACTGCATAATGTTTAGTGATGAAGCTTCTTTCAGCACCAATGGGATAGTTTCATCGCAAAATGCTCGGTATTGGGCTACGGAAAATCCGCACTGGATCATAAATTGTAAAAGTCAATATTCCGAAAAAGTTAACGTTTGGTGTGGTATAGTACAAAATAGAATAATAGGTCCATATTTTTTTGATGGAAACATAAACGGGCAAAATTTTTTGGAATTTCTAAATAACCAATTATCGGACGAAATAGATGAAATGCCTCTTGCGGAACAAGTAAATTTATATTTTCAGCTCGACGGCTGTTCCGTGCACAATTCGAGGATTGTTAAAGAGTGGCTAAATAACCAGTTTCCAAATCATTGGATAGGACGAGGTAGTGACTTAATTGAATGGCCACCTAGATCGCCTGATCTAACAATATTAGACTTTTTTCTGTGGGGTATTCTGACACAAAAAGTATACAGAACAAGACCAACGAATCGAGCTGAACTCATGCAAAGGATACGACAAGCTTGTGCCGAAATTACAGTTCAACAAATAAGAAATAGTGTAAACAATATTCGGAAGAGATACGATAAATGTATTGAACTTAATGGAGGTTTGGTAGAAGCCACAAAAATTTGAATGTTTAGTTTTAAATCAATGTTTATTTTAGTATCAGTTTTTTCTTAATGGCAATTAATTGTTGAATAAATACTTTGAAACTTGTTTGTATACATTTTGTTTTCATCAGCTATAGAAGAAGGTAGAGTAAGTTCAGAATCTCATAAAATGTGATTTTCCAGGTGCGCTGTTACAAAAGTACTATTATTTATTATTGGGAAACTTCCAAAAAGCTTACAAGTATGACCATTAATACTTCAAGATTCTATCAAGATTTGGTAAAAGCGCAATTGGGAGATCCCATGACATGAGATTCTGAACTTGGTCTACTACTGCGTAACTTGAAAATGAACTTTTAATTTTCTGTTATTCAATTATTCAATTTTTATTTTAATTTTCACTTCTCGTAACCTACACTCAAATGAATGATTTTAAGGGAATATTATCCACAAATCCAGTGGCGTAGTCAGATTTTTATTACAAAACGCTTGCACCACAAATCTCTCACATTACCATATTTTCAGGAGTTATAACTGTAGAACGCATTGAGCTGTTGACTTCGGATTTTCACTGTACAAATTCACTGGTGTTCTACTTGGTGATGACAGTGTTGTCAGATCTCAAATATGTCTATAATCTGAATAAAAATTACAAACAAATACTTTGTTTCCAAAATTGAAGTTGTTGGAACTTCGTTGTTTACAAATATTTTTTAATGAAAATTTGACAGTTTTGATTTATAACGACTACGAATCCAGTGGTGTAGTCAAATTTGAAAACAAAAATTGCCTAATAAACTTTTGCCGTTTTTGACAAACAAAAAAAACCATAGAGTGCCTTGGAAATGAAACTAAAATTGTGAAAGTTAGTGTCAAGATACAGTTTTTCATGCTTAATATTTCAATAAAAAAAAATTGAGATTGATTGAAAAATGCACATTCTACAGGGGTGGTTCCATTTTAAATGGGTCACACTGTATATATATATATATATATATATATATATATATTTTTTTGTCAAAATCTTCTTTATTCGCATACATATTGAAAATCTGTCAACATTTTGCTGTTGACACTTGATGTGGGCTCTCAGAATATATCCATGAATCTTTTATACAGGATGTCATCTGACTTGGGTCATCCCCATCTTTGAATTTTTAAATACGGACCTGTATTTTTGTTGTAGTTTTTGGATCGTAGACGTTCACTTCATACTAAGGAATAAAATTTTATTTTATATTTCGGGATATTTCGTTAATATTCGATTATAATTGGGTAAATTATTCCCTTTTAAATTACGTCCCTGGAAATTGGTTGACTGAGTTAAATAAAAACACAATAGCAACTTTCACGCCTCCCTATGTACCGTAGCGTTTTTAGATGTCTTTTTTTTAAATTTTTAGGTACCTATTCATATTTTTTCATATTTACATTGCTCTGTGTGTGTTTTCTAAAATGAACTTCGAATAAGAAAACCATTTATGATTATCTGAAACATATCCACAACAAACTTATGTGTTTTGATGAGCAGAAAAAGAAATGATAGCAATAATGATAATATCCGAAACGAAGACTATAATTGTAATGAAAATTGAAATGAAGACATTTATATACACAAAAAAATTAATGGCGCAATAAATGTTCGAATCGGAGTCCTTACATTTCAAGACAAATAATGAGCCAATAAGATGGCCTGAAAGATCACCATTTCTTTTTATTTTGGGCTATTTACTATAGGGGGGACATTGAGAAATAGGATTCACGCTGGCAGAGAGATAGAAAATGTGGAAGACTCGAGATTGAAGATTTTGAATGATTTCGCAACAATGCAGCAAATAAGTGTATCGAAGGCAATAAATAATATGAAAAACCGAGTTCAAACATGTCTCGAAATGAATGGACTCCTCCAATTGGAACATTTATTGCGCCATTAATTTTTTTGTATATATAAATTCATTTCAATTTCCATTACAATTATAGTGTTCGTTTCGGATGTTATTATTGCTATCATTTCATTTTCTGGGCATTAAAACACGTTTAATATATTTTTGATGTTGATATGTATCAGATACTCATGAAAAGTTTTCTTATTCGAAGTTCATTGTAGAAAACGCTGAGAGCAATGGAAAAAGTATGAATAGGTACCTAAAAATTAAAAAGAAAACTCTCTAAAAACTCTACGGTACATAGGGGGACGTGTAAATTGCTATTGTGTTTTTATTCAACTCAGTCAACCAATTTCCAGGGCCGTAATTTAAAAAGGAATAATTCACACAATTATAATCAAATATTACCGAAATATCCCGAAATATAAAATTGAATTTGATTTCTCAGTATGAAGTGAACGTCGATGAAACAAAAACTACAACAAAAAATACAGGCCCGTACTCAAAAGCTCAAAGATGGGGGTAGCCCAAGTCAGATGACACCCTGTATAAAAGATTCATGAACATATTTTGATAGCCCCCATCAAGTGCCAATAGAAAAATTTGAACAGATTTTCAATATGTCTGCGAATAAAGAAGATATAGGTGAAAATATAATTTGGGATTTTCTGATTCTTCCTGTATATCTCCAGAACCAAAAGAGCTATATTCAATTTTTTACATTATTGAATAGGTCTCTAAAATACACAACTTTGCCTTTGCCTATAGTTAGCTTCTTAACTATATTATTAAAGAGGAGCTGTATCGTTTACTCAAACTATACCTAATATACAGGGTGTCCCTGGACTTCCTCTTTTCCTCTCGGGAATGTATAGATGGGGTCAAAATATCACCAGTACTTCATATAACTTTTTTTCCTGAAAGTCTTCGTAACCAAGTTACGGGCCCTCGAAGTTACAAAATGAAAAATGTTTTTCTTTGATAACTTTTCAAGTGAATATTCAAAATCATCCAAAGTTTGGTAATTGACTAAACAAATGAATTCCGTCGATGAGCTTTCATGCAGGAGTCAGTTGTTTTGCTACAAAGTCAGGAACGGACTACCCCCGATGGTCCACACCCCAAAACTTTGAAATGACAGATATTTTTCAATATTTTTCAACAAAATAAGGTTACTTGGACAATTTTATGAATAAAAGTACTCGTGTGGAAAGTCGATCAGAGCAACGAGTCTTGATAAAAATGTAGTTCTACTCGACGACATCAAACCCGCTCGTCCACCATTATTTGAAATGAATAATTATCAAAGCAGAAATAATAATGATAACGTTAAGTCAACAACATTTATAACAGGAATAATATAAAGTATGCTAAAATGAAGTCGTAAACAAAAAGTACAGTACCTATATGGAAGTTTAAGTCACAATTGTGATAGCAGATATTTTTTCAAAAGAAATATCAAGTTCTGTAGATTCGTGGTGTTTTTAAACTAACAAGCTACTCTACTATGAAATATCGAATTCATTCCATATTTTGTATGTACATAATACGTGTGGAATAATCACGTTTCGTGTTGATCAGTTATCTGAATCTCATGAAACTCAACATTCGAATGTTTCAAATTCTTCTTCACAGCTAAACTGTTGAGGAGTTTCACTGATAATTATAATTTTATGAGAGAAATTCTTTAACACGAATCTAAATTTAGCTGAAGAAACGCATATCGGAAAAAATATTTACTATACTAATAAAAAGCAAACGAATGAACTACAAAAACGGCTGCACATGATCAGGTGAAAAATATCCAGGGAATAATATTTCTTTCACAGATGTTGACAAAAAAACCTTTTAGAAAGTTTTGATAAAAAATGAGAAACTGGAATGCGATTTTGTTTTGTTGAGTGGTGCGTTGTCATATGACTATCACTGTATTGTCAATATTCTATAGGATATTTTGAATTTTTTTGATATGGCCGAACAGTTTACATTCAATGAATATGCAGATATGCATGTATTTTATGGACGAGCATTTTGTAATGCTGCAGAAGCTCGTCGTCTGTATTCCGAGCATTTTCCCAATCGAACGGTACCGTCAAGAGAAACATTCGAGCGTGTCGATCGCAGCTTGAGGGAGACAGGTATGTAATAATTGATAATTAATTTGAGCACGTTGTTTTTTTTCGATATTATTGTAGGTACAGTTTTGCCAAAACGAGGTGGTGAGGGCGCTCCTAGGACTGTACGTACCGTTGTATTGGAGGAAAATATTTTGGAAGCCGTCGCTGATGATCCTTCAATGAGCATCAGAAATCTATCAGAACAGTTCCATACATCCAAGTCCACTATTCATAGAATAATTAGGGAACAACTGCTCCACCCATTTCACATCTAGAAGGTACATGCCATGACACCTCAAGATTTTCCAGCACGACTGGAATATGCCAATTGGTTCATGGATAGGCAAAGAGAGGATATGACTTTTATTAATCGAGTTTTATTCACCGATGAAGCAGGTTTCAGTAGAGATGGAGTTATCAACTCTCATAATCTCCATATATGGGCCGAAGAAAAATCCCCATGGGATATTGCAAACCAAACACCAACGGAAATTCAACGTGACTTTCCACACGAGTACTTTTATTCATAAAATTGTCCAAGTAACCCTGATTTGTTGAAAAATATTGAAAAATATCTGTCATTTCAAAGTTTTGGGGTATGGACCATCGGGGGTAGTCCGTTCCTGACTTTGTAGCAAAACAACTGACTCCTGCATGAAAGCTCATCGAAGGAATTCATTTGTTCAGTCAATTACCAAAATTTGGATGATTTTGAATATTCACTTGAAAAGTTATCAAAGAAAAACATTTTTCATTTTGTAACTTCGAGGGCCCGTTACTTGGTAACGAAGGATTTTAGGAAAAAAAGTTATATGAAGTACTGGTGATATTTTGACCCCATCTATACATTCCCGAGAGGAAAAGAGGAAGTCCAGGGACACCCTGTATATCGGTGCAAATGTTACGCTCTGTGAACTCAGGGTGCATAATAATTCATTGTGATCCAACTTACATTGTATGTATTGTTCCAAACATTTATACCTGTCCAGTGTTATCATATACCTGTAGCGAACAGAAAATCGATACCATACATCGGAACAGTCGGAGTTTCTTAACATTACCTACGTTATATCACTTTAAGCGTAAATGAATATTCAGAAATGGGTTTCTTTCACTAAATTGTGGACATGTGGCGGTTGTGTCATAGCCTTTCGGAAAGTATGCAAAGTACTATTAATTTTCAAAGAATGTATTCAGGATCCTTGATAAGTACAAATTTCATCCATATAAGATTAGACTAGTTCATGATTTGAACGAAGATGATTTCGATAGATGTATCGAGTTTTGTGAAAATCTCACTGAACGGATCAACTTGCATGAGAATTTCTTGTATAAAATTTGTTTTTCGCATGCATGTACGTTTAGTTTGAATGGAGAGGTAAGTTGGCAGAATTGTCGATATTGAAGTAATACGAATCCTCATTTATACCGTCAAGTTCATACCCAACGGCTTCAAAAATTGAATGTTTGGGCAGGAATTTTAAATGATCACATCATAGGACCTTTTTTATTGTTGATAATTTGACTGGTGATAAATATTTGGATATGTTGGAGAATCGAATAATACCGTGCATCAATAGGGCAATTGGGAAGGGTATAAATTTATTCGAAAATGAAATAGTTTTTCAGCAGGATGTTACACCTTCTCATTATGCAGCTCCAGTGCGACAATTTTTGGATGATCCTTTTCCTGGTCGTTGGAATGGCAGAATATGTCCTACAGAATGGCCACCAAGGTCTCCGGATTTCACTCCTGTAGATTTCTTTTCATGGGGTCATTTGAAGTCTGAAGTGTATGAAATAGAATCAACAATATTAGAAGATTTGAGAGAGAATATCATGAGGCATTGCAGAGACATAACTCCCGATATTCTCAACCATGTGAGGGCGACAATGGAAGCTCGTTTGTACCATTGTATGGAAGTCGGTGAAAACGTTTCCGAAAATTTACTATAGAAAATTTCTTCTCAGTGTCCAGTCATCAGATTTTGATTCAAGAATTGATTAAAAATCTCTTTTGCTGATTTAATGCTTCCATATTTGTCTCTAGAACGAATATTTCAAAATGTAGCCTCCTGTATAATTGTTGACCAGTTTTTTTCATTTTTCCTGCAAATCATTGTTTCAAAAGTTATTCAGAGTGGCTCGTTTCCAACTCAAATAAGTTGTAGCTCCCGAACCATGAGCTTCAGACCATATGTTTTACACTTTCTTGAAATCTGCTCATCATGGAGCATCTGCTAATGCGAAACAATATAGGGTGATTCATTAAAAGAAATGGTGACATGCTCTGAGGGTGCAATAGGGAAAGTTAGATCAAATGTGAATATGTCAAAATGTGCTCCCCTGTATACTATGGTTGACGTATTTTTTCATTTTTCCTGAAAATCATTGTACTAAAAGTTATTCAGGGTGGCTCGTTTTAAATGGAATGCAGTGTATAAGGGTTAATATTGTTAATTATTCAATGTCCGTGTAGAACGATCCATTTTTTTTCGATAGCAGAAAATCGTAGAACACGCAAAACACTTCTAACATTCGTACCTCTCTCCAACAAACTAAACATGCTTAATAGCGGAAACTGTGAACATATGTTCAAAACGAGTGTACCAACGTAAAAAAATTAAAAAATCGTAAATCTTATGAACGTGAAGTTTGAATATTCACCTTATTTTTTAAACAGTCCACGTAAGTCCAAACATGCATTCCTATACAGTGTGGTCCACTAAGTGTGCAGCAAATGGGAAACTTTTTTATTATCGATTTCTCAGCAAATTTTATTCCTGACAAAAGTTGGTGCATGTTCCAAAACTATACCAAGTGTACCTGAAATGGCTTTATGACAAACACCATACAGGATAGACCAAAAAATATAAAGTTCGTTCAAGAGTATTTATTTTATTCTAGAGTTCTGTTAAATATCATTGCAACAAACATGAAGTTGACAGTCACCTATAAAAATACAAATCCAAGTAAATTTTACAAATACACTTTAATTTGATAAAAAATACTCCAAACTGATTTGATTGTGGTTACTTCAAATACATATCAAAATAGTAAAAATATGTATCATATGTATGTATTCAAAATTTTCCAAAAAAAAAAAATTCGAATAGCAGGCCATGACTGCTGCATAACTTTTAATTCTAAGCAATTTTTTTCTCCAACATATTTCTATATTTTTTTGAAATAAGGGTACTCTACTCTTGAACGAACTTTATATTTTTTGGCCTATCCTGTATGGTGTTTGTCATAAAGCCATTTCAGGTACACTTGGTATAGTTTTGGAACATGCACCAACTTTTGTCAAGAATAAAATTTTCTGAGAAATCGATAATGAAAAAGTTTCCCATTTGTTGCAGACTCAGTGGACTACACTGTATATATCCATCACCATTCCAACAAAATACTTACTACGTCACTGGTGTCTGATAACATCCCTTTCGAATGCATATTTATATACATCAGGTGCACTTAACACCCAGAAAACTACAGGTGGTGTTTGACTCTAGGTGGCAGACGTTTGGTCATTAACCCCAGGATGTGTACGACTGGCACATTTTGTTTGTGGCTCATGAATCATCTTTCCCGAACGATTCTTTGAATTGTGGATTATGATAATTGTTGTCGTTGATGATTCATTGATAGATACGAGTTAGAATTGCAATTTTGAACGAAACGATGACAAGTTTTATTCGAGAGAACAGAAGAAAGTTTATGAACTAGCCCCAGTAAACATCACGTATACTCAAAAGACACGTCTGTTTTTTGTTTGTACCATGATGGACGGCAACATAATTTATTTTTTCATGATAGATACATTCATTTCGAGACAAAAAGTCCCCATTCCTGGAGTTTTAAAAACATAACATAACCTGAATCATATTAACCTCTCGGAAAGTACCTAAAATATATTAGAAGTTTTGATTATGGTGAACACTTTCCTATTGACATGATGAAAAATACACATGAAAGCAAACATAGATTTTACAATTTTTTTTCATATCATTCACTTATACCACTTCGTAGTATATTTGAATTATAGACAACCGAGCACTGCGAACAACTATGGATATTATTTAAACAATGAACCCCGCTGCCCGTTGAACTTTTCACAAAGCGAACGCTAATCGACCTATATAACAAACCTTTTTAACAAATAAATGCGAGTGGAAAATAAAGACACTTGGATATATTCAAACAGATAGATACAAAAGACAGAATACAGAATATTTATTTCGGTGAGCTGGTATTTATGATTTATCATTTTAGATTCTTCCAATTTTGGTGTTCGATATGGACTTTGACCATCAACTATCTGTTCAGTCTCTATTATTATTATTGAAAGCAAATATCCCGAATTCCAAAAATGAATGATTCAGTTGGTCTCAAACAAAATGTGCTTGCGATGTCAATATGTAATAATACTGAATGTTCGCACATGAAAATAATGTAAATATTACATCCCAAACAAAGCTCTATCGAATGACAGTCATAAATACATAATATATGATTTAATTATATAAAGAACCAAAACTTGGTCTTTTTTACTGTTTTGTAATTATGACTTGAGAATAGCGTTATTTCGTATACTTAACTAAAAACATTCATCCTCAAATATTCGAAAATAAAACATGATCATTTTAACGTTTTTAACAATGGGATATGAGATGCATTCAAGATGTTCAGAGTTTCACCAAATTTTTCAAGCATGAAAAAAATATAAAATCCGAAAACAAATGTTTTTCAAATAAATAGCGTAAATACATAATTCATAATTTTTTTTCATTGAGAATCAAAGTATTTGGTCCAGAACAAGCACTTTTTTAATTCGCCTGAACTGCAATACTTTTCCCAACGCGCATTTCACCAACAGGACTTCTAAGTGAATTTCCTTCATCTCCTGAAGATGCTAACTCGGTTAGTGAAAAGCGCCTTGGGAAGAGTATTGTTATTTTAGAGAGTGTCAAAAATGCTTGATTTATATTTATTCTACCCCAAAAGCTCCGGTTTTCCATTTAATTTTTTTAAATAAATGCATTCTTGAAATGATTGATCTGTCTTCAATATGTACTCAAAATAACGTTATTTTGGATTACAAGTAATATTCATCTTCGAATATTTCTTCAATAATCATTTGTTATAATACGAAAATAAAACAACCTTTATTTTATAAAGTTGTCAAAAGAATTACACATTGTCATAGATTGAAAAATTCCGTATTTTCAGCTTGAAGAAAATGAATTAATATGAGACACTACAAGCTCGGATAATTCGCGAAGCCATCGAAATCAAAAAACAAACTTTCTGTCTGAACAAACGTGATGACGGTCAGAGACTTAACTGCCTATCAACCCCTAATTTCCCCAATGCTCACCCTCCACCACTCATGACGACGATAAAAATGGCACATACGTACTGATATTAAAATGGTTAATGCGTTAGGCTCTCAACATTTTTCAATTTATGAGCGATGGAAAACTCACTCATTTGAAATAATCTGAATGAGAAACCTTATAGTAAATAAAAACTATGAGCACTGTAGTTGCTCATGCACCAGATTGATGTGAAAAATTTGCCAACATTCATATACATACATAGTAAGTATTTTCTTTTCCTACGAGAAGACCCTGATATCCTTCCCTAATACAAGAAATACTTTGTTGCAAGAAGTATTACCATGGTTTCAGTTCGGGTTTCAGTAGCATATAATTTGTAGTTATTATATATAAACTTTATATATATTATATATAAACACTAGAGAACATAATGAATCGAAGAGGTTTTGTATTAAAGTGTATAATATTTTAAAATTCTTGCAAAGCGCTTTCGACTTTCGTCATCATCAGTGCTCACCTGAAAGTAAGTGATCTAGTTGAAAAGGGAATTTAGTGAAATTGAAGTTGTAAAATTTTTTTTAAGGTTAAGAAATTTGGAAAAATTGTTTGAGATTACTTACTTGTCAGGCAACAGGAAGTATCAATTCATTTCATCCCATGCAACATAAAATGGCTTCCTTCAATTGTTATGTTAACAGATTGTTGAACATTCCCTTATCTCCCTCCAATTTCAATTTAGAATTAAATACTTTTAAACAGATTGCTGTCAACAATGGTTATCAACCATCCATTATTCACCTTCTGTGAGATATTTTTCCTTACCTTATTTTGATCAAAATATGTGTACTGTTATTTCCAAATTTATAGAAAATACCATACCTGGTACAAAAATTTCCTTTAAATCTCAAAACAACTTAAGTAACTTTTTAGTAAATTCTAAAGACAAAATCAAAAAATTTAACAGAAGTGGAGTCTACAAGCTTAACTGTTCTGATTGTTCGGCATCTTACATTGGTAGAACCTGTAGACCTCTTTTCACTCGTATTAATGAACATATAAAAAAACCTGATAAATCTGCTTCTGGCCACCACATAAAATTTCACAATCACAACTTTAGTTCCAATAGAAATTCCAAAATATTACATAAAATAGATAATAAAAATTTCCTTAGACTTGACTTGTTTGAAGAGTTGGAGATTTCTAAAGAACTTTCCAACAATGATCATTGTTTGAATACTCAAGTAAACTTAAACAGAGATTTCCTTCCCCTTCATAAGAGGATTATGAATTATTAATTAATCACAGTTTATTAATATAATTTATTCAATATTTTTCCTCTACATTTTCAATCAAACCCATAATGGATCACTCCTCAAGTTGGTACCATTATTTTAACATGACACTTGACACATTCTGTCTCAAGTTGTCCTTCTTCATAAGATACTTTGACTGAACCACATGGCCTGAATCCAAAATGTATTTTCTTGGCTATAAGCCTATTTTGTTTTATATAATTTAAATATTACAATGTACAATTCACTTATCTTGATACTTCCTGTTGCCTGACAAGTAAGTAATCTCAAACAATTTTTCCAAATTTCTTAACCTTAAAAAAAATTTTACAACTTCAATTTCACTAAATTTCCTTTTCAACTAGATCACTTACTTTCAGGTGAGCACTGATGATGACGAAAGTCGAAAGCGCTTTGCAAGAATTTTAAAATATTATACACTTTAATACAAAACCTCTTCGATTCATTAATTCAAATAAGTGTATTTAGCTTTTCCAAATCCACTAGAGAACATACACTATTCAAAATTGATATAACGATATCAAATTCATATTAAAGAAGAAAGTAATACAAATCATGAAATTATGAAACAGCAACAAAAATTAATTGGCGCTCCGGGCGACTTCATTGATTCCAGTGGTGCATTTGCTTCTTCAGCTGCAGGACAACCCGAAAAAACCTGCAGCACAACATCATCTGAAGATCTTGATCAATTACACCAAAAATGTTCAGTAAGTAATGTAAAAGGTAGGTACGTAATTTGCACTTTGCTGGTTGGGTCGGACCTTCCCTGCACTGATGAGAGGTAATATTTCGAAACCGGTCTGTGGGTGATCTACTGGAATAATTTCAGCATGGTCCTGCTGCTGAATGAACGAGGAACATCTGTAATACTAACCACTGTGAGGTGTCTTGCATAAATGTATGTCGGATATAATTCAGTATCCAGCGGGATATAAACCGGGGAAGTAGTTGTTTTCCAGCAAGCATCTACCAGAAACTACGGTGTAGGTAGTTGAGAGATACGAATATTTCCAGATTTTATTTCGAAATATTTATTTTCTAGTAAGTATGTATCTCTCCTCTAAAGAGTCTTCATATACGGTTTGATCTCTGAATATATTTCAATTCGTTGTATACACTATAGAACTTTTATGAGTTTAGTCTGCTTGAGTAAATATCCCTGTCAATATTGTATAGAATGCGATTCAATATTGCTATCTTGTCTGTTTCTTGACCTTTGTAAATATATTTCCAGTAAGAGGAACGGTTCTACGGATTTCATTGTCGATCCTCGGAATTTAATAAAACTCTCTGTCACGATAACCGAACAGATTCGCAACTTCGAGTTATATAAAGCAAGAAATAGAGTATATTCGACTTTTGCATGAATTATTCCAGGGTATGCTCACTTGGATTATACTCTTCAGAGCGAAACAATGATTGAAAAATTGAAGGCTAGGCCACCACAACATAGTTTTACAAGAGAGGTCTACATACTTCCTGGCTTGAAAAGTATCGGGCCTAACACATAGATGGCGCTAGCCTTATTGCATTCACCGTTTTTTCAGTTAGTAACAACCTTCAAAAGAAATCTGTTGAAATTGCATGATATTCTACTCATACGTTTGTGAGTTGTTGTGCTAAAAGCGACACTATTTTTGTTATTTTTAAAACAATGGGACAAAAATGTTTCGTGTTTTAATTTCACACTGCTTCTTGATGGGAAAAAAACGTTCAAGCAAAGAAATGGCTTGAAACGTGTTATAAGGACTCCGCTACATCAGAAACCACAATTATACGCCGATGACACGGCTCTCCTCTCATCTTCCATGGGTCGGGGTTCGGGATCATCTACACGCAACGTGCATTGGACGCCCTCCAGCGCTGGTACCTCGACTGGAAGATTCGAGTGAACCCGGATAAGATTCAGACGATAACCATGGGAAGAACGATATCTTCTCCGGCCAGAAAAGTGAGGGGAGATCGAGTGGCAAGCGCAGGTAAAGTACCTCGGTCTTCTACTAGACCGTAGGCGCACATTATGTACGTTAAATCAAAGATCGAAGGTCGGATAGCTAGTCTGTACCCTCTGATCAACAGAAGATCAAAAATGAGCTTCAAAAACAAAATTAACATCTACAACACGATATTCAAGCCTGTCATCATGCTTCGGGCGTCTGGGGACAAGCGGCTCCCTCTAACATCTCCATTCTGGAGAGATTATAAAATAAGCTAATATGGATGATTGTGAATGCTCCCTGGTTCGTGCGAAATGAAGCCATCAGCAGATATTTGCAGCTACATTCCATCAAGCAGTCCATTCAGTCGAGGAATCGGTAAGTTTTTGATTGTGCGGAAACTCACGATAATTTGTAAGTTAGGGAAGCTATAGATTATGCTGTAGACGACCCTTTCCGATATAGAAGGCCCCGACACTCTGTCGAATGAGGCCTCCATGTCCCCCGTTAACAGTGAACAATTTTTCATCCATCCCACCCCAGCCAGATAGGGGTACACCGTGAAGGGCGGTACTGATGTCAGCTGCAAGGGTAAGGAAGCTAGGCTCCAACGTGTCTGAACCGAAGATGGCTGTCGAAACCACAATTAAACGTTCGTTTGCCGACTTTAAACGTTGTCGTAGAGACACTGATGATGCAGTGGACGTCCAAATGAGGCAGTAACACCAGAAAACAAAAAAAAACAAAAAATCATTTTGAATGATCGAAAAGTGAGGTTGCGTGAGTTAGTTGACATTTTAGATTATCAAAAGAACGTGTTGGCTTTATATTGGATGAGCATTTGACTATGAGAAAGCTCTCTTCAAAGTGGGTGCCGCACGAGCTCGCTGTTGACCATAAACAAGAACGTCTCAATGATTCTGGGCAGTGTTTTAAACACAACAAATCGGAATTTTTACGTCGATATGTGACAATAGATGAAACATGAATTCCTCCCTTCACTGCGGAATCAAACCGATCGTCATCTGATGAACCATTTGGTGAAGCTCGTCCAAAGCGCCTAAAAGCACAACAATTAGCTGGAATGGTTATGGCCTATCTTGAGAAGGAATATTATATAGCGTATATGGCAAAGAAAAAAAATCATTTCATCAAAACAACTCACCGTGTCAAAAGTCAATCAAAACAATGGCAAAACTACATGATTTGAACTTCGAATTGCTTCCACATCCACCGTATTCGCCAGATTTGGTTCCAAGCGACTACTTTCTATTCGCAGACCTCAAAAGAATGCTCACCGGTAACAAATTTCGCTCGAATGAGGAGAAAAATGATTATTGAAATGTTAGAGCGGTGCTGAAATGATTGTGTTACGTTGATGAATAAAGCCAATTTTGAACAAAAAACGCGTTTTTTTATGCCCGGGACTTTTCAGTCCACGTGTTACCAAAAACATTTTCCGCATTTGTTTTACAGCAAATTCTGCATTCGCAGAATTGGAAATATAAATGTAAATTCTCCGTGGGAATGAAATCTCTGTTCAATCCCAAACAAAGACAACTCATTGAAATTCATGACGCTCTTGTTCAATTAAAGTTCTCTCTTTCGAACAAATGGAAAAGCAATGTTTTGTGAGTGCAGTGAAAGGCTCCTAAATTAATATACATTTTCACTTTCTGTGTTTGTTATTCCAAGCTAAGAGTCTATTATTCCATGAATAGATCTGTAGGTAGGTGTATATGTAGGTTTCTTCGCAATTTCTTTCATTCATAAACATTGAAAATGGTCAGAGAAATATTATGCATAGAAATACTGACAACATTTTTATATATTATTTTTAGTTTCCTTTCATTTAATCTTATGACTAATTGAAGATGTCATCCTACACTACCAAAAAGTCATTCTTTTCAAAACTTGAAGCCATAGTCTATTTAACTAGGTAGCTTATTAATACTTGTGATGCACTGTTCGGAACCTTTGGTGTAGTAATGAATATGACTGGAGTTTTTTCCCAACACCAAACCGTTATTTTACCATCTCAACACGTGTTTTGATCACCGAGTGATCATCTTCAAGAGGAAGATCAAACTGATCTATATCTTGAAGATATCTTCCTCCAGAGGAGGAAGATCAAAGTGATCTTCTTCTTGAAGATGATCACTTGGTGATTTAAACACGTGTCGAGGTGTTGAAATAAAGGTTTGGCGTTGGGAAAGAACTCCAGTAATATAGCTTCTTGATAAATCAATAATTATTCGCTGTTCCATAGGCGTAGGTACATAATTAACATGTTACAGAGAGAAAAATGTAGTATTTATTTCAAACATGTAATGTTTCTGTATGAATTTTTTATAACAAATCTTAGAAAAGTTTTTTATAGTTCGAGTATACCGTTAATAATGAAAATATGGAACGCTCACATAGACTTTTTTCAATTAAATACCAAAATCGTTTTTACTTTTTAATTTCCATTGATAGTTTCAATGTTTTCTATGGAGAGCACTTTTTGATGTATGATTTACCTACACATTTTACATAATTGAATTAGGCATACCTGAGATATTTTCAATTTTCGTTGGCAAAAAGTATGACGTCATGATTCGCTTCGATTTAATAGTACTTCAATTAGGTACTTTATTACCTGTAGTGTTTTTAAAAGTAAATTATGCTTAATCTGTGAACCAAAATGTCTATTTTCGTTTTCCCTCCAGTAAAACGAATGAGCAAATGTGTATTTTTAGTAACGAAAATATTATTATTCTTCATATGTATGAAGCTCTCATATACAAAAATCCTTTGTATACCGTTGACACTCTGGTGCAAATGACGGAAGCTTCGAAATCATCAATATATGAATTTAAGAATGAGAGAAAAAACTGTGAATTCACCAAAATCGTCTTTACTTGAAAAAACACCCTGCCTGGTCATTTTATTCCAAGAAAGAAATATCGCCCCTCAACAAAATGATGGGAGCAGGGAATATCAGCGATGATATTCCCTGATATATTATTAAATCATGCAAGGATTCACTAATCACCAATATATGCAATATTGATCTTATTTAATAAATCACTGATGATAGGGGTATCTCGTATCTCCTAATAAATTCAAACACAGCATATTTTCAATATAGTCGAAGAATCTAGCAAACTTTTAGGCTTCCTCAAGCGCTCAACCACCAAGTTTACTGATATAGGGGTCAAAAAATGTTGATTGTTTGCTCTTGTCGGAAATAGATTGGAATATGCTTCTTTCCAAAAAATGTTTATAGAGCACTTGGAGACTATCTGAAACAAATTCACCAAATATCTATATTACGCATGTCGTAAACTCTGGGAATGGAAGACTCGTGAATCATATGTTGTTTTCATTTAAGCTCTCAGTAGGTCTTCTAGATAGCCTCCATTCGCTAAAGCAAGTTCAAATGTTTGGCTACCGACCTATCCGGTACCTCCACACTTGGATTATGTCCTCGACCCGTAACTTTTGATGAGAAAAGCAATAGCTCTTTATATGAAGTATCGTGCATTGTTTATGCACTCAAAAGATATAAAATACGTAATATTTGAGACCACCTCAATTACCTTCAAATCAGATATGAAAAAATAGATCAGTTTATTGTGATATTATTTGATTGTAGCATAGCCAGTTTGTAATGTTGTACTCCGATTGTAGCTTGTTGGCTCTGAAGGAAGGCCTATGAAGCAATTCTTGGTAATGATTCTTGTTGTTTCCTCATTTTATAGTGATTTTGTAGTACGATGTCATTATTAGGATTATTCTTTTGAAGGAACATGTAATTGAGCTATGTCTGCCTGTTTGTTTCGAAAAAAAAATAGATAAATGAATGAAGATCAAGCCTGAATGAGTATAGACCATGTGATGGATCACGAATTCTCCGTTTTTGGGCCATGGTTTCATATAGTTGCCTTCCTCACAGTAACAGCTACAGTGGAAGGCAGAAGACGAACCTCATTTGGGGGTTTATTTTGACGCTTGGCGTTGCAATAGACCGCCTTGGAGAGCCTCGGTTATCATTGATATTTGTGGATTGAGACTTCTGTCGATCCCAAAGATAGCACAAGGAGGTGTGTCATCATCATCATCTTCACTACGTCAGACTTGTCATTAAAAGACAGTTGAGCAATACATGTTTTTTGGCTGTGGTATCATCTATGTATCTATCATGGTTTTAAGATAATTGAGTTTGAAATTCTGCTACATTACAAAAAATATCATTGACAAAAATACATTTTCAGTTAAGTATATTCCGTATCGACTGATTTTTATACTTTGACTCAATAATGTTCCAAGTAATAGGCAGAGCCATTACTTTTCTATAACCTGTACTTGAACACATGACACATACTATAAGTTAGTTGAATTTTCCAGCCGTAATCATACATTGGGTATGACGTTGAATAATAATTGCATTGTTTATGATCTTCATAGGCATTATTATTACTTGTTATGTACGTATAATGTAGGTACGTGCTGCTCAAGGTACGATTTGATACCTACTTTGTATGACTCATTCGATTGTAACTACATTCACAGGATTGTACCGACAATTTTCCGTAAATTGACTATTTTGAACTTTCTAAAATTGCTATCATAAATCGTTAATTGTGTTAGCCAACTATCAAACGTCTCTTTGATCACTTGTTTTTAATTTAAACGTCAAAAATTTCGAGTACACATCTTCAGACTGAGTAATCCACAAACGATATAACGAGGAAAATGTACGTTGTTGAATGATATGAGTGAAGTTTTTCCTGATGACGGAAGGACTAATATGTCATAAAAAAATCAGCATTGCGTGATATAATGTTTAGATATGACAAGGCACGGATCGCTCATAATGCTGATCTCAGCCATGGCGTAGAGCGATGCAGATTACGGAAAAAAAAAATTGAAGTTTCGGTCTGTTGCGAAGCTTCGAAATGAGCTTTGATTTCATTTAGTTTCTTGCCTGCGGTGAAATTTGCTGAGAAAGACAGAAAGTGATTTGTAATAAAGCAATCATCACTGAAGCTTTACAATGTAAAAAGACTCTTACATATTTATTTTGCATAGTAGGACAATAGCATGATAACCATATTGGAAACAAAAAGGGGCACAGTAAATATGCGTAGGATGTCGGTAGGACTTTTTTTTATATGTTCTGTAAATGGCACAAGGACGAAACAGGAAATATTAGGGATATAGAAGAGATCAAAGATCAAGCTTGAGTACATATTATACCTTGCAAGAAGATGAATCAGGATTCTTTCAGATCATGACTTGATTCATATTATTATTATATATACCATGAATATTCTGTGTATATCTTGAATAATAAAATGGGGACTATGTTACAGAATCATTGTCATCTTACTTGTCATCTGTCAGTACTTGTTAGTACTTGTCATCTGGATGAGAGTTCATGTGAAATTATTTTTTAAATTTTTTTTCTTAGTCTGATAACTTCTGAAATTGTTTTGTTCAGTGTTCTATGGTGTTCAGTGTTTAGACTTCTGACAGTCGACTTGAATCGAATTGAAATGATTCATTTCCTACAAATGACTGTCGATTTGGGACAGATAGCTAGAAATTTCAATGAATATCTTACACACATCTTCGAGATCATTTTCGAGAATTACCTAATAATTAGAATATTCTTAAATATTATTCGATGGAATTGGCTAATACTTGATGGAATCGGCTATTACTTCAAGAAAATCCATAACTCATCCAAAAACTCTGTGTGATATTTCCACTGGACAGTTTACAAAACCGCAACACAAT
This sequence comes from Leptinotarsa decemlineata, assembly GCF_025532065.1. Lineage (NCBI taxonomy): Eukaryota > Metazoa > Arthropoda > Insecta > Coleoptera > Chrysomelidae > Leptinotarsa > Leptinotarsa decemlineata. Next base: position 5,751,866 of record NW_027412533.1, on the reverse strand, counting down.
GGCTAGACAATGGCTTCCTCATTTTCATACTTGTTCAAGGAAGTTTTTGTGTAGCGAAACACGTGTTGCAGTTTTGTGAACTGTCCAACGGAAATTTTTTTGAAAATAGGGGACACTCACTCAATACTCATTCATCTCAGTTTCTCCGTACTGGTGAGTGCTAGGAAGTTAAAATTTGGTATATATGTGCTTATTAGTTCTTGAATGCTTACTAAAAATTTTGTTTTGAATATTACAACTCTGGGGCCCCCCGTGGGGGTAAAAGGGGCGCGTTTACATACGAAAATTATCTTTCCATCACTGTTTCTCCGTATCACTATATTTTCGGAAGCTGAAATTCTGTATGTAGGTTCGTTTTATGTTCTTGATATAAGGAAGGATTTTTAAATGTTCCAACTAGGACACCCTTTCTTGGGAATAAAAGGAGAGCGTTTACATATGAAAATTACCTTCTAATCGTATCGCTACATTTTCGGAGGCTGAAATTATGTATGTTGTAGATGTAGATATTACAATTGGAGCGCCTGCTGCGGAGGAAAAGGAGCGATTAGATGGATCAAAAATACCTTCCGGCTCTGGTGCGGGTGTTTTCAGTTGCAGACCCAGACCTGCCTAGAAACCTATGCGACTATATTTCAAGCGGAAATTCACGCTATTGAATTGGGTGTGGAGAGATTGAAAGAATCCAACCTCATACACAAGTCAACAAAAATATTCTCGGGCAGTCAAGCGGCGTTGGAAGCTATTGGCTCCTACCAAGCAAAGTATAAATTGGTAGCAAATTGCCAAAAACGACTCTCCTCGATAGGAAGACTTAACAAATTATCTCTGGTCTAGATTCCTGGCCATATTGGCCTGGAAAGCAGAGAAGCTGCTGACTCCCTTGCAAAAGAGGGTGCTGCAAGCATCTTCATCGGACCAGAACCTGTCAGTGGCATCACTGTAGGCTTTGCCAAACAAACATTGGACACCTGGATGGCAAGAATATCTATGGACTTCTGGCAGAATCTTCCAGAATTGCCTCTTTCCGAGGCGTTTACTCACCCTTCGAAGCTTGATACCAAACAGTTGTTGCACTACAGTAGGGATGAACTACGATGTCATTTGAAACATCACATGCAGAGACTCGGTCTGTCGAATGACAGTGTGTGTCGCCTCTGTTTGAAAAATGATGAAACAGCAGAGCACATACTTTGTGCCTGCCCCGTTGGAAACCGCAATCTTATTATCTGAACTGAAAGACCACTAACCTAACAAACTAATCGGCTTCGTTAAGAAGCTGGGTTTATTTAGTCGAGTGTGAATAGGTGTGAGCCACAATGAACCCTTGCGGGTTGTGGTGGAGGGTCGAATAGACCCACTCACTTTGTACCTAAACTAACCTAACCTAAGTATCCTCCAAAACCGAATTAGCTTTTGAATTACCCGATCAGATATAATAAAAAAAATCCTCTTCGAATGAACACTCGAAGATTTTTTTTATTGATAACTGTTATCATGGTTTTGGGGAATTTATGTGTATGAGTAGGTGTTTTTCATTATCTTTTTTCAAGAACGTCTAGTCTCCGATCGCTTTTTTGACGTTTCCCACACAAATTTTATAACTTTGTCAAAAAAATAAATAAAGATTTATGATTATTATTATATCCCAAGAGAACTGTGACTTTCTTTCCATGCTTATTCAGGCTGGTTCTTTGAGGACAATTGAGTCCAACAATGTGTTCGTAGTTAAACTATCACCATTGATGAGACACATGACAGGTTGAAATGTAACCATTGAAAAAAAATTACGGTAGTTTGTACTTTGATAGTACGATTCAACAATTTGCCTGTGCTGAGGTCAGAAAGTGTGTTTTATAACATTTCAATGGTGATATTCCTGTATACAATTTCAATCAAGTATTGTTCAATATCATCAAGAAATAGAAGTTTTGATTCATGACTTGTATTACAAGTAAATGATGTTCCAATTTTGCTACTCAATTGATGTTTGTTGTATGATTATTTGCTGTATGATAATTTCGAGAACGGCACACGATAGTCTGAATTTTTCAAAACAATTCCATTGCATTCTGAAAAGTATATTTTTTGTCTGACGCAACCAATTCCCTATCTTCTACAGTTACTGAGATAGCAATAGCGTGTTCGCAACTGAATTTTCTCCACCCGGTATACATTTACCAATTTGAAATCTATTCATGATAACAATCATAAATAATTTATAAATTTGAAATCATATATTATGATTTCAAAAATTCATACCGCACCGCTTACCTTGAATCTGCTCCTTTAGCTTCTGCTAGATTCCAATATGTTCAATAAAGATATTAACTGAACTTATCGAAAAATAAATGTCTCAAACAGACCTGTATCCATTGTTGTGGAAAGTGTGTTAGAGTACGGGAGATGGTAATTATACATCGAACAATTGGCAGCTACCGCAAAATGAATAGCGGTTTGGATGTTGATAAGAATTATTACATTTGAATCAATATCAATTTCACTGCGGTAACATTCCGAGAAATCTACCGAATCGTAACATTTTACAACGACCCATTTCATCGGCCGACTTACCTTGATAAAATTTCGATGAAACAACTATTCATTGAAAAATAATATTCGTTCTGAAAATAATGTTGTTTATAATTGCAGAAAATTGTGGGATTCACAATTATGGGATAGTTTGGATGATTTCAGTTCTAATAGAAAAAGCCGATTAGTCTGGCTAACAAAGAGGTCATCATAATTATTCGTTATGAGTATCACATTCGCATAAAATATGAATAGCTGTCTTTGTCCCTTTCTTGTATTGCCTGCAGCTAAGGTGTCCGCCGTACAGCTCTATTTTGTTCAGGTGTTCACTCAATGAATAGTGTCTAGTAAGTCTGCCCTGTTATTGCTTTGAGCCCATCCGTGCTGTGTTGAAGTAGTTCTTCGATTTTCTTTCCAGAAGGTTTTCTCGTGTGTGTTCCCAGATGTATTTTTCCAGTACTCTTTATATTTTTCATTGAACTACTTTCCAATATTGTTTCGTATCAAATACTTTGGTACCTACATAATTGGTTCAGGTCTTCTATTTGGAGTTGAGGATCCGTGTCTCGTTAGCTTTTTTTGTTGCCCACGATACCTGATTGTCCTGGTACCCAGTATACAGGCTGATTCACGGTGGATGGCACATTAGACGTTTCTGGTGAACCAGACAACGGATCATTTTGAAAATTTGATGGAGGGCATATTCGGACATTCTCTAGCCAACTAAAATATTTTCGACAATGCGGTGTTGCCGCTTCTATTAGAAAGCAGTAGCAACTTTGATTTTTCAAATGGAACACTCTGTATATAATATTATTTTTGGAATCTCCAACAATTGCCCGACAACTTTTCTTGATATTTCCCTATACCTATCTGTTACCGTTTTCGAAATAAAAATTAATTTCAATTTTTTTCTTCGAAAATCATGACTTTTAAAAATGCCGATATCTTTTAGTTAAGGAGTACTATGATATCGAAATTTGGTTTGGAGTTAGGTGATACTTGGACACTTCCCACACGTCAGCCTAATCTCCGTTACTTCAATACAGGGTGGTAAAAAAATACAGTTTTTTCGTTTGCTTGAAAAAGTTGCTGAAATTTGATTATTTTATATAGAACACCCTGTATATTATTGAAAATTCGGAAAGCTGCTGAAATTTGCTTTCTTTCTATGTATATCATACCTATATCTAACTAGTCAAGTTTCGGACTTATGAACATTTATTTGTGAAAATGTCCCTTCAGAATGGTATTTCCATTCGGTATTTGGTAAGCAGGCCATGATTACCATTTGACAGTAGCGTTGTGACATTCTCCTAATAATATCGACATTTTCGTCACTTCAGAAGTTGCAAATATCTTCAAAACGATGGAACAAAACTATTCAAACGAAGTTCTTATGAATTTGTTTATTATTTTTGGACAGTGTGACAAAATTATCAGCAGAACATGTAGAAAGTTCAATGAAATGTATCCGAATCTACCTCCATTGAACCTCAAGAAATTTATACGAATTCAGAACAATTTCAATATGTTTGGATAAACTTTAAAAAAGCACCAAGAAACTTGAAATTGGAAATATTGATATGAATAATTATAATAAAGTAAAACAATCATGTGGAATATTTCAAAATATGTTCGAATCGCTGGCCGTTCACTTCCAAGCACTTTAAAATGCGGGTGTTGACTGCTTTCGTGGTGGCAGATCTGATTTCATTGGGATCCAAATCTTCAAATGTTTGGGCAATCCTTTCTAACAATTCATCTCTCGAACGCACGGGTATTTTGTAAACTTTTTCTTTAAACATTCCCAACAAATAAAAATCTAATGGATTAAGATCGGGTGATCTCGCTGGCCAATTCCATGGTCCCAAGCGCCTCATCCACCGATCGTCAAATAGTCTATCCAGTTCTGCGCTCACTTCTCTTGTGCAATGTGCAGGAGCTCCGTCTAGTTGGTACCAACAGTTTCGATAATCTTCGAGTGGCAGATTATCCACGAAACTGTCTACAATATTCTCCAAAATATTCAGGTAGCTTCTGGATGTTAATGACTCCTCGTATATCACGTACCTCAATTTGTTGTCCATCAACATGCAGAAGACATTAAAACTAAATTTTTCTTGAAATCCGGCTTCTTTTGTGACGTGAGGATTTTCACTGGACCAATAATGACGATTTTTTCTATTGAAAATCCCTTATCTCGAAAATTTCGATTCATCAGTCCAAATAATTTTATTTAAAAAAAGTGGATCTTCTTGAATGCGTGTCAACAACATTTCACAAAATTCTACTCTCTGTTGAGGATCTTGAGGCTTCATTGCTTGAATTTTGGTGAATTTATAATCATGCATTTTATGTCTTCGCAAGATTCTTTGAACCGATGAATATTTTATACCCAAATCTTCTTCAGCACTTCTTATCGATGACTCGGAAAATGCGTGAAAATATGCTGAGACATTAATCTGGTTGTCTTCGAAAGTTACGGGTCGAGGCAAGTTTCTTGGTGCTTTTAAAGTTGATCCAAATGCATTGAAATTGTTCTGAATTGGTATAAATTTCTTGAGGTTCATTGGCGGTAGATTCGGATACATTTCATTGAACTTTCTACATGTTCTGCTGATAATTTTGTCACACTGTCCAAAAATAATAAACAAATTCATAAGAACTTCGTTTGAATAGTTTTGTTCCATCGTTTTAAAGGTATTTGCAACTTCTGAAGTGACGAAAATGTCGATATTATTAGGAGAATGTCACAACGCTACTGTCAAATAGTAATCATGGCCTGCTCACCAAATACCGAATGGAAATACCATTCTGAAGGGACATTTTCACAAATAAATGTTCATAAGTCCGAAACTTGACTAGTTAGGTATAGGTATGATATACATAGAAAGAAAGCAAATTTCAGCAGCTTTCCGAATTTTTAATAAAATACAGGGTGTTCCATTTAAAATAATCAAATTTCAGCAACTTTTTCAAGCAAACGAAAAAACTGTATTTTTTTACCACCCTGTATTGAAGTAACGGAGATTAGGCTGACGTGTGGGAAGTGTCCAAGTATCACCTAACTTCAAACCAAATTTCGATATCATAGTACTTCTTAACTAAAAGATATCGGCATTTTTAGAAGTCATGATTTTCGAAGAAAAAAATTGAAATTAATTTTTATTTCGAAAACAGTAACAGACAGGTATAGGGAAATATCAAGAAAAGTTGTCGGGCAATTGTTGGAGATTCCAAAAATAATATTATATACAGAATGTTCCATTTGAAAAATCAAAGTTGCTACTGCTTTCTAATAGAAGCGGCAACACCGCATTGTCGAAAATATTTTAGTTGGCTAGAGAATGTCCGAATATGCCCTCCATTAAATTTTCAAAGTGATCCGTTGTCTGGTTCACCAGAAACGTCTAATGTGCCATCCACCGTGAATCAGCCTGTATAGTCATTCTATTTCTGTTTCCCAGTTTCATTAGTTTTGCAAACATGCAAAATAATATTTCAATTTCCTGCAACACCAACACCCACTTATATAAACACCTGAAATAACATCCAGGAGTTAATGACATTTGGAATTATGGACCGATGTAGTCTAACATTCCACAATATAACCTATAAGTCTATATACTTGTGACTTGTGATGAACTGTTTGGAATCTTTGGTGTAGTAATGAATATTACTGGAGTTTTTCCCAACACCAAAATACCATAGATACCTCTTCTAGTTACCTGCGTCTTAAGTCTCTTGAATTACCTTAACAATATTTCCTTATCTACTAGTCTTAAATTAATTTCACAATGTTCCCTTATGTAATTGAAAATGATCACTTGGTGATCGAAACACGTGTCGCGGTGTTGAAATAACGGTTTTGTGTTGGGAAAAAATTTGGTAATATTTATAAGTCTAAGAACAACAGCGAGCTAATCTACCAACTACTGATATGCCAAAAGTATTCGACTTTTCCTCACGGGTACTTGAGCTGTCCTGAACACTTGAAAGAATCGAATACTTCGATTATCATCAACAGTTGACAAAAGCTCAACTCATATGTCACCATACCACAGTATACTTAAATACAATAGTCTCACTTAGCGTCGGTCTCTTTGATGTCGGTGTCCAGGAGTATCAGTTTTTACAATGCTGACGTATTTGATACTTATGACATTTCTCCCTACTACAATCTCAACCAAAGCGTCTAAACACTGCTCAACATAACAACTATTCATATAAACTGCTCAAAAAATAAAGTTCATGAAAACCATGTTGGGCACCTGAGAAAATGGTACAAATGATAATTTTAAATTGTTTAATATTCAAGTAACCTAGATCATTTGGGCAATGATGAACTATGTTTCAAGTAGATTTGAAAAATTCATGGGATCAGCAGATGTTCATATTCGAATGTGACAAAATATATTTTCATTTCATAGTAGGTTGGGTGAAACATCTTAGGTGAAACCCATGAAATTCGACAACTATGGATGGGTTGCGTGCCTGCCTTGAACTCATCGTTTGCGCAGACCTGAGACTGCAACTCCTGGGTCTGCGTGTAGAAAATCAAACCAATAATCACCCGAAGTGGGATTACTGTATACCATATAATGTCATGCGTATACAAACTGAGTATGCACATGCATATATGCGTATGTACACGCCTGAAGATGCCATTGTAAACTCACTATGAATTCTTACTTGAACAAGTTACGGATTTTCACATAACTCTGTGCTTCACATAACTTCGAATCTTGTTATTCGATACTGCCCGTAAATATTATTGACAAACAAGAAAAAAAACCTCAATCTCAATCATATCAGTGATACATGTAATGAATTCAATTACAATTCAATAGTGAAATAAAAATACGAACTAGTTTCAAAGTTATGAAAGATGACTTTTTTTTGTTTAAAAAGCTTTTTTTGCTTTCTATATCTCCATTTTAATACGAAAAGTTGTGGAAAACACCAATGAAAAGGAAAGAACTCAACTGCCTCATTAATTCCTTTGGAAGTTTTCCAAAATTTTTTTATATAAAGATGGAGAAGTAGAAAGTGACAAAGATTTTTCTCCAAAAAACTAATTTCTTCTAAAAAATTCATTCCTTTCAATTCAAACAAGTTTTATTTATCACGTAAAATATGTTTTATCGAACATGTTCTGTGATCTGTTTTCAACCATGCATGGAAAAATTGGGACAGATGAATTAAATGTATTCTGAATAACCCCCATCAAATCAACTTCATTTTTCTCCAACCGTCACTAACGCATAATAAAAATTTCATTCCGTGTATCAGACCACTTAAATATATTAAATTCTCAAAGCGAAAACCATTCGAATGTCATTTCTGGAAGGGCCTGCCTCTTCACATTATGGTAATCAACAGGAGCAGGTTGAAAAAGATCGATGAAATTGTTCTGTTGATGTTTTTGAAGGAATACTCATGGCTCATAGGTTACTGTTTCCACAATATTGTGAAGAAATAATTTTGATGAAGCTTTTGGTTTCTCCGTTGAACCAAATTCAACAAACAGTTAATGAATTAGTTATCAAAATAGATATAAATCTTTAGTATTATTATGAAGAAAAGGGAATTGAAACTGTCTATGTTTTTCAACACTTTTATTTGTAACTAACGTTACTGCAGTTTCGTCCTATAAGGACATTTTTAAACTTTTATGTATAAGTTTGAAAATGTCTTTATAGGACGAAACTGCAGTAACGTTAGTTACAAATAAAAGAGGTAAAAAACATAGAAAGTATTAATTCTCTTCTCTTCATTATGATTTGATTTTCTACCACATAGTAACGGTTACATCCATCAATTTATTTAGCGTTATTCATTTTAGGGAAAATCTCAGAGCTTCAACCTTGGATTTTTGTTCTTCCTGTTTTATGAGTAATTTATGTATGAGAATCGTAATTAACTGGTTATGTAAAATTTTTGAAGTATGTGAAAATTAATGTATTTCGACAAGTAGCCAACTGATATCTTTTTCAAGTGTAAAGTTTACTTCATATTGATCTTGTTCAATCAAACATGCGTCTCTACGGATACCATAATATAAAATGATGTATTATTTGGTAATATAATATAACATCATTTTTTTGTATAGGAAAATCAAAGGTCGATAATATAATATGATATAATATGATATAATATAATATAATATAATATAATATAATATAATATAATATAATATAATATAATATAATATAATATAATATAATATAATATAATATAATATAATATAATATAATATAATATAATATAATATAATATAATATAATATAATATAATATAATATAATATAATATAATATAATATAATATTATATAATATAATATAATATAATATAATATAATATAATAATATATAATATAAATCATAAATCAACTTACAAAAACAGCAACCTCCAGTGGTTTTCGATTTTCACCAACAAAAGCACATTGCATTGACTTCTGAATGGAACCCGTATAGAAGTCAAGAATACTATGAAAATACTCGGAGTAATTTTTGATAAAAAACTATACTGGAAACCTCACATAAAATACCTGACCGCCAGATGCAAAAGAGCACTTAATGTCATTAGATGTATCTCTAATATGAATTGGGGTGCCGATCGAAAAGTTATTCTTGCCACGTATAAAGTTATGATACTGCCAAAATTAGAATACGGAAGCATTGTATATGGATCGGCGTGTAAAAGTCGCTTGTACCAACTTGAAAAGGTTCATAAAGAAGGACTTCGACTAGCAATAGGAGCATTCCGTACTAGCCCAAATCAAGCAATTTTCTGTGAGTCTGGCATCAGTTCATTAACCCATAGGAGAAGAAAACTTTCATTGAATTATGGAGTTAAAATATGGTCCCAACCAAGTCATCCTAATCTTTCGATCATTTACAATGAAGCACCAGCAAACAAATCAGTAGGAAAACGAGTAGCAGATGGTTTAGATTCTTTGGATATTGAGTTACCACCAATTTTTCCTTCCTCCTTCGGAGAAATACTTCCTTGGATGCTAGCTACGCCAAAATTTCATTTTGAATGTACTAGATTCGTGAAAGAAAATACCAATCGAATTCAATTTTTCCAACTACTCCATGAGATCATGAACATATATGAAAATAGTACCATAATATATACTGATGGGTCAAAAACTACAGAAGGAGTTGGATCAGCATTTTTTTGCAATGGAGAAACTCACCAATGGACATTGAACACAATAGCATCGATATTCACAGCTGAATTATACGCCATTCTCCAAGCATTGAGATTTATCGAGACATTGGAAAGAGGAACTTACTTGATTTTATCCGATTCTTGTAGTTCACTCAAAGCCATACAAAATAGTTACAATACCGATTCTTTAATACAGATCATATCAAATGTAATCCACATTCTCCAGAACTCTGGCAAAAAAATAATATTTTTTTGGATTCCTGGACACATAGGAATAGCCGGTAATGAACTTGCTGATACTGCTGCCCGCGATGCTACTGGACAAAAGTATTTGAATGACATCCCAATTAGAACTGAAGACATAAAAACCTATATCAAAAATAAAATAAGAGACAAATGGAATCAAGAATGGAATGAGAGTAATCATAAACTGAATAGTAAAAAACAAAGTCGACGAGATACTACCTTTTCCATCACAACAAAAAAGAGAACAGATTGCACTTACACGATTGAGAATTGGACATACTCATATCACATCTAGCTTCCTTTTGTGTGGCTCCAGACCCCCAATATGCGACACCTGCGACGTACAACTTACTGTAGAACATTTACTCCTAGTGTGTCCGATATATTCCCAAGCTAGAAACAATTGCTCCCTTCCTGACACACTGCAACAATGTCTTAGAAATGAAAAAATTGCTTGAAAATAATACAATTTCTGAATGAAACAGGTCTAATGAAAAAGGTGTGAAACACATGTGATTCCGGTCTGAAGTATACAAGGCTAATGACCTCTGTAGTCGATGCCTCAACTCAAAAAAAATATATATAATATAATATAATATAATATAATATAATATAATATAATATAATATGATATGATATGATATGATATGATATGATATGATATGATATAATATAATATAATATAATATAATATAATATAATATAATATAATATAATATAATATAATATAATATAATATAATATAATATAATATAATATAATATAATATAATATAATATAATATAATATAATATAATATAATATAATATAATATAATATAATATAATATAATATAATATAATATAATATGATATAATATAATGTGATACAAACAACATTCTTAAATAAGTAGTGGAAGTATTAGTTTTTTGTTTGGTGGACATTGTGATAATTTCGTCTTAAATGATATATAATAATAACCAGTATAATAATACTTGAATATTTTGTAAATACTTGAGTCACATTGGTATTTCATAACTAGTAGAAGGCAGATTAAATATTTTCTATATTTTCTGTTGATCTCGTCGGCGGTACAAGTTGAAATGTGGCTTCGCGAATAACCGCCTTAGGTAGTCTCGTTTATCTTTGACATTCGGAGATTGAGTTCTCTGTCAATCTCATCAATAAGTGAAGTCATCGACTTCAGTTATTAAGGTGTTCTCTTAATTTCAGTGAGTTTTCATATTATTGTCAGTAAATCATAACTAATCGGATCGCATACTTTGAAATGATCTAAAAATTACTTGGGATCTCAATATCTAAAAAATGATAGAGGTGTATAGTGAGCTGAAAATGGCATATTCAAACTGTTCAAATGAAAATTTATCCGATTCAGATATTTTCCAGTCCTTGATTTTCGTATTGTATATTTTAAATCGATTTTTACTGTAGTTTCATCTATATATTGCCAAAATGGGATACAATGGATTGGCAGAATTATCATCTTCATCAATATATGTATTCTGCTTCTTTGAACTTCTCTTAATGGATGAGTTCGGCATTAATTCACTCAAAGTGGTATTTGGTGATGTTTTATGTTCCTTCGAACCAAATTGCTGATTCCTCCTTGTTAGATGTTTTTCTTGTATTCTTTTAGTTTTATAGTGCGTCATATTCACAAGAAATATTAGAATCTGAAGTTAGTGAACAGGTACTCATTATGCTCTTTTTCTTTTCATCATTTCACATGAGAGCAATAGTTATAGCAATTTTTACTATGGTAATTATTTCGGAAAAAATCCATATGAGGTATTTTTTTGATATTGAAAGAAACGCTCCATATTTCTTCAATCCAAACGCTTTCGTCGACTCATCTTAATCACATACAAATCTTCTTGTCAAATTTTTTGTTGGTCACCATGGTTATGTTCCCCATGATTGTTGATAGTGGCGGTCCTATTACCAGTACACATTGTTCTGAGAAGAAATCAAAATCTCAGCTGTCAATCAAACGTCACATTGAATCAAGTTTTTCTGATTGCAAGTTGACTATTTGGCAATAGACTTCTCAGGAGAGCTACAAAGAGGTTAGCGTTCATTATACAAGATAACTGGTCAATTGAATGAAAAGTATATGGAAATGATCGCAAGTGGTGCTTTTCAAAAACAGTTTAGAATAATAAAGCAAAATTGCCAAAAGTTGCAAAAATTATTTCAGAGGATTTAGGGAAACTCTTTTTGGAAAGAAGAGTTTGTGATTGCAAGAGAAATCAGTTTCAGGCAACCCATGAAAAGTATTCAGGTGATCCTCAGAGTTCTGTGATGAAGCTGCGTGCGATGATATCAGGGATGATATCTTTTGAAAATCTTATCACAGAGGAGGACAATGTGGATGACGCACCAAGCAATTTACCATGAAATTATATTATAGGTTTAAACAAAACTTATGGCATTTACAAAAGTACATTGTTGAGGTCCTTCTATTTTGTTAACCATTTCTGAAGGCAAATGGTTGGAAAATATTATTTTGAATCCTACAGAACTTTCATCTATCACAATTTGAAAAATTTCGAAATTTCATTGGAGAGCTTCATACTGGTGTCGACGAACTTTCAAGTTCACTTCTATTTGTTACCGTGTAAATTTAAAGCAGGTTTCACAAAAAAAAAATATCAAAAACTTGTATTCAATAATTCTGCTCGTCAAAAAAACAGAAATTTTACAGAAATATTTCGTAGGCTAAAATTTGCCTGCACAGAAAGTGACTCTTATTCGAAAAATATAGTAGGGTTTTTAATTTTCTTGAGTTAATAGAAAATTCCAGTTGTGTTATAATAATAATCAAGTTGTCAAAACATTTTCATTTCTAAAAGCACTGATATTTCAAATTATTCCTCGGTAAATTCATAAAATGTTTGCAGTAACTGTGGTACTATTTGTAACCTTGACTACAGAACTTGTTTTTATCACTGACACTCGCTGGCGAAACATTTTTAAATAATAATTACTGTGTTGATATCGGCAGCCATTTATCACTAGTGTTTTTCCATGTAAATTTCGTTTGCTATGTATTTATTTTTTAGTGCAATATGATTCTCAAATATGTAGATTTTTCTAGATCAAAACCTCTATTAAAACAAATGAAACAGTTATATTCGCCTCTTCTTGTTGAACAGAAACGCAAATACTCACTTTCATCATACGAAAACAGATTACTGTTTGAAAATATTCTTAGGAGAATGTGTTTACAAGAGTCTGCAATACTGTTTCTGAACAAACGATAAAAATGTATGAAAAATCATTTCACTGAATCGCATTGATTGATGGCTAGGTTTGAATCTAAACGTAAATTTGAAATCATTATTCCATTTCGATATTTTATCTTGTTTGCAAGCTATGCACATATGATACATATGCAAATGTATTCAGTTTCATCATGTAGTGCAACTGTTTGTTGATCAATTCTTTTTATAACGGTGCTGAATATGCTAATTCGTGAATTACATTCCGCTTTCTGTTTATGCTATGGAATTCGACAAAATCTGTACCTTACCTTATAAGACGTTCTTTTGAGTAAGCTTGATACCGGAATCAGGTAGATGGTATGTTTTGTCAATTGCTCTCAAAATCGCCTAATAATGGATTTTTCTAACGTCAACATAGAATTCAGATGTGATGCACTGTTTGGAACCTTTGGTGTAGTAATGAATATTACAGGAGTTTTATCCCAACACCAAACCGTTATTTCAGCACCTCGACACATGTTTCGATCACCAAGTATTCATCTTCAAGAGGAAGATTAAACTTAATACACTTAGAATGTTATCCTTATTTATACCATAGATACCTCTTCTAGGTACCTGCGTCTTAAGTGTCTTAAATTAGTTTCTCAATATTGCCTTACCTACTAGTCTTAAATTAATTTTACAATGAGTTCTTATGTAATAGTCAGGTGAATCTGATAATTAAAATATCATATTAACAAGCTATACAGGGTGTAACATAAGTACGTTAAAATATTCAAGTGACGTATTCCTGAGACTATTTTAAGAAAAAAATTATATATGAACTTGTGTCCGAAAATGCTTTGTTTCGGAGATATGAGATGTTGAAATTGAAGTTTTTTGTTCGCTTTTTGAAAATAACTCTTGCAAAAAAGAATTATTTGCACGAAATTCGGTACCCGAGGTTTTTTGACGTGAGAAATCATAATTTTGCATTAATTTTTCTGTACCATCTAGAGGGCGCTGCGAACGCTGTCATTATTTATTTCAAATTGCCCTAACTTTTTTGACAGTAAACTTTTGGTACTTTTCATGAAAAACCTAATTCCCACACCTTATTCAAGTAAAAAAGGTACGCCTCCTCAACAACGATGCGGGGGTTATCGTTTTCGAGATATTTACAATTTTCTATATCGATGCATATTTCTTTATAGTCAAATTTGATTTCAATAATTTTTGTTACTCTCCGCTTGCAAATTAAGGTAGAATTGGAGGAGGCGGTTTTCAAAGAAATTAGTGAACATCTAGAGACAAGTACAAGAAAAATTAGTCAAATTTTAAATGTGAGTCACATGTGAGTTTACAGAATTTTAAAGGAGTAATTATATCCTTATCATATTCATCGTGTCCAGGCACTTACGCTACGTGATTTCCAACCACGTATCGAATTTGCTCAATGACCTCAAAGAAAAGTCGAACAACATCCGTAAATTTTATCGAAAATCCTCTTCACAGATGAGGCTAATTTTTTAAGAAATGGTATCATGAACTTCCATAACAACCACATCTTGGAGGAAGATAACTCACATGCGATAACACAAACTCATTTCCAAGACAGATTCTCCTTTAATGTATGTGTAAGCATAATTGGGGATTATTTAACGTTTGTTTGCAGGTGATTGACAATGTTTCATGATGAATTTCACTAGTTTGGGCTTCCATTGTCTAATATATAAAATTATTTGAAATCCCTGAAACAAATAAAAAAGAAGAATTAAAAATAAATAGCTGAAAATAACAAATATATTAAGCAAAAATAACTTGAAATGAAATAAAATACGAGTAAAAATAGAACGATTGAACAGAAATTAAAATTAAAGAAATAAAATGAAAACGTAAAGAGACTCTAAGCCACGTTGGTTCACGACGTTTCGATTGTTAGTATCTACAATCGTCTTCGGGTGGGATTTCAAGTCATTTTATCTATAAGACAATGGCAGTCCGAACTAGTGAAATTCATCATGAGGATTATTTAATTGGGCCCTATTTTCTCCCCTTACGTTTGAATGGAGATGCTTACCCACATTTTTTGGAACACGAGCTTCCCCAACTTATGGAAGATGTTCCCATTGGTCTTTGAAATCACTCTTGGTTTATGCACGATGGAGCTTCTGCTCATTTTAGTGTGATAGCGAGAATTTTTTTACGTAGCATATCCCCAACGATGGATAGGAAGAGGAGGGACAACTAAAATCACTAGTTTATTCTAGCCCCATTGAAAACGAGGAAATGTTGAGGAATGGCATCATAGCTTGCTGCGAAACGATAAGAAACACTCCGGGCATTTTTCAACGGGTGCGGAATTCTTTGATAAGGAGAGCAGAAGCTTGTATTACTTTTGGGGGTCGTCACGTTGAACAGTTGTTTTAAGAGTGGTTTCGTCCAATTTTTATATAGTACTTCTTTTTTATATAGTACTTCTCCGAATTGTTTTTTTTTTTTACAAACTCCGAAATGTAGCACTTTCTAATTGAATAAGTAAACCTGACAAATTTTTTTGATTTGGATTGAATGAGCAGTTCGATAATGCTCGGTTCAGAAGAAGTTTGTACGGGTATACTGCGTATAAAGTTTGATGAAAATAACTAAAATTGCAAAAAACTTATGACAAAAACCAACCATGTTTTGAAAAATTTCCACAATCTGTATTTCGAAAACGAATCATTCTTCGAACATTTTATAGGAAAAAGTTATTTATTTTGACGATCAACTTCACTTAGCGCCCTAGGAGCTAAGTAGTATGCATCGATATAGAAAATTGTAAATATCTCGAAAACGATCACCTCCAGCGTTGTTGAGAAGAAGTACCTTTTTTACTTTGGAAAGGTGTGAGAATCAGGTTTTTTCATGAAAAGTACCAGAAGTTCACTGTCAAAAAAGTAAGGGCAATTTGAAATAAATAATGACAGCGTACGCAGCGCCCTCTAGATGAATACGAAATTATGATTTCCCACATCAACAAAACCCTGGGTACCGAATTTCGTGCGAATAACTATTTTTTGCAAGAGTTATTTTCAAAAAGCGAACAAAAAAATTCAATTTCATCACCACGTATCTCCGAAACGAAGCATTTTCGGACACAAGTTCATATAGACTTTTTTTCTTGAAATTCTCTCAGGAATACATCACTTGTATATTTGAACGTACTTATGTTACACCCTGTATAGTATACTATAAGGTATTGGTCCACCATCGTTATTCATAATATTATTATGTTTACTTATTTCTACACCCTCATAGGCACCTAGATGCCTGTTGTTGTTAGCTTGTCTAACTGATCTTAATGAACTAAAATCTATGGAATGGTTTTGTTATAAAATATTATGGGCGACTGCTGATTTTTCTGGTCTTCCGTATTTCAGGTGTGCTAAGTGTTCCTCATATCTTATTTCGTTAGATTTTTGTCTGTCCACAATATTTTGCATCGCAGTCCTTAAATTTAATTTCGTGAATTCCTGACTTTTCTGAATTCTCGACTTTGTTTTTTGGATTCCCTAAAAGGCTATGTAGTGCATGACTTGTTTTAAAAACCACCTTCATACATAGTTCCTTGAACATTTTTTCAAAGTTCATTTTGTATTGTTGGTATGGACCTGAGATATATTCATCTTGGTTTTCGTCGTTTTTAAAAGTCACGAGTTCGTTCATTCTTAACCTACACTTTTTCTTTCTTGTTATATCATCTACAATACCCCTCGAGAAACCGTTACTGACTGCTAGTTCCTGTATTGTACGTTTTTTTTGTGAAACTCTCATGTGTGAGAGGAGAAGTCAAAAGACGATGCACTAGAAAATTCAGCCCAGCACGTTTGTGCTGTCTACAGTGATGTGAACTGTCAGGAATATACCTGTACGTGCTTGTTTCCTTTCTAAATACATCGTATTCTACCCCTCCATATTGGCCCCTTATTACCAAAACTTCAAGTAATGGAAGTTGTCCGTCCTGATGCGTGAATTTTATTGATGTAAATCTGTTATTTATGAAGGAAATAAAGTCCTCAATATTCGATTTTTTGTTATGTAATATCGCAAAAAAATCATCCACATACCTTAGCCATATCCTAGGAAAATACTTTGACTTTTTTTTGGTTTGTTTGTATTTGTTATATCACACACATTGAAAAAAAATTGTTAGATATTTCAACAAGATCATAAGGATCCTCAGAGGATGACTCCTAAATGATTAAAAATAAGTAGATTGTTTTTTGGGAAAGAAAGTTTTTGGCTTTCTACTACTCCATATGATGCACTGTTTGGAACCTTTGGTATAGTAATGAATATTACTGGAGTTTTTCCCAACACCAAATCGTTATTTTTAACACCTCGACAGGTGTTTCAATCACCAAGTGATCATCTTCAAAGAGGAAGATTAAAACTGGGAAAAAACTCCAGTAATATTAAGTAGATTGTTATTTTCATTTTGTAATTCTATACAGATTGTATTCAACAACAAAAATCTGTCATAATGTGCAAAGTGAAAACGAAGTATGTATTCCCAAAAAGTACAAGACCATTTCGAAGCTAGCTTAAGATGAATAATCAAGAGAGCCTTATTTTATCCTGAGAGAAATTTACTGTTTCCGAAGGGAAAACGCATCCACCTCTGTTGTCAACTGTTATATTAAATTGAGTTTTTCATTCAAGTTGCGTAGGATCAAAGCGAAAAGTTGATGGAAATTACCGGAAAATAATTACAAGCAATTAATATTCCGGACCTGAAGCCTTCATCACGAAAAAATATAATTACTTTCGAATAAATCACAGCTAATGGGAGTTACCTCTGGTTATTCTATTTCGATAGGACTCAGTGGAATTATGAATTATGAATTATGAAGTGATTCAAATTATTGAATAATTAACGCGTGATTGGTTCCGATTCGAAAAGATTATTGTGTTGGCATTCAGCCTTTTGTAAACCGAAATTATTTGTTGAACCTACAGGTTTTGAAATTTGATTATATGCAGAAGAATAACGAACACATTATTGCAGAAGTATAGCTTCTAGCTCACATTTTATAAAGAATGGTGTTATTAAAACCACCATCTGTGTTTTTCATTTCATTTCAATGTAATTCACAGTGCGAACTAAGTCAAGTGAAGTGATATTGGTTTTCCTAATATGTATAAAGCGCTCCTAAAATCCTACTTGTTGAACGGTCAACAGTGTTGTACAATATTTTGGTTCAAAATCAGAAATATATATAGCAACTAGCAGTATACCACAGGTATCTAATTTGGGTCCACTACTGTTTTTTAATTAACAACACGCTTTTATTAGCTCAACCTGTATGTATGTATGTTTGTTTGTAACTCTCAAGCTCGGGATTCGTATTTGACAGAATTATCGATATTATTGCTTGATCTATTTGCGGGCAGATGGCGCTGTAAGTAACCTCCTTGATATAATTCGAACTCACTTCACATGTATTTCTTCATTTGAAAAAAATATTTTTTTTTAATAATACACGCGCCTGCTGCCTTATTTGTAAACCTCCTCTGCGCGCCTGCTGCCTTGGGCTTGGTAGCTGATTTTCAGGCTCCCTCTCCAGAATCGAAAAATATCTGGTCATTTTTCTAAACAATATACGGCTGATTGATCCCAAAGTTTAGATAAAATAAATATAGCTTAAAAAGACTAAAAACCACGCTTTTGTAGCATACGAAACTAAAAAATGAAAAATAAATATAGTTTAAAGAACTATAAAACACGCTTTTAAAGAACATCGAACTAAAAAGATAAAAATATTTTTTTAATAAGCCTAAAACAATAACGAACGAAAAATACTAGTATTTTTGTGAAAAAAGCGTGGGCGCTTTGTGTCATATTTTTTCGTTCGTTATTGTTTAAACTTTTTAGTGCGTGTTTTTCCGTTTTTCAAACCATATTTTATATTTATTTTGTTTCCTCTTGAGCATGGAAACAATGAAAATATTCAGTAGACGCTAAAAAAAGTCATATATAAAATGTTATCCATGATAATGAATAAACATCTTCACATCACAAACATGTTTTATTTCTAGACGCGTTTCGCTAACGCCATAGCTTCCTCGGTAGAAATGAATATTACACAAGTAGTAGGTATATACACAACAATACTAGGTACCTAACTTTATTGGTTGATAATGAATGAGATATCAGGTATAATTTGTGAATCAATTACAATCTCAGTTCTTGGACAGCAGGAAAATTTTTCAATATGAATAAAGTCATTGGCATTTTTCAAACAATGGTGAGTGGTTAACCTTCTGTTAATCGTTCAACAGGAAACCAGAAAGTTCACCCTTGTTGATTTCCAAAGTCTCTACATGGAGTACGTCGTACATTGTGTTGAAATCATGATTGTTTGCCAAAAGGTGGGACGCATTATGTTCGGAGATTCTAGTTTTAACATTCTTGAAGTATGTCCTACATACACTTCAGGGCATGATCTCCTTCAAAACACTCTCGGGAAAAACATCAGATGAAGTGAAAAGACTACTGAATAAACAAAATATCAACATATATAATATAAGACTGGTAACTCCGTGGGTAGACATATAAAGAACAACAAGTCACACATAGACAAGGATAACAGATCAGTTGTCTACATACCAACATGCGAATCATACCCTAAAGTGTATTTAGGAAGGCTATCAAGGGACGCATGGCAGATGCGAAACATCACTATTAATATTTTGTGACCCCTATCATGATTGCTCGGTACTGAAATATTTATAAAAATTATGTAATTGAAATATACATGGAAAAATTTTAATATGGTTTCAAAATACCAGTAAACTCAAGAATTTTGCAATATATTACTGAAGATTTCAAATTATAATTCCACCAATATAAATTCCACCATAATTAGAAAATTAATTGATTCTTTATTTTTTTGATGTTATTGTTAATAACAAATGAGGAAAACATTCATGTGCTACTCGCTATCAGCTGATTTTGAATTACAATATTTTCAGTCTCCATGAAATGTATTCTTCAAGCAAGTGTTCTAGTGCAATATCATTCATAAGAATGGAATTGAAATTATTAAATTATTAATTGATTTGGAAATATCATATGCTATGAAAGTTGTGTGAATTTGAATCTGCCAAAAGATTAGATTTAACATTAGCTGACCCTTGAGACCTATCAAATATATGCGGGCTAAATGTACAGATTATAAAATGCACACTTCAACTACAAAATATAAAAATATAATTACCTTACTGATGACTTGATAGTGTGTCGTAGTCTGATTTTGCTTTCTTTGCAGGAGGCTGCTCACTTTCACTTTTTAAATTATCACTGTCAGACATAATTTATTTTTAATCATTTTTTAAAACTATTCATTCAGTAAAACACAGGTTATGTATACTGTAGTGAACACAACTGTACACAAACGTATTCAAGAACACTTTATTGTGACAATCGCGTATGGCGACCCGTCACCACGTCATGCGTCACCACGCCAGCAATCGGTTTTGCGGGCGGCTATAGATGATTCACATCACATAATTTTGGACCGCGATGACTAAGTAATTTCAAGCACATTGACGAGGATAAAATTGGTATATGTATATTATTTTTTGTTTTGGTATCATAGTTATCGTATGTAAACGCGATCTTTTTATTCCCCATAGAGGGCGCCCCAATTGGAATATTTGACAATCATTTCTTATTGCACATGTAAGACCTAAGAAGCACCTATATACCAAATTTCAGCATCCTAGGACTTACCAGTACGGAGAAACAGAGACGAATGAGTGTTAAGTGACTTTCGCATTTTTCGCTACTTTCGCACAGGCACCGCTCTTAGAGTGCCTCAAGGATTTTCCTGTAGTGCTTGTATTTTGTCTTAAAAAAAAATTAGTATAGATTCTGGGCACCAGTGGAATTACTGCATATGTGTTTACTTTGTGATGACTATGTATCCTTTATATGTGGATTATTGCAATTACAAATTTCATCTACAGGTCTTTCTAGAAACTGTTACAGTTTTATATTTATTTACTTCTTCTCCCAGCAAATGATGAACTGAATGTAAACTATCCCATTCAACCTATTACACAAATATCAGATAACACGCTGATACCAGTGTATGAAAATTGATAAAACTATCCATGATAATAGTTGAAATATTTTGAAACCTTTTTTTTTTCATCATGAAGAGGTAAATTTCAAGAAAAATAAGTCAAAATACGATAACGAATAATTCTAGTGAATTTTTTGAAAACAAATTTAATTGACAAATAAAGTCGAAGAAATCCAAAAACCTATTGACCGAAATCCTCTTCAAACTTCATAATAGCCTTCATATCAAATGTATGATTTTACAATGGGTTTCACTATAACCGGAATTCCTTCTAGTAAATTTTAATATTGTGATTCCTCTTAAAGTAATTTCAAAACAGCTACCTACCTTCAATTTTGTTCATTTTCAAAATTCATCTAGAGATATTCGGTTTTTAAATGAAATAGGAAAAATTCTTAGTGAAACGAATTTTGTTTCACATATTTTTTTGGTATTTCATAAAAGTGTTGAAGTATCCTGAATTGGAAGATGATTCAAGTAAATTTTGTTTTTGTCAACATTATTTTGTGTTCGATATATTTTGTTGAACGAACTCTATTGGACTTGAAAGAATCTTCTTTATGCTAACAAAAAGTCCTGAATTGTGTGATTCATATGTTGTTCTTCATCCAAAAGAAATATTATTGATGCTTTCAAATTTATTCATGCTTCATTTTATCTCATGAGGTAGGTAGATTTTAAGCGATTAGGTGTAGAGTTGGAAGTTCCTGGAAACGTAATCTCTATAATTTTTCATTCAAATTCAATCCTTTAAACAAACAAAATAACCAATTTGAAAACAAATTATCTGACTTTATTCGATAAATGAATGAATACTCTACATTCCAAGAAAATACGTTTGTCTGTTATTCGATAATTTTCGAATATTTTTCAAATAACACACTAATTACTTGTTTCAATTCAAAAGACAAATGGGAGGAATTTTAGCTGATTCTTCACTGAAAAATCTGTATTTCTGATGTCACCTCGCATGAGACATATAGATAATAGGAAATGAATCTTCAACTTACTTTTCGCGATAAGAAAATTGTTCAAACATTACGCGTCATCACAAATACCATGAATAGTTATGAACTCATAGTCTCACAGGTAATGAAGTTGCTTCTAGGCTCAACACTTCCCCCCAGGTTATTCTAACAAGTCACGACACCGACTTGTAAATTATATGAAACTCATTTCAGCATATCTGTGAACATTTCTCCAAGCATTTCTATGAATTATTCAGAGTTATATCGCTGTTCCACAAATTGTGAGTTGTGTGCAAAGCTGGGGTTAGAATAACGGAGACTGAGAAAAAACGAAGCGTAACATAGATAATGGTAGATACAAGATTGAAAAAATCAATATTGGGTTTTTGAGATCCCTTTAGTTCTAACTATTCTCAAAATTCCGACATTGTTTCTGTATATACCAATTTCTAGTGGGTTCTCAATCAATTTTTTGTTGATGTATTCGATTGAATACTATTGATGTTTCATATCTACTGGACGAAGAGATTTGCACTTATTCTAGAAGTTCATTTATTCTATTAACAACACTCATTCATACAAACGTTCAATGTACATCGGTTTTAGTGTTCAGAATATTCACAATTATCATATTATCTGATTTTTCTGTATTATTTAAAGTCATCCAACACAATTCTGCCCTGCGGCAAGCTCCTAACAAATCCATTATTCCGAAAACTTTGACCGTCCTATGACAAAATAATATGTTATTTCATATTTTCTCATTTTCCGGAAGTGACTACAACTGACTAATATGATGATTGTATTTAATAAATTAAATTCCATATCTATTGATAAAGTATATTGGTACCAATTCATGTGAACTATTTACTTCATCTCCTGACTACGCCAACTTGGTTGGAGAAACACGAGTCGAGAAGAGTGTTGCAGTGCTGGTGTTTGGGAAAAGTACTTGTTTTGAAATTGATTTGCGGTAGAGGAATTTCGCCTTACATTAATTGTTGAATCTAATCGTCTATTGAATTATAATATAAGAACCTGAAAAATTTTGTTGAGTGATTAGAGTCAGTGTAAATATTCATATATCTCCAAATGAAATTGATGAAGGAAAAAAAATAAATTTAGATTGAAAGGAATATATTTCTGACATTGATTATTTTTTGGGAAAGAAAGCTTTAGACTGTTTACTTTTCCATCTTTATACGAATAAATATGAGAGACTTACAAAAGAAAAAAAGCAAATAATTCTAAAACAAAATCTTAAAAAGATGTGTAGATCTTTCTATTCAGTTTGTATTTCAAACATTCGTTATGGAATTGAATCATTCACAGAAACGCTACATAATATAGTATACGAAATAAATTGAATTTCACTTACTGTCTTCCTGAATAGTGGACATCGATTATTCGGAATGAATCGCTGGAGATTGAATCCATTTGGAAAAACGTCCTCAGGAAGTTTATTCCACAAACGCAGTTCTCCAAATGAGAGAGTTCTCAAACAGTGAAGTTCGAGGTGTACTGACTTGAACTTCAAAATGATGGGCAGCCACAGTCCATCAGGCGGATGGCTCTTTTCTGGATGGAATCCAGCAGCTTCAGGGCATGTTTAGGAGCGGAGCTAGCTTTTTGTATAAGGATGATAAAGTAGAAGCCATAAAGAGGATTTCTGTGTAGTCACTCCTAAATATCTCTGAGGTATATAATATATTTGAACTGTGGTTCGATATCTTCCGTAGAGAGGATTTCTATTTTACAAAATTCAGCAATTTGAATAATGGTAAAACTTTGATGGAGAGTTATGAAGAAGGGCTTCTGAAAACTGAAATTTCCTACAGTTGTTGGAATTCATGTTCATGAATTGAGTATTTGTGTTTATAGTGGCACATCAACTCATTTATTGAATTATAGTCACCCAAGTCTTCTACAGCAGAAAAACCATCTCTTTCTCTGACCGAAAATTTTCATTAAATTTGATGAGAACATAAAATTAGTACCTTATATAGATATTTTCGAATAGAGATCTGAAAACTTACCAATTGATGTGAATTGTTAATCTCTAGATCAAATTCAACAATTATTTGATCTTTCTTTATGTATTCTTTGTTCGTTCATCATTTTATTTTTTGTTGATTTTTTCCGCTGAATTATATGTTTTCTATATCTCCCCTATTATTGTACATAAAGAAATGTGCTTTTTCTGACTTTTCTTCTAATATGGTTTAATTTGACTCTCTAGAATCACTATATTTCTCAAAAGATTTAGTTGGAAAATATTCAAGAAACACTTCATTGTAAGATTTTATCTTAACAGTTTTACATAAACACAACACGTGTTGCGCGAAGTGTTTCTTGAATACGTTATGGATTTTCATCAAGTATCGGAAAATTCCATCACATATGAAAAATAATAATTTTTGATTATTCCTTCCGAACTATATATTTGACTCAGTTCCCTTACTAAAATGCATACATTAAACATTGACCCACCCAAGGTTGTGCAATCTAGTCGAAGAGTCGAAAGTTCATATACCTTTCCGTGGGAGCTTGAGGCACCGTTCCATTTCGTTCATTCACAATAATTTTTTACCCTTTAAAAAATAATTGTTGCTATTTTTTTAAAAGTTATGGTTATTTGTTCATAAATTAGGTACTAATTTTATTTTCAACTCTTATAATTACCTAGGTACATGTACTTTTTTGGTAAATACAGTGTCACATGAAGTGTTGCACATAATATCTTATTGGTTAGAATACTTGATGTCCAAATGATTTTCGGTTTAAAAATACTGTCTTTTCATTTCGTAATGAAAAGTAGTTAATTTTGATCTTTACTTTCAGTTAATTTCATCTCAAAAGATTCCACATCTTCTTTTACTTTGAAAATCCCTTCTAACTAATAATCCTCATCGGTTTTTGAAAATAAATACTTATATATCATTATAAAGAGAGTAGAAAGTAATTAATTTGTTCACAACAATATGTAGATCGTGAACATAAGTTACTTTCAGATACAAACTGGTAAAAAAAACTATAACTATTATACTCAAGTGAATGATTATTTCATCTTAAAAAATTTACTTCCTGATTGTCAATGTGGTTTTAGACCTGGAAGAAATACTGAAACATCTTTAGCAACTGTAACGACAGATATTTTAACAGCCTATGATCAAGGTTTAAGTAGTGTTTTGGTGTTACTTGATTTTTCCAAATCTTTCGATACCATTAGTCATGAACTGCTTTGTGCTAAATTGAGATATTATGGCTTTGATAATAAATCAGCGTTTTTGATGTGGAATTATTTTCTCAGACGTTCTCAGAGAACATTAGTCAACTACTGCAGATATTTTAAATGGAATAGAACTTTGTAAAGTTCAAGCTTTTGCAGATGTTACACAGCTTTATCTCAGTTTTCATACTGAAAATTTCGAGACTGCAGAAAAAATCATGAACAATGAATTGAATAAAATCAATACATTATCAGAAGAACACAACTTGAAACTCAATTCTGAAAAATCCAAAGTATTATATTTCGGTAGTAAAAATAATATGAACTTCTTGAAGAATAGTTTTAATCTTCAAATTGATAATACTCCACTGGAAATCTGTGACTCAGCCAGAAATCTTGGTTTAGTATTAGATACTGACATGCGTTTCTCTCAGCACATAAAAAATCTTATTGGAAAATCTTTCGCATCCCTGAAACTTATTTACCATAATCGTCATATTCTTAGCTTCAAAATGAAGCGAACGTTGTGTGAATCAATTGTCCTGAGTGACTTTAACCATTGTGATTTTCTTTATGGACCATGTCTAACAAAAGTCGATAAGGATAGAATACAAAAAGTGCAAAATAGCTGCGCAAGACTGATTTATGGTATTAAAAAATATGAACATATTTCACATAAAATCGTAGAATGCAACTGGCTCAATATGTACAATAGAAGGCAGCTTCTATTGTACATATTGTACATATATATATATATATATATATATATATATATATATATATATATATATATATATATATATATATATTCTTTTCTTGGGCTGTGTCCCTCTGTTGGTTGAGTAGAATAGCTTTGAGCTAGACTTCTCCAACAGTCTATGAATGACCCAATTATGTACTGTTCTAGAATGACAATAAAAGGCATTTATTATTATTAAATATATGAACACTGAAATACACGGCGGAAGCCACTTATTCTCTTCAGTTCATAGAGCTTATCCTAAAATGGAAAAAAATATATATACTTCTAAGAATAATTGAATCATCTTTGAAAATTCATTCAATATATCACATACTGGGATACTGGTTCAATAATGACAATCTAATATATGAAATAATGTCACAGAATAGTGTTAGTTACACCATATAAAAATGACTGGAGCGATTTTCGATTTGTTTCAGCCCGAAATAGCAAAATAACTATTAGAAGAATGGAAAAAAATAAAGAAAAAAGAATGAACAAATTGGTTTATCAGGTTATAACAGTACCCACAAAAACAATTGAGGTTATGGCATTTGTATTTGTATACGCAATAGAAGCAGAGTTAGCACTATGTCATATCAACTTCGGAACATGAAACAAGTACTGAATGTTGACCAGCGGGAAAGGTGTGGGTGGGTCCTGAAATCCGCAGAGAAATCCGGAAAGTTCGTTGACGATATAAAAAGGTCGCTCTCTCCGTCCCGAGGAGTAGTCTGTACTTAGAAAGTGAATCGTGCGTTTAAGGAAAGGAATCTAATTGTGAAGATGAATTAAGCGTTAGTTACTAAGTGTTATATATAAATTAGTTGTGATAGTGAAATATTGTTAAAAATAAATTTGATTAAGACAGTTGATTCGTTAATTCGTTACAATATATTCAAAACCTAGGTACTCCAGTTAATTTCGATATCTGTTCAAAATGTTTACCATTCACTTCCTGACACACACTATACAATCTTCAAATATAGCCTCTTCAATCATCCATATTGCCGGTCTGTGTCGTACCTATAATTAATTTTAAATAGGCAAATGGAACAGATTTTAAAACAGATTTTCAGACAGATTTTAAGACAAATGGAACATGACTTCTTTGTAATTTCTTTTCATATTTTATTCAGTATTATAGGTAGTAGTACAGTTCATTAAGTTGTTATACAATGATACACTTTTGATGATTTGCTTTTTATTAGGCGATACAATTTTTTCAGAAACAACACAAATTGCCAAAAGCCAATAGCATTGGAGGACAAGTAATGATATGTCTCTGTACAGAGCATTTGAATGTCTTATAAGAGCTGTAGTGGGGGTGATATTGAAAATGAGTTTGTGCGCAAGCAGGCGGGCTCAAATCAAAGAATCATATATTACTAATATTGGCGACTTTTTCAATTTTGTCTCAGAATTCCTATAGTAGAAAGCAATCATATGCCTGGATTGTGATCTAGATACAAGAAACTAAATTTGTCTTAACAAGTCACTAAAATCAATTTCGTTACTCAAGAGTTTAAATAAAAACATACTCGCAGTGCATTTTTTTCTATCTGCCTGGGTTTCTAACTTGATTGTGTTTAATGAATATTCTGGTCTGTGCTCCTAGCTGGCTAGAATCCATTACACTTCAAAACAATGAATTTTGATATGATGGAGACCAAATTGAAGATACATAATCTACCTTACTTCCTATGAAAGTAACGTACATCAATTTGAGCATATCAACATTTGAAAAGTTTTCAATGTTTCTGGAGAAATATTCCAATAGCTTCAACGTCGACGATACAGTTTGAGTTATATAAGTGTCAAATGTTGAAATAATTATTTTTATTATATCTCTCTATATTGTTTGAATTGAATACTAATGTTCTTCTTTTATCCACGATTTGTGAAATGAACTGACGAATTGGGGTTGTGTGTCGTTCACTTCAGATATCAAGTATTCTATCAAAAATATCGAAATACGTCACTGGGCCTTCCTAAGGGATCACAACTGCCTATCTGAAAGTTTGAGTAATTGACAGACTCAAATGAGTTTTCAACTCACTTTACGTTTCTGCAGAATGAGGTTCCATTCCATTACGACCAGCTGATTTGCAAGAGGCTAGTTGACAATTATCCAAACTGGTGCTTAAGCGAATGTGGTCCTTCAGATAGGCCTGCTGGATTACCTGTAATGACGGGTACAGATCGTTTGTAGAGATTTTTGAAATTTAAACGCAGTACATTCCGAAACTGATGGATAGAAAAACACCTGCAACGAAATAACACCTGAAGCTTTCCGTGATGTGAATTTATGTAAAAAATCAATTTGTCATCTGACTTCATTATTGCCAGGAAGTGAAAAGTTTCAAACATAAAATTGGATTGGGTTCAGAATTAAAATTTTATTGAAACTGTGATAGGCATTTATCGTTTACTTACAGATTATCGGAACGAATATGAAACTATTTATTAGTAAGAAATAGCTGATTGATTTACAAAAAAAATTAAATAGAGTTAGATAAAGCATCAAAGTTCATATCAAACGAGACATCATGAATTCGCATTCTCAATTTGAATAAAAGTTGGTAGCACCATTTCTGTCTTCGGGAAAAATTTTGGCTTTCTACTTCTCCATCTTCATACAAAAAAATATTCAGATGGAGAAGTAGAGAGCCAGAACCTTTCTTTCCCAAAAATTATTCCATGTCTTCTTTATCAAAAACTACCGAAAGTGATATCTTTTTACAGTAATTTGTGAGGACTATTCATCTCCGCACTAAATAAAGTGTTAAAATATATACCTGAATGTGGAATGTATATTTTCGTTAACCAACGCTTATTCCTATCTGAACTTCCATATAAAAGTCGAAACCTGCACCAACTGAAGATGAACAATGTCTCACCTTCTAATGTGTGATTCCTAGCACTAAAATGATGACAACATCAATGAACAACTCAAAAATTATATACCTGTGCCCACTTTAAAACTATTTTCTTTTTTTTTTTCAGGTGGTTTCGGAGATGAAAGAGGATATTTCGGTCCATGGAAAACCTGTAAATTATTATTGTACAATAGAGAGCGATGTGGGAGTGATGCATCTAGGTTCAAAGTTTCAAGTAAGTTTTCTTTACAATAAACCATTTGATATAATGAAGTTGTGCCTTGTTGTTGTGAACGAGTTATGAAAAGGAAACAAAAATTGAAACAAATATATCTACATTGTCTGATTTAAAAAAATTGAAAATTGTACATCATTTCAAACTAAAAGTTCTAATGGTGGTCACCCAGAGGCTGGCGACGAGAAATAGTAGTTGAGGTTAGAGAGAGATGTTTTCGAATGTTTTTCTCAACAAATGTATTTGGAAGATATTTCATATGTTCTTTTTTGGATTGAAGGAGTGATTAATTTTTGGGAAAGAAAGTTTTTGGCTTTCTACTATTCCATTTTGATACAAAAAAAAAGATGTGAGAATCTTTCAAAGAAAGAAAGGAAGTAATCAATTTGAAAATAAGTACTTTTATATAAACACTGAATTATAAAGAAGATACTTTTCTCTACTCAGTTTGTATTCCACAGTGCTACACACTGTTCAATCAACTTCCTAATAGACTGACAAAATTGAAGATTGGTTTATCAGTTTTTTCTGTCTTATTTCGAATTTTCGGGATATATTTTTCAAGTATTTTTTTTGTTATCTTGAGTAAGATTTTAGCTAATCAATTATACTTCAACCTATGGAATGTAACGCGCCCACACATCGACTTATTCGTGTACATCACTTTGTAACGTTATTTTTATTATCATTTATTCCAACAATACATTTCTCTCCCCTCTCCCTCTCTACGCAAATTTGATGCTAATATATCTACTATTTCATTGAATACATTTTATTATTATTATCATTCCGTACATATTAATGAGAGTTCTGTTATAAAACCTGATTAAAATAAGTTTTTCCGTTAACTATCTATCGCCCCCCTATGAACGACAACTCTCAAAAGTCGAAACTGGTGCAAGTTAAGGACTAACAAGGTCTTACTTTTTAACGTGTTATGTCTAGCACATTACATCACTCTTATCTTTTCAACTTTTTCATATTTGTGTAGTTCTACAAAATCTTATAGTCTGTCAAGAGATAACCAGCAACACAAATAGATAAAGATAAACGAACTTGTAGCATTGCTTTTGTTGAATTTGTATCTTAGATTTGTATCTGGATACGAAATAAAAACGAAAATACAATTATCTAAAACCATCAAATTCTCAAAAACAAGAAAAATTAAGGATGATGCAAGGATAGCTACAAGTGATTTTAAAAACGTGATATATTCCAAAAAAATTTCTATCCGTCTCTTACTCAATACAGAAGTTATATGCCAAACAAGCGTTGATCAATTTGTTGGGTATACAATACACATTCCAAAGTATATTTCATTTGTTTGGACTTCTATCGTCTAATATGATATAAATTGATTTGAATTCCTTGAAAGAATCTGTAAAAAATTTAAAAAAATATTCTGGTACAATCACGATACTGGCACAGATTAGACTGCCCTTCCCAAACTTGAAATACTTTTTCGAACTAGTAAATGTGAACTACACATTTGAAGGACCTCTTTAAATAAAACAAACAACCTATTTTGAGGAGCCACAGAAATTCAAACAGAATTGTTGAGTCTGTTAACTGAACAAAATCTTATATGGACTCAAACAATCTTCAAGATGCTGAAATTCGTTGAAGTTCAAGTAGTTCATGAAACGATTTGGGATGAATCAAATTGACACAGATCCTTTTATATTCATCGACAAAATTGATGATGTAATGATGATGGTTAATTCGGTTCAATTTCGATAGAATCAATTCGTATCATCGACAAAATGTTTTTAAATTTGTTCAAAAACTTCGATATCACAACTGGATATTGGTGCATAGAAACAAGAAAAAACTGAAAATTCAATACCCATCAGTCAAGAAGCTTTCATCAACATATTGATGTATACATAATGAAAATTGAAGCTCTCCATGTTTTTATACCACTTTTATTTGTAATCAATGTTAATGCAGTTTTGTCCTACAAAGACATTTTCAAACGAATACAATACTTCTGAAGAAATGAACTTTAAACGTTCAAGCCAGTCTCGGATATACCTACACAGTAGGTTGAATGGACTGACGCCAACTAATACCACGAAGAGCGTTGGATTATATCCGACAGGCGTCAGTGAAGGAATATTCACAGAAAATTTCCTGCATATGCAATTGGCAATACAACTGAAAGAGTCGACCTTCAATTTTGGAACGGGCACACTTGCAGACCGGTTTCGGGCTCATTAGCCACTCGTCAGTGCAAGATAGTGGCCATCATCGACCTAAAGTCAATGATATTCCATAACTGAAAATCGTAATTCTTTCAGAATATTTCATTCCTCTTCCTAAGTTGAAGCGAACAACAAAATTTTACTCCATCTAGTGGACGAGGTACTAACCAACTGCATATCCGAAATTTACCCAATTCCTCTGAATAAGGAAGGAAAACTTTCTTATTAGTCAGTGGGCTATGTTTGAAGACTGACAGTAAACAAATCTAAAGAAATGAACTTTAAACGTTCAAGCCAGTCTCGGATATATCTACACAGTAGATTGAATAGACTGACGCCTATCAGAAAACAACTACTCCCCTGGTTAATACCATGAGGGGCGTTGGATTATATCCGACAGTTGTATTGTCAATTGCATATGCAATTGGCAATACAACTGAAAGAGTCGACCTTCAATTTTGGAACGGGCACACTTGCAGTTCGGTTTTAGGGCTCATTTGCCACTCATCAGTGCAAGATTTGTTTCTGCCAGTCTTCAAGCATAGCCCACTGACTAATAAGAAAGTTTTTCTTTGAAGTGAAACATATCTATAATTTTTTCAAGACATTGCAAGAGGTTCATTAGACCATTTTATACTATTATTTGAACGAATTTTCTATCTGCTCCTCGTAATGAAAATGCAGATTGTTCAATCAATAGCATTCAGCTGTTATCACGATTCCAATCAGTCTCTTTCTCGTCTATTTTTGCTGGTGAAAATTCACACGTCAAATTAAATTAAAAGAAATTTATTCCAGTGCGGAAAACGATCAGGTTGCACTAATTTCCCCTGAGCTTATTCAATTGCGAGATCATTCGTTGAGGCGACGATTACATTTTAAGCGCTCATCCTGGGAGAAATTTTGCTTTTTCAGTTTCTTCTTCGTGAATTATTGGGGTTATAGAACTTCAGACGCTGTGATATTTCTCCCCGTACATGTGGGAAATTACGGATTCGTTAGTAATTGAGGTGATTACAAGGTTGTTAGCCTTTTGATGTACCGTTTGAGATGAATTCTGATGTAATTAGATGAGGAGATTGAAGTGATACAAATTGGCAGGTTGATATTGAATTGAAACATGTGTGAGGAAGGAAGATGTTGATTGATTCAAATTACACTGGCAGAAATAGATTGAGCATGTATTCTTGTATCAGAACTTGAAAATTGTTCATATACGATGTTTACTATAATTAAAAAAAGTGTCTATGTAACTGATAATATTCTGTTTCAGATCATTTATGTGATATGGAATTTGTCTAATCGAATTCAAGTTGAATATGTTGATTTTGGAAGCTTGTAAAAAAAGTTGAATGAATAATTTAGTTGTTTAATTATTTATTCATTAGAAGGGGTATACATTAATAGAGCGGGTACCTATTTCTAGATAAATGGAAGTATAAGTGAACATGTTGATATTCAGTTAGGAAATAATATATAAAAACTATTTCTAAATTGATTCAAGGTAGAGAAAATAAATCTTTAGAGTACCTTTTTTCTGGCACTTCAGCACGTAGAGGTTACTGGACTGTAGAAATTGTGCTGAGAATTGGGTACTTTAATGCGGAATGTGATACTTGATCTGGACGTATATCGAGAAACATTAAAATTAGTTTCGGACAATAGTCCATGGCACCATTGACCAGTTTATAGATGGAAATGAGATCTGCCATTTCTCTTCTTTTTCTGTTAGAAAATTGAATTCATTCAGAAGACAAATGTATTCATAATTTTCAACCGGATAGTGTCCATGTTTCTTATAATACGCAAATTTGAGGAATTTCTTCTGAACATTTCCCAAAGCATCAATGTATTTTTTGTTTGATTAGGATTCCAGACAGAACCACAATGCTCTGGTTTCCTACGTACTATAGTAAACTGACCTAATACATTCAAATGAACTAAACTCTCTGCAGTTTCTTATAACAAATCCCATCAACCAAGAAGCTCTCCAAACAGTATTTCAAATGTGTGCATTAAATGTACGAGTACGTTTATTGTCGAATAAGATTCCTATGTCGAAAGTATCATTATATTTTGGTAAGTCGTATAATTGAACTGGTATGGTATTCAATTCTCGAGCATAAGTCATAATTTTACATTTTCCAACATTGAGAAAGATTTTGTCCGCATTACACCACTTTTGGAGTGAGTTCAAGTCTCTCTGGAGCAACATACAATTAGATTTCTCACGTATTTTTCTGAAATCATCACAAAAATCAGCTTTGCTAATTATATCAAAGCCCATATGTCATCTATCAAAAGTAAAAGTAACAACGGCCCCAAATTAGATTCTTGGGGAATCCCGGACTATGCAAAAAATACATCCAAATTTCATCTTCATATTCGATATATGGACTACGATGATTCAAATTCGATCTTAGTGGATTTTGTATTTTTGAGGGAATACCATATGCATCCAACTTCAATATTGATTGTTTTTGGGAAAATATATCGATTGCCGTGCCGAAATCTGTATAGATCACATCAACTTGCAGAGATTCGATACAGTTCCCTCATTTTCATAAAGTCATGTTGAAATTCTGATATCAAATTTTTTACAGGTGCATAAGTAAATTCGAATAAAATCATCTCAAGAAGTTTGGAGACTACAGAAATCGGTCTATAGTTAGAGATTTCTGATTTCTTTCCTGATTTGTGTACCGCACAAATTCGTGATACTTTCCACTCCTCTGGATAACACGGCGTTAAAAATAATGAGTAGAGT
This sequence comes from Leptinotarsa decemlineata, assembly GCF_025532065.1. Taxonomy (NCBI): domain Eukaryota; kingdom Metazoa; phylum Arthropoda; class Insecta; order Coleoptera; family Chrysomelidae; genus Leptinotarsa; species Leptinotarsa decemlineata. The sequence continues at coordinate 5,717,546 of NW_027412533.1, read as the reverse complement.
ATAATACTTCAGAATATTAATATGTTTTTTGGCAAGTTGGCAAGGTATATTACCCTGGCCACATGTTAGTTTATTTTTGAGTTTAGAGGCTGCATTCAGTATATTTTCTTCCAATATCTAATCAATATTTAATAAATTTGAGGATATATTTTGATTATAATTATAACAGTCTGTTGAATAAACACTCTCAACATGTTTCGCGAGTGAATTGACAACTGACTCGTTAGTAGAAAGTTTTTCCCCACTGTTAAACATTATACCAGAAATTATTGTTTTTTCGGCTTTTACTGTACGTATGACCAGAATTCTTGCGGATTACTTTTTAAGTTTGTTTCTGAACGATCGATTTTCACTTGCTATCGTCCAACCCGTGTTAGGAATTACACGTTAAAAGGTAAGCCCTCGTTAATCCTTAGCTCGCACAAGTTTCGACTTCTGAGGGTTGTCGTTCGTAAGGGTGCGACACCTGGTTAACGGAAAAACAGTTTTTAAACAGAGATTTTTCAATTTCTCTTTTGATGGTGCGTCTCAAGTTCTTGAACTTTTCCAAATGAAACAGTGAGTTTTGTTTTTCGTATATTTTGAGATGAGATTTTTTTTCGAATATTGTTGATGTGGGTTCTAGGGTATTAATTGGGATACTTATCTCTGTGGTTCTGTATAAGTCTGCCTCTGTATCTGTAAAAGTTCTTATCCATAACAGATTTTACAAGCAGCCAGTATTCAAAATTGACTTCCTGAGTTCATGTAAGCCTGTATTGAATCGATAATTTATTGGGCAGTTAGATACCTGTATTTCAGAAAAAACTTTTATACATGATACTAACTAGTGATGTGGGGACATTCAAATTTATACACAGGGTGGATCGATTTCACTGGGTAATTACTCGTCATATTTTATGTATGAACATATGTCCTAAATCTCTTCGCAGAATATGATCTTACTTGATAGGTTGATAGCAGTAATATATGACTCCTTCTATTGTGATTAGATTTTAGGCAATTATTTCAGTGACATCGCAGATAATTATCTGATTGATATACATGGTGAAAATCATTGTGTACTATAAGTTTCTGTCGAATTGGATATCAACGTCAGAGTAAGTATTATCACAACTTTCTGATTGTATCGTGTTCAGTTTTCGAGGAAAAAATTAAAAAGTATTCACTTTTCTCAAATTTTACGGTAAATACATGAAAGCTGGAAGTGAAACTAAAGTGAACTGCCACGCCCATCTTCACTTTACAAAATCTTTCATGTCCGTACAAAAAGATATTCTAAAAATTACGGCAAAGCATTATTTGATTTTTTTTTATTACGATATCGAGACACCAATGAGAAATATTTAAAGAATTAATTCTTTTCCATGCATTTCTGACATCGAATACACATTAGATTTGAGATGTCCAGGGGAATCAAGTTTGGAGGTCGTGGTGGCAAATGCACATTTTCTCGTATTACTTAAAGTCTTCTGAATGTCCCGGCAGTGAATCTACGAGAAACTATCTATACTTTACACCATTGAGCAGTGGAGAGAGAAAATGTGGCCCTATGAGGTTGTCACCAATAATTCCTGCCCAGACATTTACCGAAAGTTCCTACTGACATCAACCTTCTACAATAGCATGAAGATTATTATAGTTTGATAGTTTCTGGTAGCATCCTGTAAAAAACGTGCCTCATCTGTGAATGCACCCTCTTGAAGATGATCACTTGGTGATCGAAACACGTGTCGAGGTGTAAAAATAACGATTTGGTGTTGGGAAAAAACTCCAGTAATATTTAAAAGGTAGTGTTCAGCCTCTAGAAGTATTTTACAGTATATGTGACTTTTATATCGAAATTCAGTATTCGCTTCTACTTTTTCATTTCACGAACAAAAATTTTCGTAACAAAGTACTCATCGCCAGTGTGGCGATGAGTACCCTTCGTGATATCAGCCAGGGGAGTGGTTGTTTTTTGATAAGTGTCAGTCCATTAACCTACAGGGTAGGTGAGGTGAGACTGGCCTGAACGAATTGTTTCTTTAGATAATTTGACTTTCAATATAATGATATAATAGTATGCTAATATAGAAACGCATTCCACTACATAGAATGTACCAGTTCGACTGAGGAAGTTACTGTGTAGCGAAACGGGTCTTCAGTTGTTTTATCATCATGGAAAATATTATTAATTTCTATTTACTAATTGGTCAATTGTACTGTATTTAATAATATCTATTTTGAACAATCGCATTCCCAGAAATACAAAAGTCAGTGAGTTACAATTTTATGTTTCATCGTGACAATTTTCCAGAAAGGCTGAATTCATATTTTCCCGTCTGTATTTCTGCTATATTTCGTTAGGTCGTTATTTACATTTTGTATGGCTTTACGTGTATGGTTTACGTGTAATCCGTTTGAATACTTTTCATAAATTTCACAATAATTTTAACGAATTACAAACGAAACAATGCTTTATTCGAAATGTAACATTGTCATTCCGCCACATATAATTTCCGTAAAATTCACAATTAATGCACGAACACACAAATGTTCTGGATTATGTTTTGACCTCTTTCTGTTGTTCACCAAACAATGTCCATCAGATTATTCTGAACAATGGCCAGGAATCAAGGGTCACTTGATATTTATTTACGAAAAATAAATACGATAGGTCTCATAATGAATTATCAGTGAAAAATTGTAGGGCAACAAGAAAAATTCTAACCCAAACTATTACCTATGTTGAACTTGATAAAAGAAATATTTCAGCAAAATCAACTAACATTTCTGACACGAAATAATTTCGCATCTTTGTTAACTTTGTTATTCTAGGGAAGTTTATAGAATGGTTTTGTTGCAAAACATGGTGGGCGACTGCTGATTTTTCTGGTCTTTCAAATTTTAGGTGTTCTAAGTATTCCTTATATTTTTTAGTCTGCCTATAATATTTTGCATTGCATTCAATTTCGTAAATTCCAGACTCTTCCAAATTCTCGACTTTGTCCTGTGAATTTCCTAAAAGGCTCTGTAGTATATGACTTGTTTTAGATACCACCTTTATACCTAGTTCCTTGGAAATCTCTCCAGAGTTCTTTGTGTATTGGTGGTAAGGAACTGAGATAAAATTATTTTGGTTTTCGACGTTTCTAAAAGTCGAGATTTCGTTAATTTTCAACCTAAGCTTTCCCTTCCTTATAATATCGTTTACAATACCTATCGAGAAACCGTTACTGACTGCTATTTCCTGTATTGTCATTTTTTCTTTTGTGAACCTCTCATGTGTGAGAGGGAGCGACGATGCACTAGAAAATTCAATCCAGCACCTTTCTAGCTTTCCACATTGACTCTTCATTACTAAAACGTCAAGAAATTGAAATTGTCCTTCATTTCCAACTCATACTTGAATTTTATTGATGAAAGTCTCTTTGAAAAGGAAACAAAGTTCTCAATATTTGATTTTTTGTTATCGAATATCGCAAAAACATCATCCACATACCTCAGCCATATCCTAGGGAAATACTTTGACGTTTCTTTGGTTTCCATTTCGAATTTGCTCATGAATAGGTTAGCCAGCAAGGGGGACAAGGGGTTATCCATAGCAGTCCCATCTTGTTGTTCACAAAAGCAACCTTCTACCTGGAAACGGTTTTGTTTCAAACACAAATTACACACGAATTCATCAATTTTTGTTATCATTGAAATGAGGTCTGTATGAACTCTAAGGAGTTTTTGATACTAAAACCTGGTTCAGCAACAGGCAAGTTTTAAAATTCGTGTCAGCCATTGGAATAGCTGAAACGATGGGCGGCATTGATTTTCCCGGTTTGTGGATTTTTTGAAGGCAATATAGTTTTGACACCGGCACCGTTCGGTTGGAAACTTATAAGTTCCGTTTTCTTTCCGTTGAGGAGTAAGTATATTTAACGTTTGTTTGAAGGTGGTTGACAATGTTTCGTGGTGTATTTCATCAGTTTGGACTTCCATTGTCTGATATAATATAAATTGTTTTGGAATTTCTGAAAAAATACTAAATAAGATTAACCAAAAATAACAATTTTATTTTAACAACAAAAAACTGAAATTACAAAGAAATAACATATGACCAAACAACAACCAAAAAAAGAAAATTGAAATATTAATGAAAGCTGAAAATTAAAAATTATGATTAACAAAAAATTAAAAATAAAAATTAAAAGATTTCAAACCAAGTTATGTCACGACGTTTCTATTGTTAGTATCCACAATCGTCTTCGGGTGAATACCCCTCCCGATATAGAAGGCCCCGACACTCTGTCGAATGAGGCCCTCATGTCCCTCGTTAACGGATGAACAACTTTCTCATCCATTCCACCCTAGCCAGGTAGGGGTATATCGTGAAGGGCGGCACTGATGTCTGAGGACTTCATGCCGTCATACCATCAGTCATGAACCCATTGGTCCTTCTCGAGACCAATAATCAGCCGAAAGGGTAGGGGAGCTGGACTCCATCCCGACTGACTCGAAGATGACTGGACTTATTCCGCCGTGATCCGACTATTTATAGGCCATTCGAGTGCTTTCACCTATCCCCTCTTCTCTCTCTCCGCTTCATTTAGCGGTAGATGACCGTTTGGCGGGAGTTGGTCGTTTTTCGTTTGATTAGAGGTTTCCATATGTTACGTATCTCTACGCCAGCTTGACTAAATGCGTTGTTGGACAACATATACGCGGCTTCTTTTAATTGTCTCCTAAACCGGTGTTTCTCCTTGTGGATGATTTCAGCTTGAGCCCACTTGATGTTATGTTGATGAGCGCAAACATGCTCTGCTATTCCGGATTTGCTGCTTTCTCCTCGCTGTGTGTGTTTCTTGTGCTCAGCAATGCGAACTTTCAGTGGCCTCTTAGTTTCACCGATGTATGATTCTCCGCACTCGCAGGGTATCCGGTAAATGCAATTCTTGGAATCACAGTCCGCGTTTGGTGGCCTGGTTTTCGTGAGGCTGCTACGGATAGTATTCCCAGATCTGAAGCAGGTCCTGATGTTATACTTGGACCCAATCCTTCGTATCCTTTCCGATAATCCTCTGATGTAGGGAAGTACAAGTACTGGTTGTGGAGGCTTCTCTTCCTTGTGGAGCTCTTGCTGTTTTCTAGCTAACAGGCTTTAGCGGCACAGGTATAGAACGCGTTTGTGGGGAAACTCTTCTCACTCGCAGAAAGTCTTCATTTCCAAAAAAAAATCATATGATGTATAGATGATGCCAAAAGTGACTGCTCATGTCATAATCTCTACAAAAATCGAAATTAAAATCTTTAATAACTTACCAGATACCCTGGTCTGGAACATGAGAATACATTCAAAAAATATTTAAAACTTTATTTAGTTGAAAAATGTTTATAGTCCATGAATGAATACTTCCAAATCACTAACTAACCATGTACCGTCTTATGTGTGATAATTAACTTTGCTTTTATTGATAAATACCATTTTTATTTTATTTGTACTGTATCTGCGTACCTATGTATATATCTCTTTGTCTCTTATTTACCTAACCAACCTGACTGTTGTTATACAATATTGTCTTGCAGAAATAAAATTGATTGATTGAGCTCGTTTCGAATCTAAAAATGATATGTAACCATTTTTTCATTATTCGCTTGGGTTTTTCATTTATTAAAGATATATTCAACTACATAATCACGGCTCACGTTACCTCTGAATCTTGATTGAAATTCTGATGGTATTTTATTTTCCTCTATGAAAACAAGAATTTGATTAAATACAATTCCATCTGATATCTTTTCAGTGGCTGTGAGCATATTGATGGTGCTAAAATATCGTGCTCTTCTGGCCTATCAGTTTTTTTTTTGTTGAAATTATAATAATTTTCAAATTTCGGAGCATATAATCAGTGGATAAAAATGAATTCACTGAATCATACAAAAAATTACCAATTTCAACAAAAATATATTTCATAAAAGAAATAGTAATGTCATCTGAACTTCTTTTATTGAAAAAGTTTTGAAAAACGACATTACTGATCAAATTAAAATCTAGTTTAATACATTCACAAGACCTCCACGTACGAAATAATTAGATCAAGAATAATGAGGCCGTTTTTTACGATGGCTGCTTGAATGGTGCAAAGTATAGAGAGTTTATGAAGTTAACCTGAGTATTAGTCACAATTTGTAATTTCAATAGGATGAATTATGAATAGACCGACCCGTCACACAAACTCTTCATGATTATAATTACACATTTTTCACAAACCGTAGCTTCTTCAGAGAAGCTACGGTGTTAGCGAAACGCATTTAGAAATAAAAATGTTCGTGAATATTGTGTAATCATTATCATAGATAGCAAAATGATTGAGAACTTGTCATCGATTTCCGATTATCGTCCAATGATGAGTGGATAGCAAGAAAGGCCCTATTCTGTTGCCTTCCATGCCTGCTGGAAAGAAAAGCTATATTGTTACGGAAATCTTTACCTCCTCGCCTGTTATTGGCGAGCTGCCAATAACAGGGTCACGCTGAAAAGAGTTTTTTCCTGAGCACCTTTCGAGGAAAAGTGAACTTTTCCAAATATTCACTCAAATATTTTTTTTAATCGCCTCACATATCTTTATATGCCACTCGTTACATGTTATTTGTAATATTATTTTTCAGCAGAAAAATATTACATATGAAACTTTTCCTCAGAAAGAAGATGAAAATGCGTTATAAATTTTTTTACCCGATTACATATTGAAGAGTCCAAAAAAATTATAATTTGATGGTTCAAACAATTTCGTAACAGAGTTATCAATTCTGCACACTTAATTTGTATTTGCCATCATATACTATTGATTGATTGATAGTTCATCTATCAACTTATCTACAAAGTTTTTTTCGTAGTTGAACATGAAACAACAAAAATAATGATTAGTAAAGGCCAGTTGGCCAGTTGAGTATATTTTATAAATGAAAGCAAGAAAATTGTTTGTTATAATTTGGAAAAAAATATTCTCAATCGATAAAATATCTTGTGAAATAAAGGGGTTTCGTTTTCTCAGTCATCGTAGAAAATTATCTAGAAATAGACAAATCAGTATACTCAGTACATGTGTACCATCAAGCTTCATCAGTATATAACTATGCTCACTTTTTGATTAATTTTTTTTGGATTTTCATAAATTTTTTATTTTCAGTTTTTGTATGGGTTGCGGGTCTGATAGCATCTATTGGGGTGGCAGTTCTTGGTGTTTTCTGTTTTCTCAGTGTACTGCAATTGGCCATGTTGAACTCCAAGGAACAAGTCGTCGTTAAATACAGTATCGTTGTGATATCCAAAGTGGGAATTGGTTTGCTATCAGGTAAGAAATAGAGTTATGTTTCAAAAATCATCCCTATCGGTATACGGTCAGTAAGACTCAAAACAATATTCGGAAGTCGAGTCGTTAGAAACAACTCTTTTGATTATTTTTTTTCCAATTTTGTTTTTTTATGTCATTCCAAATCAAGAATTTTTTGAAGCGGACAGATAATTTCTTTTATTTCTTCAAACAATATATATGTATGCTATTTATACAGGAAATTCAAAATTTTTCGTGATTTTTTTCTGAAAAAACTGTATATTCACATAATAACTATGGCACCAAGGTTGAAGTTGTTTTTGATGGATACATTGATAATGAAAGAGAGAATAGATATATAAACTATATTTCAATATAATTTTTTAATTAACCAACTTCATTTTTCCAGAGGTATTATTTCTCTATTGTTGATCATGTAAGTAAACTGTGAGTTGTTTGGTATTTCTGAGATATACAAAATGATAACTTGATCCTGTATGATAAAACCAGTTAATCGACAGAGATTAACGTTGATTATTAGAAGATCTGCGCCTTTTTTTGAGATAAACATAATACGCCTTCGCTTGCAAATGGTCTGAAACATTTACTTATATTTTTGATGATTTTTGCACCTTACTTTATGAGAATACTCAATACTTTCATTTGAATGCATTTATTCATTTGGAATGGAAGTTTCAGCTGAAGCACATAACCTTCAGAAAAATCATTACAAATTTCAATTTGGTGATTTTTTCTTTCATTATAAAGAATATATGATTTGTTGTGATAATAGGATATTTCGTTACCAAGGTTATTGTCGAATGAAATTGTTGTAAGGCATTATTTTCTAGTGGTTTTAAAAACATTCATCATCGGGTGCAAAAGCCATCAATACCACTAACACAACACCCATCAATTGCTACAACAACTACCCCATTGAAGTTATGATCTTAAGACGATTGTAAAAATGAATGATCATCATCACTTTGTGCTTGATTTCAATGAATATTATTTTTGGACAATTCTCCGCATAGAAATCTAATAAACCTTCTTCAGTTTTGCTCTTTTCTAAAGTATATCTTCATATGCGTAAAGGCATGTATTATTCAGTGAAAGATCGATTGGAGTGAGACTTATTGTATATCTCTCAAATGCGTCAGTTTAAAAACTTTAATGTTGATGCAAGTCATAGCTTTCACGAAAATATCTAATGTACTCTTGTTGAACTGATCAATAAGTATATAAGGAATGTTCTAAAAAAAAGCTGCCCAAAATTGATTTTTTGTATATTCAAAAATATTATACATATTGTTTAAACAATATGAATAACTCTGATCTCCCTTCGGAAGGTTTTTGATTTCAAATATTATAATAAAACAAATCATTGAAATGAGTGCTGCTTATTTTGAAGAGAATCCTCTATTGATTCGACTATATGTACCCCGTATTTCACATTGAAAATCTCTTTTCTCCTCTTCCGTGGTTTGCAATACAGCCAACTTGCTCATATGTTTCATGAAGTTTTCGATGAATGTCAGAAACAGTGCGAATCAATATATTCAGTTCGTTTCCACCCCATAGTAAACAGTGGCACCCCAACGTCCTTGTCAGTTTCTGTTATTTTCATTTCATCACATTTTCCGAAATATGGAATATTGTCGGCGGTAGGTAATGCCACTCATGTAAGTGTTTACTTTCCCGCATAATTTCCAATATTCGATTGAGTTTGTATAATGAGAAAAAAATATCGGGAAGACTGAACTCGGTTGTACGGATTTATTGTGTATTCAGTCAAATTAATTTATTCGTCATTTATATTAGGTGTTTTCTGGCGTTTAATCGTATCCGAGTGTGTATTCGTAGTTACGTTGTTACGTAGTTACGATTCGTAGTTACGTCACTAATAATAAGATTCGCCAGAAGTGAATTATTCAATTTGTGTCAGATGTCAACTCCAATAATAAAAACAAAGTTTTCTATTTTCTCTAACGTCAATTATAATCGGATTTGGGCAAGTAATAATTTTCCAGCGTTATTTCGTACATCCTTACAAGATATTTGATGGAAAGTTTTCAACACTTTATAAACTATTACGATAAAAATAAAGCAGAAACACAACTGACGTAACGTAATGTCAAATTCCGTATCAAAACCTCACGCTAGTTTTGAATCATGATGAATACGTTTCAAATCATAGTTGTATGAATGTATTTGAATCACAGACCAATACTGTTCGAATACATGAGCGCCAGAAAACGCCTATTATTTGTACAAATTACCCCTATCTACAGCTGTGGCGGAAATTTGCTACTGCTTTGAGGTTTATTGAAAATATGTTTTTTTTTTTTACTTTTTTGCGCGGTTTTGAAGGAGAATGAAATATTCTTAGCAGACGAGTTGGATTTGTTAGGGTTCTGGATAAAAATATATTGCTTATTTGGTGTATGTAAAACTGTTACTTTGAACAATCAAGTTTCTGTCGATAATCATCGATTGCAATAATAATTTTTTTTCGTACCCTCGAATCTTCAGAAGATATCAAGATCGGTAACTCTGAAGGAGTTGATTGAGCCACGTATTCGCTCAAATATTCCTGGAGTCTCTCTGATTACCCTGCACGCATCGATGATGCGGTTTCTTAAGTCCTCTACATCGCGAACTGGAGTACGATAAACCAAATGGCTCCAAATAGAGAAATCGAGAGGATTGAGATCCGGGGATCGAGCGGGCCAGTTCTGTGGTCCTCCTCGACCTATCCACTGATTTGCATATGTTTCAGTTGAATGCTGACGTGCTATTTGACTAAAATGGGCATGAGCCCCATCATGCATAAAAAACATATCCCTTCTGACGCCCAAAGGAACTTCCTCCAGCAGTACTGGATGCACTTCTCTCAAAAATTGAACATATGCCTCACCATTCAATCGAGGAGGTAGAAAATGCGGCCCAATTGAATCATCCCCAATAACTCCGAGCCACACGTTAAGTGGGCTCCGAGCCACACGTTAGCGTGAGGGTTTTCATCAGTCCATATTGGTAATTATGGAAATTAATAATCTTGTCCCAAGAAAAACTACATTCGTCTGTGAATTCTATCGTCTTCAGAAAGTCACAATTTCTTCTAATCATTTCCAGCATCCAATTGCAAAATTCAAGACGGTTCGGAAAGTCTCGCGGTAACAGTGCCTGTACTCGTTGCAGATGGTAAGGGTATAAGAGTTGTTCCTTTGAATATAAGAAAAGCAGATATAATAATCATATAAATATATATTACCAAAGATGCATCAATTCACAATTGAACTCAATGATTAAACCATCACCCCTTTTCCTATCTTGATATGAAAAACTAAATGAATAACAATGCTCTCGCCTGGCTCTCTCGAGTTGACTGACTAATTCCTATCCAATCTCTCGGGCCCCGCGTTTTTTCGGGTACCGCGTTTTTTTCCACCCATATCGACAGTGGTTTCTTACATAAAATTCGAAATACCGTCATATGATCAACATTTAGCTGGAAAGCAATCTTTCTAGTACTGATAGTACTAAAAAGATTGTTCTTCAATCAAATTAAGTACTGCTTCCTCAAGCTGTGGTGTTCGTACTTCTCGATGGCGACCACAATCCTGCGTTCTTTTGTCGAATGAACCATATACTCGTAATCGTTGTTGAAGTCGAGCAAATATTCTATGTGAAGGATGCTGCCGTTGAGGATACATTTCAGCATATCTTCTAGAAGCTTCTAACCCATTCCCCTGCGACAGACTGTAAACGTAATGCATATCAGCCATTTCCTCATTTGTGTATGCCATCTTAATACAAGTGAATTATCAAAGTAACAAATTAAGAATAGAACAACACACAATTAGTATTAATTCAATTTCGAAAATTCACAAACTGACAGCGTCACACCAATTTAATTGTCACTATCGCTAATAGCGACCTACTAGATAGATTAGTTTCGTATTTTCGCATTTATGACGATGTATCTCTGTAGTTGTTCCTAAAATATTTTTTGCTGCGAACTGGTTTATTTTGGGCAAAAAACCCAAGAGACTTTTTTTGTTTAGAATGAAACGGGCTATCGGAAATGAATTTTTAAATGGTAAATAAATAATATGACAAAAAGTTATATTGGAAATAAGTTTTAGGAGTTGCGTTTTCCACCCCTTACAACCATGGGGTAAACCAAATAAATTTCTGGCTAAGTGTCTTTTTGGTAGTACAAAACGTCAGGTTAATTTCAATATTGCAACTTTTTTAGTGCTGGTGAAAAAAATTCTTATACAAATTTTATGTACCCCTTTTAAGGGGCTGTATCTTAACAAGGGATGTTCCAATGAAATTTCTTTATATGAAAGATCCTATCTTTTTTTCCGTGAGGAATCACCACCTTAAATGTTTTACACTTATTCAGTTACACCCTGTATATATAGTCATGCGAAGAGAGAAACGTCTGTCCAAAATACAGCTATCGCTGGAGGTTAGAGTTCATATAAAAGGAAGCTAGACAGACTTACGCCGTTATGCGTTGTGTAACGAAGCGGTTTATCCTCCCATCACTTAAAAAAATGTATATTTGAATTAATAGAAGTACTTGAGTCAAGTGTGTGGCTTATAATCTTACATTAAAAACCTAAAGTTTTTTTAAGTTCAATTTATTTTCAAACAATCTCGACAGATGTCAATGGAGATCCGAAGAGAAACTTCGATTTCCTCCACAAAATTAACCTTTTCTCAATGATAAACCCTTAGTAGATCCATCCAGTACCTACAATTATTCTTCAGTTACATTAAAAGTAATTCGTTACAAATGTTGAAACGAAAATCACAAACTCGTTCACTCGTAATGTTTCCCTTACATCTTCATTCAACGGCTAAGACGATCTTTCAGTTTTTTTCTTATTTTTTCAGCATTATTGGCGATTGTAGCAGCCGGCCTATTCGCTCTGCAGATAGACGACAGAGAAAACAACGGATTCGAGATCACTCGAGGGCCAGCATTTTACATTCAGGTCAGTACACACGAATACTATTCTCATATTCCCAGTCCCTTTTGTAATATGTCGGATGACGGGACGGTTTACCACGCTTTCCTGCAGTCGATCGACCGTCTATATTTACCCGATGCTGGAGCGACGTTTGAGATAACTCCTGATTCCTGAGGCTCATTTGAACTGTCTAGGACGACAGTTGTCACTATTACTTGGAGATATATCGACATTGTAGGCCAATGGCCGTCTATAGTTACATCAATAAACACTCCGCACGGGTACACTAATGATAATGTGCTAAGGGCGAAGCGCCCCTCCCCCATGGCCCCTCCCAGGTTGAGTGCCCTGGGATGAAAACGTCGCCCCACAAAATAAATTTTGTGAAGAAAACTTAATATCCCTTTCCTTCCACCCCCGCTCTTATGTGAGCGGTCCGCAATCCTTGCTGATAGGCACTTCAGCAAGTTTGGCATCTGACCTCCTTCGGTCGAAAGTCAGCCTTTAGGAGCTTTTACTTTCTGATCTGATGTTTTGTTCATTCTTGGCTTTCCTAACTAAATTTTTGCATGGGGGTGCCGCATGGGGGTACCGCGGCTACCGCTGTGTCCCTGCGTTTCAAATCTGTAATATCTTCGAAAATATTCAATTGAATTACATGCTTCGGAGGCCCATATTGATCTATATTGATTTTATAATGTATTTAAGGTACTTAATTGGATAATGATTAATGATTTATTGCTTGAAATCGCTTCGTAAATAAGTCACTATTTCTCAAAGATAAAAAATGGTTATTGTAGGTTATCCCTAAGATATTGACATACACAATCGTGGACTTTTATGTAGACCATTTCAAGGTGTACAATACTATAGTACATTTTTAGCCTTTGCAATATAAGCGAAAAAAAGTGTTCGTTTGAAGGTGAATGACAATTTTTCATGATGAGTTTCATTAGTTCGGACTTCCATTGTCTAATATCATATAAAATAATTTGAAATCTCTGAAAAAATCATAACAAATGAAAAATTAAAAGGAATAGCTGAAAATAACAATTATATTGAGCAAAAAACCCTGAAATAAAATTACAGTGAAATAAAATACAAGTAAAAAATTGAACAGTTGACAAAAAAATAAAAATTGAGAGATTCCAACCCAAATTACTTCACGACGTTTCGATTGTTTGTATCCACAATCGTCTTCGGGTGATAACTGGACTAATTCATCCAAGAAATGAATATTAATGGGTCATCCGATCAAGAAACACACAGATCCGGAAACAGTATCCGTAGCAGCCTCACGAAAACCAGGCCACCAAACGCGGACTGCGATTCTAAGAATTACATTTACCGGATACCCTGTGAGAGCGGAAAATCCTATATCGGTGAAACTAAAAGGCCATCGAATGTTCGCATTGCCGAGCACAAGAAACACACACAGCGAGGGGAAACCAGCAAATCAGGAATAGCAGAGCATGTTTGGACCCATCAACATAACATCGAATGGTCCCAAGCTAAGATCATACACAAAGAGGAACATTGGTTTAGGAGGAAATTCAAAGAAGCCGCATACATGTTATTCAACAATGTATTTAGCCAAGCTAGAGTAGAGATAAGCATCATGGAAATCCATAATTAAGCGAAAAATGGCTAACTCACGCCAAACGGTTCAGGAGTAAATTCAAAGAAGCCGCACACATGTTATCCAACAATGTATTTAGCCAAGCTAAGATACGCAACATGGAAATCCATAATTAATCGAAACATGGCCAACTCCCGCCAAACGTTTATCTCCCGCTAAACCGGTACCCGAATGACCCATAAATAGTCATCTCTCGGAGTAATTAGTCCAGTCATCAACTGAAGACGATTGTGGATACTTACGGTGAGTAGCTCGGCTACTTGGCTTGGCTACTAATAATTGTTCTATATTTTACTTGTATTTTATTTTGCTGTAATTTCATTTCAGGGTTTTTTGCTTGATATAATAATAATATAATATATAATAAACTTTTTGAGAATCCCTCTTCTTGCGTCTATGTTCTATCCAACTTATGGCAATTGCCGAAAGTCAACTAATTCAAAGATGCATAGAATATTTTGCCGAAAAATCTCGATCTACGGCACTATTGATAAAGAAATGATAAAAAATGGCACTTCAATTTTCAATGTGGTTTTCATTTGGTAATAAAATTATATTTAATTTTTTTCTACTTCATGATCCATGAATTGAAGATCTGAACATAATACCATCGATAGATTTCAATTCTTGCACGAAAGTTGGGTCAATCTCATTTCTCACGTCGAGAGTTTTTGACAAAGCGTAGGCGTATTTAGGTATTGAAAATTAACGCGTGAACATAGAAGATTATTTTTCGATTGAATTCAGTGATGTTTTGAGCATCAGTGTCCAGGTACGCGACGTTATCAGGAAGGGGAAAGGATTTGGAAAGCCAAGCACGTTTGTTATTGTGGTATAAAGAAGCAAATGGAAACTGAAGTGCAGATATTGGCTGCCATTTTGTAGAGTTAATTGGTTGATCTACAAAAAGTGTATTTTAGATACGTGTTGAAAATATTGGTGTTTGATACGGGTGAAGTGCGAATACATAAATTTGACAGTGAAACAAACTTATTGTAGAGAAATTTAAAATGAATGTCCCAATTTTGTGGTGTATCGACAGCCATCTTGGTTTCGGAAAGGTTGGAGTCTGGCTTCCTTACCCTTTTGACTGATGTTTGTCAGAGGGACAAATGGGTCATGACTGATGATGGGATGGCGACATGAGTGTCCTCAGACATCAGTGTCGCCTTTCACGGTGTACCCCTACCTGGCTGGGGTGGGATGGATGAAAAAATTGTTCATCTTTCAATGGAGGACATAGAGGCCTCATTAAACAGAGTAAGTGATTCTGAAGCATCTGGGGACAAGCGGCTACGATGACAGGCTTAAACATCGTATTGTAGATGGTAATTTTGTTTTTGAGGCTTATTTTGTATTTTCTGTTGATCAGAGGGTACAGACTTACTACCCGACCCTCGATCTTTGTTTCAACGCACCTGATGTGCGGGTTCGGTCTATTAGAAGACCGAGGTACTTTACCCGCGCTTGCCAGTCAATCTACCTTTCAGAGATTCTCACTTTTCTGGCCGGAGAAGATTTCAATCTTCCTATGGTTATCGCCTGAGATCTTCCAATCAAGGTACCAGTGCTCGAGGTCGTCCAATGCGCGTTGCATGTAGACGACGCCGAGCTCCCGACCCATGGAAGATGAGAGGAGAGTCGTGTCATCGGCGTATACGAATATCTTCACACGCTCGGGCTTCGGAAGGTCACTGGTGTAAAGTGAGTACAACGTCGGAGAGAGCACGGTCCCCTGTGGCACTCCAGCGAGGATCTCTCTGTTGTCAGAAAGAGAGCACTATACTCTAATCTGAAATGTTATGTCTTTCAGGAAGGACCCAATCCACTGGACCAGGCACCGAAGTAAGTCGAACGCGATTAATTTGTGCAGAAGACCTTCGTGCCATACACGGTCGAAGGCCTTCGAGATGTCTAACAATGTGCACTTTTTTATTATTGTTCAACACGTAGATGGTTTTTTTGACCAGCCTTAAAGCCTGTAACTCGTAGAGTGTTCTCTCCTGAAGCCAAATTGTTCATCAGGCAGAACATTTCGGGCCTCAACTTCTTCGTTGAGCCTTTGGAGAACAACTCTTTCAGCCAACTTGGCCGCCGACGAGAGCAGACTGATCGGGCGGTAGTTCTGCGAGAACAGCAGGTTCTGACCCTGTTTTGGGATCATGACGACGATCGCATGCTTCCACCTTCTGGGGAAGTATCTGAGGGTCAAAGAGCTGTTGATGGTGCACAGCAGGTTTTCAACGCAGTTTTCCGGAAGCATCTTCACCAACTTGTTGGTTATTGAGTCGACCCCCGGAGCATTCTTGGCCTTTGCAGCCCTGATGTAACCCTTCAGCTCCTCCACAGAAGCCAGGCGGATGTTATCGTAGTCGGGGCTACTTTGAATGCCCAGGCTAGTCAGTAGAGAACGGTGTGAGTTCTTTGGACAACTTCGCTAGTTTCTGATTTTCAATGTGTCAAGCAAGTAAAAATATGAATGTTAAATATTTGAATGGCTGGGCGCCAGCATTTTTTTTATTTTATGATGGAAAAAAAAATACAAAATACCATTACGAAGATAGTAATGAAAACTTCCTTCTGTGATCAGGTGAGCAAAAAAATTATATATTCACAAAAATTAATACATATATTTACAAAAAAAAACAAAGATTGACCCTGTTAGTATGATGGTTTCACCTGTTTACTCCATCATGTCTCCTAGCAGACACGTTGTTAAAGGTCGTTGTTCCCTAGTTGAGTTCAGTTGATCAGTGTGGGACTGAACACTTCCTCGAGAGGCAGGGTTGCTCACATGAGAATGGTTATGAAACAGGATTCTTAGGAAATAAATGTTTTGCACTTCACTGAATATAATTATGATAACAGGTGATGTAAATGTGAAACGGTTTCACATTAATATTCATTCATAGATACATTTAATAATATTCACAACAATTACTCTTAGTTATACTACTCTTGTATTGATGCATCAATGGTTTATATAAAAAAAATTAACCTTGAATTCAGGAGTCAACATGTATAGGCAAATAAATAATCCCATGCAAAAAAAATTAACCTTGAAATCACCACTGAATGTGTATTAGGAAACAAAACAATGTTTTGTACAAAAAATGACCACTAAAAATTCACCAAATCATTCAAATTAGGAAATGGGATTATAAGCTTAATTCACTTGAAGTATGTAACCAATCTACAAAGATATAGATAATGAGGAAAGATTGGTTATATCTTGATCTATGAACCGGAGATTTGTTGAACCAAGAGACAGGTCCCTTGCTCGAATCTGAATTCAGCGGCAGAGTGAAGCTTCCCGAACGATGAAGCAAAAATTTGGATTATGACTTACATTTTTTTTTATTTTCACTCACTGTGATCAGCAATCGGATAGAAATCCCAGGACTTCTCGTCAAAATTGCCAGTAACCTCTCACACTGATTTCAGGGATTTTTCACACCTGGAAGGAGGGACATCTTTCCTCAGCAGAAAATCTCAGGACTTTAATTCTTGCATCCTAGGAAACCCCAATTCATCAACGAATGTAAAATAGATAAGCTTGGGTTCAAATTCACAGTGATCACCATGAAATATTCAGATTTTTCTGAATCAGCATGATTACTTTCACATCCAAAAAAACTAAAACTCTCAGATATCGAGCTCTACCTTCTCAACTCTACGAGAAACTTCTCCCTTTTTTAAAAATTTCTCCTTCATGTTCTCTCCTTACCTATCTTCACGTTACTAGTGAACCAAAGATGGTTTATGCTAGGAGGAACACTTGCCAATACCGGTTACATTTTATCGTGTCATGAATACAATGAAATGACGGTAACGAATATATCGTTACACATCGTCATCTTCCTTGAGGATACGGTGAACCCGATCTTCCAGCAGAATATCGCGATCTATGTCGTCATTGTCGTCAACGTCAAGTTAAAACTGACGTTCCATCATGTCGGCAAAGGCCAACGTTTTGTCGGCAGGGGAGAAGCACACTCCGCTCTCCCCATGCATGGGTGAGGGAGCAGTCTTCTTCCCCTAGAGCCTACGGGTGACTCGTCAAAGCTCGTCACCCCCAGGTTCAAAGGATTCCAAGAGCTCCTCCCACCTTTCTTTTTGGTGATCAATGATGGCCTGCTTGACTTGATTTGCCATCCTACTTGCCGCAATTTTATCTCCTGGGAAAAGGTTTCGCTGATAGAGCCTCCTCAGGCGATTTATCTCTCGTATCATGACTTAGATACGAGAGGGAAAATCATTGTAGCTCCTCAGCGGACACTCTTTCCTAGGGGTGACCGCTTGAAACGCATCATTCACAGAAAGCTCGAAATGCTCAACTGCTGCGTCGAGTTCGTCGGGAGAGCGAAGTGCCTCAGGAGGGGATTTTGTTGTGTAATTTCAAATCTTGAGCTTATATAATTCTGAGTTTCGTAAAAAAAAACTAAGCGATACGTATGCTCTGGCTTCGAAATGCTTCCCGTATACGTTTTACTTCACATTTTAGATAAGTCACCAGTGATATTATTGGTCAATTACTTGAAATATCATTTGATTGTGAAAAATGCTATATATAGGTTCTTTCATTAAGCACTTCCTATCTTCAAATTTGAATGAAACAAAGTGTGTGTGAAGTTTTTTATTCGTTTGAATATGTGCCATTATGTGTGGACTATAACATCGTTCAAATATCCCCTACGGCTTCTCTAGGTAGAGCGTTCAATTTTCTATGACTCTTGCGCATAAATCAGACTGAATTTGGTTCGCTATGGTCTGTGGCTTATTCGCATCAACCTGTGACTTGAGAAAATCCGACAGGAAAAAGTCTAACGGCATCAAATCGCACAATCTCGGTGGCAAGTTCACATCATCTTTACGTGAGATGAATATGCCCTCAAACCGCTAGTGCAGAATATCCAATGTAAATTGAGCTGTGTGGTACGAAGCGCCGTTCTATTGAAACCACGTGTCGTTGGTGTTCAGATCATCCAATTCAGGCGAAAAAAAGTTGATAATCATCGACCTATAGTGCTTGCCGTCGACAGTGATGGCCCAACCAACGTCGTTCTCAAAGAAATATGGACCGATGACGCCGCCAGCCCAAAATCCATACCAAACAGTGACTTTTTCGGGATGCACTGGACACTCATGGATCTCATGTAGATTGGTATCGTCCCAAATTCGACAACTTTGTTTCTTTACGTACCCACTAATCCAGAAATGGACCTCATCGCTGAAGATGATTTTTTGATGGACATTTGGGTCAGTTGCAAACTGCTTCAGAGCCCATTCAGCGAACACACGTCGTTATGGTTGTTTACCTTCAATTCATGGATCAGTTGGAGTTTGCACG
This sequence comes from Leptinotarsa decemlineata, assembly GCF_025532065.1. NCBI lineage: Eukaryota > Metazoa > Arthropoda > Insecta > Coleoptera > Chrysomelidae > Leptinotarsa > Leptinotarsa decemlineata. Next base: position 5,698,265 of record NW_027412533.1, on the reverse strand, counting down.
ACGCAAAATTCACCAAGCTGTGGTCTACCAAAGGTGGAGTTCTTGTGTGCGTCACGAAATCGACTGTTTCGGATTCTCCTGTACACTCTCACAGACAGCGGTGATGTTGTCGATTGTTAACTGAACCAGTCTCAAATTTATCCAACACATTGCGGATAGTCCTCCTGGTAGGATGATTATGGCGACCGTGAAATGGGCGAAGCACGCGGTACGTTGCCCGATCAGAACAATCATGATTCTGCAACCGTGTTAGGAATCACACGTTAAAAGGTAAGACCTCGTTAGTCCTTAGCTCGCACAAGTTTTTCAACTTCTGAGAGTTGTCGTTCGTATCGGGGCGGCAGCTGATTAACGGAAAAACAGATTTTAAACAGATTTTTGAACAGATTTCGATAAAACAATTTTATTATTTGCACTTCATTTGCACAAATGGTCAATATCTTTTTCGACGTTAGACATTGGAATAGAATAAATGAATGAATATACCTACAAGTGGTTTATTATATTCACTGATTCGTTTCAATGTACGATGATATTTCTATTGTAACTTTAGATTTTGAAATGTTGGACAATTTCATCTGTGGAATAGCAAGTACTACATGAACTCGAGCTGTAGCTATCTCATCTGTATTTGTCAGACTACAAACACTAATTCCCTTATTCTCCTCAAACTTTGATGATATGAATAGTTCAATTCGAGCTTCAGTATACTCCACTTCATTATAAAAATCCTTATCAACCTATTATGTCCTTTCACATTGGTGTCAACTTTTACAAGATATTTGATCTATCAACGACTACCTTCTCTCTTTTTTCTTTTTGTTCATATTTGCTATTTTATTCACGAGTTTCTATACGAGAGGCAACGACGTTATTTTGAAAAACATACAAGCAATAGGTGACTATAAAAAATTAAGAGAGCGAAACTCAGATATTTCAATAGTAGAAGGGTAGTCTTTGCTGAACCAGCTACGATGCAAGTGTTGAGAATTTATTGGGTACACTAGCAGGCAAGAAACGTGTACTCTTTCAACACTATACTCTTGTCGTGCCAAGACAAAAAAATGCCTTCTATTTTCTCGTCTCGACTGAGTCGAGAGAAAATTCCTCTCTCGTGTTGACAAGAATACCATTTCTTCCGACGAGAGAAGATATTCTATTGTCTCGTCTTGTCTCGACTTATCTGAACTTCTCTTAATGAGAGAAAGTCTCTCTTTCTTCCTGTTGGCCGTTGCTTTCCTCTCAGGCACATTTGGTCAATTACCTCATGTCAACAGTTGACAGTTTGTTTCACTCAATTTTCGTTTATTTATAAACATCAACTTTTTCACGTTCGCCTCCATCTCGGAAGACATTTAATTTTTTTCCACATGCATGGCCCCATTTAGGCGGTTATCCGAACCACCCCGGCCTGGATACCGGCGTGAATAAAGGGGGCACTCACTTCACATTTGATAATACATTCACTTCACACGTAGAGGTTATTTTCATGTCAGAGAACCATCACACAAAAAGGAACCCAGCGATGACACATGGCATCCTCGTACTTTCTTTGTGAGCGGATGTTATCCAGACAGTATTATGGTTCTGATATCGGAAAAGTGTTTTAAATAAGTATATAGACATTTCAAACCTCAGTGATGAAACCCACACGTAGGTAATTGACAGATGAAATAATATCGTCGATACTCAATAGGCTTGCACTCTGCTGCGTTTACAATCCTAGGCAAAATCCAATTCAGTATATCTCAGGTCGAAAATGAATCACTGATACGTTGCATCAAAATGATTTAATTAGCAACAATTTTGGTTGTTTACTGACTGTTAATAATTACTTTATTCTATAGTTTAAATATACAAGACAGTATACCGTGGGTAATCACATCGAACTTTCATCAGAAGGTATAAAAGTTTTTGAGTACCCAGTAAAAGCGTAGCAGATCAAAGGTATGTTATGTATGATATATAGTAAGCGGTTCAGAAGTTATTCGAAAAAATAGATTTGTCTATCCATCGCCATATTTGATGAAAACTATTTTTTCAGTACAGGATAAAACACGAAAACTTTTTTAACGGAACACTATTTTCCACAGAATTAAACACAATATAATAATAACATAATAATATCAGAAAGAGTAGAATTCTCACACTTCATATGACAAAATATTACTATACAAAATATTGACAACTTCACGTTTAATATATTCAGAATCCCAGAACACACCAGCTTTACGACAGATCTTCGAAATTCATTGGTATACATCATTCTCTATCAGCATTAGGGATGAACAAAATTTCAAAGCTAAAACTTAGTGGCGTCATGCTTATACAGTATTGTAGAGTATTGTTCTGTGATGGACTTTATATTTCAGCATGTATATTTTAGGTTCGTTGAATTATATCTACAAGTGAATAAACTCAAATTAAATATCAATAAATCTAAGGCAATGATGGTTACAACAAATTCGAATTAACGACGTTAATATCAGCATATTCAATAATCAACTCACAATTGTAAATGAAATTAAGTACCTAGGATTCATTATAGACCATCAATTAAATTTGAATAAGCATGCCGAATATACCATTAGAAAGATATGTAAGAAAAAGTATTTTTTCTCTAGAATTTCAAAATCTTTATCAACCTTTGCTAGACTAACATGTTACAACTGCATAATGAGGCCACACTTTGACTACTGTGCCACACTGATGTATCTATTCAATCAAAATCAAATGGGACAGTTGCAGAAACTACAAAATCGAGGTATGAGAATCATTTTGAGATGCAACCAGTATACCTCTATTGAATCTATGTTGAATACTCTACAGTGGCAGCCGGTACATAAAAGAATGTATTATTTGAGCATGATTTTTATTTTCAAAATTTCGAGTGGGATACAACCAGCCTATCTTAGCAAATATTCAGTTCGAAATAGTGACATTCATTTATATAACACAAGAACATGTAATACATTTTATAGATCCCGAACAAACTATAAGAGTGGAATGAATTCATTGTTCTTTAAAGGTCTTGATAGTTTCAATAAGTTACCTGATGAAATAAAACATGTAAATTCCTTAAAAGTATTCAAAAAGTTATTATTAGAATATATCAAATTGTAATACATGATTCCTAAAATAAAGTCTAATACTACTCTCCAGAAATACACTTGATTAGATTTATTTTTAAAGGTTATGTTGAAATTCCATGCCAAACTTCAGTTGAACTATCAGCTGTCAGCTATTCCAATCAGAAATTTCAAATTAATCAGAAACCAATATCTACCAGACATGCGCGTTGACAACGATTTACAAACTGTTAGAAATCTGTTGGTGACTCAAGGTTGGAACGAACCTTTTATGCACTGATATATACATGTTCGTATTTTTTTACCACAGTGAGTGAGGCAAGAATGACGATCTTCCGTCCGGCTAAGATTCCTGCCTTAGTGCGGCAAGCCGGCATGCTCCTGAGAGGACGTCATTACTTAAACACTGCAATAATCAAAACAACCTTCTTGATAGAGTGGTCTGGATAAATTCGGTGGATTTTATAGAGAAAATCTCGATATATTATCCCTTTATCCTCCTCCTCTTTTCGGATGATATTCGTCTCGCCAGGAGCTAAAAACTACACAACAGATATCGTCTTGATTTGATGGTCGTGGATAACTATATTAGACTTCTCAGCTTGCATGAGCTTGAGGCTGGGAAATGAATAGGTCCAAAGAATTCGTCACTCATTGCCGTCCATAACGGATTCAATATCCCCCTGAGCGTAGGGCAACATCGGTGTCTTTTCACTACCGTAACAGTACCGTAGGTGGTAATAAAGCATGTTATATCTATGGATATAGGCCGAGACCGCATATGCTGTATATGCTGACATGAAGTCTTGGACGCCTTGTGGCAGGTCCGGCACCACAGTAGAATAATACAACCAGTAGGCTCTCTTACCACGTGATCCGCCCGAGTTGCCGGGGACCTTTAACCGCTCTTAGGATGAGATTCTCATCCAACGCGTTCATTGCTGTAGTATCAAAGGATTCGACGGTACCACGGGCATCGGATTAGTTATAATAAACGGTTGAAAATTGATATTGTGTTTAGTTTATTCGCTGTAATAATTTTTTTTTTAATTTTGTAGTTGGTTATACGTAACTTACCACGGAATCTTCTATAATATCTCAAATTTCGATTTTATATGAGCGCCTGCCTATGGTAATAAAACGAAATTGGCTCCGCACTTCATATCGAAGTCATCGAGAAATTTGTAAATTTATGAATGAAAGTAGTGAAACTGGACTTACTCGTTGATTTTTACTGTGCCTGCACCTTGTGTCATGAACCTCTATACCCGTCACGCGACTGTGGTAGACTAAGGTGTTGAAGATATCATCCAGGCAGGCCATGATGCATTGGCTTATACTTTTTGTGTTGCCGCAGGAGTGAAGTGATCTCTGCTGCTTTTATGTGTGCATTTTGCTGGACGGGTTTCAACTCGGTGACAAAGTTGTGATCACCTCGTTCAGTGTCAAAGACTGAATAGAGTTAGTTATCGTTATCATCATCATCATCATTATTATTATCATTATTATTATTATTCGAGTAAGACTTTGCGAAAAACTAATTTTCTCTCTACCAACAAATACCTTGCCTTTTAAGCGCCTCAACTCTCCATAATGAAAAATTGATTACACTCCGGTATATAATAGCAACTTACTTGAAAGAAAATTAATATCGCTGGTGATTGAAACTTAGTTCAGCCATTAGTTGCGCAAATAGGTCTTTTGTTGCAGAGTATAAGCGTCTTTGATGAAAAACTGATAATGTAGCAACTCCTTCAATACTTCAATTTCGAAAGCTGAAAGTCAGAAACTGATTGATGGTGGGTTTCATTTCCTTTCAAACACTCTTTCTTAGAAATATGTACAATCTTTTCAGGAAGGAAATCCAATCAAAGGTTATTATACAAAATGTTATTTCTCTTGAATAAACCTCACAAGAACTCTTTAGAATTTTCTACGATTCGAATCATCTGATTTCGTGTATTTCATAAAAATTTCACACAATTTTACTTCTAGTAACCGAGAAAAAATGTCGATATTAATCAATATTTCCATATTTTATGAATGTTGACATTAATATTTTCAAATAAGCAAAATTTAACCCTTTCGAGTCCAATTTAATGTCACAATTGGAATTTTTCAAATATATACTAAAAATGGGTGTTCTTTATTACACTTGCTAAAGAATATTAAAATGATGAGGAAAATACAATCAACAAAATTCAAATAGTTTTTTGTCTCCCGTGAATCATACGACATTTCATTCTTGTTTGATATGAAGTCTAATTCGATTCAATATGAATGGGCTCAATTCGATCATATCGAAAGGCATCTAATGAAGTGTCTATTTTGTAATTTTTGTGAGAGGAAGTGTTGCTGCTAGTCAAGAAGTTGTTGATGGGAGCCTCCCTGGAATTCGATGTGCAGTGTCGAGTCTGAATGGAATTTTTCACATTTTTTTGGCTCATGTATCAGCGATTCCAACTGTTATGAAAAAATATTTTTTGCCTTCTTCATATTATATGCCATGCATATGAAGGTATCGAGATGCCAGATGCCAATTACCATCATAGTAATCTCTAAATAATTTCCAGTCATGTTTCAACAAATTTACACCATTCGACGTCAAAATTCTATTCTTCTATTACTTCATTTATTTTTTCACAATTGCTTCCTTTGTTATCGAGAATAAAAAAATACATGTCCTCCCGTTCCTCTCGTAACGCTTTTAGTTGCGTAAACTCAGTATTCGACGAACTTAGACGGTAACGGTGAGATCTTGGACGCCAGCCTCGTGAATTTCAAGTGGTACAAGACACCGCTACACCGGGCAGCTACAGTGAACAAATCATAATATAGGGGTCTGTGTGAACTAGACAAAATCGGTAGCCAGAAAGTCAGTTTTACTCCACTCTGCTGGGAATGCATCCTGTTTACCAGCTGCAAAGATATTTCACTATTACAAGAAATGGAAAAACTAATCAGTTTCAACACTTCACTTGAACCAAACCAACTCTATTATTATGGAGCTAACTAATTACAGGGACGAAGGGGCGGAAATCGTAGGAAGAGGCGCGTGAAGAAAAGGTAGCCCAAATGACGAATACCACAAAGGGCCAGAAACGAGGAGAGAAAAATTGAACAGATGATCCAAGTGACAAATATTACGAAGGGTCGGAAAACGTAGGAGATGCGTGAAGACAAGGTAGTCCCAGTGGCGAATGTCACAGAGGGCCGGAAACGCAGAGAGCAGTTTCGAATAGATGATCCAACTGGCGAATACCACAAAGATTCTGAAAATCTAGGAGAAGACGCGTGAAAAAATTATACTCCAAGTGGAGAATGCCACAGGAAACGAGGAGAAAAGCTTCGAACAGATGGTCCAAGTGGCGAATACCACAAAGGGTCAGAAACGCGGAGAGAATATTCGAATAGATGATCCAGGTGGCGAATACCACAAATGGTCGCAAAACGTAGGAGACGCGTGAAAACAAATCAGTCCAAGTGGCGAATACTACACAGGGCCGGAAACGCGGAGTGGAGTGAAGATTTGAACAGATGATCCAAATGGCGAACACCGGGTCTGAAAGAGAAGTCGAGTGAAGATACTAGTGAATGACTAGACACGCTCCCGACGCGAACTCGAACTCGGATAGTGGAGGACAGGTATGTTTCCTAGCTTTCATGATTCGAAACTCCCCTCTATCTGTTTGCTCGGTCTGCCCAGACTGCAGTCAGCTTGTTCACCCTCGCTTCCTCTGAGTCCAGTTGGCGGTCCTCGGTGTGGCTCGGTGGCTTGGTGGTTCAGCTGGGCAGTCGGACTAGAACCCACATTTCCACTGTCTTGCGAAGGCATATCGAATCGCGTCAAATGTAATACGTCATCGCTACACTATCGCGGGTGCTGTGGATAACGGTCGGGATCGATAGAAATTACCCATGAGCTTTTCATCATTCGCGAAACGGAACTAATGAACGTACCGAATTTCCGGCATTCTCCTGAATAGTTTTCAGCAAGAACGACATTTTTATATCAATAAATAACCGAGATACAATCATTCGGTTCGAAACGCTAGACTTGTAATAGAAAAAGCGATGAACTGCTCCTAGAAAAATGAGTTCCGTACGCGAACTTCGCGTACGGAACTTCGTTACACTCTTATCGAAAGAAATTGACAACAAACAACTTTATGAACACGATTATCGAATGATGTCTCCTTCAATCTCACTCGAACCTTAAAATTTAGGGGTGTCTCAGTCTCAGTTTTTCACGTTAACTGGAATATTTCATACTTCTAGATTTCACATTGATGTTAAACGTTAAAGTAATCTGGCACAAATGATATTGCTGGAATGGCGTTTATCTCAATTCTCAGGGATACAAGAAGATAGTGTAAACAACATATCTCGATGTTTGTTTCAAATTATTTGTGGACTTTTCTATGCAGTGAATCAGGAAAGAGATCTAGTGGCATAGTCATCAATAACTGATGATCCTGATCTCTCTTCATTACTTTTTTTTTGTCGGGGGCCTAATGTAAGTTTTCGCTGCCACTTCTGCAAATCCCCAAAAGCTGCGAGAGAGAACGGTTAGGGTTTGCCAATTGCTGATCTTGGAAAACTTGTATAGAACAGATGTGGAACGCAGTGCACAGAAATATTGGTGATGGGAATCATACATTTGGGTCCTGTAGTGTCTGAAAAAAGCATATGTGGGTTACCGAAGCAAAACACTTTATAATGTTTGTTCACTCTCTTATATGTCATCTGAAATTGAGGTACAGAATAAAAAAAATGTTTTTCTTTAAACATGTGATGGGATAGACAGACCGATTCTTGATGATAATCCATAAAGTATTCAGGTAACACTGAATTATGAGATTTCCATTGAACATTTCACAAAACCACACCACGTGTGTTTCACTATGCAATAACTTTTCTACGCGTGTTCTTTATCACTGAATTCTACCTCCTTAGTGCTTTATATGAATTACCAATTTGAATTATAAGAGTATGACTTTCTACCTACATGATGGCAAATTTACAAAGAAACTTATTCAAATGAACATATAATGAAATGAAATTACCTGATTGTATGTGTCAACTAATTACTAATTTCCACATTGAAAAATAGATTCATTGAAGGATGATTATTCAAATACATTTTTTCATTAAATATAACAAATTCTCGAATGTCTTGATTTCCAAGCATTCCAAAACATTCTTCTGGATGTAACACGTCATAGATGTGATTGAACTCATGTCTCTCTGCCAAAATATGATTTGTAAGTGTGGAATTGTTCTTGACATTCAATGAACTGCTTTTATGTTCTTTATCCTTTGGGAAAAGGTTCTCACCGTTTGGCCAATATAGATTGATTGGCAAGAACCTCAAGTCAACTCATATATTCCTGACGTTTTATATTGTTTATGAATTAATGCATGGAATACCTGACATCATATCTCAAACACACCACTAATGATTTTCACAAGATATTTTTTAACGATTACTATTTTCAGATACTATTGATAGTACTGAATTCAGCGCTTTTCGTCATGGCTCTCTACGATATGTTTTTCGCCAGGCGAGAGGGAGGCGATCCTACAACGGTTTCAGTACCAGCAGAAGCAACTACATACGGAAATCCAGGTTTCAGGGATCCAAGGTCAAATGGTGGGTATTAAGACATATCAGTGTAATTCTTCAAGATTGACCTACATCAGGGTGCTTCTGTCAGAGCATGATCAATTTTTTCTTCAGTCGGTTAAATTTCCTGAGCTCAGTTACACTAATGTATACGCGTCAAGAACAACAAAACACATACTATTAAATAGCATCCTTTGGATGCTATTTTTTTAAATAGCATCCTTTGGATGCTATTTAAAAACGTGAAAATGAATGATAAAATAGTTATTGTTTGCGTTGTCGGAGATGTGAAGTGGAATAAACACACCAACAATATAACAAAAAAAAATGACAAGCAAATTCAAATACTTTGAAATACTTTGAAAAACAATGGCTCATTTCAGACTTATCTGTTATATGGTATAATCATTTAGGATGGGGTAAAAACCATTCTGAAATGGATTATCAAAATCGTATTGAGTAAACCAAACACCCAAACAATAACCTCTATAACGAATCTGAACTAACGGATATCAAGAAAATCTTTTAATTTGCTCTGATTATTCATCACCGCAAATAAGCGAATAAGACAAAAAATTGGTGGATCATCGTATGAACGCATTTCAAGAAAGTCTAAGACCATTGGACAACGCAGTCACACTTATCTTGTTATAAAAATGTATAATGCTATACCCTGTCATTTTGAACAGCTGAATTTTAATTTTCGTTTCGAATCCAAAATTCGAATATGATTATTAGAGACTTCGATAAATGGAAAACAATTAGACAAAAAATGTATTATAGCTCTTCCTATTTGAATTCAGATGAAATTGAATAGGGTTGTTTTCATTGAATATTTTTTTTGTTGTATTGAAATTGTCTGAGAAGAATAAATTGAATTCTACGTGTGTAACTTGAAAATGCAGCTTTCCTTATTTTTATGTTTGTTTGTCTATTTCGTTCTATCCAATATTACTTTCTACCTGTATATATTCCTTCATATTTGTCATTGTTGATTTTTTGTATTTTTGAAGTGAATAAATATTACTATTATAATCAGTCCCTGAAGGTTGTGATGGTCGAGCTCTACCCCCAAAGTCTTGATACATTTGGAAGGGCACGTCAGCATTATTAACCAATGACCACTTCCCACACCGTGAAGTGAGTGATCATTGGGTCCGAAAATCATGTGCCCTGAGCAGATGCAATGAATCAATGATGACCCTCTTGCAATTATTGTCCGGCCAAGATTTTTGTCTTAGTACTGCAGGCTGACATGATCTTGAGATTCAAAAGTAAAGAGGGCATCATTTGAGTAAGGACAAAAACAAAACCATTCCAACATAGTCTGGGGACTATTCCGCTCGGGCAGCCGCATCAAAGAGAAACGCCGCTCCAATTATTGCTTTCTCTCTCTCTCTCTCTCTCTCTCTCTCTCTCTCTCTCTCATGGTGCGGACCATTACAAGCTCCATCCAGTATCATTCTGTCACTAGACACTACAAGTTCCTTCCTAATGTCGAGGAAAGTTCAACCGTGAAATGGATGCAAACTTCTTTGGAGATGCATCATTTTTCGGATCTTCACAACAAATTGATAAGCTCCTCTCAAGTCCACTTCACTACTCCAAAGGAGTAGAGTAAGATAGGAACGTCAAGCATATTCGTAGGAGCAACTGTGTTTTTCCTCGACAGTTCCGGAGAGAGTTATTATCATAATTGTTGTTATCTTTTGTGAGTGGCGTTATTCCACGTATTCAAGTCTCTTCGCCATCCAGATGGGGCAGTATGCTTCCGTCTACGAACTGTACATTCTCTTCGTAATCCAGGCATTGTTCTTTTTTGAGATGGACCGTTGCAAATTTATCTATCTTGAATTTTTACCGATAGCATGCGGTTACTCTGACATCAGCGCCAATGACTGATGGGAATTCTTTTCTTCGAGATTATCCATATAATACAAATAGGTAACCTTGTGCCCCCTGTTTCAGGGGTGCCAGAGTTATACCCACAAGTATTCTTGAACGCAACGGATAATAGAGAAAGTGATATGCAGAAAAGAAGGGGACTGAAGGAATCGCCTTGAAATACACCCCTTCTGAAAGAGACACACTCTGTTTGGTCTATAGCCTGACCAGATGTTATGATGAAACAAGTCCGCCAGAGTGGTATAAGTTGTTCGAAGCATCTATCTCACTTTTTTGTCGGATACCGCAAGAAATTCAAGCGAGAGCAAGATGTTGTATCAAATGTCGGTATTCGACCCAGGTCAAAGAGAAGTAACGATTGTTTATAATAATAATAATGATGATAATAATATTCAGACCAGGAAAATGATGCATCTCTATATGAGTTTGCATCCCAAATCGTCCGTTCCACGGTTGTACTTCTCCCGACAACAGGAAGGCCGTGGACTTTTGAGTTTGGAGTGTCTACATGACAGAATGGTATTGGATACAGCCTGTGAAGTCGTCAAGAGTTCGGATCCCCTTCTCTGCATGGTCTGTGACCATGAGAGAGCATGAATTGGAGCATTTCTCCGTAGGGCAGCTGCTCGTGCAGCTGATGAACTCGGTATAGTCTTCGACTCTGAACGAGGTGACCACAACTCTGTCACCGAGTTGGAACCCGTTCAGCAAAAAGCTCAGATAAAAACCGCAGAGATCACCTTACTTCTGCAGAGACACAAGGATAAGCCACTGCATGGGGTCTTCTTCAATAACATTGGAGACCTTGGCTTATCAAAGCGCCTGACGTTCGCTTTTCTCAGGTCAAGTGGGCTGAAGTCGGAAACTGAGGGGTTCATCATGGCTTGCCAGGATGGTATCTTCAACATCTTAGTCTACCGTAGTCGCGTGCTGGGTATAGAGGTTCTTGACACAAGGTGCAGGGCCTGCCGCGAGGCGCCCGAGACCCTAATGCACTTGCTATCAGCATGTCCAGCATATGCGGTCTTGGCGTATATCCATCGACATAACGCGGCCTTAAGAGTGCTTAATTACCATCTACGGCACTCTTACGGTATTGACGAGACACAGGTGTTGCCCTACGCTCAGGGGAATATTGAATTCGTTGTGGGGAACGAGAAGTGCCGAATTTATTGGAAGTATTCGTTCCCCACCCTCAGGCTCGTACAAGCTAATAAGCCTGATGTAGTCCTTCTCGACCACCAGACCAAAACGATATTTGTCGTGGAGTTTGCAGCTCCTGGCGAGACGAATATCGCCAGAAAAGAGGAGGAAAAACGGATAAAATATCGAGATTTTCTCTTCGAACTCCGCAGACTCTATCCAGATCACTCTTTCAAGATGGTTGTTCTGATTATTGGAGTCCTTGGTGGAATGATGCCTTCTCTACTCTCGAATCTTAAATTCATACTGGCTTACCGCACTAAGGCAGACGCAGACAGATGCCGAAGGCTGACACTCTTGGCTCACTGCGCTTGCTCAGAGCACATGCTTCTCGGACCCAATGATCACTTACCCCACGGTGTGGGGAGTGTTTGTTGGTTGATAATGCTAGCGCGCCTTCCCAAATATATCTGGGCTTCGGGGGATAGGGCCTGACTAGCGCATACTTCGGTAAAAGAAAGATAAGAGTTATAATAATAATTATTATTATTATTGCTGTGAGGCAAGGTTTAGAAAATAAGCTGAATTATTGTATATATTGTAAAGTGAAGTCCACTATTTGGTTATTTTGTTCTTATCGTTGTTGTATCTATTTTTTGTGATTTTTGAACATTCCACCGTCTCTGATCTCCTGGGGAGTTGAGTTTTCGATGGAATGCCCTATAGATTGAATATTGGTTGTCATTTACCAAATTTCAACAAAATTCACAATACTTAAGAGTGGTCCAGCTCACTATTTTCCCCAGCTTGCTATTCAAATAACAATTATTTTGATATTGCAGGTGGAGGCATCTCCATGACGGATGCCAGCGGAAAACCGTACACGATGGCCTCCAACGGTAGTATGGCTTCCATGAACACTACTTCCACGACCGTAGGATCAACCAATGGGTCAACCGTGACATCTTCGATCACTCGTTCGCCGTTGCGGTCGAGCTTGAAGAAGCCGAAGCCCAAGGACGGGCTGGGCATTCAGAATCCCGGATATTCCGGAACATCGCCCACGATGGGCCGAAACGGCAGCATGAAAAAAGTGAGGATACAGACTCATAGCACGGAAGTATAGTGATGCAGACTGCGTACAAAATTTTTTGAACGATTATTGTGTTGATAGATATCAGGGTTTTGGTGGCGGGAGGGGGGGGGGTGAAGCAGAATCTTGATTCTTTAATCAGCTTTCCGAATTAAGTCGTCAATTTTGATACAACATGGATTACACTGAGAAGTTACGAAAGAGTATATTTTTGAGTATTTTTATTCCTCTTTGTTTTTTTTTCTTTCGCCATTACTATGATTGAACAATCGAAAACTATTCATTCTCTCATTCTTTCAAACTGTTTTCCATCGGGTGAAATATGCGCACAATGTGAGGAGTGCACTACACAGCATATTAGGTTTTATCTGTTGATTGCCCTATTTGAAATTCGATAATGAAGTTATCTTCATGAGGTTACCCTGTGACCAAATTTCAATAACCTCATTTGGGTTCAGAAAAACATGTATTCAATACGGTGCTACTTCAAATAAAATGTGTCTGAAATAAAACATTTCATTAAAATGCAGCTGAATTTCTCCATATAGGCTAAAATAATAGGCACTCGAAAAAGGTTTTTCCGAATGGCATTTTTCAATATATAGAAAAATAACTCTATTTTGGTAATTTTTTGGAAAATTTGTATCACGTGACTACTAATATTTTCCACCCCAGTAAAGCAAAATAAAAAACAATTGTACGAGTTATACACTATCAAATCACAAAGTATATGAAAATTTCTTTTGTCACTAGTGGTTACGCGAAACACCAATGTAAAATTCAATTTCAGCGCTTCTGGAAGGCTTAAAAAAGATTTACTTCAAGTTCAACGTGAGGTTTTTCGATCTAGACAAAAAATTTAAATGATGTTAAGAGTTTCTGTAAGGCAGTTGTACAGAAATTGCATTGGACATGTGATGATATCAGGTTTTCAGCTCTGAAGGACTAAAAATGTATTTTCGTTTATTTTCAACACAAAGTTTCAATATCTATAGCACAAATCAGAATGACTCCAAAGAACAATTCAGCATTGACATTCGGAAGTACAATTTTTTATTTTGTGATATGATTCCACAAAAATAGCGATACACGCAATTGAAAAATTGTGGATTTCTCTCCATTATTTTTGGAGTGTCGAAGAACAAAGGCCGTCAAGTCATCTGGAGTGCAAATTATAGTGATTGCCTCGACATTCAACAGCTTAATCACTTTATTTGTGATGTGGTTGTACATAAGATAGTAAATACATATACACAAAAACGAATTGACGATTCCACAAGAAAACACCAAGAAACACAGAAAAGAAGTGTCGACTCCATAAAATGGAATATGAAATGACGATGAACGTTATCTCTGAGCAAATGATTGAAAGTTTGAAATATTTTTTGTGATAAATTCATACAAATGAATACAGAAGAAATTCCTTATTCTCAACACACAGACAATTCTAGTGTGCTGCATAAAATTCAATGCAAAGTTTGACTGTTTGAAGCGATGAGTAGAAAGAAGCCTAACGTCTTCTCTACATTGCTCTGTGCAAAAATGAAATACTTCCGACTGAATAAGGAAGCATGATTTCTAGATCACTGAAAGCTACAAGACAAAAGTGCTAAAAAAAAATTTTGCTTTGAGTGCAACGCAAAGTTTGTCTATCTATAGCGCAAATCGGAATGACGCCAAACAACAACTTAGCATTGACATTTGACAGCACCATTATCTAATCTGTGAGGCGATTGCACAAAAATAGTGATACACATAGTGAACAAATTATCAATTTCTCCAGATAACATTTTATTTTAAACGATGAAAATTTTTGTATGGAGTTCAAGTTTGACTATATGAAACACAAATTTGAATGGTGCCATTGCATTGACATTCGACAGTACAATCAGCCTATTTTTCTTATGATATGCTTGTACACAAATATCAATACACACAAAAAACAAATTGACGATTTTACTACAAAATACTATTTCTAGAGTGAGCATTGAGTTCAATGCGGTGTGTTTGCGGTGTGTGGAAATAAATACTTCGGAATAAGGTCCTTAAAGAGCTAATTGGAATGACGTTTACGGTGAAATAAGAAAAAGTACAATTTTGCTGTTACATTTGGCAGTACAAACGACAAAAATGAAATATCACAGAATCAACAAATTGCTCACTCTCAAGTTAGAAAATCACTAATGAATACAAAAACTGGAAATAAATTTGTTATATAGAGGAAAATTGAGTTGGTTCTGAAAGCATTGCTTTCAGAACCAACTTTAATGCAGCACCATTTGCGTTCACTTCAGAGTGCATAATAGAATATACTTCATCTTTGTAGCAGTTAGAGTTTTAAGTTGTATTGTAAATTAGAGCATAACATGTTTCTCTGTGTTGCGATGTTCAAAAAAAGGCACACTTCAAACAAATAATTGCAGCCTACGAAACAACGAACACTTTTATTTCACAAGCTGAAATGGCTTCCAGACTCAGCTAATAAAATGTCTTATACAATTATAGCAGTTGACAAAGCACATAAAAGGGATGTCGACTCCATGAAATGGAATATGAGTTGATGATGAACGTTATTTCTGAGCAAATGTTTGAAGGTGGTAAATATTTTTCGTGATGAATTCATATAAATGAATACAAAAAATTATTTTTCTTTATTTGCAACATGCAAATAGATATTATGAATATCCAAAAGATTGAAAAAAAATCAATCTAGATTCTGCTTCATCCTACTATCAAAGTATTTGTGAAAGATTTTACGTTTTGAATAGGTTTGTACAAATAATTCAACACTTCAAACGGTACTTTCCAATTGAACACTCTTGTGTTTTGTATAATATCAGTTAGTACTTATCACAACCGTACTTCAAGAATATGCCTTTTTAGCAACTTACAAAGTACAAACTATCATCATTTTCGAAAAGTAAAATCGCTTGAGAAGCTTTCATCGTTTGAGAATTAGGTATATTTATATTCTTATTGTTTTGAACAAATTATGGTTTTGATATAATTATACAATTTTTCGAAATATTTTCTTTATACACTATATTTTTTAATTGTTACTCGAACTGTGTTGAAATCCGTCCGTAATATTAAAAAATGTTGCTATTTGATTTTGTGTTTAACACATTTATATATTTTATTGATTCTGTTCGTAGAACGGAAAATTATTGATATGTTATGTTATTGTTTTTATCAGATTTTATGCTATGACATACGAATCGGGATGAACCGTCCTCACAATGAAACTTGAGATTGGAAGGGAATCAACAGCCGCAAAGACTTTTTCGAATAGAATATATCGTCTCATCCAGTATTTACGGCGTTCAAAAGTTTTTTTTTTTTATCTGATACCACAACGGACATTGAATGCCATCCAATGATAGAAAGAACATCCACGTATATGCGTTCTATTTCCACAAGGGAAGTTCATGAGTTCGATCAACACAGTGTTGCTAGAAATATGTAACCAAACTTCGATTGGCTAGTCAATCCCTTCTTGTAATGGAGAACACTATTGTTGTTTCGAAACTTTTGGGATCAGATGTATATTTCACAGTCAAAAATTGTAGGAGTGTCATGGTTTTATAGAATGCTGTCCGAAAAAAAATTGCCTCGCACTGATGGAGAGCCTGCAGAAGATATTCGCGTGTGATAACATTTTATGTCAGAGTTCAATGATTTTCTGTTACCAGACAATTTCAGTTCACTGAAGTATCATTGGAATATTATTTGTCAAAAAAACCGTTGTCTCCACCAGTTATTCAATATAGAGAATCAATATTGAAAATTCAAAACTTCGGACTGATTTTGGTTTCATTTCCAACATTTCAGGGTTTGAATTCTAGATGATGTAGGTATCTTGTTTTGAATCAGGTAATAAGAGCTTCTGCATAATTCAGGCAAATCTTTACCAACTGAAACCTAGTGTTTTTCCAATTTCTGAAAGGGAATGGTACAAAAACATAAACTAGCGAGGACTGTCAAAGATTAGTTAATGCATTTTTACATTAATCTTCACTATTCATTCAGGAACATCTAGAGATCAATTCTACAGAAACATCATTCAAGATATATGTACCTTCTCTATTACTCGTCTTCACATTCAGTCATTCTTAAGTATTGGAGAAGAAAGTTATTCTGAGAAACATCTTCAACTGATTGATCTTGGTCATCGTGATAACAGATGTATACCGATTAATTACATGGCTGAAATTCTATACTTTCCTAACTTTCTGTAATATGATTGCTATGAATGATAACATTTTATTTTCAGTATCAAATTTCGTTTATCATTTTTTCATTTTCGTAAATTGCGTCTGAACCATGCAATTCTGGAAAAATCCTACACTTTTGCATCGGAGTAGCAAAAACAATTTTGAATTTCAGTCAATCGTAAGCAAAATTTGTTTGTAGTGTTGATTATCGCAATTGAATTGCGAAGCTCTTGAGCTCTTTTTCTTTCGCTTCATCACTCAAAAGTTGTAATGAGTTGATATAATACCCATTGTTAACAACAAAAAGAAATAGTTGAACTCATTTTTGCCGAAACAAAACTTTGTCGTTTCTAAATGTTTTTGTTCCGATCATTTCTTCATATCAGATGTGAGTTTGACTTCATTGCTGTGACATATTGCAAAATATTCATGACACTCATATAGAGTAGCTACATAACTTATTTTCAGTTTATATACTTGGATTATTCGGAATACCAACCGTGTAGCCTAGCACACTCTTTTAGTTGATGGTTTGTCGCTAGCATAATAGGGATTTCTTCGCAATTTTTGACGTGGTCACCTGAATTACTCGACCTCTGGTATATTCGTACTGGTTACAAATATTTTGTTGTTGTGAACGAACGAAGAGACTCCCCCAGGAGAGGAGAATCTATCTTGGTTTTGTTGTTGGTTGGAATAAGGTATTGACTAATTGATGACTAATTGACAAATATAACCACTATTGATGAAGTTATTGGAAATTAATACTAAACAATGTAGCGTTTTCACATTTGAAACTATCTATTGATTTTTTTTTACAAAACCATTTTCCATCCTAATATCGGTAAGGTGTTTTTCTTCTTTCGACTATTTTGAATATGGATATAAGAGTTCATGGAAAGGAAAGGACCATCCTATTGTAGGTTTGAAAAACTATATTGTCTTGGACGTCGTGAAAATTGGTTGAGAATTGCATTTATTTTTCCTTATTTCGATACATGTCTTCAGCATTATTGATCCCCGTTTATTATGTACTCTCTAGTGTTTTTGGGACACAGCACTTGGTTGTAATTTTTGTAAATAGCTGTAATTAGATTTTTAATCACACGTTTCTATAATTGCAAAATTATCGAATCCAGGCTTTATTTTATTATCAAATTTGTGATACCAAATATAAAATGTATCATTACTCAGGAGTTTCATTCATTTACCCACCTTCAACAAATAAGTGTTCTGGATCTGAAAAAGTAGTAGGAGCTGTGATGATGAAAATAATTATTTGTCGTCATCTTACCGGTTTTATTAATGTCAACCGCAGTTATAGATGAAACGTCAGACTCTGAAATTTCAATGTGATTCTGTTTTGCGTTGCTCGATTTCCAAATAATTTCACTAGCCATTACAAATCGTGAAATTACGTAATTTTTTCCATGATAAAATATTTGCGACATTCTGTGTTTCTATAATAATTATTACCTCATTAACTGTCATCCTTAACTAAAATATACTGATCACATCAATCTGTGAAATATGTATTTCATTTCCAAGTACTAAGTTTTTCTTACAATCTTTCAATGAATTAATCTCATAAAGACACGTTATGCCTGCAATTTTCAAAGATTGATGAAACAGAAAGTGGATGTTTTTCCTTAGAAATACCTTGAACCTCAACTTGCTTGAAGGGTGCAGGTAGTTAACCTTGGTCCGACCGCAAAATAGAAGGGTTTCCAACCCTTTGTGAGACCCTAGGCTCATAATCCAGTCGGCACAAGAGTTTAACCCTTCTTTGAATCATATTGTAATGATTTTACATATTAGTTGGGATGATGAGAGTGTAACGGCTCAAGTAAGAAGATGAAATTACGCTCTACTCTTTTACGTTTCGAAAAATCCAATTAAAAACCAATAGACGAAACATAGTAGTTGAATTTTATTTTGTTTTCAATCTTGGAAAGGACAAACTTTTGTGCAAGAATAATTTCATATGTTTTTTTTAAGATAAATAAGAAAGGAGTAAGGGAGCAACATGCAGAGAAGAGATAAAATGGCAATTTATCTAAAGCCTCTCTTGCACTTGTTTGGATAGCTTTTGATAAAATTGTAAGAAGTCACCTTCAAAATGCATGTCTCAAAAAAGACTTAAGGGCGAAGTATAAAAGAATAGGATAAATTCGTGTTATTAGGTCATTCAATGTTTTTCATTTCATTCATTCCACACCAATTATCTTCCCACTCATTTTTGTAGGAATACGAAAACGAACATCTATACTTTTGCTACTTGTCATGAAAAAAACATATAGAATAATTTCTGTAGAAACTTGTATCGTCTCTAAAAATCAGTATCGAGCACAACAGGCTGCAATATATCGGTTAGGAATAATAAACAAAAAATGAAAAAGTAACGTTCTTATGGTTTTTTCAAGGTGACGCGAATAATATGCCAATCAACCCAAGGTAGTTGAGAACTGGTCTGATTAGGAACAACTCTTCCACAGGAAGAACTCTCTTGGGATTCAGAAGTCAATGAAGGTCTATTTAACGTCTGGCTCAACATGTTCGGGATAACCCAGACCAAAACTTGGTAATCAGATATTTTGTATTTATTTTCAATCGGGCAAATTTGCAGCTGCTGTTCGCAGATCATCTGCAGTTACGTTCATGTTCTATTCATATTTGAAGAGTTCAGAGAGGAAGAAGGAAACAAAATATTCACAATCTGAAATACTGACGAAACGTAGCCCTTACTTATCAAGACATTCCTCACAAATCATATTCGTTGAAGCTTCCTGCAATTCATTTTCAAAACCCATCACATGATAGTCTCTTATCTATCATACTATCTTTTTAAATAATCACACGCTGAAAGGTAAGACCTCGTTATTCTTCAGTTCGCACAAGTTTCGACTTTTAAGAGTTGTCATTCGTAGGGGTGCGACAGCTGGTTAACGGAAAAACAGATTTTAAGCAGATTTCTTTTGTACAGTAGAACTGATTTTCTTTGCACACTAAAGTAAAACTCGTGTTGACTGATTGTTTAATTCTCTACATCAAGACAGTATTCGACATGCATTCTTAAAAAATAAATAACAACTTTTTGGGACAGTAAACACTAGGTGAGACTAGACTAGACACTTATCACTTGCATTATTATGTACAATAGTTCTGAACACATTGATCAATCGTAGAGAATCCATCACTTGGTCGGGACGCTCGAGATCAGCTCCCGCCTCTTGTATACTGGCCCGCTCTGCAAACTACTCGTCTTATCCTCACGTTTCGCTTCCGCGGACGCTGCTTCCAGGGCTTCGGCGTCGGGGATGTGCCTCGTCTGGTGTCGGGAGTCCGTGTACCTTCTCTTGGTGTACTTCTTTTTCTCTCGTTCGACCGCTGACGTCGACGTTGGAGATTTAGGCTTATTCGTGGCTGTGTCCACTTTGATAATTCTCTCGAAGTCCGCGGTCTTGGACCGCATAACAGCGTTGCCTATATTGGTGATGCTCGGCGTGAACCGTGGCTCCCTGTCTACTGGCTTTCCCAGGTCGAAAATGGACCTGGGCGGCTCCGAAGTGGGAGTGGACATCTTCTGCTTAGTGAATGAAACCTCTCTCTGATACGTTCTCGAATGGTCCTTGCTTTCCCGGATTTGCTGCACTTCTTGGACGGAGGAGAAAGAAACCTTCTGGACTGTGGCAACGTTCTCCTTTACGCTACTCTTCGCAATCTTCATCAGAGTTTTCTGAGCCGGTACTTCGTCCGGAATATAGTTTGCGGTAGTCTTCGTGCTGTCGGGAGATGTAGGGGGGCTCGAAGCCCATGATGGCGGGGAGCTATAAGCACCAGCGTCTCCGACGCTGCTGGATATTGAAGTCGGCGTGTTCTGTATAGGGCTGGAGTACGTTGCTGAGGAGCCCACCGCTGAATCATACCCGGGCACCAACGAAATCGATCCTGTGATCGGCTGTACCGCGGACGTTATGGAGGAATCGCTTCCAACTGAGAGATTCCGCCTCCTAGGTGGTACCGTAGGGGTCCTTACGAGCCCCACCGTCATATGCTGCCTTCCGTTTTCTCCATCCTCGATGAACGGAATATCATCGTCCACGTTGTAGGACAAGCATTGGTTCTGCGTGTGCACAGGTATAGTCAAACTCGCTGTTATGACTCCTCCATTGTCGAGGACGTATGGAGAAGACTTTCTCCTTTCGCTCAGTCCATCATTCCTTTGTAGAATTCTTGTTATATCGGAGTCTGTGTGAGTGCTACTGTTGCTTTCCAGGGAAGAAGATCTGTTTTTTCCGTACTGGTAGTCTTCATCCTTCTGGCCGCGAAGGCGTGATATTATGGTCAGTGCCGAAGAGGTGAGGCTGGCGTCTTCGTTTTTCTCTCGGCGTCTTCTGGTACTTCTTTCGCGTATTCTATCTTTGTGCCTGAAAATAAAAAAACCAATGAGAAAACAAACTTGAGGTTTGAGGTAATATAAAATTCATTGCCATTATCTATTCATCTTAAAATTACTATCTACTATGATTTTTGAAATCACTCAACGAAATGAGTTCATATGAAGATATCTCCCTGACTTGATATTTTTTTGGAATTTGATGTATGATAATGGGATATGACACGTTCCATTGCTACACCAGATGTACATTTCAGAATACATTTTCCAAGCTATTTTGTTCATTATAGAACAATTCCTTGATAGATAGATAGATAGATTTATTCAATAAAAAATCTTTATACACTGGCAGTACAAAACATTAGATTGGTCAAAAATTGTGTTGATATCAGGTAATATACTTCCAAAATTATCGTTTGGCTTGTTTCATTAACATTATGTTATTGCTTGAGAGTTCAATTGGTATGTGTTTTACATTTCTCACCTAATTCTCATGCCAACGTTTGGACCACCTGTGGCTGCTGTTTCGTGAAGACATTCCTCTCTGGAATAAGTCCGCTTCTGTTCCGAGGGGATCATTTTCCCATCGAAAACACTGTCGAGGGGAGGATCCGCTGTTAATGCTATTGGAGTCCATGGAGCCGAACTGCTCTCGCTATCTAGCTCATCCACAGACCTACAGGTTGAATAAAAATTATTGTTGTTGAATGAGTTGGAACGATGCATTTTCGAACTTATTCATTCCAAGATAAAAATTCATAGAGACATATAAATATATCAACTTACATATTCGTGTTAGTTTTCAACGGATTCTCTGGAATGGGGTAGTAGAATTATTTAAAATTAGAGATTATAGAAAATGTCGATTGTTGATTGAATTTTTACTTGTGTTTTTTCGGTATGAGTAATTAAGTTTAATTCAAGTCAGCATTATAAACCGACTCTTATGCTTATGATGATGAAAGTTATGGACAATTCGAAACCTGAATATCTAGATGTAGACCAAAAACCCTTCACCCTTATCATCAGTTAGCCATTCAATGCTATGCATACTTTCAATTACGGCATTTGATGTAGATATTTTTGTGAGGTCGAGTTGAGAAAAACAGGAAAAATCCTCGGAATAAATGAAAAATGAAATTTTTGAATATAAAATAGAGAATTATCGCAAAAGAAACTAAAATGAGTCGGATTACTATATCGAGGAGAGATACATAGGTATCAATAAATGAAATTTCGAAATATTTATCTTCCTACTTTGATATAAAATCTGACCAGTGTAGGTTAGATATAATACCTAATGAAAATCGTTGGATAAACAATATGTTTTCCTACATAGATACATTCATTTTTTTTTCTGTCAGGTTACTAAGATACTAGATGACATTTTTTCAGACTGAGAGACCAAGGAAATTGAATTCAGAGGCGAGTGTTTATATAGACCCTCTGTGAAAATGAAGTTTCAATTCATTCAGGTTATAAAAATAACGTCGCAGCTGTATCATAAAAGTTTTCAAATGGAGGTCTTTCTGCATTTACCATCCTATAAATAATTTTAAAGATCTAGATTCAGGAAGTTATTACAATATAGCGAAAAATAACGGTATGCAACTGTCTGTCTTTCACAGCATATTATTCTCATAACCTTTTTCTGGAGGATAAAAATCACCCTATATATTCGAATTTCCTCAAAGTTCAAAGAAGCTCCGAGTTTTCTGAAAACAAAGATGCATCTCGCTACTGTATTTCTAATGTCTTCAATGTGAGGTATTCATAATAGATTAAATATAGAACATGACCCGAGTGCTAGAAGATGAGTAAATGGCGTTAGAGACAACTTGTTTCCGATTAAAATACGATTCTAGCAATTCAACAGCAATCCATCTGATACTATATGATTTTCCAAACAATTCCATGAGAAATACAGTAATTACAGTTGAAATCCACACATCGAAATATTGTGTTGTTTCAAAAGTTTTTTCCGTTTTATTGTCATGCATTTTTGTAGCTCCATATTCCAATGAATATTGATTCTAATGTGTCGTGGTATATACTGAAAATTTTGTAATTTATACATTGATGCTGTTGATGTTGATGTTTTCTCTACGAATTCAAATTGGACCAAAGGGCTGCCGAAACAGTCCAAAAAATTAACAAGACATTTGAAAATGATAGTGTTATTGAACACACTATTCGGCATTGGTTTGCGAAATTTCGTTTCGGAGATTTCAGCTACGAAGATGAGCTCCAAAGTAGTCGTCCTACAGTAATCCAGGACGAGGATCTAAGACCTTGGTGGAGACTGACCCATCACAAACGGTGTGTGGGATGGCGGAAGAACTGGGCGTCAGCCCTGGTTAAAGACGTATTGGAAAAGTCAAAAAGTTCCAAAAGTGGATGCCACTCATATTGAATGATCGACAAAAAATATCACATTCTTCTTTGCTTTTGCACAAATAAATTGATCTTTGTTTGGATCGGATCGTCACGTGTGATGAAAAATGAATCCTATACGATATCAGGAGATGTTCAGGAGAGTGGTTGGACATCGATGAGCCACCCAAGCACTTCCCAAAGGCGAAAACTAACCAAAAAAGGCCATAGTTACTGTATGGTGGTTAACGACTGATGTAACCACTACAGCAGAGTCTTTTTCTGAGGAAATCGACGAGATGTATGCAGCAGCCGGCACTGGTCAACAGCAGTGGACCGATACTGCTTCAAGACAACGAACGTCCCCACGATTTAAATCACCGTCCCCAGACCTTTCGTCAACTTTCTCACCAGTAAAACCTTCGCCAATCAGAACCAGTCAAAAACAGCCTTCGCCGGCTTCATCTAATCCCGAAAACTCAATGTAATGCTAACGGAATTAACTTAATTGTGTTACGTTGGCAAAATTGGATTCAAATGACGCTTATTTCGGAGATATAACGAAGTAGACTCATGAGAACGGATAAAACTTTTGAAAGAACCTATAGTATTACTTATTTTCCTCTCAAGGCTACTTACGACCTACGGAAGGGCATTTGTGAAGTAGAATACTCCTGATTTGAAGCTGAACTGGGTACTAAATTAAAATTGAGGCGATGGTTATGAATCCCCTTTTTTATATGTGTGATTGATGACTTGTGTACTTTATGGTAATTCATGATCACTCAAATGAAATGAATAAAAACACTTTTGTCTAAATACCACTGGTAGATTTTATTTACACGACCGGTTTCGTGTTCGACCCCATTATCAAGTATTGAACTGAAATCTGAAATTTTGAAATATCGGTTTTATTAGAATTTTCAGGTATGCTGCAAGGACAGGTATTTGAGAGACAGGTAGTTGGGCGAATCAGGATGCCAACTTAAAATTCCACCCTGAAAATTCTCGGGGTTGTTAAACTCATAAATTCAAGAGAGGAGATCTACATAAATCGAGTTGCTCGTTTAGGGGTATATGTTTCTGATTTTTAATTGATTTGTTAATTTCCATGGCCTCCAACAATTTTTTTCCCTTTATTACATATATGTAGGAGTTTGAAGTTATCTTCATTTATCTTGTGGTTTGATTCTTGAAGATGTTCGTACTTCGCAGAATTTTTGTCCAAACAGACGTGTTCATGCAGTCTTATGTCAAAATTTCTACCGGTTTGGCCTGTATATACTGCAGAGCATTCGCCACACTCTATTCTATATAAACCTGATTTTTTCATTCTATCCCGTTTGAGTTTTGCATTAAACAGGGTTCTACCTAAATTATTATTACTTGTGAAAGCTGTTGATATTTTGTATTTAGTATTGTATTTAGAAATAATTTTGAATATTTTCTGAAAGTTTACCTGAGTAATTGATGCTACTGTACCTGACTATAATGTGTTCTCGGCAGTTTGGGTATAATTTACTCATAAGTGTTTTGTGAGTTTCATCTGATATTATCTTTTATATTAGGGAAATTGGTACCTGATTGTTCACTGCAATTTGTTTAAATATTTTTATTTCAGCTTGTAAATTATTTTCCGGTAGAGGGATTGCGAAAACTCTGTGCATCATTGATCTTAAACGCGGATAACTTATGTGAGAGCGGACTGAAAGAGTCAAAGGGAATTGTACAGTCTGTGAACGTGTTTTTCCGGTAGATATAGTATTGAAAACCATTATTAACTCTTGAAATATTGAGTTGTTGAGCTTCTTGTTTTGTTAGATTTCTACTGTGAACTTGATTTTGTTATGCAGACTATTGAGAAAAATTAAAAGTTGATTAATTTGTCTATTTGAACCATCAAAACCAACCAGTACGTCAACATTTCTGAACCAAAACACAATATGTTTCTATGAAAGGGGTTATTAAGAATACGGGTGTTTTCTAGTGTGTCCATGAAAATATCTGCCAGAAAGGAACTTAATGGTGAGCCCATAGGAAGACCTGAGTTATGCAGGTAAAAATTATTATTATATTTGAAGAAATTTTGTTTCAGACATTTAAAAAATTGACGAAGAAATGTAAAACATAAATTGAATTGACGATAGTTTTATCTCGAAGTCTAACGACAGCCAATCGTTGCTGAGACACCAGTCTGGATTTTGTTTTCTTCAATCATGATACCTGCCGTGCAGGCCCATGTTCTTATATACATTAATTCAAAGTGTGAAAGTTCAATTATTCTGTCGACGACAGCTTCGATACAATAACTATCCATTTCATTATAGTCCATACATTGATCTGATAATGTCTCTCACTTCGTTTATCATAACAGGAGTAAGAAAGAAGTTTACCAAAAAATTCGCTAAAAGCTTAAGTATATGAATAAAACTAGGTGATTTTTTCGATTGAGTTACGTTATCAAAATTATTTATGATTCAAAGAATGCATAGTCATAACAGTTCCATCAAAGATACTCACTCGTCTGCTCCAGCCAGCCCATCCTTCTTATTGAGCAGCTGGTCCAGAGCCTCTGGATGAGTGTCCATCATGTGCAGGTACACTTCATCCAGCAGATCTGCAGATATGGTGAACATCGCTCTATATTGTTCTATAAGGGTGCGAGTTACGTTGATTATATCTATCCGATCTTCTGGTTTGTCAGCGCTCTCTTTTGCCCCTGGTTTTATGCAGTGTAAAATATTTGGGGCAAAGACAGTCGCCAAGTTTTTAGCGTCCATTTTGTTTCCAGAGAGAGCTTCACCTGAAAGTAATAGAATGTATGGGGTGACTATTGATTTTGCTGATAAGAAGGTATACACTTTTTCATGGTTTGTTATGTGTATGAATCCAGGAATTAACCAACTCGAAATATACACGAAAATGAAAAGCTTAAAAAGTATCTGAACAGATTATGACTGTAGCAAAGCTGATATCGGTTGAATTGGAATTGGAGAAAAGGTTGATTTGAATGAACAGTGATGACAAATGATGTTGACTATTTCAATGAAATAAAAATTTTGTCAAAGATTTCATTCAATTTCATACATTTATTCTGTTTTCTCCAAATAAAACATTGAAAACAGAATTAAATTATGACTAACCTGATTCATCGTTACTATCTTCTGCATTCTTCGCTACGACGGACAAAAAGCTGAGGAGAGCATGCAGTGTATCTCTATTGGCAGGAGGAAGAAGTTGAACTAAATGTTGGAGGGCCTCAAATTGCAGTCTTCTGTTACGTATCCCTATTGAAAATAACGAACATTATTCAGCAATATTTATATTAAATATGGTGAGTAAACTTATCGAATTTCAGCAATGAAGTTAAAACTATCTTTTTTTTTGGAATTCTAATACTTTTTCCAAAAAGTTCCAAAGAAAATTCATCAAGCTCAGTTACTGAAGAAAGTCAAATCGTCATATTGGGTCACTAACACATATGCTGAAAAGTCCCGGGCTTAAGAAAGAAGACTCGTTTTTTGTTCAGAATTGGCTTTATTTATCATCGTAATCTCCATCAAGAGCCATACAATCACTCCAACATCGCTCTAACATTTCAATATCACTTTTGTAGAACGATTTATCTTCTGCCTCAAAATAAGCCTCGAATTTTTTTTAAGGACAAAACACAATCCTTAAGGCGCTCCTGAAGCGGTACCTGGGCGAAAGTAGTGATTCACATTGGATTTGAATCCCTGAAGATTGAGTCCATTTGGAAAAATGTTCTCAGGAAGTTTCTTCTACATAAACGCCGTTCTCCAAATAAAAGAGTTCTCAAACAGTAAAGTTAGAGGTGTACTGAGTTGAACCTCATAACGATGAACAGCCACAGTCCGTCGCGTATATCTGATATATACTGCTCTTGGCGGAATCAAATGTGCCACGTCACTTGAACACTTTCCGTGAAAGTATCTATAGAACAGAGATAAATCTCCAACCTTTCTTCAATGTTCTTCAGGGTATGTTTGGAGGCGAAGCACCATACATAAGAACAATACTCCAAAGAAGGTCTGATCTAAGCTTTATGAAGCATCAAAAGTTGCTGAGGTGTGTATAGTTTTCTGGTTCGGAACAGTGTTTCAAGCTTTTGAGAAGCAGCCTCTCCAATTCCAGCGACATGACGATGCTAAGACATATTGGTGTCCATTTCAACTCCTAACAAACTTATCGAAGCAGAAGGCGTAATTGTCTGACCTGACATTATCATATCAGGTTCGGATACATTTATCTTCTTGGACAAAACCAATGCCTGGGTTTTGGTGGCATTGGATTGAATCTGGTTATTTTCACCCCAATTCGAAATTACTTCTAGATCCTCATTAAGATATACCACCTTCTGCTGCTGGTGAAGATATGCTTCCGTAGCCGATGTCCCGGGATCCAAATATAATGACGAGATAAGTGTACTGTCGTCAGCACAGCAATATATTTGATTCTTGGTTTTTTCCAATAAGTCGTTGATATACAATAAAAAGAGGGTTGGAGACAATGTGGACCCCTGGTGAACACCAGCGTTGATGGTGAAAGTATTCGAGAGATATCCATGGGCAGCCACTTGCAGGGAACGTTCATTCAGAAAGCTGAAGAGGCATACGCAAAATTGATTCGACAAGCCATAGCGTCGAAGTTTGGCCAGCAAATCCTCATGCCACACACGGTCAAAAGCCTCAGAAATATCAAACGCAACAGCTCTTGATTCTCCATGTTTCTCGATTGCGTTATTTCAAATATAGGTGACATACGATAGAATGTCGCCTGTTGATCTTTGTTTCCGAAAGTTATATTGATGATCGCTCAAAATGTTGAAGCCTTCCAAATATTTGGGAATATGCTGGTTTACGGCTTTCTCCATGATTTTTGATATCACTGAAAGCGAAGTGACTGGTCTATAGTCATTTGGAAAAGTTTTCTTGCCCTTTTTGAGAATAGGCTGAACACGAGCAATCTTCCAACAAGAAGGGAAAACAACTTTCTTGTAAGATAGGTTGAAAAGTCTGCAAAATAAACTCCCAAACTTATGAGAGGAATATCATGAAATTTCAACAGCTTTCTTTTTGAGATAAGTATTGACTGAAAAAGCGGTGAATGCAATAAAACTGGCGCCATCTATGTATTAGGCCCGAGACTTTTCAGCCTATGTAGTATTAGATAAATAAAAGTGATCTACTTACTTTGTGTTTGGACGAACGCTTGATAAAGGTCTCTGCAAAGAAGGGGGTCGGGTAGATCCCTGAGGTACTCCTTCAGTAAAGTAGCTACGTCATGTGGACATTGGTCATCTTCTAACACGGTTTCTTTTCCACAATCAAAGTCTTCTCGAAGCTTAAATAAAACAATAAGTTGATGGATGTAGTTGTAACTACGTGGTAGGAAATCATCATTACGTTACTGCAGTTTAGTCCTATAAGGATATTTTCAAACTAATAATAATAATTATAGTAGTTTGGAAATGGATGAACAGCAGTAACGTTGATTACAAATGAAAGTGGTAACAAAACTATTCCGGAATTTAGATACATATTATAGTTTTCAAAAATTTGTAAACAGGGTGCAATATGTCATTTATTTTTGGAGTTATAATACTTATACCGTTACGTTGGTTAGAATTGTTATGTCGTTTTCGAGTGAGTTTCAATTTTGAGTCATTGGATATGAAAACGATTGAAGTTGTTTGACTTTGCTGTTTCTTAGCAGAGATAAGTTGGGAGAATATTTATTTACAAATATTGTATACTGCCTCATTGTGAACGTACCACCGTTTCTAAGACAAAAAAGTTGTCATATAAGTGGATACCAAAACAGCCTATTCCAAAACAAAGTATTTGTAGAATTCAATTGATGAAATTCGACAATAAAAATCAAATAAAACTGATTCATTGCAGAAAACAAACAAAAAAAATATTGATCCAACATAAATCTCCATCTTCATATATAGAAAACAATGATCATAACTAACTTGCGTCATTCATAATGACAATCTTAATCTATTCAATCACACCTAAATATGTTATTATCCCGTAGTTTTTCAAAGTTTTGCAAGCTTCCAATTCGTTGAGTCTAAACACATTTTATTCATGGTCTGGACGAAATTCAATCATGTCGTGTGTCTTTGGAATAAATTATTTTTCACAATGTTCTTACTAATTCTTAACGTTCCAAAAGAGTCATTGGAGAACTGTCACCGATAATAAGGTTCATTTCGTTCGAACGTTTTTGTTGATTCACGTCAATGAATAAGGAAATTTGTTCATCCCGCTTATTAGATAATGAACGTTTGAGTAATTGATTACTTCTCAACGCTTAATAATCTACCCTTGACAATTCCTCCGGGAATTCATCCCTTCGAACCAAATACGTGGCATTATTATTTGGATGCGAGAGATTTGGTGATCCAACTTATATCATCATTGTTTTTATTAGGAAAGGGATTGAAAAAGTTTTGCCAACGTTTCGGACTTCATTTGAATCCATCTTCAGAGCTGAAGCACATCAATAATTGCGTCTGTCGTTATACGAGTTCTATGTTGACAGTCCCTAATTTTCGTTTGTTTCTAAAGCTATATTTTCTGTGATATATTTCTATGACTTTTTAAATTGAACAGTTCACCCTGAAAAGTTACTGCGGAATATGACACAATGAAGAATTGAATCAGTCAGTAAATTGTCGAATAAATAAATTTTACCTATAAATAATCGTTGAAGAAAAGTAAATTCACGTACAAATGTTTATTTTGGATGGTTTACGTTGCTGAAAGAAATTGGAAATTTGTATAATTCTTTTTATGAACGTTTTTACAGGTTGAGAATGATAAATGATTACTTTCTTAAGGTTCAATCACCTAGAAAAAATTTATGGATAAAAATTACATAGATTATGTCTCTCTCTCTCTATGTTAATGGCTTTTGATTTCGTTGAGGCGCATTGTGGAATTTTAGATTTCATTCCCTGTCATACATGAAAATTTCAGCTAGCAAAGAACTCACTGTTTTCCCATGAGCTGCAAGAATAAAAACACGTCATTGAATTGAACTAGTCTTGAGCCAAAATATAAGCTGATCCAAAATTCCGTCTTCCACTTCTGAATTAATTTTATTTATGTAAAAAACAATCAACCAGTTCAATTGTTCCAATTGGCGGAATACTAGGATATAGATTTTGGTTAAAAAATGATGATAATGTAGCGTTATCAGAAAGATCCGTTCTCAATATCAACCACTGATTGGAATTTATCATTAACAATAAATTGCGGTTAGAAAATACTTTAGGTTTGAATCAACTTCATGACCATTCATGTCTTTTTTTATTAACATACCTGCCGAATTCTCTTCTTCGACGTGCTGACTCTGAATATGCCTAACGTGTGCAATCCGTGCTGTTCCAAATGCCTGAAACACTCCGTGAGGATATTGGGAACGGCCGCCTCTTCTTCTAGAGCCGCAGCCACTGGAAGATCGGCGGTAGAGCCGCTGCATGACAGCTTATCTAGGAGGCCGGGCACGCTGCCCACCATCCTGTTGTGTAGCAGGTTTTCGCAGGAGCCCTTCTGAAAATTGAAATCGGTCATGTGAATGAGTCGCTTCCGATTGGTTCAGTGAATTCGAAATAACACTCCAGTGGAAAAGGTGAAACGGAATCGGGAATCTGAGGAAAATAAATTATTCTCTCTATCGAATGTGTAGGCAGGAGAGAAAATAATTTCTGGTGGCATTTTACGATGTGACATTGTGGAAAGTCTGAAAATGAACTATTTCACAAAATCAACTAGGTTTAATGAAAAAAATTGTCTGGGAAAAAACACTGGCTTTCTACTACTCTATGAGATATTTCACAAGATACGAACAAATCAATAAAATACTTCAATGAATATCCTTCACAATGATGCCTAGTTGAATTGAAGGGGTTATATTTTTTAGGAGTGATTAATTTTTGGGAAAGAAAGTTTTTGGTTTTCTACTACTCCATCTTGATACAAAAAAAAAGTAGGATGAGGGAGTCTTCCAAAGAAAGGAAGGAAGTAACTCTATACATGGATGTGTAGATCATGCAAAGAAGTAACTTTCAGACACAAACTGAAAGAAAGTCCTCCTGAAACAGCTACTTTCATATAAACATTGAATTATACGAAAGAAAAAATTATTTCGAAACAAATACTTTTATATGAACACTGAATTATACAGAAGATACTTTTCTCTACTCAGTTTGTACTTCAAATATTCGTTGTGGAATAAAAATCAGATATCATTCACATTCCTTTCTTTGGAAGACTCCCTCATCCTTGTTTTTTTTGTATCAAGATGGAGTAGTAGAAAGCTGAAGACTTTCTTTCCCAAAGATGCCTAGTTCTTGCACAGTTTTTTCAGGTGCCAACTGCTTTCAGTGCCTACAACTACTTTCAATCGCATGAAGTGCAAATTGAATAGGTGAAAGTGATTTTCAATGTTCGTATATTCGAAAGTAGTTCCAGGTGGATTTTCCCTTTTAGTTTCCATCTGAAAAAATTTCTGACCATGATCTGCACACCGTGTAAAATATTGATTTCGAGGGAAAGAAATGTTTTGGCTTTTTACTTCTCCATCTTCATACAAAAAATGTATAATTCAATGTTCATATAGAAATAGTTGTTTCGAAAGTACTTTTTGTGAAATTCAATATTCATATGAAAGTAGTTGTTTCGGGAGGCCTTTTCCTCATCTGAAAGTAACTTCTATGCATAATCTACACATTTTTGTGAAAATTTCATTTCGAAATTGATTGCTTTATTCCTTCCTTCGAAAGATCCTCACATTTTTTGTACAAAGATGGAAAAGTATGAAGTCATAACCTTTCTTTCCCAAAAACTAATCTCATCAATTGAACTTTTTGATTTTGCTCGAAAATTTCCCACTCTCTGTATGAGGATGAAAAACGTAGAAAGTAATAAAGTTTCATTTCAAGAACTAGTTCTTTCTCTAGGTTGAAAAACATCGTATAAATAATGCAAAGATTCGAATAAAAAAATAACTGAAATAACTAGTTTTGAGGATGAAAACTCACCTGATATTATAGAATCCTTAATGAAAATAATGGAAAAATCATGAATATCAAAAAGATAATATTTCAGAATATTTCAAATCGTTCAAAGATAGCTAAATCGCGGGAAACATGGTACGAGATTTTGTTGTATTTTTGATAGTGCAAACAATAAAATTTCAAAATTTTGTCACTCAAATTATGGAATGAAGGTGACCTTACAGGCGACCTACATATTGCGCCTCAGAAAGTTCATTCAAGTGATAAGCAAAGAGTAACTCAAGTTCGACCTTTTCGATAACTAGGTTTATGCAGAATTATCAATATCAAGAAAAATCTGGCTCAAATGACAAAATTATAAAGTGACATTCTGAAACTCAATGATGGAACCACTAGCTGGTTATACAACAGAAACTGAAGCATTATCGTTGATACTCAAGAGACTTTGCATCCTCTAACCTCTAACCAAAAGCCTCTGAATATACTATACCCAAACGTTGCATTAGGTTTCTTTTTATAGGTGACGCTAGTTGTTCACTGATTGTGAATAACTATAAATCAGTTTATTCTTGTACAAGAATATTGAAACTATTTTATCGAAAACTTGATACCCGAACTGCTCGAGATAATTGCTAAGTCTTCCAAAAGGACTAAAAAAATTCTTCTTATGAGAATGTTTCATTTTCATTCATTCAAAAATCAATATGTATCTAGTTTTTGTTGAATGGGTTTCACTGTGTCTAGTGACTATTTCACTCGCCCAAATAACTTGTCGATATTTCACTGGCTGTGGAATTCTAGAGTTTTACCGCTAACCAAGTTAGCTAACCAAGTTATTGTTGAGAATGAAAATGCATTTTGGGAGCGGTGCATCAAAAATAAAGTGAATTCTGATGCTTATTACTATATGATGTTGTTGAACGATTTCAGTACAATATTTCTCAATGAATTCAAAACGAACCAGAGCGCTGCCAGTCCTCAGAGTGGTAGACCTACAGTAATGGTGGAGACTGACCCATCACAAACCGTGCCTGGGAGGGCGGAAGAACTGGGTCAGCACCCGTGCAGTTTTTGATGGTTTGAAACGTATTGGAGAACTCAAAAATCTCGAAAAGTGAGTCCCCTACGATTTGAACGATGGACAGAAATTGTCACCTTTCTGCTCTGCTCTTCTTTGCTTCTGCGCTATCAAAACGATCCTTTTCGGATCGGATCGTCAACAACAACAACAACAGACGATCAGGACAGTCGAAATCGAGAAAATGCACCAAACATTGCATCAGTAGCAGCCGACACTGGTCAACAGAAGAGGTCAGATCCTGCTCCACCCACCTCACCCACCATACTCCCCAAATCTTTTGCCAACCGACTACTATCTTCTCAAGCACTTACATAACTTTCTCATCGGTAGAAAATCCGCCAATCAGGTGCAGGCAAAAACGACATTCGTCGACTTCATCGAGCACAAAATATTTATGCTGACGAAGTCAATTCACTAGCGTTACGAAGTGCACTGATTCAAATGGCGCTTATTTCGATCAAACTGAATGAGTATTCACTGAGATATTACAGTTTCAGGTAGACTCATAATAACGGTCAAAACTTTTGAAACAACTCAATGAAACAGAATCCTCTTCCAACTGAATCGCTCGGTATATACCTATAAAAGGCCATATTTTCTGAAAGCATTCCACTTTTGAAATTTCCATATGTGAAACAATATATTAAGAATTCAAAGAAAACTTATACAGTATGTCCAAAATTAGGATGGCTAAAATGCAAATGAAAAATAAAAAGTCATTTGAATCAGAAGAAAGTTGTATCTTCAAATGTCTTTTCGAAATTCAGAAAATTTCGATTGGTTCCAGAGACATTCGAAAAATACCGAAATTTGCCAATTTTGTTTCATTTTCTTCTGGCGTTATTCAGGAAGATATTTGGAAACCAAAAAAAAACACTTTTCAAATGGCGTTGACAGAATTTTTAATCATAGGTTTCGTCTCCGAGAAACCATCATCAATTTTATTATCTACAACAATTGAAAGGATTATACTCAATTACGAATCGTCCTCTAACAAACTTCAAAATAGCCACCATGGTCCTCTTCATCTTGGAGACAGTGAATGTGATAAATAAATTGGAATAATTCCATACATATTCAGTATTTTGAATTTTTTGACAGTGGTGCTTTAAAGTTTCTTTCGCAATCCAACCTCATATGGGGGTATTTTACTCTTATAATTGTTCAAAATAATTTACCGGCCAATGCCTTCTCATTGGAATATTTCAATCAAACTTCAGATTAATATATTTCTTTTTATATTATCATTGTCACTGATGAGAAAAGTTAAATCTACTACGTTCGAAGGTTAGTTTACTCTTGCGATTTTTCATATTTTGCTAAGGGGTACCAATCGAAATATTTTGATCAAACTCCATAATTTATTCTCCCTTGATACTTTACCATTACCATAATACTCTACCAAGTTACCCTCCAAAAGAAGAAGTTTTGAATTTTTCCATTGGTGGAAATAATACCAAGTCGACAGAAGTTTGATCAAAAAATTTCATTAGGGAGGCATTAGTCGGCAAAATATGGAAAACAAACAAGGGTTACTAAAGACAGAAATTCAAAGTTTGATCAAAACATTTCGATGCGAATGCCTTGGTCAAAAGAATAAGCTACCCCCATAAAAGGATAGATTGCATGTTTGTTTTGTGGCATCAGTATTCAGTAAAATGTATGTACTTTTTTAATATAAACGTGTTATTGGTATTGTAATGTGTTATTTGGGCGATCCTTTTCTGGTCACCAAATTATCCAAATGATACACCAGGATATCCATGCATTTTGGGTTTTACTAACGAACAAGAACATATAACATATTTTACTGAATAATATCATATCACGAAAATTAGGAGGTCAATATGACAAAAACAATCATTTTTCGATTTTCTCTGTCCTATTTCAAAGTACCTCCCATCTCTTCCCAGGCGATCCACAGCCAAATTGCAAAACTGCTGTTTTTAATTTGTGGTGTGTCTTTCACGTCACCGTTACTAAGTTGCATCACTTCATTGACGTCAAAGTTGGCTTAGTTAGCGTAACCTACTTGATCCAGATTTTTTTTTGTATTGACACATGAGGCACGGGCATATGTCCTAACAAAATATTTTTTAAGCTTTGGCAGAAATGCGGAGACGTTTCGGAATGTTTAATAATCCGAGAAATTCATAATATTTTTAGTGAAATTTTGTTGAAACGGTCTCGGTAAACATTTGTAGGAAAAAACTGTTTTCCGATACGCAAAATGTAATGGAATGTAATGAAAGTGTGGCAAACAATTGTAAACATATCTACAACAATTGTGAAAATAAACGACCACTCATTATACAGAGTGATTCCACAGAAACAATAATATTTATATAGTTTGTGTATCAACATACCAGTAAATACAAACATATTTTTTTATAAATAAACAAAAAACGGTACTTGTGATGCACTGTTTGGAACCTTTGTTGTAGTAATGAATATTACTATTGTAGTTGTAGTAATGAATATGTTATAAAAACACCAAACCGTTATTTCAACACCTCGATTAAATTTCCTCTTGAAGATGATCACTTGGTGATCGAAACACGTATCTATTCACTGAAACCACAAATGTGCGGCTGGCTCCTGCTGGTGGCTCCGTGCATTTGTAGTTCTTCCTTTTGGTAACCAAGTGTTGCCCATCCTTACACTTGGCTCCACCATACTGATGATGGGACAAAAGCCCGAAACACGTGTCTATGGTTTGCCACCTTCATGACTGCTATGTCTATCAATTAACTTCTGTATTTATATCAAGACACTCAATAACTTTCTTATTTGTATCATTTCCTGGACCCGGATGTCACGCAGGTAGCTATAGCTGCATCCGTGGTGATTTCAATAGTTTTCTTGTAAACACGAGATCTATTAACTGAAACCACAAATGTGCGGCTGGCTCCTGCTGATGGATATATATATATATATATATATATATATATATATATATATATATATATATATATATATATATATATTTATATATATATATATATATATATATTCACACATTCACATATTCACATATGTTCACACATACACACACATGTTGACACGTACATAGAAATAGATCGTGTATGATTATTTATATTTCCTATTTGTCAACAACAAATCATTTCAAATCAAATTTTCAATTCATCTCTTGAACAAGTACCTACATAGGTTTTATTTCATTTTATCAGGAACTTTGTGATGAAAATGGTATTCAATTTTTTTGTTTTTCTATAATTTTGTTTGTTTCGTCTGTTTGTCATATTTTTACTTTTGATGTCATATAATTTTTCAAATCAATTTTCTCATCGTTTTCAATTATTCACAATAACATTTTATATAAAAATAACAAAAAATATTATTTTTTTCGCAATCTCTGGATAATTCAAACTGGTGCTTTTTCATAATATATAATTTTTTTCTGGCTAATTTTAAATTTTTTCAAATAGGTTTTTCTCACACGCCTCAGCCGAAATTAGAATTGGGTTAATGAAAATTTTTCCAGAAAATTTAGGCAATAGAAGTTTTTTTTTATCATATGATTTATTTGATGTTTCCATCTTCAATTACGATTAATGAAAAATCCCAGGGATTTCATTACATTTTTTTCTGATATTTTTATTTCAAGTATCTTTAGCAAGCATTATATTATTTATAAAAGAAGTAAATGGAAGATATTTTGTTCTATAGTTAGTGAGTATGAATGAGCTCATTGAAACTCACAAAAAGAGTTATTTTCATTTTCACTATAAAATTTTACTATGTTTATTTACTGATTTTTGCTATACAATAGCATCCTCAAACAAGAAATATTGCTTGAACAAAGTTTTGCACTATTGTACAGCGAAATACGTGTCGCGTTTTTGGTAATATGCTTTGATGAAAATCAAAATTATTCTTATCAGTAAGTTTTTATAAATCACATTCTGTAATTGTGGTGTCGAGGGTTTTGGGGTCCATTCTAACTCCACAAACATCCAATTATATTTCTATTTTTGCTCAATCTGTATGATTATTGAAATGTATCAAAAATATATTTTGTGGCGTCGTGCAGGCCGGTAAAGCCATAAATAATATTTTTGAAGGAGACTTGACTCTGCAGAAAATGTTTCGAAGATGTTCAGAGATTTATATCTGCGAAAAGTGAAACTAGGCAAAACTTGTCCAAAATATTTTTTCCATTCATCAGCAGACATGTTTTGCCAAACTTTGCTTTTGATATCTAAGTAAAAATAACTGTTTCAGCGATAAAGTTTAGATTGAAAATAGATAGGTTCTTGCAAATGTTTTATCTTGGCCGGGAATATGTTTTTTTCTGCTATTTGGAAAGCGCCTGACTTGTCTATTTCTTCGATGTCTTCGAAAAACACGACAGCATCATTGGCTCATTTCGTTCCTCCCAATCTTCTCATGACACTAATTCCAACAATCAAGTTCTTTATATTAGTATGTAGGTTCAGCTCATGTCCATAGTATGCCTGGTTTGTCTCCTCTGATCCAGAGCCTACATTCGCAAGAAACATGACGAGCTGTCTCTGTCTCTTTGTTACATTGCCTTCAGGTAGAGTTTCTGTTATACAGTTCTATTTTCTTCAGGTATCCTCTCAGTGGACAGTGCCCAATGAGTAGACCTGTAGTTGATATGAGCGGATACCCGCTTTGTTGAGCAGTTCTTCATTTCTCATCCCAGACGGACCCTTTTCAATGGTTTATTCTGATAACTTTTTCTCAGTCACAGCCAGTCGTTACTGAGACTGCAAGATATAACTCTCATTCTCTCAGTCGCAGTAACAGACGAAAATTTGGTTCTTCAGGCTCCATTCAACCACGACCCACTAGCCCAGATTTGGGTCTCTCTGATAGTGACTCCGACCTTGAGAGTCTATGTTTTCATAAAACGCAATACTTCTCTTTACTCAAGGAAAAATATTAAAGAAGTTTCTGATTTTAATATCTGTTTTTTCGTTAACCAACTGTCGCTTTTCTACGAACGACAACCCTCGAAAGTCGAAACTTGTGGTATGCTAAGGATTAACGAGATCTAACTTTCCAACGTGCGGACTAGGGCAACAACAACAATCATATTCTATTCTTCGAATTTTCTGAATAAAGAAGGTACACTTATGATATACACTGTACGAATAGTTTTCGAAGTATAACGTTCTATAAGTCACCCACTAAATTAATTTTATTATGCATTCGCCGATGGAAAGCGTCAACAAAATTTCCCCGAAAGAATCCGCAAAAATGACCTTCGATATTTTATTTTCGTCTATAAACTCCGCCAACAATTCGCAGCACATGATCTTCTATTATTCGCGTGGAATACCGCGAATTTTTTACACCTGAGAACACAACAAAACTTTCCGCGCCAGACGCCAGGACAGTAAGGGGTGTACAAAAATAAATGTAGTTACGCGTTTGCCTCTTTGGAGCCAACTCTGTAACCTGCGTGATACGATAAAATATGAGCTATATTTCATAAATTCCCATTTATTTCAAAATAACGCTTTTTAAACGGCAATACATGTTTCACTCTACAATAGCTTCATCAGGCGTGAACAGTCGAAGAGTTTGTCCAAATTTGCATAGGAAAGAATTGCTTCTAGTTCAACAACAGTTTCTACAAGCACTCCGGTGGTATGACAATGGAAAACCTGTTGTTTTTCTTGATGGTTATTCTCATCTTGAGCAGATTTGAAATGGAAATGAGAGAGTTAGATTACTTTCCACGAACTTGGATCCGATACGTGGATGCTGTATCTGCCATTTACGACACAAGTAAGAGTGAGTGGAGTATTTTGTGTCTTGTGTCAATAACAGATCTAGAAATATGAAATTCGCTTATGAAATGGAAAATAACGAAAAGCTATCATTCCTGGATATACTAGTTATAGAACGCAAATAAGGGTTTAGGGTACGATACGTATAGGAAGAATACTAGCACTTCCAGATATTTCCCAGCCATCTCTTACCATTGTCCTCAATAAAAAAATGGCAGGGATACATGTTCCTGTTGATAGGTTAGTGACCTTCCTGATGGTCAAAAAATATTACGACATCGCGAGAGAAATTATCTAGAAAGTAACCGAAAGTAAAGAAGTTGGGAAAAATTTGTTTAAATTTTCGTAAAATTGAACATTGAAATGGCTTCCACTTCAAAAGTATGGGACAATTTGAAAGACAGTATGACTAAACAAATAATTTAGCATTTACGAAATAATATGTGAGAATTGCGAAAAAAGGTACATTGGTCAAACTTAGCGGACTCTATTTATGTACTACATATTCAATTTCAAAGACTGAAAAAGATAATTGAACAACGATAAAGGCCCATTCCAAACAAATACCTATGCGAGTGAATTTCAAGCTGAAATTTACGTTATTGAATTGTGTGCGGATAGATTGGAAGTATCCAACCTCATACACAAATTAATAAAAACATTCTCGGGCAGTCAAGCGGCGTTGGAAGGTCTTGGCTCCTACCGAGCAACGTCTAAATTGGTAGCTAATTGCCAAAAACGACTCTCTTCGATAGAAGGACTTAACAGATTGTCTCTGGTCTGGACTCCTGGCCATACTGGCCTGGCAGGCAAGGAGGCTGCTGACTCCCTTGCATCGGGCCAGAACCTGTCATTGGCATCACTTTAGGCTTTGCCAAACAAAGATTTTCAACACCTGGATGGCAAGAAGATTTATGGACTTCTGACAAAATCCTCCAAAATCGGCTCACTCCAACGCATTTATTCACCCTCCGAAGCTTGATACCAAACAGTTGTTGGACTACAGTAGGGATGAACTTCGATATCTAACAGGCCTTTTCACAGGTCACTGTCATTTAAATCATCATATGCAGAGACTCGGACTATCGGACGACAGTGTGTGTCTCTGTTCGAAAAATGATGAAACAGCAGAGCACATACTTTGTGTCTGGGAACCGAATCAAGTTTTTAGAGTTCGGCAGAGCCGTACTCTTACCATTTGACCTGAAAGATCACTCACCATACAAACTAATCGGCTTCGTTAAGAAGATGGGTTCATTTGGTCGAGTGTGAATAGGTGTGAGCCACAATAAACCTTTGCGGGTTGCTGTGAATGGTCGAATAGACCCACTTACTTTGGACCTAACCTAACCCATTCCAAACGATTCATTGCCTACTATCGTTATAATTACAAAAAGAAACCAGGGGAATGAAGATATGATTATTTAATGAGATATAGAGTATGATACAATAAACTAACTGATTTGATAACACCCAATCGATATTCCGTACTACCTAATGTAATAGTTTGACCGGATGTTTAGAAAATGCTCTAACTGAGTTGTAAGATTAACTTTCAGTCATTTGCTGATGGTGTTGACTTTCTGAGCGAAACTTGAATAGAGAGAAAGAACTTTTGAACTGATACAGAAAAGTGTCTTTATCAATTTCATTTCATGCCAGAGGGTTCAGTTCTACATATCAGCTGTAGTTCCAATCAACCTGTAGTGGAGCATCTCCACAATATTTCCACAACATTTGTTTGAAACTCAAAAAATTATCTATTCACTACATTTTCATAGAGCTGGATCTGGCCATACGAGTAATTCAACCAGAACTATTTCCAACATCCAGTCCTCCAATCTCGCGGAATCGCAATACATTAATCGAATTCTCTTTTCGACTGAATCGTGAGTGGCAAACAGGTGAATATTTCGAATAGACATACTCCTAAATTAAGCCATCCAGTTATGACTCCACGTCTCTAATTTCGTCGAGAACGTACCGACATAATAATTGAATCGAGTTCGTTCGTAGAACATTCTGCGGCTGGAATGGAGAAAATTCAGGAAACTTCAAAGGTCACGATGTCACCAGTGACTAATAGAACATTTTGTCGATTACTGAAGGAAAGAAAAATGTTCGAGGTTGTAGTCGCTTTGATATGGAAAGCTAGAGCTGCTTACATGAATAATTCACAATTGTATTTATTACAGATGACAGCAGAAACATATTCATTTCCAAATCAATCTGTTTTATCGGAAATAATCATTCATACAATTGAGTTGTGTAATTGAATATCTTCTATAATATATCACAAATAACAAATGATAAACTTAGTAGAAATTAGACGAAAGTTATTTTCACCACTATATATTCAATATGAATTTCTACAAAATATATAGGTCATCAACCGAAAAAGTTAGTTTTGTAATTGTCCGCTGTTATATTGTAGTATAGTTTGATTCACCAGTCCAACTGATGAAGCCAGCGTATATCGAAACGCGTCTCAAATGAAATCTTCTGTATGAAAATTGTATAATCATGAATAGGTTTTTTCTATTGATTTTGAAGAACATCATTACTGAAAACAAGGACAAGAAAGGAGAAAAAATCGAACAAAAATGTGTGCAACTTCACAACTTTTCAACCACTCTGAGTAACTAAAATCATGAAATATTATCAGAACTCTCAAACGAATAAACGAACTTTGATATCTTTTGTATACAGGGCGTTCCAACGAAAACTTGCCCCCCCCCCTGTAAATCAGAAACGGACGTGTATTCGAAAATTTCAAAGAACACGTCCATTTTTATTTCTAGGGGGACTGATTCTGATATGAAAATCATACCCGAAACTTCACCCTTCTGCGGTCAGCAACTACTCCCCACCCTATTGTTTTCAATGGCATGGGGGGGTCGGGCGATACATCATTTGAAAGGTCTTTTGTTCCTCTATTAAATCTGTAATTTTTTTCGAAATTGGTTCATTAGCTGTCGCTCATTTTATTGAGGAAATCAACAAATGTAATATCAGTGGCAACACAATCAACGGTTAAAGTGTTCAAAATGACCTCCATTTAATTAGTAGAAAATGTTTCAAAATGGACGACAGTGTTAGTTTTTTCTGCACTGTTAGTTTATGTTGAATCTAGTTGTCGCAGAACAAAAAGTAGATCGTTAGCCAATGTCACTTCTTTACGCATTATTATTTAGTTATCCTTGTTCACAGTGGTTTATTCTACTGAAGAAAGAATAGAAATTGTTGCAACCTATAATCGAAATAATGAGTGTTCTAAAGCTGCTGCAAGAATTTATAATTCGAATCATCCAGACCACAACGTGATCCATCAAAACGTTAAACAGTTGATAGATAAGTTTCGAACTTCAGGTTCTGTTCACAACAGAAAACATGAAGTATCCCGTCCTGTCAGAAATGAAGGAGTTGAAGTTGCAGTTTTAGGACATGTACAAATGGATAATCGACAATCTATCAGACAAGTAGCTAGAGAGTTTGGTGTATCAGATACTACAGATACAGATATCAGATACTAGTATCGGATACTGGTGTATCACATACTAGTAATCATGGCCTGCTTACAAAATACCGAATGGGAATATCATTCTGAAGGGACAAATGAATGTTCATAAGTCAGAAACTTGACTAGTTAGGTATACGCATCATATACATAGAAAAAAAGCAAATTTCAAAGGCTTTCTGACTTTATGATAATACACAAGGTATTTCATTCGAAATAATCAAATTTCAGTCACTTTTTCTAGCACTCTGTATCGAAGTAACGGAGATTACGCTAAGTGTAGGAAGCCCCCAAGTATCGCCCAACTCCAAACCAAATTTCGATACCATAGTATTCCTCAACTCAAAGATATCAGCATGATTTCCGAAGAGAAAAAATTGAAATTGATTCATATTTCGAAAACGGTAACATCTGTTTAAAATCTGTTTTTTTTGTTAACCAGCTGTCGCACCTCTATGAACGACAACCCTCAGAAGTCGAAACTTGTGCGAGCTAAGGATTAACGAGGTCTTACCTTTTAACGTTCAATTCCTAAAACGGGTTGGACGATAGCAAGTGAAGATCGATCGTTCAGACTAGGGCTTGAACCATCGACCAACACGGCAGTCAATTCGAGTGAGTGAACAAAGCACCCACGCCGAACCACTTGGCTACCGACTCAACCCAGAAAGAAAGAACACAGAAAGATATAAAGAAATATCAAGGAAAGTTGTCGGATAATT
Organism: Leptinotarsa decemlineata; assembly: GCF_025532065.1. Classification (NCBI taxonomy): domain Eukaryota; kingdom Metazoa; phylum Arthropoda; class Insecta; order Coleoptera; family Chrysomelidae; genus Leptinotarsa; species Leptinotarsa decemlineata. The sequence continues at coordinate 5,654,271 of NW_027412533.1, read as the reverse complement.
CTTGTAGATTTCAGAACTGATATTATACACAGGGTGTTTCGTTTGAAAAATCAAAGTTTTTACTACTTTCTAATGCAAGTGGCAACACCGAATCGTAGAAAATATTTTACTTGGGTGTTTGGTTCACCAGAAATATCTGATACGCCATCCACCTTGAATCAGCCTGTATATCGAAAATCAGTGGACCAGAGATTGTCTCTTGTGCCACCGCGTATTCCATTGTTCTGATTGATTTCATTGAATCTCCAGCTATGACTCCATATTATCTGTTTTCAGGTAGCAGGCATCTATGCAATTTCACGAAATCCAATTTTTTCTAGACATTTCGATAGTTTCTCATGATAGACAGAATCGAATACTTTGGCTAGGTCGACTAAAATGCATAAGGAAGGTCTAGTTTTATCTGAATTTTTGTAGATTTGTATTCTTCCATATGTCATTGCATCTTCCGTCGATTGATCATTTTCTTATGATCCATTACGCTTCAGCTTCCTTTATTGGTGTACATAAAAGAGACTGCCTCTAGAATTGTTGACGTTTGTACTGTTTAAAATGGCTTCTATTTATAAAATTGATAGCGTTTTCGGATAGGTAAGCACCTTGACAGCATTTTCTAAGCAAAAAACACCTCTCCGCTTCATTTACTTTACTGATGAACTAATCGCCCACTGTACTTTTAGTCACCTTGACCGTGTTCAAATTATTTTATGTTGGAACTCTTGGCCAAAAGTTATTGCAACCACGCGAAATTTCAGAGCACAAGTAATAGCCTATTTCAATTTCATTATTGAACGATGACAAGCAAGGATATGCCAGGGTGTTGATATAATTATGTGTTCTAATTTCTAGTTTTCGTTCAAATGCAGGGAAGTAAGTTCTAACTGTGTTGATGGAAGCGTCCATGGAATAGATATATATATATATATATATATATATATATATATATATATATATATATTCAAAAAGAGCATGATTGACAGAGGTAATTGAATTTATAACAGTAATTTTCTCCATTAATTTCACAAATTTGAATGAAACAAACTATACAAAGAACAGATAATTTTTCAAATTATGAACTTATAATTCGATAAACTTTTCAGACCTCACAATTACAAAAATCAACAACAAACATGATTTTGCAATTCACAACAAATCAACCCATACAGAAACAACTATTAGAAATCATTTCAATCACTCTCATCAACAGATAAAAAAAATTGCAGTAAACAACAACTTCAACCCGAACATGGTTTATCACATACTTGACAAAAAATTTCAAATAGACCAATAACCTTTCAGTGGGTGACTCAGTGGGTGAAAATCAACATTCAAATGATGTGACTGTATATTCAGGAGTTCCTCAGGGTAGTCACTGTGGGCCGTTGCTTTTCAACCTGTTAGTGAGTAATATTGTGGAATAAGTATTAGGATCTATATGTTTACTTTTTGCTGATGATCTCCAAATTTACCTGAGAATGATTTGAATTTGCCACAAAAAGACATAAACCAAATAGATTGATGTCAAGCCAATGGAACAACCAACAAAATATCTCCAGTTGAAAAACCCTTCTCTAATCCAATGCAAATCTAGTGTTTACAAAAATTGTTTCTATTTTCAGTAATATTCATATTGGTTCCAATGGAAATTAACGAAAATATTTACGTGTTTATATCTATTGGAACTGGTCAATTTTTGGCTCAATTTCCAGCTACGAGGATGATGAACTCTTCCCAATGTAAAGTGAGAACGAAGCAATCAAGATGACGTTATGAATGGACCCCATGAAAATCTAAGAATAGAGATCCACCAATCTTGTGAAGTTCAAAGTCATTAACGAATCAGAATTGGTGTTGAATATTACTGTAGGTCATCAAGATCTCTGTAATTTGTTGAATAGGTTGGTTAAGCATTGTACTGTATTTCAATTAAAGGAAGTATTATAAATCGTATATGAAATATGATATTTATCGAAAACAAGATATATCAAAATCCTTTGATACTTTCTTTCATTCACACCCAAAGATTTTGAAGTGGCTTCAAATTTTCATTAACTTGATGAATGTTCACACTTTCTTTCCCGGAAATTTGTATTTAGACTTTCTCACCTCATCTCCCCTCGGTGAATCGATCAAAGAACTGAAACTAGATCGAGATCCATGCCTTCCCATGTTTGCTGGTTCATCTGTGGTCCCCGACAATTCCGCCCTGCTCCTGAAAGGACTCGATCCTGCGGCAATCCTGCTTAGCCTGTCGTTCTCCACGCACTGCGTCAAAGGAATTCCGAAGACGAGACCTCCAGTAGCATTGCTACCATCTGAAATCAACAATGGCGATAGAGGGTTTGATATATTATATTTTCGTTCCAAATAATACAGTCAAAACAAGCACCAGAACTTTAATACTTTTCTCGACACGCGTTTTCAGGAGATGAGCGAAAACATTTCTTCATATCTTCTGAAGACGCCAATTTGGTTGATGAAACGCTCGTCAAAAGGAGTATTGAAATTCTTGTGATTGGAAAAAGTACATGTCTTGGATTTATTCTACGCCATATACGTTCCAGTTTAACTCCCTAATGATATGGACCAGAGATAAAGAGGTCAAAGTAGACCAATACAAATTGACTATAGTACCAAGAGAACTTTTTAAGGTGGAGAAAAGATAGAGAAAGGTTGAATATCTAAGAGTGACCCTAGCACTGACGCTGACCATACATATAGGGACGATTTACAATGACTGTTGTTCATAAATAATAACAACTTCATCATTTTCAATACGACTTTTTGAAAAAAAAATCAATACTGGTTACAAATGGGTTTTGCAACTAACTAAAAATAATTGTAACATCTTTTAATGAAATGCATGGATAGTTCTCAGTTAATTAGCTGCATCACCATTTTATACTGAAATTATCATATATAATTCCTCTACACATCACAAAAGGAGGACCTGGATGTAGCTCATAGAACAAATAATATTTTAGGCATCCTCAATGTTGGCCAAACGGAGTGAACATTTTCCTGAAGTGTTAAAGAACATGGGAGTAGTTTCTTGAATGTGAAGACCCATTCTAGAGACGGCAGAGAGGCCTAAGTTCAACCAGGACTATGACGTATTACATTTGAAAAAAGAAGTTTTGGAACTAGATCTTTTAGAATGATTGGAAGTTTATAGATGCGAAAATTCACTGAATGACCGAAGAGAATTGAATCTTTCCCCTTTCTTGAATCTGTTTTTTAAAGTGAAGTGGAAATGTGTAATTATATTATTACATGTCTATATTCAATGATTCAGATATCAACACATTTCAACAACATTTATCCAGTGAAGACTGGCATGAAATATACTTAGCTAACTATTTTCAAGATAAGTTTTCCAGGTTCTATAAAATATTCATTTGTTACTATGACATTTCATTTCACGTCACTGACATTAAATTGAAAAATAACACAAAAGTGGTTTCTCCTGGAATCAAGGAAATGCATATCCATCTTTGTGAAATGGAAAGGGTAAAAAGACAAACACAAAGCTAGAGCTACATTGCAGCTTATAAACAGTTTGAAGAAAAGTATAAATGTCGAACGAAACATTTTAAAAATTGAAAAAAATATGACAGACTTTTTATTTAGCCTAATATCATGAGAGAGTGCTGGAAAATTGGTTTTCTCCAAAAAGATAAATGTCTCCGAACCGAATATAGTAATGTCAGCACAGGAATTTCTGTTAAAATGGACACAACATGTCTTGGCACAGTCATGTCGCTGAAATAGCAAAGGCTGCTTCTCAAAAGCGTCGAACACTAATCCGAACCAAAAAACTGTACACACCTCAACAACTTTTGATGCTTTATAAAGCTCAGATCAGACCTTCTTTGAAGTACTGTTCTCATGTATGGAGCTCCGTCCCAAAGCATAACCTGAAACTGCTGGATTTCATCCAGAAAAGGGGGAATATCACTTGCAACCTTGATACCTTGATAGTCTGGAACATCAAAAAAAGGTTGGAGATTTATATAGATACTTTCACGTAAAGTGTTCAAGTGATATGGCACATTTAATTCCACCAAGGGCAATATACCATACTGTTTGTTCGTCGTTTTGATCATCATCTTACTACACCTCGAACTTCATTGTTCGAATTTTTTTTTATTTGGAGAGCAGCGTTTATGCGAAATAAACTTCCTGAAAGCGTTTTTCCAAATGAATTTAATCTTCAGCTACTCAAATACAATGTAAATCGCTACTTTCGATCAGGCACCGCCCTTAGGACAACTCAAGGATTTTCCTGTAGTGCTTATATTTTGTCCTTTATAAAAACATGTAGGTCATCAAACCTACGGTTTTTTGGATATATAAAAACAGATGCACATTCTAAGATAGTAGATACATTATTGAAAACAACAATAAATAGTAAATAGTAAATAAACAGTAAATAGTTTAACAGAAAATCAGGAAAGAAAAATGCAGTGAGAACAAGTTATATTAAGACATCTTTCTGCAGGGACTCATCCAAGCTATAATATTTCCCGTTCGTCAATAATTCATTGATATGGCTTTTGAAACATACTGTGGCAATGAATTAAAAAGTATAGTGCCGTTATACTTAACAGATTCCTTGAAAATCGACGTTTTGTGTTTTGGGATGGTTAAGTGTTGAAAGTTCGTGTTGCATAATTATGAGTGAGTGACTCGTAATTAAGACTAACTATGTATCTCACACGAAGGAGAGCTTCATAAATATAGATGCAGGGTAAAGTTAATATTTCATGTTCTGAAAATTAAGCCCTACAGCTATCTCTCGGTGCAATGTCAAATATGATACAGATTATTCTTTTCTGTAGAATAAACACACATTTTATATTTTGATCCATGTGAGAATAGGCCCAAGAATGATGGACCATCTTGATACCATATAAGTCTAGCACCTCTTTGCTCTGGCGTACTGCAAATGTGGCCTGATTCAATTTTTTGCACACATGATCAATGTGGGGCTCCCAAGACAAAGTTTCATCTTAGTACATACCTAGGAGTTTCGCCGTATTAGATAGTTGAACGTTATTCAAATCTAATTTCTTCCTTAAGCCGAAACCTAAGTGAATTATTTTATTTGCATTCAGTTTCAGTTGGTTTCTGTCACACCGAAAAATCATAATATCCATGACTGAGTTGATATTGAATTTCAACTCTTCTATTGTGTTACCAGACACTGATATGGTAGTGTCATCGGCGAACATAATGATGTAACAAAGTTTGATATATTTGGAAAAATCATTTATATAGATAGAAAACAGCAGCTGTCCTAATACTGACCCTTGTACACCAAGCAAAATATCTTGAGTGGTAGAATTCAATCAGTATGAACACTCCTGCAGCTATTGTATAGCAAAACACGTGTTGTGGTTTTGAAGACTTTTCAGTTAAAATCTCACAATAAAGTGTTACTGGAATACATCAAATTTTTATCAAGTATCAACCAATTCCATCATTTTTTTAAGTTTCGTTCTAGACGTGGTGAAATCCAAGTCGACAGATTTGAAACGCTATAGTAGAGCCCACAAATACAATGTCTCATTCCATTTCTTATGGATCGAATATATAATAATGTTATATTGATTCATTTTCGATGTCTATCTTTTTCCTTGCTGAAACTCAATTCCATCTCAGATATGACAGAGGACTATATAGCACCTCTCCATCTAGCAAATATTTTTTGTGGTTCAAAACATATCACGTTCAATGATCAACAAATCGAGAATAGAAACCTTTGTTTGACATCTGTAACCGCTCGTTCTTTCACTAGCCTGTCTATAGTTTCTGGAGGTCTACTATCCATACTCAACTAGATATACGAGTACAACCTCATTTTATCCACCAAAAAGTACCCTACAGTTAACCTACGATGGACCAGTAAGGGCCAGTTGTATAGGTCTCGTTTATTGTTCAGTTTAAACTTGGGTTTGAGCTTATATTTGAACTTAGGTTTAAACCGATAAAATGCTAAAATATCATTTGTATATCTTCCAGTTAAAGACTCGTAGACACGACAACATTGACAAGTGACAAGTGACAACTGAATTGAAATTGACCTGCCGTCGTACATTGACGTAAATGTCGTAAATGCCATAAGCAATTTGTTTCATAGGTTCATAATCTGACTCTGTAATAAAATGGATTGCGTGAGCTACACTAACAGGAGGTCATCCAATTTTTCCAAGCAGGAAGTGGAGGAGCTATTACGGCTGGTGAAAATCCATAAGGACATTCTGGAGTCCAAGAAAAGTGACGCCGTGACATGGAGGAAAAAGAAGGAATGTTGGCCTGGAATTTAACACAAGCAAGAACACGAAAGAACCCCGTACCTCCAAAGTCCTCAAGGCAAAGTGTGAAGATGTAAAAAAGAACACGAAGAAAAAATTTGCAGCAGAGGGGTGGAAAAGGGAATTTTCCACACATTACAATACAGGATGATGATATAAAGGAGATCATGGGCATTGCTGTGACGGGTTTGCGAGGCTACTTTTCCACAATATTTATAACATCTATCTCATCTCCCTCTTCAAATAATATATCTTCAAATATTTCAAATATGTACATTATGAAAACATGAAAATATCTGGACGCGTCAAATATTTATGGGTTATTATACATAAAGTAACCACAAATAGTTGACACATCAGTATTCAATCCAAACATGTGTTTAACTGACGCTTGTAGTTTAACTGCCCCTCCATCCATCAGTTGATAGTTAAACTCCGAATGGTAGTCACAAACACCTATACAAAGAACTTCATTCGTTAAACCAAAGTTTAACTAAGACTTGTGGTTTGAACTGAACCTATACAAGTGGGCCTAAATATGGGTTCGAAAGTAATTGAGTGGACAAATAATATCACCAATTCTGCCACATTTCGCAGTATCATAGGAAGTTATGATTGAAAAATCATTCATTCGAGTGCAATATTTTTTTAAATGAAGTCAATGTTGACTAAAAAATCAATATTATATGATTCTACTGAAACGATTGTAACTTCGGTGTCTAAAATTAAAATACAATCTTGGGTATCAGTTCTAACATCACTTTCATCAATGTTTTCTGACCTTTAATTGAAAAAAAAAGATCTTCCAATATATCAAACATGGCAGAACCCGTAATAACCCTCAACAAGAACTACTGAGAATAATTATCCCACACAATCTTCTAGTTTGCCGTTCGGAAGAGCAAAACACTATATAGAACACCAATCCCTTCACAGAGATGAGATTTCATGAATAATTCAATAGACAATTCCTTCAACAAGTAGATGCCATTTACTTCTGAAAGTATGGTAATTTTTCTGCTCGAAATGTCCGAGAGCTCTGCAAAAAAACAGGAGATTGAGACAGAAAACAAGTGAAGGTGTTTGATTTCTGGTTACTTGTTCAGGTGGAAATGTAATTCTACTCATTCATATTGGAATGACTTTCAGTGATGATTTCAGTAAACTTACACAGTGAGTGTAATACAACCCTACTAAATTACATTCATTCGTAAACAAAAAAACCGCAATTCAGTTTACGGAAGTAAAACATTCAATATATAGTCTACAAAAAGGATTTGAAGCTTTATATCTTCTATTAATTATCTGCGAGCGCTTTCGGCAGTTGGTAGTACTGTCATCTTCTGGCACTCTTCAAACTTAAACTCAAGTTTGAGTTTGTTTTATTTATTTTTTTTTCTTCTTTAAAAAAATAAAAAAAGAATAAAGCTGCATAGGTAGAAATTTCCATAATAATTCTTTACAAGTCAAAGTTGGTAACAGCCTTTATCACTAGAACCACTGGCATATGTCATGTCAACTATCTGTCAATCTCTCCTAATTAATGTTTTGTGAAATTTCGACATGTGACATTATTCTTCCTTCCACTCATAATTATATATTAATATTACTTACACCATCATATTGTAGCATCCCTGATGATGGAAACAATTTATCAAATTTCCGAAAGCTTGGACAAACTTTAAAGAGTACTCTTCCATTTGCTGCTCAGCAAATGAAAGAGTACAGCAAAGTACTCATTATTTGTTAGTTCCATATACATATATATATATATATATATATATATATATATATATATATATATATATATATATATATATATATATATATATATATATATATATATATATATATATATATATATATATATGGTAAAATGGATTAACAGGGTCTCTCAGTCAAAAATTCAAAAATTTTTGTCAGACAAAAAAAATCGTATACATGTTAACTTTTATGTCAATTCTATCTTCAATTTATTGTTTTTCACTCATTTTTACTGCCCTGAAGAAGCTTCCCATTAGAAGCGAAAGCTTGGCAAAGTAAAGCAGAGTTTGATTTTTGATTTTTTGACTGAGAGACCCTGTTAATCCATTTTACCATACATTTCTCCAGTCGCTAACATTATCCAATTTATATATATATATATATATATATATATATATATATATATATATATATATATATATATATATATATGTATATATATATACTATTATATTATATTATATTATATTATATTATATTACAGAGTAATCAAAAAAGAAATGAATCTGTAAGCACTCATTCAAGAGCATTCAAGAACTGAATTCATCTTTGAAACTGGTTGATGAGGATTGCTCTCACGCTGTTCTTTCACCGCGCTTCTAATTTGAATCATGACACCGATGAGTATTTTCACGCTGGAGATATTTTTAGCTGACACATCTTTTAACACGTATGTTAAAACGGAAGGTGGAAATCCTATGCATTAATCATTATTCTGCAACGCCGTTAATTTGTCATTACTACAAAATAATATTTGGCACCAGAAAAAATAAACGTTACACAAAGATCACTGCACATATTTTGACGTCTCGATATGAAGTAATATTCGATGAAAAACAAAATAGGTTAAGTAAAGTAAGTTCAATACAACGTATTTTGGTGTCTTTTTCATTAATGATTTCACCTCACGTTCAGTTACAATTTTTTGTAAGTACCTCCATGTTGAATTTTGTTTCCAGAGATAAAATTGGTAAGTATAATTTTTAAGTAAGGTTAGTGGGAGAACGCGAACACGCCTGAAAAAACTATTATATATCAGGTCGTTTCAATTTTCTTCCATTTTGAAGTCATTTGTTTTTATAGCTCCGTGTCTCAATAAATATTTATTATAATGTGTCGTAGTATATATTGATCGATAGAGAATTTCGTATTCCATACACTGATTCTGTAATTTTTTTTCCAAATTTCAAAAACGTATTTGTCTTTCAATCGTTTGATTGGTTTTCATCGTCGTTTATTGGATGTTTCCGTTTATCTGTTACATGTTCCTGGAGATTTGATTCCTGACTTTCTCCCGAACTAGTCCCTTTGAGGAATCAGTCATATATTGAATTGAACTTTCGACCCTCGCAATGATATCCTTAAGGACTTTCTCGGAAGACGGGATGCCAAATTTTAAACCGTTGTTCAAAAAGTTGATCTCTTCCTTTTCAAACGATTATGATGAATGATTTTCGACAACATTTGTTACTTTCGGAGTGGCTTATTATGGTTTATTCTTATATATATATGATATATATGTTACTAGTACTATGTTGCTGTATCACTGCTGTTCCAATGTTTTGACAGAATCAGAATCAACGAACTCTGCGTGCGCAGAATTATAGAACAATGCTTTCAAAAAGTTGTTCTACAGCGCCATCTAGTGTTGAGTAACAGAAAAATTGATAGCCTAGAAACCTTCTCTATGAAAAATTACTTATACATGTCAAGTTTCATTACGATCGGTTGAGCGATCTAGAAGTTTATCACTTACCAACCGAGAAACATCCATCTTTATATATTAGATAATGATACTGTTAATGAACGCACTGTTCAACGTCGGTTTTTGAAATTCCGTTCCGGAGATTTTGGCCTCGAAGATGCGCCCCAATGTGGTCGACCTACAGTAAACCAGAATGAGGATTTGAGGACCCTGATGAGGGGATGGCGGAATAACTGGGCTTCAGTTTCAATGCAGTTTTTGATGGTTTAAAACTTGGTTACTAGTGGTCAGCGGCTAGTGTGATTCATTATAACTTTCTGCAGACTCCCCTAACCACTATCTACCGGACAACCACCTTTTCGAACACTTCCATAACACCCTCATCGGTAGAACCCGCCAATCAGGACTAGGCAAAAAAGGCATTCGTCGACTTCATCGAATCCTGAGCACACAATTTATGCTGACAATGCTGACATAATTAGTCAACTTGTGTTACGTTAGCAAAAGTGCATTGATTCAGAAGGCACTTATTTCGATTGAATTGAATTAATGTTTACTGAGATATTGAAGTTCGAAGTAGACTAATAAAAACGGACAAAACTTTCGGAACAACCTGATAGTCAAACACCTGTTACGAATTTTGTTAAGAGTTTGGTGAAAAATCTCACATAAAAGGGTTACTTGAATACGTTATCATACATTATCATATGGAATCGTCATTTCAAATCCTATAACCCAATGTTCGATCATCAAAATACGAATATACATCATCCCGAGCATATCCAAACTAATTATCAGTGTTGACAGTTGGAATTCGGCTACGTAAAACACAACCACTTCAAAAATAAGTTTGCTAGCCATAAATAAAAACGATTCTCTAGTATTTAATGAATGTAAATAGTAATTGAAAAGTGCGTCGGTGATTTTCATAACGGCGGAATTGCAGGCGCCAAAAATTGCAATAAGAAATCGCGGACTTGTTTTCGTCTGACTTTTAATTGACTCCAAAATCCCACACAACGTTTTACGATGTTTAGGACTGGTGGATGTTCGTTTTCCTTGGCCCATTTCATGATAAGAATTGTGAAATCCATGCAGATTTTTTAATAATAATAATCGTCCACCAGAAAGAAAATACTATTTAATCGGCAAACAGATTTTTGGGGTACCATTAGTTGCATCATTCAATATATATATTTCAATATTGAAATACTGAAAATGAAGGAAAATTAGTTGCATATATACATATATACATATCTATATCTATAGTTTTTGGAAAGATAGTTTTTGACTCTCTACTACTCCATCCTGATACAAAAATGTGGGAATCTTCCAAAAAAAGGAAGGAAGTAATAAATTTGAAAATACATATACTCTATACACGGATGTGTGGATCATGCAAAGAAGTAACTTTCAGACACAAACTGGAAGAAAGCCGTCCTGAAACAGCTACTTCCATATAAACATTGAATTACACGAAAGACAAAAATTCTTTCGAAACAAATACTTTTATATGAACACTGAATTATACAGAAGATACTTTCCTCTACTCAGCTTGTATTCCAAACATTCTTTATGGAATAAAATCAGATATCATTCACAGGAGTTCTACTTTAAATGAATGGTAACAAATTGCACTCACATGGAACACTGTCATCCTCACTGGTAGACATCAATGGTTGCCTTAAGGCCCTTCAGTACCAAATTGAATAACATTATAGAAAATAAGCACAATTCATTCGTGAATTACGATCTACTTATGTCATCGATGACATCGTAATGACATTCATTCACTTATTTAATTGAATCCTAGCCAAGAATAATCTTATTTGAATTGAAGGGGTTATATTTTTAGTAGTGATTAATTTTTGGGAAAGAAAGTTTTTGGCTCTCTACTACTCCATCTTGATACAAAAAATGTGGGAATTTTCCAAAAAAAGGAAGGAAGTAATCAATTCATTCAACAATGAATTGTGTGTATTTTCTATAATGTTATCCAATTTGGTACTGAAGAGCCTTAAATCAAGTGTCTTACGGCGAAACATCGATGTCTACCAGTGAGGATGACAGTGTTCCATGTAAGTGCAATTTGTTACCATTCATTTAGTAGAACTCCTGTGAATGATATCTGATTTTATTCCATAACGAATGCTTGGAATACAAACTGAGTAGAGAAAACTATCTGCTGTATAATTCAGAGTTTATATAAAAGTATTACACGAAAAAATTTTTTTCTTTCGTGTAATTCAATGTTTATATTCCAGTTTGTGTCTAATAGTGTCTTTGCATGATCTACACATCCATGTATAGAGATACTTATTTTCAAATTGATTACTTCCTTCCTTTCTTTGGAAGATTCCCACATGTTTTGTATCAAGATAGAGTAGTAGAACGCTAAAAACCTATTTTTCCAAAAATCAATCACTCCTAAAAATATATCCCCTTCAATCTATATAGTATAAATACCTTTCCAGTTACCATGTATATGTGACTTTTTTATGTATGAATATGGGTGTAGTCAGCAATCCTCAACAAATTCACATATGCTATCTCGGATTTCACTATGAATCTATAAAAAAAAAGCAAGTATTGAATAGTGATCACGAAGAGTTTTCCATGAGAAAACCACAGGTCAGTAGTTTTTGAGTTTATCGCGTTCAGACAGATAGACAAACAGACGAGGCTAGAAGAATTTGTTTGAAAACATTAGGCCTGTTTCTGTCTGTTTTTTTCGTTAACCAGCTATCGCACCCCTACGAACGACAACCCTCAGAAGTCGAAACTTGTGCGAGCTAAGGACTAGCGAGGTCTTACCTATTAATGTGTGATATTATATTTTTTACTATTTTTGTTGTTATAATTATTGTAGTATTTTTTCACAAACCACATTGTTTGGTTGGATATTATAAATAGGAACATTCAAATTCAGTGGGCCAATAGAAGTATCTAGAGAATGAAATGACATCAATCTGAAAATTTGGTAGATGCTCAAAATGAATACGTTCTATGATTCTGAGATGATATTTTGAGGAATGTAGTTTTGCCAGTTGTTCACTTTTTTTATTCTTTCTTTATATTTTTCCAAAGGAAACATCCTGTAGGTTCCTACATGTTTGTGTACTACGTTGAAATATTAACAACCTAGTAGCCTATAAATTTGTTGATATTTGAAATCGATTTGGAAATAACAATTATTTATCGAAATTTTTAAAAAAATCCAGTTTCGATAAAAACTTAGTGAGTCATTTTCATCGAGTTTTACCAGTTTCAATACGCTTCTAAAGCTTTCATGTGACTTTCGCCTAAGGATGCCTCAATACTCGTACCTAGACATCCAATTAGAGGGCTATTTAGGATCTATAACTATCTCTTGATTATTAAAACTAATTTATTCTAACTTCTCACTTCCACGTGTTTTGATTATCTTAAGTAGGTAGGTAGGTCTAAAGTGAGTGGGTCTATTCGACACTCCACCGCAACCCATAAGGGTTTATTTTGGCTCACACCTATCTACACTCGGCCAAATAAACCCAGCTTCTTAACGAAGCCGATCAGTTTGTATGGTGAGTGGTCTTTCAGGTTAGATGGTAAGAGTACGGATCTGCCGAACTCAAAAAACCTGATTCGGTCCACAGCGGGGCAGGCACAAAGTATATGCTCTGCAGTTTCATCATTTTCCAGACAGAGGCGACACACACTGTCTTCCGACAGTCCAAGTCTCTGCATGTGATGATTCAAATGACAGTGACCTTTAAGAAGGCCTGTTAGACATCGTAGTTCATCCCTACTGTAGTCCAACAACTGTTTGTTATCAAGCTTCGAAAGGTAAATAATCGCCTTGGAGTGAGCCAATCCTGCAAGAATCTGACAGAAGTCCATAACTCTTCTTGCCATCCAGGTGTTAAATTTTGTTTGGCAAAGCCCAAAGTGATGCCAATGACAGGTTCTGGTCCAATGAAGCCACTTGCAGCACCCTCCTTTGCAAGAGAGTCAGCAGCTTCATTGCCTTCCGGGCCAGTATGGCCAGGAATCCAGACCAGAGACAATCTGTTTAGTCTTCCTATCGAGGATAGTCTTTTTTGGCAGTTTACTACCAATTTAGACGTTGCTCGGTGGGAGCTGAGAGCTTCTAACGCTTGACTGTCCGAGAATATTTTCATTGACTTGTGAGTGAGGTTGGATTTATCCCATCTCTCTGCACACAATTCAATAGCGTAAATTTCCATTTGAAATACAGTCGCATAAGTTCCTAGGCAGGTAGATAACTCTGTCCTGGGTCTGCAACTGAAAACACCTGCACCAGAACCGGAAGGTGTTTTTGATCTATCTGTGAACCAACAACTATCTGCTCTTAATATTTCCTTCTATCGCAGGATTCAGTCCTATTTATTCGGGAATAGTACTTTATAAGGCAGTTGGTGGTTAACAGTTAGAGGCATAAAGTCAGAGGTATTTTCCAGAATGCTGTGACTTCCAATGTCAACCAACAGTTGAAGTCTGTATGTAGTCCATCTAGCCTCTCTTTCCAGAAAAATATGGAGAGGAGGTAGATCTAGAAGCATCTCCATGGCCGCCGACGGTGTGGTACTGATGGCACCACTGATAGCCAGACAAGCCTGTCTCTGTAAGCCAGAGAGCTTCGCTTGGGCCGTTTTCTGTAAAGCCTTCGGCCACCAAGCAGTTGCACCATACGTGATCATTGGTCTGACAATCATCACATTATCTTAGGTAGTGAAAGTTTGTAATGGGTTTTTAGAAAGTGTTCATCAAGCATCAGTCAAATTCATTGAATACTGTTGTTTTTTATTCATGTTGAAATCTCAAAATGGGGAACTGTTATCTTTTTTTTATTTTCGAGTGTTTGTAAATTTCAAAATATTCCAACAAAAATAAAATTTTTGCCAAAATTAATTCACCTTGCAGGCTCAAACACTGCTATTAAGATTGTGGATCAGTTATGATATCAACATCAATCAAGTAGTGTTTCTTTGTTTGGACTTTGATTACGACATAACCTTTATTCCTACCGATAAACTTGATCCACTTCCAAAATCCACCTTGACCCAATCAGTGATCCACCCGTGAATTCGACGATTTTCCAAAGAAATACATTGAATTTTTGGGCATATAGACCTGCTTCAACACTTGTTGCCTTTTGGCTCATAAATGTGTCTATTTTCAGCTAAATGTTCCCTCGATATTTCTGTTATCCGCTTCAGCATTCCGATGTCATGGCGCCGCTTTACCCGCAATTTCCAACGTCAAATTAATTTCGGACCTGTAAGAATGGCAGCCGAGCCAGTTATGCCTCTCATAACATATTTTGACGGAGAAAGAAATGGATGAGAGGTTTTTGGACTAGGTTATGTGTTGTTTGGCGTTATTCAGAGATTTTAAAATAGGGTAACTCGATAAAGTTACTTAACATGGCTGAATAATACATAGATTGTTGATGCATTCTCGTGCCAACCAATCACTTACGAAAACGTAAAAGGGCCACTCTATCTTCATTTTTTTTTCATAATTCCGATTCTAAACTCGCAATTTTGCCTTTAAAACTTGAAATCCCGACTTCAAATTCGGAATTTCCAAGAAACAACACATGACTATATTTATTCCCTCTACGCACACATAAAGTTGAGTAGCACTTGAAACTAAAATTTCCTACGGGGTAGGAGATCATAATGAAAAAAAAAAGAATTGAAAATTTCTGTTTTAACCACTTTTATTTATAACTAACGTTACTGCAGTTTCGTCCCGTAAGGACATTTTCAAACGTATACATTAAACTGTAATGTATAAGTATAATGTATAAGTTTGAAAATGTCCTTGTAGGACGGAACTGCAGTAACGTTAGTTCCAAATAAAAGTGGTAAAAAACATCGAAAGTTTAAATTCTCTTTTCTTCATTAGAATTTCTATGCTCACCAAAAGTTTTTTGAGGATACAATCAATTTCTAAGTAGGTGATATTTTTCAAATAAACCCAGTAAATAACCGTTTTCCCCTATAATTTCGATAAACATCATCGATGTTCATAAAAATGTTCGACAAAGTTAACATTATACTGGATTCCTTCTCGGAGGATGAAAAATGTTTCATTGAAAATAATTTCAAAAAAATTGTATAATATGAAGGTTTTCTTAAAATTCAATAATTTTCGACTTATTCGCGAGTGAGTATAAATTTCTCTACTATCAAACCCACGTTTTCGAATGGTTTCTTTTTTTTTTAAAGGACAAAACATAAGCAATACATGAAAATTCCTTAAGACGCTCTAAGAACGGTGCCTGTGCGAAATTAGCGATTTATATTGGATTTGGATCGCTGGAGATTAAATTCATTTGGAAAAACTTTATCAGGAAGTTTATACCACATAAACGCAGTTCTCCGAATGGAAGAGTTCTCAAACAGTGAAGTTCGAGGTGTACTGAGTTGAACCTCAAAACGATGAGCAGCAATAGTCCGTCGCGTATTTCTGGTGGTGGAATCAAATGTGCCAAGTCGCTTGAACACCTCCCGTGAAAGTATCTATAAAATAGAGACAAATCCCCACTTTTTTTTGACCATCAAAGTTGCAAGTTATGTTCGTGTCTCCAATCAGACGAATTGCTCTTTTTTGGATGGAATCCAGCAGCTTCAGGGTATGCTTAGAAACAGAGCTTCATACATGAGATCTATACTCGAAATAAGGTCTGATTTGAGTTATTTGTGAGCAAAAGTTGCTCACAAATAACTCAAAATGTAGGTATTTTTTCGAAAAAATCATTTTACATGAAAATGTAGCGTTAAAAAGATTAAAAAGAATGATGGAATTATCGTGTCCGTAGATCTAATACGAACGGAGCAAGAGCTTGTTGAAGATTAGTCTGCATTTGTGCAGTTTACTGGAAAAACTCATGATACCGTCTTCAAAGTGCTGAAAAAAATTTCCATTTATATTTTTCATAGAAGTCCCTAACATCAAAACTGAGAGAGCTATGACGAAAATAATATTGGTCCCTATTTTATCTGACGAAAAAAAATCGTTAACATTTCATAATTCACTTCATTCAAAAGCATTTTTATGATCTTCAGAAAATTGCCT